>NC_062563.1:79992850-80646600 GCF_022837055.1 Prionailurus viverrinus | reverse complement strand
TGCCTAAGAAGTACTGTGTCCCAGGCACTGTGTAATACTTTACTTGATATAGTGAATCTATGAAGTAGGTGTGGTTACCTTTATTCCCATTTTATACCTGAGGAAACAGATTTAAAGAAGTAACTGTTACAGGCAGAGCTGGAATCCCAGCCAAGGCAACCAGGTTCCAAGGCCACCAAATCAAAGGGTAGTTAGTCAGTCTCCTCTGACCTCTAGAAACAAAGCTGGGTGCCTATTTCAAAGAATAGTGTTTATTATTTTTTTTTAATTTTTAATGTTTATTTTTGAGAGAGCGAGCGAGCGAGAGCATGAGCAGGGGAGGGGCAGAGAGAGAGGGAGACATAAAATTTGAAGCAGGCTCCAGGCTCTGAGCTGTCAGCACAGAGCTCGACGCAGGGCTGGAACTCACAGACCACGCGAGATCATGACTTGAGCCAAAGGCAGACAGTTAACTGACCGAGCCACCCAGGCGCCCCTATTTTTTTTTTTAATATAAGAAGATATTTAAGTTTACTGGGTTCTAACAGATAGTCCCAAGGTAAAAGTATTTGTTATGCTGAGAATGCTATGAAGCTATCACATGCTGGACAGCCCAGATGAGATGGGTTGGAATTCACAAGTTCTTTTGTGTCTTTTAAAATCTGTTTAGTAGGTCCTCATCTAATTGCTTCTGTTTATATGCTCGCTTCGGCAGCACATATACCAATTGCTTCTGTTTACCACTGCTCAACAGCTTTGATTATAGACAAAGAAGTAAAAGGTGTTTAAGAAAAACAACAGGGGGTGCCTGAGTGGCTCAGTAGGTCAAGTGTCCAACTCTTAATTTGGGCTCAGGTCATGATCCCAGGTTTGTGAGATCAAGCCCCGCATTGGGTCCCCAGTGAGCATTGAGCCTACTTAAGATTCTCTCTTTCTCTCCTTCTGCCCCCCCCTCAAAAAAAAAATAAAGTATATTAAAACACACACACACACAATGGCCCCTACCCCATACTTCTAAAGCTTTTGCACATCTAGAAAACATGGCAGATGACCAAGTTATGTGGGTGCCCCCAACTCACCCAATAAGCAGCCCCCATCCCACTTCAAATCTCCCCTCCCTTCTGAACCACTACCTACCCCTCCAGAACCCCACCAGTGAGCTACCAAGAAAGGGCCTTGTTAAATAAACTTCCTCCAGATAACGTAGTAAAAAACCACAAGACATTCCTTACTCCTTAATTCCAGTTTTAAAGGGCCCCAAGGCACACACAACCTGAATAATTCAAACACCCATACCCAGGTCTAGAGTCCACACCCTCCTCAGGTTAACTCCTTTAAAATGAGCTTTTGGGCAAACCTAATGATCAAACTGAAGGTCTCAGTCCAATACATCTTTGGCAACCTAAACCCCTTTACTCTGGGCCTTACTTGCAAGGACAAGAGAACTCGAATGGACACTTAGAATATACTTGCATGGGTACCTCATACAGTTAAAGAAATTGCCATCTTTTTAGAAAATAAATCATAATTTTAAGGGTTGTTTTTTGTTTTGCCTTTTTTTTTTGGCTTCTAAATTGAAACAAAATAGTTTTCAAAAACAAGCAATTTTCTCTAAATTGGGATAACTCTCCTACAGCTACAGTAGCATTTGACCCAGTATCTCTGATCTCTACATCTTGGGCACTTCATGTAAACAGCTTGAAGGAAGGGCAATAAGGAAAAGTATGAGGGTGAATGGAGAAAGACTACACTGAGGACAAAGATTTCGAAGGTACTCAAGAAAAAAACAGCACGCACTATGGGGCAGCTAACTACATTTTCAACTCAGAACTCAGAACTACATTTTCAACTCAGACATTTTCAACTCAGAAAAGGAATATGGATATCAGTAGACTACTTCTGAAATTTCTAGAGTAAAAGAAGTCAGTTTAAAGAAGAAAAAAGGAAAGCACAGTACTTTACATAGCAGGTTGTGAACCTCTAAGTTAATTTTCCTAGGGAAAGATTCAGAGTGAATAAGATGGGAGACGATCCAGATAAATGAGCTGCATGAGCTGGTTGTATATCCAGGTTATGGGGCAGGGTTATGGCTATCTGGAGTCCAGCCATAACTGTCGGAAGTGATGCTCTGAAGTTTCTATCACGAAAAGCACCCATCCTTCTTTCGGGAATATTTGGAGGAATACATCAGGCTTGCCACCCAACTTCATCCACTGCAATTCAGGCTTTTATTTCCATGATCAAGACCCAGACAGGACTTCCCACCACCTCGGGCAAGACAGAGCTTTACGGCTCTCAAAGGGACACCATCCTCACTTTATTTACATCTGCTCAAGGATTCCAGGCTGAAGGGCATTTTCCTGCCCATTTCCCATTTGCACCCCTAAGGGAAGCTGAAAGGACAGCGCCTTAACAGTGAGAAAAATGGAGGCTCAGAGAGGGTTAACTGAGCTGCCCAAATATTATATAAGAGTTAAGTGACAAGGGTGAGAGGATACAGTTTTTCGGTTTCCAATCCAGGGCTCTTTGGATCTCCTCCTTTTTCTACAAGGCACGGCCACATTCTTGTAATCTGACCCTGGTCAACAGCAAGGTTACGAGGGCTGGCTCAAGACTGAAAAAAACCCAAAGCACAGGAAAACTCTGTTTGTTAGCTCAAATGTACCAAGGTACATTTGATCATTACTAAGACTCTCCAAAGAAAAGGAAATGCGAGTGCCTAGAAGCTCCCAGCCCCCCTTCTGAGAATGGGCCAGCCTCACTTGTCCAAATTCCCAAACATGCAGCTCAGGCTAACGCTTACCCACTACTTGCTAAAGGACGTTTTCTTCCAACCTGAGAAAAAAAGATGGGAAAACCAAGATTCTCAACTATAGTTTTCCATGAAGTTTAAAAGTCATCTTTCATTTGTGACCTGGGCACAGTCCCTCTCATGAGAACTCTGCTTTTGGTAGACTCTTACTACAAACCAAGTTCATGGAAAGGAGGACAAAACAGTGACCCCCATAAAAATATCTGTGGGAAAAAGCTCTCTGAATATCTGACTAAATATTCCCATTACAGACATAAAACCAATACGTGTCCTTTTCTGAGCAGGAAGTTACATTGCTTAAAAAGAATTTGAGTAAGAAAACTTACCCCAAAGCTGGGCAAGATGTTATACAACTCTGACTGTGAAACACAGAATTTTTCTTATGAGTAACAGAAATAGGAAGAAATCCCAAATGCTAACAACCTTAGCCTTTCACCTGGTGCTCCCCAATAAGGACTGAACAGTTTTGAAATTTCTAAAACGCTTCAGTTGGTTCTGTGTAACGGAAAACAACTTTCTTCTTTATTTTGCAATTAAAATATTTAGAAAGCAAGTTAGAAACAGGAAAAATGTATTTGTTAGCTGAAAACGGATTACAAAATAGCACAGAGGCCCTGCTTAAACTATGTGAAAATCCAGATAAAATACGACACGAAAACAAAACTGGTTTCATCGGGGCGGTAGGATTATAGGTTATTTTAACATTCTTTAACACTGCCACACCATGTCCCTCCTTGAATAGCCTCTTACCACAACATCCAGACTGCCTGGGATGGGGGTGGGAAGCATATCACACAAAATTCCTGAGACTGGGTTCCCATTTATGAAGCCCACGTCGCTATCCTGTGTCACGGCCTCAGTCCCACAGTCTCTATATCGTTGCACTGGACCCCACAGTGTTCCGCAGAGGCTCTGCCACAACATCCACCCCTAGCCCACCTGCACATCTCCTGTGCTCTTTATCTGAAGTCACCTATTAGAAAGGATGCTTTCTATGAGCACATATGCTTTCTTTGAATACTTAGTTAGGTACCCACCAGGCGCCAGCAATCCTATGAGGCAGATACTCTGAGAGGTGACTGAACTTGCCCAAGGTCACACTAGTTCAAACCCAAGCAGCTCAGCTCCAGAGTCTGAAGGTTAAACCATGATGCAAATGAATGCTGCCACACAGGGTTATGACTAATGGACACTAGTCTTACTTTCAGTGGTTAATCTCCTTAAGAGTTATTAAATATTTTAAAGCTTTTCATTTATACACTTTAACCTACAAAACTACCATCTGTCAAAGTCAGATACTGGAGGCAGGGTGGTAAATAAGTAACCTTGATTCCTCTATAAACTAAGTCCTGGACAAAATACCTCACATACCTCATTTTGTTTCCCGGTATGCAGTCCAAGCAATCCCACTATTTCATTCATGGACACTCGAGTGAGAACCACTGAAGTGGATCATCCTAAAAGGTTTCCTCCAGTTCTGAAAGCCCTAGAAACACTGAAACAAAGTGCTGGCCAGAAAACATTTTATTGTGGCCAAGAGGACTCATTCTCACAGAACTCCAACTCAAGGAGAGTCAGTCTCTCTTTCCTCTCTCTCCCTCTCTCTCTCTCTCTCTCACACACACACACACACACACACACACACACACACACACACACACGGAACCAAGGAGCTCAAGCAAGTTAGGGAGATGGCTACCAATAGCTAATCAGGGCTAGAGCAAGCAATCATATCCAGGCCTGACCCAAAACCTGTGCTTGAGACTGCCATACATTCTCACCCCAGTATTCTCAAGGTTAAAGATAAAGGAAAGGCAGGACCTTCTTGTGTAACCATTAAATAAAATGAGCAGCCATCCCCGTCCAGTCAGGCTGAGGCAAGGAGGCTGGAATTTCAAGCTCTTGATTCAACCACAGTATGAACTAGCAGCCTTCGTGTCCAGGGGGCCCTGCTTCCTGCTCACTCTCCTGCACAAACCAGACACACACCCCTTCACAGGGGAAAGAGCCCAAGCCCACTGCCATATCATGAGGGCAGGGGAAACACGTACACTCTCTGGAGAACGTGCACATGGTTCTGGCTGGCTGCTGCTCTCCCCCACCCTCCAAAACCCTGGCGAGAATGGCTTTCCTAAATCCTTACCTCCCAGGCTGCTCCCATCTGTTGCCTAGTCCTTGCCAGCCCCTTCCAGGCTCTGCTCCGATAAACAGAGACAGGGACAGTTTGCAGCTAAGTGGTTCTGGGGGAGAGAACAGCTTCTAGCACTCATGCAGACAGTGGGGTGATAAGGGTTTGAGTGAAGCTGCTCAGAAGAGCTGGGCCAGACCTAGAACCCATTCCTTAATAGGAACAAGAAGCCTGACCTGGGTTCTTGCCAGGGCTGGGGCAGGGAAGCCCAGGACTTCCCCCATAACCTAGAGGCTGGCACAGAGAGAGAACATGTGTCTTTGACTTTGCTTTCTAATCTCTAAGTCACAGAACAAACTACTGGCTAAATTCAAGGAAATTTGGTTCACAGTCATTAATATTAGTACTTCATGTTTGAAATGAAAAGGGAAAAGAACATATGATGAATGTGCTCACCTACACATCCCCACAGGCAACATTATACATGAAAGTGTCTGGCAGGACATGTTCTGGTCCCCAAGTGATTACAGTTCCCCAAAGCCTGGTATGGCTGACTTCCTCAAGTGGCATTTGTCATTTAAGATAAAATTAATCACTAAGTTCATTCTTCAAATAAACATGTACAGAACTTTCAGAAAAGGAGGAAGAAGAAAATGCGCAAATGATGGCAGGGAATTAACCCTCCCAGAGGCCATCTTGACCTTGCTTTTTGTAAAACTGACAACAGTTTTAGACGTTCAATGTAAAAGATTATGTAGTTATAAAACAAGGCTGGTAGATGTTTGAGGGCAGAAATGTCCCAGATCCATTTTCACTTTTGAAGGTCAGCCTGGCATCTGCAGTCAAACAGCCCAGAGTTAAATTCTGATTATGCTACCTACTAGCTGTGTGACCTTGGGCAGTTACTTGACCTCTCTGTTTCCTCATTTGTAAAATGGGGATGAAATTACCTACCACACCAGTGGTCTATCACTCAATGGGCATTCCATAGTTCTCCTTCAAGGATTCTGATTCCTCCAACACTAAGCACATTTCATTGCCCCTTTCATAAATCTGCTCTCTCTAGGAACTTGTCTATGCACTGCCTTAAATATCACCTCCAAAAGGAGGATCACAGGTTGACTGAGGATCACAAGTTGACTCAGTTAACTGCAGATATTAGCTTCTAACAAGCTTTGTGGGGTCCCTCTTCTCAGGCCCCCTATTTAAAATGGATCAACTTCACAGGCACCTGGGTGTATTACCTCAAACTGCTGCCCCTTCCTGCTCTGCACATCCAACCAAGGAGCAGAGTCCTGTGGACCCACCTCCATAATGTGACTTTTACCTCTGCCATCACCTCTCTATTCTGCTCAGGCTCTGCCACCAGCCACTGTGATAGCCTGCCACCTTATTTCTCACCATGCTCCCAAATATGCCCTCTTCCTCAAGTACCCAGTCTGCAGCCCCCTGTACAAACACACATTCCCTGCTTATGTTCTTCCCCTGGTGTGGTCAGACCACCACCAACAGGCTGCTGCTCCCTCAAAGGGTAACCTTAACTGTGTTGTCTTCTAAAATTCCTTGGGGCACTTGTGTGGCTCAGTCGGTTACGCATCCGCCTCTTGATTTCAGCTCCGGTTCATGGGCTCAAGCCCTGTATTAGGCTCCATGCTGACAGTGCGGAGCCTCCTTGGGATTCTCTCTCTCTCTCTCTCTCTCCCTGTCTCTCTCCAAATAAATAAACTTCAATAAAATAAAATAAAATAAAATAAAAAACTCCTCTCTTCTCCATTCCCAGAGCTGGAGCTCAGGGCTTCAGGGCCTCTCCCCCTTTTCTACAAGATGACCTACCCAGTGATATGTCCCAACCTAAACACCAGCCTCAGTCCTCCAGTTTTCCAACTCACACACCCTTCTGGTCCCAGCCAGGGCACTTCATAACTATTTGTGCTTCCCTTCAAACCATCTCCAGCCAACAGCCCCCACCCCAACACCATCCACGCTTTAACATCCAAACACAGCAAACACACTTCTCTTCCAGAAAATCTCAGCTTCTCTCTGCCATCTGCAGAGTGCCTTCCTTTTGCTAGGCCTTGCTGGAGAGCTTTTACTCCTTCCAAATTAGCTCAAGTGTCACCTCCTGGCTGAAGCACCCACCTCCCAAGAGTTAGGGCATCCTCTCCTGATCATGTTGGCCTACACCTGGGCATATTGCATGATCACACTCTGCCACCATTACCTCCAGCATGTGGCACCTAAAAGTCATTCCGCATTTGCTGAATGAACAGATATTTTGGTCATCTGGCCAAGTTCACTGAGTAGAAACTGCATTAAACACATATACCTCTCCTCCAAAGAGAGGACACTGGGAAATCATGTATGAGCATGCTGGTAAATGACACACATGTATTTATATAAATCTGTCTCTCTTTTTAAAACACTGAAGTACAACAGAAAAAAATTTAAAGGATCTTTCTAGAATTGAGAGAGATGAATTTCAGAAGTAGTGAGCCCATATTAAACCTGAGAGCTCAGGATAAGATCTGAAGAAGTAAACAGGGGTGGACACTATAGCCCAGCCCCCCATCTCCCACAGTCAGCCCCAGACCCACCAAAGGCAACATACTTGTGGGTGTGCTTCGGGCACATCCTGTGCATGGGAATGCACATGCACAGGACTCAGTAGTGCTTCCAGGTGAGGGCTCCATCCCTCCTCCTGCAGCAGACCCTTCCTCTGTCCTATCCCAAAACAGAGGAGCCTCCACACCCCCTTCCTGGTGGGGAGCGGGCAAGTGGGGGAAGAACTGTTACCACCATCAAGGCCATGATGGTGAGGCACAGGGTGAACCCTAAAGGAAGGCAGGCCCTTAGTACAGACTTACAATTTGAGGGCACCCACTTCCCTAAGGCAGGAAATCATTTTAGAAAAGAAACACTGCAGTGCAGGTAGTCACTTCCTGTGGAGCTTCACGTGTCTTGAAAGCCCTTGTTAAGAGCTGGACGTGGCTATGGCTTGGTAAGTACTTCCACTGGCAGCTGCAGGATCCTCGCACAAACAGTGTTATCTGGCATGCTCTCAATGGGCCGCCGAGACTTCTCTGACTCATCCTTCTGCTTCGTTGGGTTACACGGGGTATGTTTCAGTCTGGGTCCAACCAGGAGGCAGAGACCACACAATAATTTAAGCACAAGTTTAAGAATATAGTAAGTGAGTAACTACAGGACGGAACAGAACTCCACAGAGTAGTCTCTGGCAAATGAAAAGTACCAGGAAAAGGACAAACGTGGAAGACAGCTTCAGAGCTTATTTGAGAAGGTATGGATGGCGGAAAAGTTCCCAGGTTCCCAGGCCAGAGATGGTTTAGTCACCAGGAGAGCAGGAACAACCCTCTGGGGTGCAGGCACAAAGCCTGGAACACATAGTGTCCCCATCAGGAGGATGAGAGAAAACAAACCTTTGAGACTGCTGGTGGGCATTCAGAGAGAACGAGGGTGGAGAGGGGGTCACCACACACAGGGAGTCCAGGATGTTGCTGGGACAAGGAAGTAGAGAGACCCCCTTCCGTGGCAGGTTAGCATGTCAATGAACGGCTTAGACAGGAGCAGCTCCTGGCTGCAGCCTGGGACAAAGACTGGGTGGCCAGTTCACTAGATGACCATGACCATGGGGCTCCAGTATGAATATACATGGGGCTAATGACAGGGGCCAGGGAAGCAGTGGCCTGGGGTGGGCCCAGGCTCCCCTTCCTACCACTGTTGCCAGAGCTGGAAAAAGCCATGCCCTGTAGGTACCTAGGAGTGCAAGAAAACCAGCAGGTTCTGTAGGGGAGTCTGGTTCTAGACACTGGGATCCAGGAAGGAGAATCCTACCCTTCTGCAACACCCTCTTCAGAGACTCAATTTATACAAGGCAAAGGAAAAATATTTAAAGGCCCTGATCCATTTTCACATATCAGGCAACAAACAAAAACTGGCACAAGTTCTAGATCCCTAGATCACCAACCCAAATTCATCTCTAACTACAGTACTTTTATTGGAGTCTGAAGTTGGGAGCAAAGGTTTGTTATAAAACATGGGCCCTGTACAGTGAACTGGTAGATAGGCAACAAATACATGACAGTCCATTAGCTGATAGCAGAGGCCAAGGCAGGAACTGAGTGGGGCCAGTCTATGGGCTCTGAGGCCACACTGGGAAGAGGAAGTAGGTGCTGGTGGGCCCAGGGCCTCTCTGCTGGAAGAGGATGACTCATGCCTACGCCTAACTTAACAAGTGCTGTTGCTGGAGAGACTGTAGGAATGTGTTTTCTTTCACAGCCCCGCTATTTACAAAAAAAGAAGAAAAGAAAACTGGCAAAATCACAGGAATATGAAAAAAGGAAAAATGAAGAACTCAAATTGGATGTGCACATTGATGACAAATACAGTTGACTTTTGCATTCACGGCAAATTAATTTCTGTAAAGCAGGTTGAGTTCACAGGGGAAAGAGAACAATCTGAGTAGTCAGTCTTCTATCGGTAGATCTCTCATACAGCTTTCTGGGAACATGGCTATTTGTTCTGGCTTATCAATCACTACCAAGGAGTTGTTCATGATTTTCCACATAATCGAAAAAAACCCTGATGAACAACCTCATAAATGCAAGTTTTTTGTCTTAGGATTTCCTTTGGAAAAACTACAGAGAGAACGCAATTTTTTTTTTTAAGTTTGCTTATTTATTTATTTAGAGCAGAGGAGGGACAGAGAGAGAGGGAGACAGAGGATCAATCCCAAGCAGGCTCTGCACTGTTAGCACAGAACCCAGGATGTGGGGCTCAAACTCACAAACCATGAGATCATGACCTGAGCTGAAACCAAGAACCGGACCCTTAACTGACTGAGCCACCCAGGTGGCTAATTTAGAAACCAATCAAATTGTTCTCCTCCCCACCCCATCCATCTCCCCCACCAAAAAGAAAGGTCAGAACTAGTTTATCTTCACTGGACACTTAAGAGCAAGGAGCCAGCCACACTGATGTGGTCCACTGGTTGTGGACGCTGTCCTTTCTAGTCTTTACAAAAAATGGACATCTCCTTGTTTTAATTTACACTTTAATATGCTTCCGTCCTGGTTTTCCTACTCCTCATGCCCTTTCTCCTTTTCCTATGTCAGTGATTCTCCTCTCATTTAATCTTCTACAAGCTCAAAAATGTGAAGCAATTAGTCTGAGGTCATGGAGCTAATCCCAGTGGAGCCAACATTTGGACCCTGGAGCCTGACCCTAAGACTAAGCTCTTATTCTTTCTACCACACAACACTGATGCTCAAGATGTCAAGAATCCCTAGATAAGCTTGGACTTAAAAAAAATAACTTAGGAATGAAAATCTTAATCAGCATGAGAAAGCAGCATTGTAGACAAAATCGCCTGTTGGGAACCGTTCACTGGTTTGAGGTGCCAAAGGTCCTGGTCTGGTAGTGTAAGCACCTTCCTTGATAGGGGTGAGGTCCCTGCAGATGTGTGTGAGGAATTTACCCACGCTATAGAATGAGAGACTGGCAGGGGATGAAACTGGTCTAATCACATACTCTCCAGGCAAACTCTTTTGTGAGAGCTGTTTACACAGAGAAAATGTGACCTTTTTCTTCCCTTCCCCTCTAGCACCACCGCCTGAAGCGAGGGATCCCAGCACGGCCCTCCATCCTGCTACAGGTTAGTGCACAGAACTAATCTGGCCCAGAACTCCACTCCCCCAGCTCTGAGAGGAAAGGACACCAGCCCTCACCAGAAGAGATGATCAAAGAGCAAACGTTGACCACAAAACTGTACCACTCAGCCTTTCACTGGGTTTCTCCTTCACAAGCACACACATTCCACACAGAGATCATATACCAATTTCGTTATCAGAAAGAAGCTGCTAAAACTTTCCTTTCCAGGGCCTTATAGCTCATCTACTCCTATCAACTCATTTACAGAAGAGGAAATGAAGGCATCAGAAGGACGTCTTGTCCGACATCCCCACAGGAACAATCAGGGCAGTGAGTCCAGCAGTGAGAATTACTGTCAGGGACAAAGTCTTTTTCTCATAGTCTACAGCTTCAGTGCTAGGACTTCAACATAAAAAACAAAAAGGCCAAAAGGCCAATTGCCCCAGCACTGCCCGGAGTGGTACCATCCCTGATCTCCTCCCGTTGGGTATGTTTGTGGTACTTCCCCTTTGCTGCTGGAACCCCTAACACACATATTTATCTGACTTCCCCACACCTCCTTGCTAACAAGTCTGACACACCCACAGGATGTGGAAGCCTCAAGGACAAGGGCTGGGCCATGTTAATTTCTGTATCTCTCGTGTCTGCCACTCAGACAATATATTGCTATTTTATCAATGAATCTGAGGAAAAGAAGGACATAAAAGGGGAGGTGCAGTAAAGAAACAAGGACTAACTATAATTTTTTATTTTTTTGGTCCTTATGATCAAGAATCAACATCACTCTAAACAAGTCATGGTTGAATAATTTTCACACACAGGCCCTACATCTCCAACACCCCCACCCTCACCCCCAGAGCACCCTACCTGGCCCCCCCGGCTATCTGTCAGTCCAGGTCAGTCCTCTTCCTAAGGGTCCTAAGCCTTTTCCAAGTCCAGTGCTTTCCTCCTCAATGCCTTACCCCTCACTCATCAGAAGCAGTACATCACCTAAAAACATCTCAGGAAACCGTCTAATATGATTAAATAAATCTATAAACAAACATAGGCCCAAGGGTTGAAAGACAATTACAAATTAATAAAAATGCACAGGCATAAATTACAGTATTGGACTAGAAACAGAATCCCATTATATAAACGAAGTTATCAAACTGACCTTATATAAATGCTTCTGGAAGTAAGTAGGCCATCGGCCATGGCTTGGCAATTTTGATGAACAGAGATGGGGAGGGGAGGAGGTAATTTGGTGCCTGCTATGTGGACTCCTCGTGTCTACAGACACTTAAAACGAAAAGCTGATGAAATCAATAAGAAAGGATATTTTCATGTAAGTATTGGAGAAGAGATTACTGGCATTTTACACAGTAAAATACATGCAATTTTCACTTAAAGACTAACTTAACAAAATTAAAAGTTGACTCTCCTCAAAGTTTTAAAATTAACTTTCAAAATTACATCATTGCCCACCACTTAATTCCATGGGTTGTGATAACTGACCACAAACAGGAGTAGGAATTTTTTATTTTAAAACAATCACTTTAATGTTAAGCACCGGGACAGCCAAATCCAATGTGGCATAGAGACTGACCTACGTCACTCCCAACAAGCTGGACAAACTTTCAGATCAACCACTGCCCTTCCCAATTTTATTAAATTATATTTGGCAATTCTTGTCCCCACAAAATGCAGAATTTCAGAGCATGTCCATCAATTTCCTGCAACATAAAAGTTTACATCTCTCTTCCTTCCAAAATAAATAGATAACCTCCCCAAGACAAGAAAACGTTTTTTGAACGTGCTGCAAACTGAGACTGTGTATATCATATTAGACTTCTTTTGTAACTTTAATATTTAAATTAACACCAATGACATGCATTGTGTTTAAGTAACTGAAAAGTTGCCTTGGGAAGTCTCGATTTCTTGGCTGCTAGGATGAGGGTTTCCAGTGCCACGTTTTCGTAAAGAAAATCTGCCCTTCATTACAATGAAGGTGACACCAAGGGGCATGAGTTACTGTGCCTCCAGGACTCTAAAAACATGCATAAAAACCACAGAAAGCTGTACAGAATTGGCATGGGCAGAGATTTAAATGACGGTGTATTAAAATAGAAAAAAATCAACAGATCTAATATCCTGGAGGGGAGAGGGGAGACAAGAAAGGAAGGAATGGACTGGAAATACCAGACGCTCCTTTTAACGACAAACTGACAACTGCATACCAGCCCTTACCCATTCACTGTCCACGTACCAGGAAGCATGCCAAGGGCCCAGCTGGATACTCAGTCCTGTGAAACGGTCACCGAGGTATCCTCACTTTACAGATAAGTCAATCGCTTCCAAAAACTGGCCTGAGGTTCCCAAGATGGTGAGTGAACGGAGGGAAAGTGGAAGAAACTGGGAACCCAGATGGGTTCCCAGCCCATAAGTTCATCCCAGTTGCCGCTAAACTTGAAGACAAGCATGGCACTGTGTGGTTTGCATGGGCAGGGTAGAGGGAGGTAGGCATCCCCATCGACATTAAGCACTCTCACAAAGACCATCCTAGATCGAAGCGTGTCACCCTCAAAGTCCCCTCCCAGAGAACTCCTGGGCACCTGCACCCTTGTGCAACAACTGAACAACTCCTGTCCTTCCTACCCACACCTTTGCTCATGCTAGCTTCCCCCAGCCTGAAATGTTCATTCTTCTGTTTCTCAATCCTACCCTCATCCTTGAAGGCCGTGGTTCAAATTCCACCACCTCCTCCATGAGGACATCCTCTATTCCCTCAGTGCACACTGTATTTAATCTTACCTCCTGGCACTCGGGATCCCCCCCCAAACTGGAGGCTCTCAAAAAGAGTACCAGGTGGGAATGCAAGCTGATGCAGCTACTCTGGAAAACAGTATGGAGGTTCCTCAAAAAACTAAAAAGAGAACTACCCTACAACCCAGCAATTGCACTACTAGGTATTTATCCAAGGGACACAGGTGTGCTGTTTCAAAGGGGTACATGCACCCCAATGTTTATAGCAGCACGATCAACAATAGCCAAAGTATGGAAAGAGCCCAAATGCCCATCGATGGATGAATGGATAAAGAAGATGTGGTATATATATATACACAAAGGAGTATTACTCGGCAATCAAAAGAATGAAATCTTGCCATTTGCAACCACGTGGATGGAACTGGAGGGTGTTATGCTAAGCGAAATCAGTCAGTCAGAGAAAGACAAATATCATATGACTTCACTCATATGAGGACTTTAAGAGAAAAACAGATGAACATAAGGGAAGGGAAACAAAAATAATATAAAAACAGGGAGGGGGACAAAACATAAGAGACTCTTAAGTACAGAAAACAGAGGGTTACTGGAGGGGTTGTGGGAGGGGGGATGGGCTAAATGGGTAAGGGGCATTAAGGAATCTATTCTTGAAATCGTTGTTACACTATATGCTAACTAACTTGGATGTAAATTTTTTAAAAATTAAAAAAAAGAAAAAGAGTACCAGGAACTAGTTACCTAGAGCCCACTCCTCAACCCCAGTAGTGTTTCCCAGCCCAAATGGTCAGGGGAGCCAAGACCCCACTCTCCTCAACCCTGAGGGAGGCAGGACCAAGGCGCCCACCACACATGTGCTATAGCTGTGAGGTGAAAGCAAACCAACCACACAGAGTGAATGCCAGGTGCTGCTCCTCACACACACACGGAATGTCCAATTAAACCAGGCTCCCCTGGGATGCCACCTCTTCTCCAGAGTCAGGGACCATCCTCATCCCAGTAGACAACCTTTCTAGTGACAAGTGACCCTAGGGTGGTAACTTCAGAACAGGGTACCAAACAAGCAAAACACCCCGCCCCCTCAGTTCCCTTTCCCTAGCTTCCTTTCCCTTTCCTGCCTCTTCTCCTTTCCTCTAATGTTAAATCTCAAGAAAGTTACTAAAAGGAGCCTGAGGATTGTTTTTAAGTTGCTTTTTCAGATATCAAAATAAGTCATACGGATTTAAAATACCTATCATCAAAACTGATATTTTGGCCTTTTATCCAAATGTTCTATTAAAAGGGGGGATGTTCAACCAAAACTCAGGTCCACATATTTAAAGAGATGAAATGGTAACACTTCTTTCTTTGACCACCTGCCAGGAAAAATTTATGTTGCCAAAATAAAAGAGAACATGTTTGCTCAATATAAGAGCACAGGACAGAACAGCTTAGGAACTGGGCCTCTTTGACCAAGCGGTTTAAATCATCTAATTTTAAGTATATCTGTGAATGTCACCTTCACATGTCACAGGCTGTCATCTACTTGGAAATATCAGGACCGTAGCAATCCACGTCCACCCTCTGCCCACTTCTCGCTCCGCATGGGGCAAAACATGGGGGAGCCCCATGTTTCGACATGGGGATCGAAACACTCTCATGGTTTCTACTTGTCCAACTGAGGAGCTGGAGGTGTCACAGGCCTTGCCCTCCCGCTCTGGGTGCTGCCCACACAGCCTCCCACTCATGCGTGGGGCAGGGACGAAAAAAGAAATGTCATGCTGAAACCAGTGACAGCCACCTGAGGCTTCATTATATCACTCTCTGTATCTGTACTAGTTTGAAAATCTCCATTATAAAGAGCTTTTTTTTTTTTAATAAAGGCTCCATCAGAACCTTAAGGAAAAAAATTCAAAAGAGAAACAGTTAAAAATAGGAGTATTCATGAGAGATATTTTAAGTTCATTTGAAGAAAATAAATTCCTTATGTGGTGATGGGAAGAAAAATAAAATAGCTACTTCTCATTTACTATAAAGAATAAATGCTACATAAGTTCCTTATAAATAAGCGTCAAATTCAGCCATAAAATAATAAATGCAAAATACATTTCTTTAGTTCCAAATGTTAAATATTTAGAAAAGATGGTATTTGTAACAAACCCAATTTGACCCTTTCAGTGCTAAAACAAATATATTTGATTCTAAAAACGTCACTACGCCTCCCAACAAACAATCTAGAGCCAGACTTGAAGGTTGTTTTGTTTGTTTGTTTGTTTGTTTGTTTGTTTTAAAACCACTATTGTGTTACTCTCTGATCAGGACTCAAAAGCAGTAGTTCAGAGAAGCTCTTGGATGTTAAGTGCTTTTCAAAGAAAATAAACACCAACAGAATTCTGAAGCACAAATTAAAAGCCTTATCAAGTTTATGGTGCATAGAAATAACCTTACTGGAGTGTTAACACTTTCATATTCATGATGGCATTGGATTTTAACAATCAACATGTAAGATTGGCTGTGCAGGTTTTTTCCTATTTTGCACGGGTAGGGGAGGAAACAGAAGCTAAGTTGGGTTGCCATGGTTACAAAGGTGTGTGTGTGTGTGTGTGTGTGTGTGTGTGTGTGTGTGTGTGTGTGTGTGTGGTTTTTTGGTTTTTGTTTTCCCCTGAAGTCAGCCCTGGGACCAAAATCTACTTCAAGTTCTCCACAAGGACCACTCTCCCCCCTGAGAGTAAGTCACTCCCCAGCCCTCCTAAGATTACCATCCCCTGTGACAGCCCTTGCTGCTCCCCTAGGGTCCCGTGTATCAATGGTGGATCTCCACTTTCTCCTTCACCTTCAAACTCTCCCTCCCAGTGGCTCCAGGTGCAAGCTTCTCCTTCCCTTCTCTGCCAATATTCTGAAAAGGTTCTGCTCCTGGTCATGCCCTTTTATATGCCCGGACCTTTCCAATTCCCTTCATCCTCTAGAATCTTCAGTCCTCAGCCTCTCCTGGCTTCCCAGAGCACCTAACACTGCTGACCACCACCCTTGCTTCCCCCTCCCCCCAACCTCAAATTCAAGACCACCCAACCTGGATTCTCTTCTTGGTTCTCTTGCATCTTGGCAGCTTTGCTCCTGGCCCCATTCCCCAAAACTGATGCTCTCCACAGTTCTGGGCTTAAGCCTATATTGCTGGGTCTTCCCTCGCTCCTGTCCCCTGGACCCTCTGAGACACCGCTAGAGCCTCCAATGTCCTAAATGTTAAAAAGCTCCCCCATGTACCTATAGCTGTAGTTCACCCCCTTCACACTTCCCTATACTGGTTTTATCTCTCAGTCTCTTTCAAATATATCACATATTCACACTTTAATCCTGTACTATCCCTGGCCTGGTTTGGGCCCTCAGATTTCCCCCAGAAAGACTGATGAAGTGACTGAATTCAACAAGTAGCAAGCACGTATTTTAACTGAGTAGTATTTAAAACAGACAAATAATGGGGTGCCCAAATGGCTCAGCTGGTTGAGTGTCCGACTTTGGCTCAGGTCATGATCTTGCAGGTCATGAGTCCAAGCCCCACATCGGGCTCACTGCCATCAGTGCAGAGCCCGCTTCGGATTCTCTGTCCCTCTATCTCCGCCCCTCCTCTGCTTATGCTCTCTCTCTCAAAAATAAATAAAAACATTTTTAAAAAATTAACTAATGAGGGGCGCCTGGGTGGCGCAGTCGGTTAAGCGTCCGACTTCAGCCAGGTCACGATCTCGCGGTCCGTGAGTTCGAGCTCCGGGCAGATGGCTCGGAGCCTGGAGCCTGTTTCCGATTCTGTGTCTCCCTCTCTCTCTGCCCCTCCCCCGTTCATGCTCTGTCTCTCTCTGTCCCAAAAATAAATAAAAAACGTTGAAAAAAAAATTAAAAAAAAAATTAACTAATGAACAGACAGCCAAGAATAAAGTTATGTGGTCAATTACCATAAGGTTGATAGGAACTTACACAAATATAAAGGACAGTACAGATAAGGATAAGGACAGTCAGACAAAACCTCTCTTCTCAGCGAGAAGGTAGCAGGAGTGGGGCATGATAATTCCAGAAAGAGAGAACAGCCAGTGCAAATGCCAGAGGCAGGATAGCACAGAGGCCAGTGTCACTGCAGTAAACTGAACCAACAGCCTGGTAGGTAACAGAAGAACGTTGGCTTTATTCTGAGGGGCAGTAGGAGCTACTGTGTCAAGAAGCATATAAAGTAATTTCAATTGTAAAGATTCCTCCACCTTCTTTCAGAGAATACACTGTTGTAGGGCAACTGGAAAAAAGGTTCCCCATCAGGAGGCTGTAAAATGACCCAGGCCCATAATCACACCTGCCTTGCATCCATCTCATCTTCCTACATGCAAGCTTGACCCTGAGATGTCACCACATCCTCTCCACAAGAACTTTCCATGGCTCCCATGACCTCCATTAGCTATCAAGTGCCACTTCTTTGCGTGGTCACTGAGCTTGCACCGTGTCCTATTACCCTTTCCTAAACACCCGGACCTCTAAACCCATGAAATCACCTGCTGTTTCCCTGACACACTACCACAGGCCTGAAATACCTTTGCTCTCCTTTCTCTGCCCTCTGAAAAGTTATTAACTCATTGGTGAAGGCTAAGTTCAAATACCACTTCCTCAGGAAGCCTTTCTTGGCTACCTCCAAAACTGCACATTGCTTGCACCTCTACAAGAGCATTCTTTCATGGGTTCCAGGTTAGAGGTGTCACAGATGGCTAACTCGAGGGCAAGAACTGTGCCTGGACCATCTAGGAATTCACGTGGGGCCAAGCACAGTGCTAGGCACACACTAAGTGCTCAGTTAATGCATGCTGATCAAATGAATAAAATGCTCATCTGATTACACATCATCTTGAGGTCTTAGGGGGAGGGGGTCCAAAGGACAGATTTTCGCTCTCAGCTGCTGTAATGTGGAGGACAGGGGACCTGATGGGAGTGTTGGGGGACTGCATGCCTAGCACTCCTGACAATGGTACGGCCACAAGTAAGGGCCAGGCTGGGTATGGATTTGAACTCAAGCCTTCAAAGCCTCCTGCCCTCTCAGTCAGGTCTAGGCAGGCCACACAATCTGTTTTAAATTTGCCTAAAGTATCAGCAATGTGTTTTTCATAAGCCCCATCCAGAAGTGTACAGATACAAGAAAAGAACCTAGAAGGATCCAAACCAAGTTAACAGTCATTACAGTGTTAAGAGATGGTGGCATTAATTTTATTTGCCTTTACCTGACCTTGATTTTTCTCCCTAAATAAACATCATAAGGAAAAAGTCTTTTAGAAAGAATGCCAGAGCACCACCCAAGTTACATTTAAAGTATGTCTCCAAAAATAGAAAGTATCCAAAAAGCCCACCAAAACACTGAGAACAGGAGACCACTGAATATATAATGCCACTTACCAGGAAGATTATAGAAGCTGAAAATGTTTTGAATGGTTTCTCTGAGTATACGATCATCTGAGCATAACAACTGGTCCTGTGCTTTCACTTCTGAAACAATTATTTCACAAAATATAAAGCAGTAAACATTGTTCTGGATATCCAGGCCACTTACTATTGCCTCTTATCTAAACTCTTCCATAGACTTCATAATCAAGTGTAAACTGTCTTCCTTGCACCACAGCTCATTCCACGCAGGTGATCGCAAGTGACTGATCAGCTCTACATTTCAATGACTGTCATTTCATGACTTACAGAGGAAATGTCAATTAAAAATAATAGGAGATCAATTACTAAGACATAATACGTCTTATTTAAGCTGAAAGCTACATCAACAAAATATTAAATCAACAAAGACTTGGCTTCTAACTTCCAATAAAAGATCAACATAACTTTTATTAAAGTTTTTTTAATAAAAACTTTTTTATTAAAGAAAGATATAGTTGCTTTAGTTATCATCCCTTGAAAGAAATAAAAGGGCGACAAAGAAAGTGTATGTCAAACACAGTGCTAGATACTGTAAGTGTATGATCACATGAATCTTCTTAGTAAATCTGAGAGCTTTATCTTCCCCCTTTCACAAATGAAGAAACACACAGAGAGGTTAAGTAACTTAGTTACAGGAATCACAGTCACACAGTGGCAGAAATGCAACTCAAAACCAGGTCTGTTTCACAAAAGACTCGACACTGTATGACTCTGTAATTCCACTTATATTAAGTTCAAGAACAGGCAAAATCAATCTCTATGAAAGGAGTCACATCTAAGATGATATGAAAGTTAGAATAACGGTTCCCTCTAGCGGGTGGATACAGACTAGAAAGGGGCACAGGCACCTTCTGGGGCACTGAAAATGTTTACTTCTTGAGCGAGGTGGTGGACACACATTCAGGAACTGTACATAGTATTAGGGTGCTTTACACTTTACTGTATGCTATCTCTCAAGTTAAAACAATTTTTAAAAATCCTCATCTGACTCTAAGTTCATACTCTTAACCACTAAACCACCACAGAGCCACTGACAGACCCGGCCACACTCTAGAATTGATTTCCTCAGATAATCTTTTTTTTTTTTTTTTTTTTTTTTTAATATTCTGGTGAGCAATGTACATCCTAATCACATCAGAGTGAAGACACTGGAACAATAAGCCTGCTTTTAAATGCCACAGAATGAAAAGTAGAAAGTATCAATTTCCTGGCTACTAGGAATTTCCCCTCTGTAGCCACATCAGAATACAATGTTCACAGATGCACAGAAAATTTGTAACCAGTTATCTATGGAAATACCTAAAGCTAAAATTACACAAAATATTTCAAGACATGTTATAACTTTATCAATAATGCTAACTCTCAAAAGAAATTTGAATTCTGTTACAAAAATTAAGGCAGGCAGGCCAAAGCTGATGGGCAAAGAACATAAAGCTCACAGTAGGGGCCACACATAATAAGTGCAAAATCTCAGCTTAGTGTTCTAACACACAGAAAACTGGTCCATACAATTAACTTTTTCCAGCAGTAAAGTTACTGTACCACATATGCCCTAATAACAAATTCTCCATTAAGTAAGTACGAGTTCTTCCCACTGAAGTTCTGTTCAGACTAGCAAAGCCTCATCACCGCTAGGTGATGATGAAATCATTACATCAATTCTCTCAAAGTCTTATACCACACACAGATACATCTTATTCAAACAGTAATTGCCTCTCCAGAGAGAGGAATTTATTCATCCTACAATTTGGAGATATCTTTGG
Organism: Prionailurus viverrinus; assembly: GCF_022837055.1. NCBI lineage: Eukaryota > Metazoa > Chordata > Mammalia > Carnivora > Felidae > Prionailurus > Prionailurus viverrinus. Next base: position 80,626,067 of record NC_062563.1, on the reverse strand, counting down.
CAAGCACCTAGTAACAGTTATCCCACCTGAGCGGGGAGTGGGGTGGGGGCAGGAGACAGCTGTATCTTACACACCTGTTGGGTATATGTGCTGTGGTCTTACTGGGTACTTTCGATTGTGTCAGCCAGGAAACCTAACTTTCAAATTGCCACAGCCCAATTTAATTCATATTTTAACGTTCTGTATACACTAAAATTGCCAGGCAATTGAGTGAAATGATTTTACTTCTCCCTGATCATTTGCATATAAGACCAAAAGGCCTTTAGGAGAATTTTTCACGACTGGTAACTTATACACCATGAGTGGACATGTTGCAATAGATTACATAACCGAATATTATCCCAGATGCAAGAATCTTAATGTTTATAAAAGTATACATTGGCATTTATTAATTTTTAAACTCTTTAACAAACTGTTCAACAAACGGTCAAAAAAACTAAGTAAAGTTAATATTGTAGCTATTAAGCAAGTTAGAAAGAATTAAAAGCCCTGACCCAGTATGTTAAGAACAGAGTATGCTTCAGCACATTCACAGCACTGGTCAGGATCCTTAAATTATTGTTTAAAAAGAAACAAAACAAAACAAACACAAAAACATTACCAGAAAACATTAAAACTTTTCAAAGTTTCTCTAAGAAACAATGGATTCATCTTTTCTCTTATTCCAGCATCAGCTGAAAAAGCCCCACACGTTTCTATCCACAACATCTTGGCTTTATACCAACAATGCATCATGTAAAGCAGAATGATCCATTTTTTTTACATTCTTATTCATTTCCTAATAAGTCCTTTTTTCCCAAGGTACCTCTAAAAAAAGGCACACATTTGGACAAATTGTACAGTGAAAAATCAACCATGAATTATCAGTTCCATTTTCCTACTTTAGCAAAACTGTAGTATCTTAGAATCAGAAAAATCTAAATAAATTGTGTTTTTTTAAACAAGGAACTCTTCAAAACTACAAACCATTACTCAGCTATCCATCAGCAACCCCCCAAAAATCATAACTTTTACAAGCATGTGTTTATTTTCATCAAAAGATTACTTCATTCCCTGGACTTTAAAAGCTTTATCTCCATCTGCCAAATTTGGCTGATTTCAGTCAGACAAATCTGAATGGTTCCCAGTTACTGTGTCTGGTAAGGGGAAGTTGATGCCTAGCGGAACTTCTATATTGATTACACAATGACCACCACTTATTAAGTGCTCAACTCCCATAATGCAGAGCCAGGACTTCGGTAAACATTATCCTATCTGTCCTAAAAAACAATCTGGTGGAGCAGGTGTTACCATCCCCAAAACCGGTTATGGAAAATAAGGCTGGGATGATCAAACCTGCCCTAGGTCACTGAACAGTATGTCGCAGAATCAAGACCAGTGAACAGAGAGGGTGGGAACTTGAACTGTTCTGGAGAATTAGGTCTTGCATCATACACATGTCCTCTGCACAAAAACTAAATGAAGAGCAGTGAGCCCCTGCTGTTGGGATACGGCCATAAGGGAAAAGAGCATTTCAAACTGAAAAGTTTCAACATTGTAATTTCAAACATTAGATCCAAAGATAAAGGCATTGGTAAAGGCTGCGCAGAGCAGAAAGCTTTACTTGTAGAGAGTTCTATAGGGTTCTGCACTTCCCTCGTCTTAAAATCTAATCTGATTTAAGAGCACAGGGACTCTAACACTCTCCCAAATTCCACCAGGCTTAATAACCTCTATTCAAACGAAAGAGAAGTGAGAACTAGAGCAGTGGGAAGAAGTGACCGCCCAACCCTGTCTGTCCTCCCACCGGGGTCAGCTGTCAGATCCGCATGGGTGCGACCAGCAGACAGCTGGGCTCCAGAGCCCTTCGACTGGGCTAGGCTGGGGTCTCCCCTCCTACCCAGTCCCAATCCTGACTCCGTTGGCCACCTCCGGAGGCAAAATACACCGGAAGAATTTGTTATAACAAGTAGACACCCATATTCACCAACTGGTTTAGCAATCTGAAATCTACATCAAGGCTCCAACAGGGAGGGGCAGGAGAATATGGTATAATTGTCCTAAACTATCTTTCTACGAAGTTGGGAAGGTTCACGAGGCCATGAGGATAGAGAAGCAAAGACAAACATACCATCTCTACGTTTTAAGGAGGAGAGGGAGCCTCCTCGCCCTGATTTAAAATGTATTATTTTCAGAGGTAGGCTTCCACGCCGTGACACGTGTGGGGAGATAATGGGTTCTGGGGCTCCCCTGCCCTAAGTGCAAAATACCGTACTCTGGAAATTAAGGTGACTTGGTTTTATTGCCTCCAGAAGAGTCCGCCTGCCGTCCCGGGACAGCCTCCAGGACCCCCGCCCGCGGCCTCAGCGGGGTCCCACCCCGCGCCCCCACTCCCACCCTTCCAACGAGGGGTTTCGCAAGGGCCTGCCTTACACGCTCCCGGCAGCACCCACCCATCCCCCTCCCCAGGTCTCAGGCAAGTAGCCTGGTTAATCATTCAACGCGGGCGGCGTGAAACATTTTTTTAGAGGTCAAAGAGAAAGGTTCTCCCTAAGTTTCACAGAAACCAGCCTTTGGGGACCCGGAGGTGGCAGCGGCAGGCAGATGGGGGCGGGGAGCGGCTGCTGGCGGCTATTTGGCTCACAAAACACCTGATCTCCCCATGCGGCACCCGAGACCAGCGCAATGAGAGGGTGGGGTGAGGGTTGCGAGAGCGAAATCACGCACAGCCCCCTATCCAAACCGCCCGTGGAAGCCAGGTGAGGACGCGGGCCCCAGATGCCGCTTCGCAATGCCTGCATCACCCAGCGCGGGCTCCCCCGGAAGTTGGGGTGCAGCGAGGAGGGGGGAATGTCCCCCGGTCCCGTGGGGGTGGGGGTGGAATAGGGCAAGAGACTCAAAAGACACGCTGCTGCTGGTTTTGTTATCCTCCTCCTCTAGGGTAAGAAAGGTGGAGGAAACGGGGTACGCCTAAATGCGGCGGGAGCCACCCAGGAATGGTTTCCTCCTCTGGGGCGCCGGCACGAAGCCGGAACCGGCGAGGATCTGGATTGGGAGGGAGAGGGGTCAGTGCGGAGCAGTGGGGAGCCGGGAACAGAGATGGAAAGGAAGCGGAGAGGGCTTGGGGAGGTGGTGGGGGAAGGGAAGGGCGGAAGGCGGGGGGTGGGGGGGCACACCCGCCCGGCCGTACCTTGTCCGGGAGCAGCTCCTGCTCAGCGGGGCGGGGGCGGGAGATCCCGGCCACATCCACGTCCCGGCCGCTCGGCGCGGCTCAGCCCGGCGACCGCCGCCGCTCACGCTCCATGCGTTGCACCGCGACGGGCGGCCCAGTGGTGTCGGCGGCGGGGAAGTCACCGGCACGGCTCGTCTCCAGCACTTGTTGCCGCCACTGCCACCGCGCCTCTCACTCCCGGCTCCGGCTCCAGGCGCCGCCACCGCCTCTGGGCGCCCCGTCCGGCCCCGCCTTCGCCCCGCCCCACGCGCCAATCAGGCCCGGCACCGCCCCTCACGTCACCGCCCAGCCCGGCCCGCCGCCCCGCGCCCCAAGTTTGGGGAAGGCGGTGCGCCAATCTGTCTGCGAGTTGGCGCCCGAGATTCGCCCAGTCTCGTGCTTCTCCTCACTTCCGGGGACCATCTGGGACCCCCAGGTCTACACGTGGGCAGTAAAGGGTTAAGCCGGGGGAAGGGGACCCCAGGAAGTAGACTCCCTCGGAAAAACACGGCAGTTTGACCGTATCCCCAAACCCGGTCTAGCCTAAATCCCTCCAACTGCAGGTTGCCCCTCTTGCGGTACGTCTTATGTTGGGGGACTAAGCACATGGCCAGGGGAGCACTCCAGTGACCTTAAATGGCCAGAACCAGTTTGTAACTGCGCCTAGACAGCACCACAGCCGCCGTTCCGGTGTTTGGGTGCGTGCGCCCCCGCAAAACCGGGGTTCCACTGAGTAAGGGGGAACAGGGCCAGAATGGGACTTGACCATTGCTCTCTGCCCACGTGCCCATTACCCGCCGCCACCTCTCGGATACCCAAATGACGCCCTAGAGCCCAAGGCCTACAGTGATGCCCTACTTGGCATTGCCGCCCGATCTTCGGATTTATGAGGCCGCCCACTAATTGGTGAGGGGGAAGTTTTAGTTCTCCTTGCGGTGTCTTGCAGAGAATTTCCTCGAGGTTCCACGCGAGTCTTGAAAGCCAGAAATAAGGTGTCCAGACGCTGCGCCTCCAACTCGCACCGCGGCCCAGAGGGGCTGGGCGGACGCCTGGGAACTGCCTAAATGGCTGAACTCTGACGCTCACACCTTCGGCTCCCCGCTGCGGGGTGAGGATTTGGGGCTGACGACACACACCGGCCGAAACACCTGGAACCATAGACGCATCCTCCCAGCCCAGCGCCCCCGCTGGCTCGCCAGAGCACTGCATTTTAAGGCGAGTCCCAGCCGCTGTGAAAACAACTTTGGGGAGCCCCAGGTAAGCCCTGCGCGACCGCGTGGGGAGGTTGCCCAGGTCTGGAAGGCCCTGCGCAGCCAGCTCACCCCGCGCGTACTCGCCGGGAGGCAAACCTGGCGGCAGGCACACTTGAGAGCACCTCCCTCTCTTGGTCCTTATCTCTTCAGGAAGAAAAAGGTCTCCTTTACATAGCCAGACTGAACAATTAAGGACACGACACCCTCAAATATTTGCATTTTTCGGAAGGCTTTCTGAGGTGGAATTAGCCGAAGGGGAAGGAATTTCAAATGTAGGAATTCAGGCACCTGTGAGCTCAGCCCACTTGACTGTGGACCCTAACTCTTCTCCAAGCTCGGAATAGAACACTTTGCTGCTGGATGCACGGAGCCACGTGGGTGCACTCTTCTAGAAACAGGAATTCAGAGCCAGATCTGGGAAAGTTTTTATTTTCAGCCTTCAGACCTTTTTGCTTTTATGTTGATCACATGGTTCTCTTAAGACTGAGACATAAAAGTCCAAGAAACAAGTTGGATTTTTGTATATTCATAGAAAAACAAGAAGGATGCACACCGACTGCTAACCACGGTTACCCCAAGTGTGGGATTGGAGTGTGGGAAGCGGAGAGATGAATTTTATACCCTTACTGACTTTGAATTTTGTATTTTTCCAGTGGTATTAACTCTCTTAATTTAGAAAGCTAATAAAACATTTTTAAAGAAATATAGGGATTAGAAATTCCTAAAAAAAATTTTTTTTCACATGTATTCATTTTTGAGAGACAGAGTGTGATTGAGGGAGGGGCAGAGAGAGAGGGAGACAGAATCCGAAGTAGGCTCCAGGCTCTGAGCTGTCAGCACATAGCCCCACACGGGGTTTGAACTCACATGTGGGGAGATCATGACCTGAGCTGAATTCGGAGGATTAACTGACTGAGGTGCCCTTAGAGATTAGAAACTCTTTAAGAGTACATAAAGTATAAATTAATAGACAAACAAAGCCTATGTCTTTCATTCTGCATCAAAGTAATTAATCCTGAGTCCATGTTCCTTGGTTTAAACAAAGATATCTCTATGCTGCCTTTCTGATTAACTACTGTGATAAGACCAGACTGACATCTGAAGATTTTTCTGTGCCATCAGATTGATATATTGTTTCTAAGCACATAAGGGCATTCTCTCCATCCTGCTATTAATTAATGCAGTTGGGAGTATATCTATAACAGTTAACATTGTTCCTTGGGGAGAATTACTCAATGCTAAATTCCATACCCCACTTGGCGGTAGTCTTTACACTTGGGTTGGGTCCTGGGTCCATCATCCATAGGTAAAGATGTATTATTTATTTATTTAACAAATATGTGTTGACCACCTACTAGGTGCATGGCACAGTGAACAGTGCCGGGCACTGGAGTGGTGAAGGTGGTAAAACACTTCCCTCTCGGAGCTCACAGTCTAGCTGGAGAGAGAGTTTAACAATGAAGTGCATTATTGGGATGCCTGGGTGGCCTAGTCGGTTAAGCATCCAGCTCCTGATTTCAGCTCATGGCACTATTTCACAATTTCTGAGTTCGAGACCCACATCAGGCTCTGTGCTGACAGCGTGGATCCTGCTTGGGATTCTCTGCCTCCTTTTCTGTCCCTCTCCCCCACTCACGAGCTCTGTCTCCCTCGAAATAAATGAATAAACATTTTAAAAAACACAATCACATGCGCTATCAATTATATAATTGCAATTGTGATATGGGCCAAGGAAGCTCAAGGTGGTGTGACCATTTGGGGAGTCCAAGAGGAGGTGACATTTGAGTTGAGCTCTGAAGAGCGAGCAGGCAGAGAGAAGAATGGAGCAGAATTCCTGGCTGGTTTAGACTACAAAGGGAATGTGGTTGAGGGAGAAGTTGGAGAGGTAGGCAGGGGCTTGATTTTGTAGGGCCTAGAATACCATTTTCAGTAAGATCACTCTGACCACAATGTGAAGAATGAATAGGGAAGAGGGAGAAAGGGGGTTGAGAGACAGGAGGCTGTTGCCAAAATATAAATGAAAGGGGCTGTTTAAGTGGTAAAGCAAATGCAGAGAAGTAGATACCAACAAAACTTGGTGATTGCTTAACTGGGGAGGACTCAAAGAATACTCCCAGTTCTCTGCCTTTTCAACCAGATGGCCAGTGATGCTATTTTCTCAGTCAGGGGGCCTTCAGGGAAAAGGATTGAGAAAACCTTCCCAACGTTCACATTTGATCAAGGTGGGTCTGAGGTGCCTGTGAGACATCCAAGTGGAGATGTTGAGCAGGTGGTTGGTTGTAGTATCTGATGTTCTGAGGAGAGGCTGAAGCCAAAGTAGTAAGTGTAGAAGTGGTAATAAAGCCAGGAGAATGAGGTGGTCTCCTAAGAGAATAGAGAGTTTGACCAGAAGAATGCCTAGGACTGAGCCCTGAGGAACTGTTAGGTAAAAGCTGGACTGGGGTGGGGGAGGGGCCTTCGTGTCTTAGTTGGTTAAGCATCCAACTTTGGCTCAGGTCAAAATCTTACTGTGAGTTTGAGCCCCAGACTGGGCGCTGTGTTGACAGCTCAGAGCCTGGAGCCTACTTCAGATGCTGTGTCCCCCCATCCCTCTCTGCCCCTCCCCCGCTTGCACACAAGCACACGCTCTCTCAAAAACAAACATTAAAAAAAATTTTTTTTTCAGCTGGCCCAAGGCAAACTATCCTGCAGATGAAGTGGAAGAGCAGCCAGATAAGCAGAAAGAAAACTAGGAGCTTGAGGAGATGGGGTCCCAGAGCCCAGGGAAAGAACATGTTATAAGAAGGCAGTAGTCAGCAGCCCTCAAAATGACTGAGAGACCAAGGGATATGAGGACTAAATAATATCCACTGGATTGACTGGCCTTGGTATCTTTGGGACACTCATGGAGCAGTGATTGGCAAAGAGATAGACTGGAGTGGATTGAGGAGTGAGTGAGAGGTGAAGAAATGAAGAAAGGCACTTACTTCATGCAAGCAGAAAGGGTCAAAGAGTCAGAGAGAAATAATGTTGAGGATTGTTATGTCAGCAGTGGGTTTACGATAGAATAACTTGAGTGTGTTTAAATGCAGATGGGGAGGATCCTATAGAGAAGAGGAAGATGAGGTATAGCAGTGAAAGGACAGTGGACAGTAAAGGTTCCTATGGCCATGGGAGAGGATGGAACCAGTGTATGGATGGAAAAGGCTGACCTCATGCAGGAGGCTACCTCCACTATTGTAACAGGAGCCAGCAGGTTTGGTGTGGGACATTGAATCTTTCCACACCCTGACTTTCTATTGCTCTGGAACATACAGGAGGCTGGGGGTGAGGCAAGGATAGCTGAGAGATTCTGAAGAGAGTGGAGAAGGTGTGACAGAGTCATTGCAGAAGGTGGGAAGGTTGAGATGACCAGAGAAATGGCCATATGGTACGGCAACATGGCAACCCACTTGAGGTTGGTGGTATGAACTTATAAGGTACCCTTGGGCCCTCCTATGTGATTTCCTCCGGCAGAGCTCAGCTGTCTGCTCAGGTGCAGGCTCAGGTGAGGAAATCACTAGGGCAAAGGAGCAAATTCCTTTTGCCAAGGAATTGAGAAGTGGCAAAAGTGGGGTTGACATGATGAATGATAAGAGAGAAAGGACAGAAGTCAATGGGCTGGAGGGGTCAAAGGAGGCAACATTTAGTCATGTTGGAAGAAGAGGAGGTTGGGTCTCGCAATCTGGATGCCAACGTTAATGGTTTGGGAGGTGGAGAGGTTTAAGGTCATGACAAAATCATGATAAAATAGGCGAAAGTAGAGGTGAGAGTCACTGGAGAATATGAGGCCAAGGGATTGAGAGACAAGGTACTGGATAGGTCATCTGCGTGAACACTGAAGCCAACCTGGAAGATGTGGGCAGGAACTGAAGTCAAGGTCCTAGTGTGAAGGTCATGGAGCTAGGAGCTAAAGCCTCAAGAAAGTGAGATAGAGGGAGTGACCAGGAGGTCAGAAGATAGGAAAACCAGAAAGGAAGAGGGAATATAGGTAGGCAGCAGTCTCCTCAAAGGAACAAGAGTGTTTGCAAGAGGTGGAGGAGACATGATCAGAGAGGACTGACACCACTCTGGTGGGACACTCAGGTGAAAGAGTGAGCAGCTCCATCTACTAGAACTTCAGGGGAAGCAAAGGGGATTTCATTCTGAGTAGAGCTTAAGAATAGATGTGCGGATGGAGAGATGGATGAACCGACCTTCAACTCAGTTTGCTTATTGAAGTCTGCAATCCCAGAGGACTGTATAAAAAGATATGGAGTGTGGGAGTGAGTAGAGGTGGGAGGTCAGGTGCCAGGAAGAGCAGAGGATTTGGGCATGATGGCAGATAGAGGATCCATGAGAGAATGATAATGGAAACAGAAATGAGTGGTCTCTATAAAGCCTGACCCAGTAGGTCTGTAAACCAGGGCCACATCCCCCTCACTTGTTTCACCCCAAGATTCCCATCAGGAAGGCATGTGGAGGCCTCCATTCTCCTTCCCCTTCTTCTCCACTGGGAGCGCCTATGGGACTCTGGCCATGAATCAGGAATCCCAGGCTTATCTCCCCTCTGCTACTTACCTTGTCTCTTCCTCAGACAGGTTGTTGAACTCTTCTGTCTGTTTCATTGACTGTAGATGCTAAAACACACACCCTCTCAGGACAATTATAAGGAGTAGAGAAGATAACTTAAGTAATAGCACTTTCTAGGGGCACCTGGCTGGCTCAGTTGGTAGAGCATGTGACTCTTGATCTTGGGGTCATGAGTTTGAGCCTCATGGGTGTAGAGATTAATTACAAAAAAAAAAAACTTTCTAAACTGTAAATCGCTGTAGGAATGTGAGTGATTTCCCTTGATCAAAACCCCCTCACATACATCCATCTCTCTCCCAGGAGCTCTCCCCAAAAGATTGTGAGTCCTGCTCTAGAGGAAGCAGTAATCTTGCCCGGAGACAGGACAAACACACCCAAAACAATTAGAAAGGAATGCACAGCTGTGTCTGATTAAGTGCTAAATTGTAAGGTGCAGACAGTAAGAGCTCTGAGATCAGAAAAGGGAACAATTAGCCAGAATTGGGAAAGTCTGGGAGGCTTCCTGGAGAAGGTGGGGTGAAAGGCACCCAGACTGATCACTTAAGCAAAGAAGAATATTTGCAAATGCCCATTCCTTTGTGGCTGCAAAGACTGTCCAATCTGACAATCTGACATGGGTCTGCAAAACGTTTCTAGGTCACAGATTTCTCTCTTGGCACCCCTTGCTGCCCAACGTGTTGTCACCCTATAGCCATGCACCTTCTCAGTCCGTGTCCTGTGCTCCCCCTCAGGGGGTTGGGCAGCCTGCACTATCCAGTGAATCTTACATGCTTTGTCCTGGGCCTCACATGTTTCGATCTCCCTTGTTACCTATTTTTCTGGTGAAGAAACAGAGGTTGATCTTCAGCAAGTTTCTCGTACCGTCTTTGGTGCTAGCATAGACCTCAAATTTTTGCCCTGCCGGACTGCAGGCTCTTTTTTTTTTTTCAACGTTTATTTATTTTTGGGACAGAGAGAGACAGAGCATGAACGGGGGAGGGGCAGAGAGAGAGGGAAACACAGAATCGGAAACAGGCTCCAGGCTCTGAGCCATCAGCCCAGAGCCCGACGCGGGGCTCGAACTCACGGACCGCGAGATCGTGACCTGGCTGAAGTCGGACGCTTAACCGACTGTGCCACCCAGGCGCCCCTGCAGGCTCTTGAGCTAGCAATCCTGAATGCTCCTCTTGCTGCTCTTTGCCTCACTGCACCCGGCCAGGCTAGGGTCCCTGCATGTCCACTGAATCAAAGCCCTACACCCGCTCCCCCACCTGCCTCCTTTGCTCCTACTGCCTCTGCTTCATTGTCCCGGAGCACCCTACAACCCACCACTCAGATACAGACCCCATGGTGCCACCACCCTAGAGTCCAAGACCTGCAAGCCTAGAGCTAGCTTCCACCCTTTTTGTTGTGCTGGAGCCAACTCCTGCAGCCCTTTGGACGTGGCTCAGAGTGAAGGCCTTCTTCCTCAGTAACTAGTCCCGTGGCCTGCATGGTGCCTCAAGCCCTGTACTTCCCCCCTCCCACCACCGTTCCGGAAAAGATCCCATCATGCTTCAGGGGCAAGCACACACGGGTAGCATCAGCAGCGGAAATCCCTAAATCTTGTGCATGCTATGGACTTAGGTTTGCTCCAGAAGGACAGCTGTGTTTTGCTAGTCTGTTAATCAGTCCCAGTTAGGGCCATAAAAGCAAAAGTTACCTCTGTCAATGGCTAAAATATTAATAACTGATGGAAAGTGTGGAATCTTGGCATTGGAATTCTTGGAACTCCAGTCTAAAAAACCTTGGAAATTACAAGTGAGAAAAAGAAGGTCCGAAAACTAGCTTTTTGGAGGCCAAGCATCTGATACTAGAGATAATCTCTTGAATGTTGGTCAGTTAAGTCACAGGTTAAAAAATTGGGGTGCCTGGTGGCTCAGTCAGTTGAGCGTCTGACTTCAGCTCAGGTCATGATCTCGCGGTTCATGGGTTCAAGCCTCGCATCGGGCTTGCTGCTGTCAGTGCAGAGCCTGCTTCGGATCTTCTGTTCCTCTCTCTCTCTGCCCCCTCCCACTCATGCTCTTTCTCTCAAAAATAAAATAAAACTAGGGGCACCTAAGTGGCTCAATTAGTTAAGCATCCGGATTAGGCTCAGGTCATGATCTCACGGTTTGTGCGTTCAAGCCCTGCATCAGGCTCTGGGCTGACATCTCAGAGCCTGGAGCCTGCTTCGGATTCTGTGTCTCTCTCTCTCTCTCTCTCTCTCTCTCTCTCTCTCTCTCTCTCTCTTCCCTTCCCCTGTGTGCACTCTCTCTCTCTCTCTCTGTCTCAAAAATAAACAAACATTAAAAAAAAATTTTTTTTAATTAAAAAAAGCCTGGAGCCTGCTTCAGATTCTGTGTCTCCCTCTCTCTCTGTCCCTCCCCCACTCACACTTTGTCTCTGTCTCTGTCTCTCTCTCAAAAATAAATAAAGATTTAAAAAATTGGTTTTAAATACATAAAACTTAAAAAAAAATCACCTGGCTCCTAAAGCAAACCCTTTATCCGAAGATTAATTTTGCAATAGCAGAAAAACATAAAACCCCATTATCAGATGCAGATACCAGAAACCAATGTCATAATTCCCAGGGGATTTGCTCCATCTCCCACAGCATCCTGATGCTAGAAGAACTCAGAATTCCCAGGTGAGTAAAGTCCACCCTGTGTATGACATTGTGATGGTGTGTAAGGTCAGTAATTTGAAGGGGCACAAACAGCCTTCTCTATTGGGGTCATAATATTGTTTGGGAAATGGAACTCTCATTAAAGAGAAATGCAAAATCATCCTTGTAATTATTATCAAATTCAAGAGGAGAGGCCCATAATTGCAGCATCAAGCATGAGACAGTGCCATTAATATGATTATCAGGGCATAAGCCTATTAGAGAACTTAATGCCTCACTGCTGGCATCATCCTGCTGGCTACCCTAGGTCTGGAAACCATCTCAGTTGTAAACACAACTGTTACAAAACAGTGATTTCCAAGGGGCATAACAAAGATCTGCTGGCCTTTACTGAAGGTCAACGCCGCCTGGCTAAGGAGAACAGAGAACATTTCTGAAAAATGAAGACTCATCCGTCAGCTTCACTTGGCTCTTACTGTGAAAGAAAGTATGCTAAGCTCTGAGTCCTCCCCAGCCCTGCAGCAATCCAGATATGGGTATAAGTGTGAGGTCTGTCACCTTCAGATGGACACAGTGGCCTAAGTCTTGGCTGCTGGTGGTGAAAAAATCATGGTATGGAAATCTACAAATCCAAGTTCAAATCCCACTCTGGGAACAAGCCCCGTGTGTCCTCATGAGTGTAGTAATACCTGTCTTGAAGCGTTCCCAAGATGGGGAAATAAGGTCATTTATAATCAAGTGCTTAATAAAAGTTTGTTTCACCCTCGGCCTGAGGAGTGGGACCAAGTCCTCATCAGGGGGAAGTATAGGTGGTACCTTGGCAGAGAATCCTGAGATTATCAACATTTGTCCTGGGAGCCTACAAGAGGAATTGCTATTCTATCTTTATTCCAAAATGTTCAGATACCATTAATCAAAATCACCATTTAGAATGGGAAGATCAATTGTCTATACCTAGGAGAAGCCACCTGCTTGGTCTCTAGGACCCTGTAACTTACGAAACTCACTTGGCAAGTTGTCTCATAGCAAAACCATCACCAGGAGGCACAGAGCCTTTTCCTTAAGCATAACAAATCAGAGCCCAACGGACCCCATGGATGGTTCTGATTACTTGTGCTGTAAGCATCTTTGCCATAGACATCTTTGCCTCCAGCATTTTTGTAGAAGAACTAATTAGCAATAATACAATGTTGCCATTACAGATAAAAAAGTAGGGGTGCCTGGCTGGCTCAGTCGGTAGAGCACGCAACTCTTGATTTCAGGGTTGTAAGATAGAACCCCACAGTGGGTGTAGAGATTACTTAAAAAATAAAATCTTAAAAAAAAAAGTAATTGGTTGACAGTCTGGTTTGTTTGACAGTTTGGTTTCATCAACTGGTTGATAGTTTGGTTTCATTTCTCCACTGAGGCAGTCCTCACATTTTTATATGATATAAATACTAGCTCTCATAATAGTCTATATGGTGGCATAGAAGTGTTTATTTTGTTTTGTTTTGTTTTGTTTTGTTTTGTTTTGTTTTGTTTTGTTTGAGAGAGAGCACCAGCAGGGGAGGGAGGCAGAGGGAGAGAGAGAGAATCTTAAGCAGGCTCCAGGCTCTGACATGGGGCTTGGTCCCACGACCCTAGAATCATGACCTGAGCCAAAATCAAGAGTCGGACGCTCAATTGACTGAGCCACCCAGGCACTCCAGCAAAGAGTCTTGAACCTGCATTTCCCATAGAACTTTGGAACATCTATCAACAGACAAGTGAAAATATGCCCAGAACAAATAGCAGTGTAGAAGGCTTTCACAACACAATACAAAGCCCAGTTACAGATATGCATCCTAGTATTTGGAATCTGATACATCTCTTATGAAGGAAGAAATTGTAGAAAGAAAGAAAGAAAGAAAGAAAGAAAGAAAGAAAGAAAGAAAGAGAAGCGGAAAAGAAAGAAAGAAAAGGAAAGAAAAAGTGTAATGCCAAATGAAACGAATCAACAAGCAAAAAAAAAAAAGTATGATACTATGAACAAAAGACTTTGAAGACAACCACTTAGGTACAAAATCTACAAAATAAAACCAGTTATTTGTGCAATACTGCCATGAATCAACACACATTTTGAATGTATTCAAATATTTTGTATTTTGCAATAAAGTCTTTTAAATTTTGTTATTCATTTTCCAAGTTTCATTATGTTCTTTTTAATGAATGTTCCTCTTTTATTTTTGCCATTTTATCTTTTATGTCAAACTGCCTTATAGCCAATAACATACACAGATGAAATGCTTGCAGCAAAGATGTTTAAGGCAAAAAACCAGACACACCCATGGAGGGTCTTAAAATGGAAGCAGGATACATGTGGCAAGGTGGATGAATCTCAAAACATGTTGAGTAAAAGAATTCACACAGAAAACAATATCCATGAAGAACAGGCAAAAACTAGCCTATGGTGATAGAAGTCAGAACACCAGTTGCCTCAGGGATAAGGAGAGAATTAACTGAAAAGAGGTATAAGGGGAAAAAAAGGAGAAGTATAAGGAAACTTTCTGAGATGAGAGGAATGGTCCATCTATTATTGGAATGATGGTTACATGGGAGCATACCATGTCAAAATTTACCACACTGTATACTTGGATTTGTGCATTTTATTGTTTATAAATTAGGCCTCAAATAGAGAAAGAAAGAAAGAAAGAAAGAAAGAAAGAAAGAAAGAAAGAAAGAAACAAAGAAACAAAGAAAGAAAGAGAAAGAAAGAAATAAAAAGGGAAATGAAAGGAAGGGAAGGAAGGGAAGAAGAAAAACAGTCTTTAGGTGGAAGGGAGTACAGGCAAGTGGGTGAAAGAAGGGGGCCCCCATCCACTACCATGCCAGGAGTTTCTTCAGCACCAAACTCTGGGACAGCTATGACAGCTATGAACTGACATTTCAAAATAAACTACAGGTAGGAGAGGATGCATTTTTCTAAAAATAAGTATCCTATTCTGGGGCAAACATTAGGTTTAAGTCCTTGTTCCTCTGTAAGTTGAATCCTTTTCATCACATTTCCTTTGCTTCTCATGTAAAGCCATCCCAGGACATGGTTTTCCAGAGTCAGCATCCTTTAGGAGTCACCCTCCCTCTGTCCCCAGCTGCACATACACATTATTGGATTTCATGAACTCTATAAACTTTGTGCCCAGGAAGTTATAGAAAAGGAAGCTGAGTTTAATTGATCAGCCAAAATAAAATTAATGCTCATTAGAAGTCAGAAAAAAAAGGACTTGGATCACCAGGAAACTTTCTGGGAGAATTTTGACAATCAAAGATTTCAAAAAGGGGGCACCTGGCTGGCTCAGTCAGTGGAGCAAGAGACTATTAATCTAGGGGTTGTGAGTTCCGGCCCCATGTTGGGTGTGGAGCCTACTTAAAAAAAAAATTCAAAAAGTGCAAGCCCCCAAAGGATGGAAAAATGAAATAACAGTTGGAACAGGAACAAAAATCAGAGATTATAGACCAAACTCCGTCACTAAGTACTTGTGTAACAAATTCCTTCTGGGCTGTCAAAGGGGATTTATTGCAGATGACAAAAAGATCATCAGCAAGGTGGGCTCCGCTTCAATTTGATTTCTCTGATATTCTCTTGGCTCCCTCTTCTTCCCACCTCTGTTCCTTTCTATAGCTATTTTAGGCATCCCATTCAGAGTCAACATCCAACAAAAAAGGACTCTTTATCCTTTGTCTCTTTTCCTGATCCAGAAAACATTTCCCATAGTTCCCTACCAGATTTCCCTTCCTATCTCATTGGCTGGGATGGAGTCATATGATCCTTCCTAAGTCAATCACCGGCAAAGTGGATGGGGACCACCCTGAGTAGCTTGGACCAGTTATGGTTTACTCCTAAGTCATCACATAAAGAAGGTAGGGACCCCCAAATACAGTCAGTGCTCTACTAACCAAAATAAAAGGCGTATTGCAGGTAGGGTTCCCCCAGCCCTGAGACAGAGGTTTACAAGTAGGAAGTTTCCTAGGAAACACCTGGAGGGAAGGGAAGTCAGCTGGAATAGACACAGAGAGCAGTTGAACTACAATGCAATCACATTAAAAGCCTAGCTGATCTTTCAGGGAGCTCTCCTGCTGGGCTGTCTCAGATTTGTCCCAAACTGGGGTGACAGAGCTGGGCCTTTTTACTCCTGCATCAACCAGATATGAGATGTGAGCTGCCCTTGGGAAGGGGGACAATGACCATGGGCAAGGTGGTTCTTTTCAGTACAGGAGAAGTCTCAGAAAGGGACCCAGCTGACAGTTGCTGCTGTCAACCCTCTCAATAGATGGGGAAACAAATGCTTCAGTCTTGGAGGGGGGGATCTGGGTGGCACAACATGTCATCCCCTCTGGAGGGGGGAATGTTTGTTGCATTTGTAGTTTTATTGGTCCCCTAGAAACAAGGAGTCCACACTCCTGTCCAGAGAAAACATTATATATCAGTCTGTACCAGGACCATCTCTGGAACCCAATCATCTCACTACCCTTCCACTTCCTTAGGAAGAGGTGACAGGAGAGAGCCTTTAAATGTCAGCTGCCATCTCAGTCTTTAAGGGTGGGACAGCTGGGAGGTGGCTGTGTGGATTGATTTTGGGTGGGACCTAAGCCCTCAGATTTAAGGGGCATGATGCCCACAAGAATGAAAATCCACAGGATTAGTCTTGAACAAGCTGAGAGCCTGCTAAGCCCTGGCATCTGCTGAACTTCCCAAATTACACACATTAAGCTGTTCGGTTCCACATTTCCATAGTGTGCTTCCTGCCAAGCTTCCTAGCACAGTCTACACAATAAGAAAATCAAAACGAGCAGTTAGAGCAATTATGGATACGACAGGTCAAACAAATAAGCCTTTATCTAGGACTTAAACAGACATAGTCAACAAGGGTCTAATCCAAAACTGAGATTTGGACAAAGAAAGGCTTTGCAAAACAGAAAAAGGTGGGGGGGGGGGGTACAGATATTTGCATGCATTTTTTCTCCGTCTCACTGCAAATACTAAAATAACATGTTATTCAGCCTCTGCATGCTGCTCTGTCCCCCGAACCCCCACTCCCAGCTTCTTGAACATTCTCAAACTCTATTACTAATCTGGCTATAGGGCCAACTCATAGGAAATGTTATGTTAGGGAATGAAAATAGTCGTCATTGAAAGGAGCTGGGAAATTTACTTTGTTCATTGTTATGCACCCAGTTAAATACCCAAGAATTAAAGCCATATACATGAGTGGTATATATTAATTCAGAAAGTACAGAGACTATGCATTACAGAAACTCTAAGCATTTCAGCTAAGTGAGAAATTCTAGGTAGAGTGAGGGGCTTGAATCTGATATGGCCATATTGTAGTGGGGAGCCAGATGTGATAGAACTTTATGATTTTATTATTATTATGTTAACAAGAAAACGGAAGTTTCTAATCACCCCTCATTCTAGTAGTAGAGACCTCTTGTGGATACTCATTGTTCTGTGGAAGGAGAAATACGAAACAGTTTGTTTTTCTTTATACCTTTTCCCCCTCTCTGGAGTGACAAAGGCCACCCCTCATAATCTTATGGGCAAAGCTGAAATGCACACAGCTCTGGAAAATGAAGTGCTGCTAAAGCTAACCTGGCAGCAAAATGTGACTAGAACTTATGAGAGGGTAGTTCTAGTTTTTATTTATCCCAGGTTTCGCTACACATATGTTAATGTGTTTGATCACAGGTGCTGCTGCAGACACACTAATGTGAATGACGATACACATTTTGGGGAATTATCAGTATACAGATGGTAAATGAAGTCATGGGAATGGTTGAGATTGTCCAGGGAATGAAAAGACTGAGAAGAGAAGAGGGCCTAGGACAGAGCCCTGGGGGCCAAATTTAGTGAATGGACCTGAGGGAGGAGGAAAGCGACTGTGGAGATGCAACATCCCAGAGAAGAGAATGTTTGGGCATGGCAGCATGGCTCGCAGTGCTGGCTGGGGAGGTCAGTGGCAGACCAGAGGGCAGTTAAGGGATCTTGCCTTCTAGAAGGCTGAGAACATGTCTTAAACCTATATTCTCTTTTTAACACACTGAGCTGTGCTTTGTTCATTGTAGGTACCCAATAAAGACTTGCTAGTTAATTGATTATGTCAGTAAAAGCCATAGATCAGAGAGGCGAACCTGCTTTTGTGAGGCCTCCTTTGGGATAAAAGATGGGGAGGACCACAGAAAGAGCACAGAAAAAGAGCACAAAAAACAACCAGAAAGTGAGATGATGAGTTTGCTCACTGACAGGAACAGTTGGAAAGGAGAACATCTCGTTCCTTTCTACATGGAAGAACAGTAGGGATGGGTAATGAGAAACAGTAAAATTGGCAGGTCTTTGAGGTGAAAAGAGTAAGAACCATGGTGGAGTGAGAAAGTAGACTGACCAAATAAATATTTATTCTTAAATGATGGGTCAGAGCAATTTATGGAAACTTGGAGATAATCAAATCAACTATTATTTCCCAAATGATAAAATAAACAGAGAATTTGAGCGACTCTCTTAAGGGAACAGCTAGTTACTGACAAAACCTGGACTCCAACTGAGGGCTCAGGGCCCAGTCCAATGTTATTCCATATAAACATAGAATCTCAGTCCTGGGCCCCTCTCCCCATTTCCTGCCTTTCTACACTTTTATCAGTAAAATCTGGTTAAAATGAACATCTGGACAGCTGTGAACATCTGTATGAAATCATAGGCCTGGGGCTGAAGCAGTTTTTTTTATGCTTATTTATTTTTGAGAGAGAGAGAAAGAGGATATGCACGTGAGCAGGGGAGGGGCAGAGAGAGAGGGAGACAGAGGATCTGAAGCGGGCTCTACGCCAAGAGTGGAGAGCTCCACGCAGGGCTCAAACTCACAAACCATGAGATCATGACCTGAGCCAAAGTTGGACGCTTAACTAACTGAGCCACCCAGGTGCCCCTGAAGCACTTTCAATGGCAACAGTCACCACAATGGAATCATGGAATCAAGGATCAGAGGTAAGACATAAGGGGGTTACTAATTTTCCTCCTCTGGAAACCCCTGGAAAGGAAGAACCAAGCATGGCTTCAGAAACTCACCTTGGAAAATAATCTATTTAATGCATTAGGGTGGAGAAGAATGTATTATTCTCTTTTCCAAATGGTATTTATTTTTATAATCAAAAGAAACATTTGGGAGGGGCAGGGGAGAGGGGAAAATACTTGATGAACATTGAGGAGGGGACTTGGGTGAGCACTGGGTGTTGTATGTAAGTGATGAATCACAGGAATCTACACCTAAAACCAAGAGCACACTGTATACACTGTATGTTAGCCAACTTGACAATAAATTATATTTTACAAATTCATTAATTTTCTTAAACCTTATTTTATTTTATTTTATTTTATTTTATTTTATTTTATTTTATTTTATTTATTTTAAATGTTTATTTTTTTGAGAGTGTGTGCATGTAACTGGGGAAGGGGCAGAGAGAAAGGGAGAGGGAGAATCCCAAGCAGGCTCCATGCTCAGCAGAGCCCAATTCAGGGCCCAGTCTCACAACTATGAGATCATGACCTGGGCAGAAATCAAGAGTCTGACACATAACCAACTAAGCCACCCAGGTGCCCTATTTTATTTTACTTTTGAGAGAGAGGGGAGGGGAGGAGCAAAGGGAGAGGGAGAATCTTAAGCAGGCTCCATCCCCAGCAAGGAGCCCTATGTGATGCTCAATCCCACAACTGCAAGATCATGACCTGAGCCAAAAACAAGAGTCAGATGCTTAACCCACTAAGCCACCCAGGTGTCCCTATTTTATTTATCTATTTATAATGAGAGTGGGCAGGTGGGAAGGAAGAGTTAGGGTGGAACAGGCTTTTTTCAGTGTGACCAGCAACCACTCAGAGTCAGGTTGTGCCTGGTGAAAACCAGGCAGGGCTCAAGGAAAATAAATTCTATTTCCCTTCCCTTCTACTTCTCTTTTGGTAGTTTACAAGTGAACTTCTGTGCAAGGCAGCAACTTGCATAGAAAAGATAATGAAACATTTTCTTGACTTGGGGAGATAGGAGATCAGTTAAAGGAAGGAAATGGAGAGGAAATGGACACAGGAGAATGGGTGAAGCCATGTGACTTAGGGAGAACCACTTCACTGAAATATTCCTGAGTTCCTGTTTAAGCAAGACTAAGGAGGATAAAACATGGTCCTTGCTCTTAAAATGTGTGACTGCTACTCTATGCCTCCAATACCCAGCATGGTGCCTGATGGGCAGAAAGGGCTCAATCAACCTTCCCTGAATGGAAGAATGAGATGCCCATTCTTGAAAAGATGCAGCACATCCTTTCAGGTGGAAAAGAAGTTCCCATACCCTTTTCCTTGACTTTTTTAGATCCATTAGTCCCAACAGGTCATTTCTGCTCTAAGCTGTCAGGAAAACCAGGCCTCATGATACCGAAGAGCCACCATTTCTCCTCTCTTGATATTCAACACTGCCCAGCTGGCTATCATATTAACTGGCTGTCCCCCAAGTCCCAGGCATTGGGAGAAGACCCAGACCTTCCCCGAGCATTGATGGCTAATCAGGCAGTCTGCTCCAAGACTTCCAGGTCCTCGTGTCTAAGGTCAAGCATGGCATTCTGGCCCTAGGAAACCCCAGAGACAGTTTCTCCTTATTTAGTGACAGGTTCGGGCCTGGCTGATATGCTATGGTATCAGGGACCAAAAGCTGTTCTTATTTTGCTTCTAAAGGTCACTTTAGATGCCAGAAAAAGGAAGTTCTACCGCTTGGAACACAACATTCTAAAACAGTTGAAAAGGCCTTGGAAAGTTCTCAGATGAAGTTAATTAAAACCTTCCCCCATCCTAAGGGTCAAATCCTGCTGTTTCAAGTTGTTATCCAGCTGAGTCTCTGGATGAGCAAGTCTCCCAAGGACGGGTGAATTTAGTTTAGAAAGCTGTGTCATGTGGAAAGTGCCAACTGTCCCTGCAAGGGAAACAAGTTGTTTTCTGCCTTAAGGGTTCTAGGCCACAAGTATAGGAGAACTCAGAAACATTTCTGCCAGCAGCTTTTACTCTAGCTCATACTCTCAATTATCAAACAAAGGAATTCTATCCCTCAGAAACAATCAGGAAGGAAACCTTTGTGATACACAGCAGTGAGTGCTATGCTCACTGTCAGAAGGGCTAGCTTTGTCTTGGGAGAATTGATGCTGTCAGTCTCTCTGTACAATGTCAATAAGCTCATATCACTGAAATGGAATAAGAGGGTTACCATAGCAAAGGCAGTGCCTCACTTGCTCCCAGGCTACACTAAGAGATTTCTTAGTGCAAGGAACTGAGCCTAGCCCTGGTTTGGCCACACTCAGCCGGGAGGCATTTCAGGAAAAGGGAGCCATTGTCCCCAACAGGATGCACACTTCACCAGTGTGTCTATTCATCAGCCCAGCACAGGTTGGCTTCTCTGCCTGTGGATCAACAAAGTCCTTCTCAACAAATGTCAGATGTCTTTGTGCTTTAAGATTCCCAAGAACAGATGTAGTTGAGGGAGCTAATTATAACTTAGGGATTATTTTGCCCAGTCTACTCAGTAACTGACTGAGTGGCTGACTTAAAAGAAACAATGGCATGTGCTACTGGAAAACTACTGTTAAGATCGAGATCCCTGACCTCTAGCAGTTTATCATCTGGCAGTAGGGGGCCCTGGAAATGTCAGTTATGGGCTCTGCCATACCCAATGTCTTCTACAGACATTGGTCTTCTGCCCCCCCTCCAAAGTCTCCTACACAAAGAGATAGCACCAAGCTGTTCTATGTCCAGGAATGGCCACTATTAGGCTGGGACCAGGGCCACCCCCACCCCCCAACAGGCCAAGCAGTGGCCAGCATAGAAGGATGAGCTGGGCCAAACCTATGGGAATAAGAGCTAGAAGCTAGGTGCACTTGGAGGAGGTAGAGGGCAGACACATGGATAGGAGCTAGATCCTAAAGGCTATGTCCTGTAGAGAAGCTCCTGTGACCTGGCTTTACCACTGTTCCTGTCTTTCCTCAGGCCTGACTATCCTCCTTTTTCTGGGTTCCTGTGTTATGTTCCCTTCCGATACCCATGACTTACCATGTACCTACGCATATACAGCTGCATTACTGCTACTAGTTATGGTAACAAGAGAATCTTTTTTTCTTTCTTATTTGAAAATGTATTTATTTGTTTGTTTGTTTATTTATTTAAGAATTTATTTTTGAGTAATCTGAACCCAAGGTGGGACTAGAACTTACAACCTTGAGATCAAGAGTTGCATTCCTACTGACCAAGCCTGCCAGGCACCCTATTTATTTATTTAAAGTACAGCTGAGGGACGCCTGGCTGGCTCAGTTGGTTAAGTGTCTAACTCTTGACTTTGGCTCAGGTCATGATCTCATTGTTTGTGAGATAGGGCTCTGCACTGACAGCGTGGAGCCTGCTTGAGATCCCTCTCTCCCTCTCTCTCTGCCCCTTCCCTACTTGCACTCTCTCTCAAAATCGATACACAAACCTTAAAAAAATAATAATCAAGTATAGTTGATACATAGAAAATCTAGTTGATATCAAGATTTGATAGTTAATAACAAGAAAATCTTTATTCCTGACCAAGAGGGAAGACAAATAAGGGAAGTCAGATGATAGCCACAGTATAAGTTGGAAGGCTTGTGGTCTTAAATGTTCAGTCTGGTTGTAGTTTGGGCTTGCCTAGGCCTGACATGGCCACAGGGATTGTAAACTCCATGAGGGCTGCCTTGTTTACTGCTTTGTCTCCTAGTTGAGTGCCTGCACCAAGCTGGTGATCAATAAGTACTGGCCGAATGAATAGACCAGAAGCCAGAAAGATTAAGTTAAGTTTAGCACTGGCTATTTTCTGTGTGTCATGCTCTTTCTGCCTGCTGCTCCATGCCCAAGACGGCTGATGTATAGTTTCTACATTTAAGGGTCTCTTGGTCCTCTGACTTTCGCTGGGGTTCAGCCAAATGGGGAACCCTTGCCAGATATCGGAGGGAAGGAGGCAAGTGATATGAGGATATTCCTACCCTCAATGACGCTACACTGTTGTGGAGTGGCCCTCTCCCTCCCATCCCTCTGCCTCCCAGTTCTCCCACTCTTCAGGCCTAGATATGGTAGTGACTCCCAATCCAGTGTTATCAGCCCAAGATAATACCAATCCTTTGTGGTTTCCCCACCAACCTTTCTAAATAACCCCTTTATTAAAAGCTCCTCAAAGCGTCCAATTTGAATGGAGCATCTGTTTCCTGCTGAGACGCTGACTGATAGAGTTCCCAAAAATCAATTGTGTACATTTCGCTATCTGGTTTTCTCTCTGTACCAGTACATTCTGCTCAACTCTATCGTGCTTCACAGAGGCACAATGGGCAGGAGGAGGTTTGCTCAAATTGGCCTCGAATGAGGTGAAGGTGGTGGGGTGGCCAAAGGGCAACAAGGGAGTATCTGGTCTCAGCACTAGTAAATACACTGCATAAATGCTGAGTGAGGGTGATCACTTGGTCACTACCTTCCCCAGGACAAATTCTGGGTCTGACCTTCTGTTAGGCAAGCAAGTTTTCCTTCTCAGGTAAAATTAGTTTCTTTGGCTAAAAAAGCTGTGTTTTGAATCATGTTTTATTGCAGAACTACAAAATAAAGATCAAAGGTTCTCTTGGTGAGAAGGCCATTCCTCCTCTCTGACCACACAGTTAATTTCCCCAAATTAATGCAGAAGAAGCCGAGGTCGGGGTTGGGAATCGACTTTTCTGTGTCATTTTTGCCTTTTAAATTTGATAAGCCCTTGAAAAGCAAAGGTTATTGAGTGTATCAAGCTGTGCTCCTCTTACAGCCTTTGGTGTTGGGTTAAGGAGAGTAGGTGGAAGTAGTAGGGCTATTTTTATTTTTATGACAATTTTTCCTCTCTGAACATACTAATGGGGAAAAAGTTCATCTTTAATTTTCTTAAAAAGGAGACTGAAAGGGTCTCACATGATCCAAAGCTTTTTCTCACCTCTAAGAAAAAAAGCCTCCCTCAGCCCTTTATCAGCATATTAGCTTGTCTACTTGGGATATGCTTTTACAACAGGTTTCCTACCAGGGAGATTCAGTAGCAGTCTCAGATAGAAAGGCCTGACTTCCTACCTAAGACTCAAATGGAAAAACACAGGATCTGCATTTATGTGTTCTCTTTTATTCCCCCTCCTTTACCCCTTTAAAAGAGGGATATTCTTTAGTCCCCTGTCTTTTGGCAACAGCCATTTGAAAGAAAGAATCACGTGCTAATTATTAATTTTGCATGGGATCAACTCTGGCCTCAGCTTTCATTTGAGATGCAGTTACATGAAAAACAGACTGAGTTAATTTCATCCCCTCTGGGGTTGCTTGGCAACAAGGCCTAGTTCCAGATCATCTCTTCTTCTTGGCCCACAGTGATCTCTTTAGGGTGTCTCTCATGCTAAGGCAATCATCACCCTGTTGCTGTCGCTCCTGACTGTGTCCCTGTGGTCCTGATGGCACAGGGGGTTTGTTATGGCTTTGCTCCAGTCACACGGTCTGGGGTCTGTAAAAGCCCTGAGCTTGTTAGCGCAGAGAATGAACTACACTGGGGAATTTGGGATTCAAACAATTGAGGTTAGACAGGAAAGAGAGGGAGCATGAACAACGTCTGAGGTGATGCTGGAGGGCAGTGGGCTGAGATACAATAAATACTAAAGTCCATTTAAAAAAAAAAGCATTACTATGCTCTGATTTGGAAATCTTTCTAAACGACACTGTTAAATGATAAATGCAAAGTCCAGAACAGTATGCATAGGATGCTAGGTCGGGGGCAGGGAGGCGGAGAAATGGGGGTGGTATGAAAATATTTTTATGTTTGCATAAAGAAAAATACAGATGGCCACCTGTAAGTGTTTGTGAGGCATGAGAGTAATGGGGTAGAAAGGGCAGAGGTGAGGGGCTCCCTCTACTCGTTAGATGGGATGTTGCCCCTGATTCATGAATCACTTAATAAAGTCAATTAGATCTTCAAAAGAAAGAAAGAAAGAAAGAAAGAAAGAAAGAAAGAAAGAAAGAAAGAAAAGAAAGAAAGAAAGAAAAAGACAAAGAAAAAAGAAAGGGCAGAGAGGAGAAGAAGACTTTTCACCTGTGTACCTCTTTATACTATTTTGCTTCATAAGCTAAAAGAATGTGTTGTTTGGTCAAAAAGATTTTTTTTAATAAACATTTAAAAAGTGTTAGAAACCGAAGGCAAAGTGTTAATGTTTGGGAGAGTTGAGGAAGTTCATTAAAGGGTATATGAGAATTTTTTAAACTGTTTTCATTATTAGTAACTCAACACATTTTCTAGCCTTCCCTTCCTGTTTAAACATCATTCTTGCTATCTTTTATAAAGGAAGTCAATAGGCACATTTTGAACATTTTGAACAACTTGGTAGGAGATAAGGGTATCTCTGAGAATTTTGAGCTGCAGAGAAAAGCCCTCAGCTAGGAACTAGCCTTAATCAGAGTGTGCTTCCATCTCTGTCCCAAATGGCTTTAGCTGTGGTCCCTGAAGAACTGAGAAGAAATAAGTGACAACCTCCTCAAGGACTGGCCTCTCTGAGAATGGAACTCCCATGATAAAACCATAGTTCTTCAATTCATATAAGCCCTCAATTGTACCTTCATGGGGCTTTCCTGGATATCCTTCGGTATTTTCTCTCACCTTTGCAGCAAACAGGCATCTACTCATCTCTGGAACACTCTGTACCTTGCTCTACTAGACTAAGCTCCTTGAGGATAGGTGCAATGGCTGAGTCCTCACTATATACAGCTCCCCTGGCATAGTAGAAATATGTACTTTTTGCTTATTTTTTTTGAAGTAATTATAGATTTACATGAAGTTGCAAAAAATATACAAAGAACCCATAAGTGCCGGTGTTTAAAAAGAAGGAAAAAAAAATCTTACATCAATAATCTAACTTCCCGGGGCGCCTGGGTGGCTCAGTCGGTTAAGCGGCCGACTTCGGCTCAGGTCATGATCTCACGGTCCGTGATTTCCAACACCACATCGGGCTCTGTGCTGACAGCCCAGAGCCTGGAGCCTGTTTCAGATTCTGTGTCTCCCTCTCTCTGACCCTCTCCCATTCATGCTCTATCTCTCTCTGTCTCAAAATAAATAAACGTTAAAAAAAATTTTTTTTAAATAATCTAACTTCCCACCTAAAGTAACTAGAAAAAGAAGAACAAATTAAATCCAAAGCAAGAGGAAGGAAAGAAAAAAAGATTACAGAGATGGAGCATGCAACTCTTAATCTCAGGGCTGTGAGTTCAAGTCCTACATTGGGTATAGGGATTACTTAAAAATAAAATCTTAAAAAAATTTTAAAAAAGATTACAGAGGAAATAAATGAACTAGAGAATAGAAAAACAATAGAGAAAATCAATAAAACCAAAAGTTGGTTCTTTGGGAAAAAAAATCAATGAAATTGACAAACCTTTAGCTAGACTGATAAAGATAAAAGGAAAGAAGACTCAAATTACTAAAATCAACGATAAAAGAGAATGCTACTATCAACTTTACAAAAATAAAAAGGACTATAAGGAAAAACTAAGAACAATTGCTTACCAACAATAGATAACATAGATGCCATAGATAAATTCCTAGAAAACCAAAATCTACTGAAATTGAGTCATTATGAAATAGAAAATCAAGGGGCGCCTGGGTGGCTCAGTTGGTTAAGTGTCCAACCTCAGCTCAGGTCGTGATCTCATGGTTTGTGCATTCAAGCTCTGCATTGGGCTTGTTGCTGTCGGTGCAGAGCTCGCTTTGGATCCTCTGTCCCCCTCTCTCTCTGCCCCCCCAATGCCTGTGTACTCTATTTCTCTCTCAAAAATAAACACTTTAAATAAAGAAATAGAAAATCAAAACCACAATGAGATATCACTTCACACCCACTTGGATGGCTATAATAAAAAACAGGCAATAACATGTCAGTAAAGATATGGAGAAACTGGAATTCTCATCCACTGATGGTGGGAATGTAAAATGGTGCAGCACCGTGGAAAACTGTGTCAGTCTTTCAAAAAGCTAGAGAGTTATCATATGATCCAAAAATTCCATTCATAGGTATATACTCAAGAAAATGGAAAATGTACATAAATGTCTACAGCAGTATTACTCATAATAGTCAAAAAGCAGAAATAACCTAGATGTCCATTAAGTAAGGAATGAATAACAAAATGTGGTATATCTATATGGTGGAATATTATTCAATCACAGAAAGGAATGAAAAACTCATACAAGCTAGAATGTGGATGAATCTTAAAAACATGCTAGGTGAAAGAGGCCAGACACAAAAGAACACATAATGTATTGATTCCATGTAAATGAAATATCAAGAATAGGCAAATCCACAGAGACAGAAAGTAGATTAGTAATTTCTAAAGGATAATGGAAGAGAAACGGGAAGTGACTACTCCTGAGGATAGGATTTCTTTCGCGGTGATGAAAGCATTCTGGAATTAGTGGTGATGGTTGCGTGTATGTTACCAATATACTAAATTGAACCGTGAATATACTAAAATCCATTGAATTGTACACTTCCAAAGGGTGAATTGTATGGTGTATGAACTATATGTCATTAAAGAAGGAATGAATAAAAGAAATCAGCAGTTAATGCATTTAAAAATGTAATGAGAGGGATGCCTGGGTGGCTCAGTCAGTTAAGCCTCTGACTTCCGCTCAGGTCATGATCTCGTGGTTCGTGAGTTCAAGCCCCACGTCGGGCTCTGTGCTGACAGCTCAGAGCCTGGAGCCTGTTTCAGATTCTGTGTCTCCCTCTCTCTCTCTCTGACCCTCCCCCGTTCATGCTCTGTCTCTCTCTGTCTCAAAAATAAATAAATAAATAAATAAATAAATAAATAAATAAATAAATAAAATTTTAAAAAATGTAATGAGAGATTCCATTTACTTTTTATTCAGATTTCCCCAGGGGTCGCATCTTGCATGAATATATACCTATCACAACCAGGAAAGTGACATTAGTACAGTCCACAAAGCTTATTTAGAATTCACCAGTTGTACATGGCTGTGTGTGTGTGTGTGTGTGTGTGTGTGTGTGCATGTAGTTCTGTGCAATTTTATCTCGTGTGTAGATTCATGTAAACACCACCACAATCAAGATAACAAAACTGTTGCATTTTCACAAGTGTCTTTCCTGCTACCTGTTTTACTCATAACCTCCCCATCTCTAGCCCCTGCCAACAACTGATCTGTTCTCTATAATTTTGTTATTCCAAATTTAATATAAATTGCTACATATTATATAAATATAACTTTTGCCCCCATGTTCATAGCAGCACTATCAACAACAGCCAAAGTATGGAAAGAGCCCAAATGTCCATCCATGGATGAATGGGTAAAGAAGATGTGGTATATTGGCACAAAAACAGACACATAGACCAATGGAATAGAATAGAAACCCCCGAACTAGACCCACAAACGTATGCCCAACTCATCTTTGACAAAGCAGGAAAGAACATCCAATGCAAAAAGACAGCCTCTTTAACAAATGGTGCTGGGAGAACTGGACAGCAACATGCAGAAGGTTGAAACTAGACCACTTTCTCACACCATTCACAAAAATAAACTCAAAATGGATAAAGGACCTAAATGTGAGACAGGAAACCATCAAAACCTTAGAGGAGAAAGCAGGAAAAGACCTCTCTGACCTCAGCCGTAGCAATCTCTTACTCGACACATCCCCAAAGGCAAGGGAATTTAAAGCAAAAGTGAATTACTGGGACCTTATGAAGATAAAAAGCTTCTGCACAGCAAAGGAAACAACCAACAAAACTAAAAGGCAACCAACGGAATGGGAAAAGATATTTGCAAATGACATATCCGACAAAGGGCTAGTATCTAAAATCTATAAAGAGCTCACCAAACTCCACACCAGAAAAACAAATAACCCAGTGAAGAAATGGGCAGAAAACATGAATAGACACTTCTCTAAAGTAGACATCCAGATGGCCAACAGGCACATGAAAAGATGTTCAGCGTCGCTCCTTATCAGGGAAATACAAATCAAAACCACACTCAGGTATCACCTCACGCCAGTCAGAGTGGCCAAAATGAACAAATCAGGAGACTATAGATGCTGGAGAGGATGTGGAGAAACGGGAACCCTCTTGCACTGTTGGTGGGAATGCAAACTGCTGCAGCCGCTCTGGAAAGCAGTGTGGAGGTTCCTCAGAAAATTAAAAATAGACCTACCCTATGACCCAGCAATAGCACTGCTAGGAATTTATCCAAGGGATACAGGAGTACTGATGCATAGGGGCACTTGTACCCCAATGTTCATAGCAGCACTCTCAACAATAGCCAAATTATGGAAAGAGCCTAAATGTCCATCAACTGATGAATGGATAAAGAAATTGTGGTTTATATACACAATGGAATATTACGTGGCAATGAGAAAAAATGAAATATGGCCTTTTGTAGCAACGTGGATGGAACTGGAGAGTGTGATGCTAAGTGAAATAAGCCATACAGAGAAAGACAGATACCATATGGTTTCACTCTTATGTGGATCCTGAGAAACTTAACAGGAACCCATGGGGGAGGGGAAGGAAAAAAAAAGAAAAAGAGGTTAGAGTGGGAGAGAGCCAAAGCATAAGAGACTGTTAAAAACTGAGAACAAACTGAGGGTTGATGGGGGGTGGGAGGGAGGAGAGGGTGGGTGATGGGCATTGAGGAGGGCACCTTTTGGGATGAGCACTGGGTGTTGTATGGAAACCAATTGGTCAATAAATTTCATATATATATATATATATAAAAAGAAGATGTGGTATATATATACAATGAAGTATTACTCGGCAGTCAAAAAGAATGAAATCTTGCCATTTGCAACTACGTGGATGGAACTGGAGGGGATTATGCTAAGTGAAATTAGTCAGAGAAAGACAAAAATCATATGACTTCACTCACATGAGGACTTTAAGAGACAAAACAGATGAACATAAGGGAAGGGAAATAAAAATAATATAAAAACAGGGAGGGGGACAAAACAAAAGAGACTCAAAAATATGAAGAACAAACTGAGGGTTGCTGGAGGGGTTGTGGGAGGGGGGGATGGGCTAAATGGGTAAGGGGCATTAAGGAATCTACTGAAATCATTGCTTCACTATATACTAACTAATTTGGATGTAAATTTTAAAAAATAAAAAATAAAGTTAAAAAAACAAAATATATATATATAACTTTTTGAGTTAGCTTTTTGCAGTCAACTTAATTCTCTTGGGATTTACCCAAATATTACCTGTATCAATAGTTCATTCCCTTTGTTTGTTTTTAAATTTTCTTTGGTAACATAACATTTTATTTATTCTTTCCACTAATAACTAATATTTAAGAACATTACAATATTAATAGAACTTAATCTAAGAGAAGTTCAATGTACTTTTTTTAACATCTTAATACTGGCTATTAATAAAAAATATTCAAAATAATTATGGTCAAAATTATTATGTCAAAAATCACAAATAAATGTTTGGTGTTAGTATGTCTACATATAATTCAGTTTTTAGTGTAAAATTTTTTGGCTGAAAAAAAAGAATATTTGGTTTGCTTCACTAATAGCAGTATGTCTTAATGCTGAGGCAGGCTCTTGGTATTTCTTCTGCTGTTGATTTTTAGTATAGTTATTTATGTCTGTTATGAATGGAATTGAGTAGAAAGGTACTCATCACATAAACTCCAAATAAAAGTACATAGCTGATTACTGTAGGAGATAAACAGGCAATGCAAGTGCCCAATATTGCTGAGGCCAAAAGGTTAAGCCTAAGGAGTCTAGTCAAGATTCAAGAATAAAAGGGGCACCTGGGTGGCTCAGTCGGTTAAGCGTCTGACTTTGGCTAACATCATGATCTCACCGTTCATGTGTTCAAGCCCCGAGCCCCATGTAGGGTTCTGTGCTGACAGCTCTGCTTTGGACTCTATGTCTCCCTCTCTCTCTGTCCCTTCCCTGCTCGTGCTCTTTCTCTGTCTCTCAAAAATAAATGTAAAAAAAAAAAAAAAGATTCAGGAATAAAGGCTCATACAAGATATAATACAAAGACAAACTGGGAGCTCAAGAGCAAAACCATAAACCACTCTTTCTGACAATGGTGATAGTGAATTTTCCACCATTTTCCTGGTGAGTTTAGACAATCAGACAATCTCAGCACCGAGTCCTCTGTTCAAGCACAGCAGAGGGTGGGAAAGAGGGAAAATTGAAAGGCCAAGGTGCGAGAGTACCGCCAGCCCAGGCACAGGTGCACCAGGACCCTCTCTGAGAGTGAAAGAGGGAACACGTCTATTTCTTTTATTTTAAAATAATTTTTAAAAAAATTTAGAACAGTCTTACATTTACAGACTTAGTATTTAGAAAGTACAAAAAGTTCTCATATACGCTACATCCAGTTTTCTCTATCATTAGCATCTCTCATTAATATGGTACATTTGTCATAATTAATGGGCCAATCAATCTATTCTTATTAACTAAAGTTCACGCTTGAAGGTTCCTCAGTTTTCCCCTAATGTCATTTTTCTATATCAGGATCGTATCCAGGATACTATCTGATGTTTTACAGTTATGTCTCCTTAAGGTCTTTTTGGCTGTGACTATTATTTTCAGACTTCTCTTGTTTTTGATGACACTTGAAAGTTTCGAGGACTCCTGGTCAGATGTTTTGTAGAAAGTCCTTCCATTGCGATTTATCTGATGCTCCCTCATGATTAGACTGGGGTAATGTGTTTTGGGAAGGAAGACCACAGAGATGAAGCACCATTATCATCACATATCATATCAAGGGTACATACTATCAACATGACTTATCACTGCTGATGTTGCCCTTAATTTCCTGCCTGGGATAGTGTTTGTCAGGATTCTCTACTGTAAGCTTTCTCTCTCTGTCTCTCTTTTTTTTCTTCTTTCCATACTGTATTCTTTGGAAGAAAGTCACCATAAACAGCCCACATTTAAGGAATGGGGAATTATGTTCCACACTCTTAAGGGCAGAATACTTACATCAATTATTTGCAATTCTGCATGCGAGATATATCTAATGTCCTGAATTTATTTAGTCACTTATGTATATCAGTATGGACTCATGAATATTTATTTTATACTTAGGGTTACAATACAAGACTATTTTATTCTTTTTTTTTTAATTTTTTTTAACATTTATTTATTTTTGAGACAGAGAGAGACAGAGCATGAACGGGGGAGGGGCAGAGAGAGAGGGAGACACAGAATCCGAAGCAGGCTCCAGGCTCCGAGCCATCAGCCCAGAGCCCGATGCAGGGCTCGAACTCACAGACCGTGAGATCGTGACCTGAGTTGAAGTCAGATGCTTAACCGACTGAGCCACCCAGGCGCCCCAAGACTATTTTATTCTTTGTGTTGCTCACGTTGTTCCAGCTTTGGCCATTAGGAACTCATTCAATCAGACCCTATGTCTCCATATGACCATCACTGTGAAGTTGATTTTTTTTTGTTTTTAGCACTTTCTTTTCCTTTCTGGCACTACAAGATGCTCTAGGCTCAAATTCTATCTTTCCTGTCCCATTCCTAGCATCAGCCTTTTCTTCAAGGAGCTCTGATTCCTTTTATTGGAGACTGGTGTTAGAAACCAAGATCTGGGCTCTAGGTGTGTTCATTGCTACTGGGCTGTCATTTCTTTTAAGCCCTCTCAGTTGACAAAGCAAATAAATAATAGGTGTGTATACTAACCTATATATATACATACATATCTATAAATATTTCTATCTGTAATCATCTGTATCTATACTAAGCTAAACATGAGGTCACACTGGTATTTCCAACTCTAATCCATTACAACATAGATTATGTTAGCTTCTTCCCCTTCCCTTCCTTATCTGTAACCTACCACAACAACCTGGCTCCTATCACCCATCATTCATTTAATTCTTCAATTCCAGTATACCTATATAATGGTTTCAGAATTCCCATACCCTCATGGGAAATGGTACTTACATATATAATTACTTTTGTTTTTAGTCTTATAAATGAGAGAGTGTAACACACTTTGAGAGAGTGTAAGCAAGGGAGGGGCAGAGAGAGAGGAGGAGACAGAGAATCCCAAACAGGCTCTGCGCTGACAGATGTGGGGTTCCATCTCACAAACTGTGAGATCATGACCTGAGGCAAAGTCGAGTTGGATGCTTAACCAACTGGGCCACCCAGGCACCCCTGAGTTTTTTTCTTAAGCCATTCTAATAGGTATGTAGTGTATTACATTGTTGTTGTAATTTGCAATTCCCTAGTGACAAATAGGTTTATCTACCATTTGTAGATCTTTTTGGTGAAATATCTGTTTAGATCTTTTGTTCATTTTTTAATTGGGTTGTTTTCTTATAGTATTTTAACAACTCTTTATATATTTTGTATATAAGTTCTGTATCAGATATGTGTCTTGCAAATATTTTCTCTAAGTCTTGGGCTTTTCTTTTCATTGTTTTATTTAAAGAGTTTTTTTTTTAAGTTTATTTACTAATTTTGAGAGAGAGAGGGAGAGAGAGAATCCCAAGCAGGCTCCACACTGACAGTGTAGAGCCCAATGCAGGGCTCAGACTCATGAGTCAAAACTGAGAGTCAGACCTCAACTGACTGAGCCACCCAGGCACCCCATCCAGTTTTCTCTTCTGTGAAGATCACTTCTCCATTTTGTAGTTAATAGGCAAACTGGGTAAGTTTGTGTGTGTGTATGTATGAGTTACCTTCATACTGTGTGAATATGCTCTTCTCCAACAGTCTTTTACTCATTGATTCATTGATTTGTGTGTGTGGTAAAACACACATAACAAAATTTACCATCCTAACCATTCAGTGTACAGGTCAGTGTATTTGAACGTATTGAATACGTTCAAAATGTGGTGCAATCATCATTACTGTCCATCTCCAGGACTCTTTTCTATCTTGTAAAACTGAAACTCTACACCCATTAAACAATAACTCCCATGCCGCCCTCCCCTCAGCCCCTTGCCACCACTATTCTTTCTGTCTCTGTGAATCTGACTACGCTAAACACTTTAGATAAGTGGAATCATGCAGTATTTGTCTTTTTGTGACTGGTTTATTTCACTTAACATAATGTTAATATGCTAAGTTCACATTAGTAGCATAAAGTGAACCTCAAGATTGATCCATGTTGTAGCATATGTCAGAATTTCCTTCCTTTGTAAGGATAATAGTCTACTGTATGTATATACCAGTTTGCTTATCCATTCATCTGTGAATGTACACCGGGTTACTTCCACATTTTAGCTGTTGTGAATAATGCTGCAGTGATCATGGGTGTACAAATATCTCTTTGAGACCCTTCACTGGTTTTTAAAGACAAATATTTTATTTTATATTTTATTTTATTTTATTTTATATTTTAAATGTTTGTTTATTTTGAGAGAGAGAGAGGGAGCATGCATGGGAGAGCAGGGTGGAGGCAAAGAGAGAGAAGGAGAAAGAGAATCCCAAGCAGGCTCTTCACTGTCAGTGCAGGTTTTTTTAGGTCTATGATCCACTTTGAGTTACTTTTTGTATAAGGTGTAAGGTCCGTGTCTAGGTTCTTTTTTTTTTTTTTTTTTGCATAT
This sequence comes from Prionailurus viverrinus, assembly GCF_022837055.1. Taxonomy (NCBI): domain Eukaryota; kingdom Metazoa; phylum Chordata; class Mammalia; order Carnivora; family Felidae; genus Prionailurus; species Prionailurus viverrinus. Next base: position 80,591,795 of record NC_062563.1, on the reverse strand, counting down.
GGATATCCATCACCATTTGTTCATTCCATTTATTGAAAAGGCTATCCTTTCCCCATTGAATCATGTTTGTCCCTTTGCCAAAGATTAGTTGGTTATATTTGTGTGGGCCCATTTCTGGGCTGTCTAACCTATTTCATTGATCTGTGTCTATTCTTTCATCAATACCATGTTGTCTTATTTTTTTTAAGACCTGAAACCATAAAGCTTTTTTTTTTATTTAAATTCAAGTTAGTTAACATAAATATAGTATTGGTTTCAGGAATAGAATTTAGTGATTCATCGCTTACATATAACACCCAGTGTTCATCACAACAAATGCCCTCCACCCATCTAGCCCATCCCACAAGCCCAGCAACCTTCAGACTGTTCTCTAAAGAGTCTCTTATAGTTTGCCCCCCTCTCTGTTTTTATCTTATTTTTCCTTCCCTTCCCCTATGTTCATCTGTTTTGTTTCTTAAATTCCACATATGAGTGAAATCATATGATATGTGTCTTTCTCTGACTTATTTCACTTAGCATAATACACTCTAGTTCTACTCATGTTGTTGCAAATGGCAAGATTTCATTCTCTTTGATCACTGAGTAACATTCCATTGTTCCATTCCATCTTCTTTATCCAACATTCATCAGTCAGTGGACATTTAGGTTCTTAATACGATGTTGTCTTGATTACTGAAGGTTTACATTAAGTTTTGAAATTGGGTAGTATGAGTCTTCCAATTTTTTTTTTTTAAGTACTGTGTTGGCTATTCTAGGTCCTTTGCCTTTACATATAAACTTTAGAAATAGTTTGTCATTATCTACAAAATAATTTGCTGAGATTTTGATTTTATTGATTTAGATTTTTGATTTCTTTTTATCAGTGTTTTCTAATTTTTCCCATATAGGTCCCATACATATTTTGTTAGCCTTATACTTAAGTATTTCATTTATTCAGTGCTATTGTAAGTGGGAATTGTTTCTTGAAATTTCAAATTCCAATAGTTCATTGCTGGTATATAGGAAAGTAATTGACTTTTGTATATTAACCCTGTATCCTGTGACTTTGCTACACTCATTTATTAGTTCCAGGGGGTTTTTTGGTTGTTTTTGGGGGGGGATTTTCTTGTCATTTGTGAATAGTTTTATCTCTCCTTTCTTAATCTATCTACCTTTTATTTGCTTTTCTTGTCTTACCACACTAGCTTTAAATTTCAGTACAATGTTGAATAGGAGTGGTGACAGAGGACATCTTTGCCTTGTTCCTAGGGGAAATTATCCAGTTTCTCACTATTAAGCACGATGATAGATGCAGGTCTCTTGTAGGTGTTCTTTGCCAGATCGAGGAGGTCTCTCTCTATTCCCAGTTTGCTGAGTTTTTATCATTTTTTTTATTTAAAAAAATTTTTTTAACGTTTATTTATTTTTTTGAGACAGAGAGAGACAGAGCATGGACAGGGGAGGGTCAGAGAGAGGGTGACACAGAATCTGAAACAGGCTCCAGGCTCTGAGCTGTCAGCACAGAGCCCAACGCAGGGCTCGAACTCACAGACCGCGAGATCATGATCTGAGTCGAAGTCGGCCGCTTAACCGACTGAGCCACCCAGGCGCCCCCTGAGTTTTTATCATTAATGGCTATTGAAATTTTAATTTACTATAAATTCACATGCAGGTTTAAGAAAGAATACAGAGAGATCTATGTACTGCTTACCCAGTTTACTCCAGTGCTAACAACTTGCAAAACATTACAACTAGAATATTGACATTAATACAATCCACCAATCTTGCTCAGATTTCTTTTAAAAAAAAGTTTATTTATTTATTTTGAGAGAGAGAGAGAGAGTGCATGCACAAGATCGGGGGAGGGGCAAGGAGAGAGAGAGAGAGAGAGAGAGAGAGAGAGAGAGAGAGAGAATTCCAAGTAGGCTCCATGCTGTCAGCGCAGAGCCCAACACAGAGCTCAATCTCACAAACTTTGAGAACATGACCGGAGCCAAAATTAAGAGTTGGATGCTTAACTGGCTGAGCCACCCAGGTACCCCCTTAGATTTCTTTAGTTTAGCTTTTACGTGTGTGTGTGTGTGTGTGTGTGTGTGTGTGTGTGTTTATGCAGTTTAATCTCATGAATAGGTATTTATATCCACTACCCACAGTCAAGATACAAAAGAGTTAAAGAACCACAGGGATCTCTTTTGTTTCCTACTACAATCACATCCATTTCCATCCAGCAACTCTTCCCTACATCCCTAGTCACTGGCAAATACTTAGATGTTCTCCATTTCTAAAACTAAGCTATTACTTTTTTATTTTTCTATTTTAGAGAGAGAGAGTACACAAGCTGGGGAGAGGGGCAGAAGTTGAGAGAGAGAGAGAGAGAAACAGAGAGAGAGAGAATCTTAAGCAGGTTCCATGCTCTGCATGGAGCCCAATGCGTGGTTCGATCCCATGACCCTGGGATCATGACCTGAACCGAAATCAAAGTTGGACACTCAACTGACTGAGTCACCCAGGTGCCCCTAAAACTAGTTATTTTAAGAATGTTATATAAGTTGAGGGGGGTGGGGAAGAGGGGGAAATAGGTGATAGGCATGAGGAGGGCATTTGTTGGGGTGAGCACTGGGTGTGAAAGCGATGAATCACAGGAATCTACCCCCAAAACCAAGAGCACACTGTATACACTGTATGTTAGCTAACTTGATAATAAATTACATTTTAAAAAATGAAAAGAAAACTCACAATGTTACTGCAAAAAAATGTTATAGAAGTTGAACCATTCGGTATATATCTTTTAGGATGGGCTTTTTTGAGATTCAGTATAATTTCCTTGAGATCCATTCAAGTTGTTCTGTGTATCAATAGTCTGTTCCTTTTCTATTGCTCCATAGTTTTCTATGATGTAGAAGTACCTAAGTCTGTTTAACCATTCACCTGGTTGAAGGACGTGTGGGTTATTTTTGTGTTTTTTTGCTATTATGAATAAAACTGCTATAAACGTTCACATATAAGTGTTTGTGTGACCATGGGTTTTTATCACTCTAGGATAAATATTCAAGAAGTCCAAATGCTGGGTCAGAAGTACATATTTAGGTTTGTAAGAAACTGCCACACTGTTTTCCAGAATGGCTGTACGATTTTACATTCTCATCAGTGATGTAGAAGTGATTTAGTTTTCCTGCATCCTTGCCAGCATTTAGTGTTATCACTAATTTTGTCTCAGTCATTATGATAGATGTGTACATACTTATTTTTTAAGTTTATTTAATTCGAGACACAGAGGTGGGGGACGGGCGGGGGGTGGGGGCGGGGCGGAGAGAGAGCATCCCAAGTAGGCTCCATACTGTCAGCACAAAGGCTCAGAGCAGCGAGATGTGGGGCTCGAACTCACAAACCCGGTGATCGTAACCTGGGTCAAAATCAAGAGTTGGACATGTAACCGACTGAGCCACCCAGGTGCCCCAATCTGTACATACTTTTCATGGAAAGCCATAAATATCTTAAAACAATTGAGCTAGTACTAACTGGCTAATGTTTCCTGTATGCCTGGCTCCAAGTTAGGCTCTTTGAGTGTGGAGGAGACCCAGCTCCTGCATGCAAGGGACTGGAGAGGCAAGGCTAGGGCATGAGAGGATACCAGTTCTTCCCACGTGATTCTGACAAGCCCTGTGAGTTCACTGGTAATGATGTGTGTTGGATGATAAACCCTGAACCCCTAACAGGAACCTGTGTCAGGGAAATCTCTGTGGAGTTCAGAGGGAAAACAAAACAAAACAAAACCCAACGGCTCTGTGAAAGGGTAAGGGAAGGAAATTACTGGTTCCAGTCTGGATCCAGCAGAGGCTAAGACTTGGCTATTTGAAACTCCAGGTAAAAGAAATGGCATTTACCCTCTGGGTCTCCAAAAAGGGGTTCAGATTCTGCCCGTGTTTTGCAAAGAAGTAGGGCAAAGCTAACAAAGGCCCACCTGTGGCAAAATGAAACTGATTTTCAACCTGAGAGAGCATCCTATCTTTTTCTACTGGATTCTGTTAAAGAAGAGTCCTAGGTTATCATCCAAGTTCTCATTTTCCTCAGCTTCTATTGTATTAAGGCTAGAGCATGAAGTTCCATTTACTGAGAGTTGTGAATATGAATAAAATCATGTTCAGTTCAGTAACTGTACAGGTATTGAATCTCAGTTATCTAAGGAGTAGAAGATGTATCAAAACTATTTGGCTTTGAAAAAAATAATGCCTTAGACAAAGGTCCGTTTTGTCTGAAATGACACAGAAACCTGTGCTCAGGATCTCATAGAGGCATAATGCTGTCAGGGGACTTCTGTCCTTGGCATACCTTTCTCCGCCCCTGCCCTTCCTGACCTTCACCCCAGGGGACATCTATTGTCTATACTCTGCTCTGGTTTTTTGAAAAAGTATTTATTTACACCCAACCCTATTCAAAAAAAGCTTTGAAGAAATTTAAAAATTGAAATATTTTCCTATATAAAATCGAACAACAAAAAGGAAAACAGAACAAAAACTTGTTAGTTTAAAAAAGGAGCAGAAAAAACAGATATGGTCAAATGAGTGTTTATCGCCCACAACAATTAGATTTTGCTTTAAAGAATGCTCTCAGCTTCTAATGCTCAGATGCAACAGTACTCTTTCAAAAGTCATTTGACCTTCCCATATGATGTCTTCAAAGTTTTGGGTTCAATTTATATGCCCATATTTTCCATTTCACTATTTCATTCAATTACTGAGCTTTTAGTGGCTTATCCACTAAAATAAACATCTTAAGGAGGATTTTCCAGTAGTCTATGGCTCTAGCTGATGGCTATTAACCCTTCTAGAAAACTTAAAAAATGGTCTGTCTGTTGCTTCAATAGACAAGCATTATTCATCTCAAAAACTTTCTGATGATAACTTGCAAAGATGTGACGAAGCTAGTTTCTCAGAAAAATGAACTGATGAATATATACTGAGGTACTCCTGTTAATATATGCTACCTAAGGTTAGGGATCTTGCCCACTAATGTACATCATACAGTGCCTGGAACATAACAGAGATTCAAATATTTACTAAAGATTACTGGGGCACCTGAGTGGTTCAGTTGGTTGAGCGTCTGACTTCAGCTCAGGTCATGATCTTGTGGTTCATGGGTTCGAGCCCCACATCAGGCTCCATGCTGACAGCTCAGAGCCTGGAGCCTGCTTTGGATTCTGTGTCTCCCTCTCTCTGCCCCTTTCCCACTCACACTCCGTCTCTCTCAAAAATAAATAAACATTAAAAAATAGTAATAAAAAAAAAAAAGATTACTGAGTGCCCTCTTTGCACAGGAGACCAAAACATTCTGGGAACATGCAGAAATAATGGATTCAGGAGTTCACGACCAGATGCCAAGCACGCCTTCACATACACACCCAAGTCCCATCATGGCACATATATCTATGTAATGGCTAGTGAAAGCTTTCAACTTCCTGTGCAAGGTCTTTCAGAAGACCTAAGATTCCCTTAGTGGTTCCCATCTTCTCAGGAGGTAAGAGAAACCCTGAACAGGCCCATGTGAAACTGGGAGAGCCATATCTACTGAAAAGCCTTGACTGGTTGCATGTAGAGATATGCTAGCATGTAGTTATCCCGCTCAACCACTCAGCCTCTGGGAGAGACCACAGTGCCACCATTTCATGAGGGAAACAGTAGCAAGAGGACACATTTGAAATGACCTTTTAGATCCTTTAAGTTTTACGGTTGTAGTTTATCCCAGTGTCATGTCACGGCTGCCTCAAACTGGGACCATATCTCTCAAGCCACAGGCTTTACTGTCCCTCTGGGCCATGTTAATGCTGCCACCTGACTTCCCAGCTGTGGCCCTATCATCTTTTCCAAATACTTAAGTGCCCATTAGTTTATAGAGCTGCTCAGAGGCTGTAGCACTTTATGTCTGGCTCCTGCCCTTCTAGGCAACAGGCAAATGTTTAAGGTGGGAGAACCAATTGAAAGACTAATAAATAAACCATAAAAGATGCACAAATTCTATGCTCCAAAACACTAATCGAAGAGTAAAATCCCCAGACTATTTTGACCAGACGATAACATGTCTCTCTTTGATAAATACACTAACAGAGTACAGCAAGTTTCTTAGTCTTGATACTGTTTGCATTTTGGTCCAGACAAGTTTTTGTTGGGAGTGCTGCCCTGTGCATTGTAGGATGTCTAGCAGCATCCTAGGCCTGTAGTCGCTAAATGACAGTAGCGGCCCCAGTGTCTCCAAACGTTGCCAAGTGCCCCGAAGGAGAACCATTGGCATAGAGTAAGCAACACAATATGAAACCAAGACCTTCCAAAAAAGCCAATGAATACAAAAGCCCAAAGCTGATGATGGAATTTGATCTTAAAAATAGGCAAAATTTCAGTAATTGGTTTATCTTGCAACTTTATGTAACTTCAAAATTTTTTCTAAATAAAACTTTTTTTTTTTTTAATAATGCAGAAGAGAAAGGGCTTGGATTCAAGCTTAATTCTTCTTCTTTTTAAAAAGACTTATTGAGATAGAATTCACTTACCATACAATTGACCCATTTAAAGTGTAAAAGTCAATGTTCTTTAGTAAGTTCACAGGTTTGTGCAACCATCTCCACAGTTAATTTGAGACACTCTCAGTCTCTCCCAAAAAAATCCTCTCCCCATTTGCAGTCACACAGATTGCTCCTAGGCAGCCTCTAATCTATTTTCCCTCTATTGATTTGCCTGTCCTGGACATTTCATATAAATATAATTATAAATGTAATTAATTTAAGTGTAGTATGCGGTCTTTTATGACTGGCTTCTTTCACTTAGTATGTTTTCAAGGTTCATCCATGTTGTGGCATGTATCAGTCATGCCTTTCTAATGCTGAAAAACAGTTTTTGGTGAATGTATATTTTCATGTCTCTTGTGGATGTACCTAGGAGTAGAATTACAGGGCCATGTGGTAACTCTAAGTTTATGATTTGAAGAATTGCCAAGCTGTTTTCAAAAGCGACTGTACCTTTTTACATTCCCACCGGCAGTGTATAAAGGTTCCAATTTCTCTGCATCCTCCTCACCACTTGTTATTGTCTGGCTCTGCTCCTAGCTATCCTAGCTCACTGCAGCTTTGAGTTGCACTTCTCTAATGACTCATGGTGTTGAGCATCTTTTCATGTACTTACTAGCCATCTGTATCTCTTCTTTAGACAAATGTCCATTCAAATCTTTTCCAGTTTTTAAAAAATTAAGCTTTTTATTTTGAAGTAAGTGTAGATTCACATATGGCTGTAAGAAATAGAGAGATCCTAGATATCCTTTACTCAATTTTCCCCATGTAACATCTTGCAAAAATGTACTACAATATCACAATCAGGATATTGACATTGATACAGTCAAGATACAGAACATTTCCATTATCTCTATGATCCCTCATGTGCCCTTTTATAGCCACACCCACTTCTCTCCTACTCCTACTCCTACCCTTCCTGACCTCTGGTAACCACTAATCTGTTCTTCACTTCTATAATTTTGTCATTTCAAGAATGTTATATAAATGAAAGAATACAGTATATAACCTTTGGGGATTGTTTTTTTCCCCCCACTCAGTATAATTCTCTGGAGATTCATCCAGATTGTCGCATGATGAATAGTTTGTTTCCTTTTATTGTTGAGGAATATTCCCTTGTATGGATGTACCACTTTGTTTAACCATTCACCTGTTGAAGGGCATTTGGGTTGTTTCCAGTTTTGAGCAATTACAAATAAAGCTGCTATAAACATATGTGTACAGGTTTTGGTTTGAACATATGTCTTCATTTCTCTGGGATAAATGCCCAGGATTGCAATTGCTGGGTTGTTTGGTAGTTGTATGTTTAGGTTTTTAAGAAATTACTAAACTGATCCCCAGAGTGTCTGCATCATTTTGCATTCTCTCCAGTAACATGAGTGATCCAGTTTCTATGAGTGAAGACCAAGTTGGGGAAAGGAGACCCAGTCCTCTCTTCTCTGCTTGCCTGCTATGAAGCTTTTGCAACAAGAGGCTATGGGAAAGGGGTGAGAAAACTGGCAGCTGAACCCTCCTGGGGTTAAACTGTGATCCCAGACTGAGAGATGCTGGGGAGGAGCCTCTGTCTTCTTGGCTGCACTCATAAGGAGTATAATGCCTGAGGTAGAACTCTCAGAACCTGAAGCTGGGAGAAGGGGTAAAGGAGCTTGCCCATGTCTCAAATGCCATAGCTTTTTGCCGTTCTTACTGAGACTTAGTAGATTTTCTTGAATGAATGTTTCTTCATTTGCAGTATGCCCTTAGGACAATTGCCAGAGACTTTAATTTTTACATTATTGTTTGCTGGGGAGAAGATCTGCTGAGCTCCTTTCTCTGCCATTCTGGAAGCCCCAACCCCCTCAAGCTTGATTCTTGATATGACCAAGAATCTAATAGAGGGAAAAATCCCCCAGCCTGCCAAAAAACTCTCAATCCCTTGAACAGCGGACCATCCCAGATCCTCCAGTGGCAGATGACACTGGATGTGCTGTGGCTTCTCTGCAGTGTCAGCACCCTAGTAGGCTGGCTGAGGTACAATGCCCAGACAACTGCTGGCTGGTCTGCTTTGACTAGGGAAATAGATCTTTTTTTTCCCCTAAGGGAGACTGGATGTGTTAGATAATGTAGAATGGATTCATGAGAGAAGGCTGAAACCAGTACTTGAATTTTAAACCCCAAATACTGTCAATTCCAGAAGCATATTGCCTTGATGAACTCAGCTGAGTGGCATATTAAGCTGGGCACTGACAGAAGTCAGTAGATCAAGCTAAAGAAGTAAGGCAGGGGCAAGCTTTTCTGTTTGTTTAAATGGATAATACAGTAACATGGTTCACAGAATGGTATATAGTAGGAAGCCTCCCCGCCATTCCTGCCCCTCTACCACCCAGTTCTCTTCTCCCAACAGGCAGATATTTTATAAAAGCAACGATATAAATACATCTTATTTTCCTTAGAAGGGCTTGGGTTTGAATCCTAGTTTTGTTGCTCTCAAAACCAGCTGTGTTATTGAGGATAAGTCACCTCACTTCTTTGAGCCTCAGATTCTTCACCTGAAAAATGGAAATAATAGTACATACTTCACAAGGTTAGGGTGAGCATTAAGTAAGATTGTGTCTAATGGCGTGTTTTGTTTTTGCTTTTGCTTATAAGAAGGATACACACCTGTGTGGAGCCCAATGCAGGGCTTGGGGCTTGAATTCACAACGCTCAGATCAAGACTTGAGCTGAGATCAAAAGTCAGATGCCTAACCAAGTAAGCCACCCAGAAGCCCCTAATGGTGCTTTCTAAAAGTGCTATGCCAACCAGCTGTTCTAATGGGAGCAGCAACCATGTACCAATAGTGAGGTAGAGATTGGCTGTACTCAGTAGGTACTGTGGGACCAGGATTGACGGTGCTGGGGAAGTACCTGAAGCTGACAGGGAAGAGAGAATATGGGCCACAGAGAAACTCCAATGTGGCTAAAGTAGGCATACGACAGGGTGTGACTGATCTGCAGGGAGAAAACTTAGGGAAGCCAGTGACAAAGAAAAACCATAAGGAAGTGATTGGAGAACGTTTTCATTTGTCTATCACCCAGTTACCAAAGGCAGCCAGCAGGGTTCAAGGTTAGCTGTGGCCCTGATAAAGAGAGGCACTTTCTTCTGGGAAGAGGCCTACCTTTAGACTAGAGACAATGTTGAGTTTAATGAAAAATAGTTTTAGTTAGGTTGGTGTCTTCCAAAGACCATTCAGAAGGACCTGTTCCAAAAATCATACAGAATCTAATGTATTACAGTGCCGACCTAGGACTTCTGATGTAGGCTCAGGTCAGGAATCAGAAAATGGGTACCCAAATTGAGCTAATATTCCATCTTTTTCCAACTTTTCCTTTTTGGCAGCATAAGGCACAGCAGCAGGGAAAACAAGAGAAACCAGAGTGTCATGACATAGAGTCCAAAAAATGTCCTAAGTCTTTCTCTGCCTGGGCTACTACATTGAAAACACATTACAGAGAGTCTATCCTAGATTCTTATGGTCTCTTGGAACCAACTCCAAAGGATCACAGAGGTGGTGAACGGAGAAAGAAACCAACGGTCTCTGAATAGGATGTGATAGACAAATCTCTGCCAAGGAGAGATGACAGAGGTGTGTACAGCAGGAGGACAAGGGGGAAAGCAGGTGGAGAGAAAGCCAGTTCACAGGTTGGAATCCCCACTGCTCATCCTCTCTTTTGGAGGACTTCTGCATGCAACAAGATGAATAGTTACTAGTAGCTGTCCTGAGGGATACCTCTCAGGCCACAACTTCAGTTTCTTGCTAGGTCTGGCTGAGGCAGGGAGGCCTGGCAATTGCCTGAGGTTGGATAATGGCTGAGGGAGTACTAAGTCAGGCTCCAGAGACCAGCAGAGTTGGCTGTCCCTCTGCAGTCTCAGAGTTTACTTTTAACAAGAACTGGATATTTATTTTATGGCCAAAATGAACTCTAGTTGCTGAGGCTAGGAAGTCTGGGTCATTACCACTCTAGCCCAGGCGTACCTCTCAGGACAGGTCTAAAGCTCCCTGTCATGAATTCTGGTACATTCTGGAAGCATTCCCCCCCTCCCCCCAACTCTCAGAGATTGATTAAAAAAGAAGTTGAAGAAGAAACAGAGGGTTTGAAAGGGATACATCTGTGGAGGACTGAAGGGTGAAAAGGAGCAAACTTGGAGAGTGATAAAAAAGAACTTTATCTTTTTGTTATTGTTTGCCTTTTAATAATTGTTTGCTTTTTTGTTTACGCTGTCTCTACCTTCCTTTTTCTCCCAACTTTTTATTATAAAAAGTTTCATTTATTCAGCAGTAAAAAAAAAAGGAAAAAGAAAAAGAAAAGAAAAATTCTAAATCCACAGAAAAGTTGAAAAACATGTACAACGAAAATCAAAAGAACAATCAATCCATAAAAGTAAACTGGACTTCATTCAAATTAAAAGTTTATGCTCCTTAAAAGACACTGTTAAGAAAAAGACAAACCACAGACTGGGAGAAAATACTTTTGAAACACATACCTGATAAAGGACTTGCATCCAGAATGTATAAAGAACTCACACAACTCAATGATAAGACAACAAATAACCTAATAAAACAAGACAAAACATTTGAACAGATACTTTACCAGAGAATATATGCAAATGACAAATGAACATGTGAAAAGATGCTGAACATCCTCAGTCATTAGGGAAATGCAAATTAAAACCTATAATGAGATACCATGACACATGCACTGAAATGGCTATAATCAGAAAAACTAACAACACCAAGTGTTGATGATAATGTGGAGAATGGAAACTCTCATATGTTGCTAATGGGAATGTAAAGTGTTTCCACCACTTTGGAAAAGTTTGGCAGTCTCTTATAGAAGAATTAAGCATCCCACTCCTCAAGGTATTTACCCAAGAATAGTGAAAATTTGTGTTCACACAAAAATCCATATGCAAATATTTATAGTGGCTTTATTCATAATTGCCTAAAACTGCAAACAATCAAATGTCCTTCCACTGATAAATAGATAAGCATTGTGGTAGATCCATACAATGGGATACTACATAGCAATAAAATGGTACAAATTACTGATGACATGGAAAAACATGGATGGATCTCAGATGTATTATATTAGGCATCGTGGGCTCCATTGTGTCTCACCCTCAAAAAATATTAAGTCCTAACCACTAAACACCCCAAATCATGAACTTATTAAAAAACAGGGTCATTACAGGTATAATTAGTTAAGATGAGGTCATACTAGAATAGGGTGAGCCCTTGCTCCAATTGGCTGGTGTCCTTATAAGAGACACACAGGGAGAATGCATGCAAAGACAGAGCCAACACGTGGGGAGAATACCATGGGATGATAGAGGCAGAGACTGGAGTTATGCAGCTGCAAGATATGCAGTGCCAAGGATTGCTGGTGATGCCAGAAGCTAATACAAAGGCATGTGCAGATTCTTCCCCAAAGCCATCCAGAGAGCATGGCCCTTCTGACACCTTGATTCTGGACTTCTAGTATCCAGAACTGTGAGATAATAAATTTCTATTGTTTTAAGCCACCTAGTTTGTGGTATGTTGTTACAGCAAATGTACAAAACTATTGTACTAAGTTAAAGAAGCAGACTCACAGGCATTTATATGACATTCTAGAAAAGGCAAAAACTACAGGGATGGAGAATGGATCAGTGGTGCCGAGGGGTGGGGCTGGGATGAGGGGATGACTATAAATAGGTAAGGGAGAATTTTGAGGGCGATAGAAATAGTCTAGATCTTGATTATGATAGTAATTACATGATTGAATGTGTTTGTCAAAATTCATAAAACTTTATAGTATATAAATTTTTAAAATTTGAATTTACCCTATGTAAATCATACTTCAGTAAACCTGGCCCCCCCATCCATAAACCATAAATAGACAAAAAACATCATACAGTGACCATTTATTGACTTTCCATCCAGATTCAGTGGTTATTAATATTTGACCCTATTTATCTATATATGTATTTTATTTTTGCTGAATCATTTGAAAATCAGTTTCAGACATCATGGCACTTCATCCCTAAAAATTTTATCACACATCTCTTAAGAATAAGGACATTTTTCTATATATATCTAAAAAAAGTAACAATAATTCCAAAGTGTCACCTAATATAAGCTCCATATTCTAACTTCTTCAATTGTACTCAAAATGTCTTTTGCAATTGCCTTTTTCTAACCAGGATCCAATCAAGGATTATATAATACATCTGGATATTATGTGTCTTCAATCTCTTAATCTAGAATAGTCTTCCCATCTTTTTCTTTTGGTTGCTTTTTGTCTAGGCCAGTAGTCTTGCAGAATATTCTACAATTTCTGGATTTGTCTGACTGCTTCTTCACAGTGTTGCCAAATTTTCTTCTCTTTATTTCCTGCAAACTACAAGTTATGTCTGGAGACTTGACTAGATTCAGGTTAAACACTTTTGGCAAGAAGAGTTCACTGGTGACAGAGATCTATTTTTCCATCTTCTTGGCCTCCATGTAGACCTATCTTCCTGTCTTTCTCTCTCATGCCATAAAGGACTTGTGTACTTGTGCAACAAAATTTTATGGAAGAACCAGTAGCAACTAGATACTGGGGCCATAAACCTCAGTAAGACAGTTCCTGCCCTAAAGGAAATAAATGAATGAAACAGCACCCTTTCTCATCTAGTAAATATTTACTAACTGCTACAAGAAGCCAGGTACCATGCTAGGTGCCAGGGGTACAACAGTAAGCAAATGCAAATATGGTTCCTTGCCTCCCAGGGATTTATAGTCCAGTAAGTGAGACAGACATCCATGAAAAAAAAAATCCAGAAATAACTTGTGATAGAGAATTCCAAGCAGGTTCCATGCTGTCAGTGCAGCATGGGGGCTTGAGCCCACCAACTGTGAGACCATGACCGTGACTGAAGCCAAACTCAAAAGTCGGATGCTTAACTGACTGAGCCACCCAGGTGCCCCTGGGGACAGAGGAATTTTAAATCACATTGTCTTGAATTAAAAAACCCTAAGCAGAGAATTTCAGAATTACAGCCAGACCAAGCCAGTGGTCTGTGCTGTTATCCAAAAGAACTGTGGATCCTGCAAGAAAAGACGGCTGGTTAAAGCCTTTGATTTTATTCTACTTTCCTGAATATTCAGGTTAGACCAAAGGGCTCAATTTTGTGCTGTTCCTAATAATTATGATATTAAAAAATTACTTTTTCCTTAAGCCACACGACTAACAGGTAGCAGAGTCACAATTCAATCCAAAATCGCTGGTGCCAAAACACTCATATTTGAATGTCATATCACAATGCTCCCAGTAATAATGACAATGTATCTACCAAGGTGAAGGTAAGGGAAAGGGGCTTTTTGTAATGTAAGTCAAAAGAAGGGACAGATGCTCTTTTAGCATGACAAGGACACAGGAGTGATGCCAGCAGGAGGTTAATTGGCCCAGTATGAATGATCTGGTTATTCTTCGATGCTTGAACAGGAGGCCAGACTAAAGTGGCCAGAAATTCCCACCCCCCCACCCCCCACCTCCTTATCCTGCATCAGGAACAAAAAAGACTGTGCTTTTAAGAAATGAAAAGCAGTTGGGATCTTTGGCAAAAGGACTATGAGAAAGGGGAATATAAGAGAGAAGGCAGGAAGGAGATGTTGGGAGGAGGTCTGCTAACCAGAGTTTGGCCCTATAATTGCCATGGCCAATAAGACCCCTTACTCATGGTTGTACAGAAGTCACTCAAATTTCTGTCATGCCGTGCACTCTGTTTTGATTAGACCAAGATACATGAGCCTGAATAAAAAGGTTCACTCACCACGTTCCATGATTCTATGTATTCTCGACAGCCAACGGGAAGATAGTTTTGTTAGGAACTGTTCCACGATGGGCTTCCAATAACTTCTATTATTGTCAGGCACTGTGCTAAGTGCTTTAGATACATTCATTGGTCTCTAATCCTCTCAATAGCCCACCAGAAGAGGTCACTGGGACTTAACTACTCACCTAATAAAACTATCAAACCAGAAAATTTTTAGTCGGGCCTGTCTGACTTAGGCACAGCTAAACTAGCCTAGATCAGTGCTTCTCAAACGATCTGTGAAGGAGCACTTTTTATTTTTATTTATTTATTTATTTTAATATAATTTATTGTCAGATTGGTTTCCATACAACACCACCCAGTGCTCATCCCAACAAGAGAAACACTTTTTAAATTTCAATCTATCACAGCTTGAAAATTTTGGAAGATACATAATTTTGTAAAATGTAAAATGAAAAAGATAGGCACAATACAAGCCCAAAGTTACTTACAATTAACAGACATACTCTGTGAAATTGCTGTAAATGTTTCTAAACACCTATTCTGAATGTCTGTCTTCAGAGTGAATCTTGTCATGGAATGGCATTAGAATAGAGTAGCAGTTCTGGTCATGAGGGCACATCAGAATCATTCCTGAACTTTTGCCAAATACATGTGCCTGCCCTCCACCCAGACTCTGATTCAGCAGGTTTGACATGTTTAATAGACACTTCCCAGAGGATTGTGATGTCCATCCCTGGTTAAGAACTACTGCTATTCTAACATACTGCCAAAGCTACTGTTTCCACCTTGGTACAAATTCAAAGAATCAAGATCCTTTTTCACAATTACTAAAACCAGTACTGGGCATTGTGGTGGGGAAAAGGAGGAAGGGTAAGAATGCTAGGGAAATCGAGAAATTCAAGAGTTGCCCTCCCTAACATCTACATTACCAGCTGGTACTATTTTAATATCCTTTCAACGTAAAACTTTTGATGTCTGGTTCAAGTATGAAAACGCTCTGAGCAGCAAATGAGAAGCAGTCAAAATTGCATTTTGCAGATAACCATTCCCATCCAAGGTAACACCTCTATGTTGTTTCCTCCTACCTGCACAGCACTGCCTTTGTAAGAACGGACTATCTCCTGCATCTTGCATTTGAGAGATTCTGAGAACTGTCCAGCCCAGAGAAAAATTGTGAGTTCTTAGTTTACCCTAGAGGATGGCAAGCTGGTGACACAGTCCGTTGTTTTTAGGGAGGAACAGCCTGTGAGAAAAGCACTCCATCTTTTCATTTCAGGGCCAACAGTGAAAAGTAGATGAGGGATGAGGCCTCGTAAGAAGACTCACAAGAGACGTTCAGTGAGAATAGGAAGTGCTAGTGTGTGTATGCCCCCAAGAAAAAAGTCCAGTGAGTTACGTGACCCCCAGAGAAGTGAGGATTGATAAGATGCTTGTAAAAAAAATGACAAATACAATTTTTTGAGCCAAATAAGCTTTTTTCATAGTACTTACTTTTTATTAGTATTACTGATATGTGTGTGTTCGACTGACCCTATCACAATGTTAAACAAGTATACACAGAGTTTGATGTACACAATCAAAACTCTGGTGTACTTTTCCTCTCTCAGTTCCAGTCCTTGATGGGTATATTCATATACCAGGTGCTGGAAAAAATTTGGAAATATTCCTCTAATTTCATTATCTAGAACAGATTGAAAACTTGATGGATAATATGTTTCCAGACTACATCAAAGTTTCCTATAGATCAGTAAGAAAAAGACAAACAGCTCAAAAGAAAAACAAGCAAAGGATATGGACCATTTCACAGACAAAGAAATAAAAAGAGCAAAGAAAACATGCTCAACCTCACTCATGACTGAGTAATGCAAGGCAAAATGAGATACTGCTTTTGACTCATTATACTGGCAAGAAGTGTGTTAATACTGAGATACTTTTATATGGATGCTTTCATACGCTCTTTGCAAAAGTGTAAATTGGTTGGGCTACTTTGGAGGGCTATTTACCAATATCTCTTTGCATATCCTGAGTTTGAGGGATTCTGGGAACTGTGCTAGACTCAGTTCACACTGGCTTGCAAGCATTGATTACACATATCTCTTCCCAATTCCAAGTTTACTAATGTCACATTAGTAGTTTGAAATCAGCCAGGGCAGGGAGAACTCCCACAATGGAAAAAGGGCAAATGCTACAAATCAGCCCTTATCCCCCTTTTTAGAAGACTGGTTGGTAAACAGTTATCACACTCCACAGCCTATTTGCCAGTGTCTAGAATCTAAAAAGCACATAACCCATGATACAGCAATTCCTGTTTTCTAAGATATCTTTGCACCTGTATAAAAAGGCATGTGCAAAGCTTTTCACTACAGTATTTGGGCTTCAAAGGATGGAAGGTTCTGGTGAGACCTGTTTACACAATTTTTTTTGAATGTCCCAGTGCCCAAATCAATGCCTCCCTGGAGTCTCAAGGGGCTGGTGGGGGAGATGCTGGCAGCTGACTCTAGTAAAGCTCTATCCTGATCAGATAAGGGAAATTCAGATGAGATTTCTTTCAGCATCTTCTGTAGCTAATATGTTTCCACTTTGAAGTTCTCTTTATACCAGTTTGGTAGATTGGTGATCTCTGCAGTACTAATTGGTCAGTCTCAAGACATGTTGTTGAGGGTAAAAGCAATTTGCAGGACAATACACACGGTGTGATTGTACTTATGTCACAGAAATATATGAAACAATATTGTAAATATAGGCATATATGTAAGTAGGTAAAAATCATTAAAAAACTGGAAGGAGATACACTCAAAGTGACCACAGAGGTTACTACTGGGGAAGGGAAGGAAACAAGAATAGACAGTACAGGTCATAGAGGACTTTAGCTTTAATTTGTAAGGTTTAAATGCTTCCCAAGTACAATATATCCATCTATTATTCGTAAAAAGTTAAAACCAAAACAAAACAACTCCTTGAAGTCCATAAGCTGCCATCCAAAAATCCAAGATCAGGGTTCTCAGTTCCTGGAACGGGAGGCACTCTCTTCTTCCTGGAATTGTCCCTCCTTTAGTGGCCCAGGCCTCTTGGGCAGCCGTATACTTCCCCCACCCGGGCACTCAGGTAATAGTATCATGCCTGATTAAGACCTTTAGTGGGCTCTGAAAAGCACTGAGAAGATTATGCTCCACCTCCCTTCTCTACATTTATAATGAAAAATAAAAATACTATGAAAGTAAAGAAATCCTATAGTGTCCTGATTTTTCCTAGGACTATGGTGATGCTTCTGATATTTGAAAATTTTTAAATCTCTCAAAAATTTCTGGCTTAGCTGGGAGCATGTGCTTCATTCTGAGCAGCTGGGTGATTTAGCAGCTGGCAACAAAAGGATGAGAAACGGAACAAATCACCAGCAATCTCCAGTTGTCCTCCAAGATAAGATTAAAAAAAATGGAAGGAAAGGACAAAAGTTTAATCACTACTTGTCTCCTCAAACCAGCTCCTTACATGCACACAGTTAATTGGTCAAACTTCCAGGTGCAAAACTAGGTGTGGCATTTGATCTATAAAGGATGGGCCCTCTGTGATTACACTGCAACCACTTCTCTCCTGGGGTTCCCACAAGGCAACAGCGACTTGCTGGGTCTTGCCCCTCCAGCATTGGCTCCTGGGCTGCTTGCCCACTGGGTCTGTAAGTTGATCCTCCTGGGGTCAGGTCCCCAGTGAAGATCTCCAGCTCTTCAGGGATCTTCAGAATCAAATTCCCTTGGCGTTTTATTCAACTGGTCCTTGGTGTACAGGGAGAGGGAAGGGGACTCTTTGTTAAGCTTTCACATTATCCTTCTCCATTTACTAAAAGTACACGCATAAGCATCAATGAAGAGAAGGATCAGCAATTGAGTGAGTCTGATAGCTTTCCCACTTAGATGCCCCTGGATCTGGCCTATCTGGTTAATTGGTTGTTGTCATTTACTATTTACTTTATTTATTTACTTCCTGATACTGGGGGAAAAGGTTTTTCCCTAAATTCTCTGTAGACCATATGTGAAGTGCTGGTACACTAACAGGCAAATGGTTGTTTCTGTAGTTTAATGGATCATACAGTAACTTATGAAGTGATTTGCTTTCTTTCAGCTCAGAGGGGATCCAAAGACAGGCACTTTCTTGATGTATGAGGTCCCCCCTGTGCCCAAATGACTTGACACCTCTCCTCTATCCCCTGGCCTGGCCAGCCAAACCGAATCAGACTGGGGCACCAGGAGAGAACAAAATGTTACATGGCTCCTCTGCCTTCTTGTGTCATTCTTTGGCTGATACTGGTTAAAGCAAATATAAACCCTTTGGACAAAGTTCAGTTTTGTAGTGAGTAACAACCTTTGCCCCCTTTAAGTCTTCCACAACTAAACTCTACTTTGAGGGAAAGAGCAGGTGAGGATTTTTTTAAAGAACCCCCACCCCTTCCTACAAACTGATTGAGGGACAGGAACATGAACCTTGTGGTCTAACAAGACAAAGGTTCTTTTTTATGTTGTAGGGAAGCAAATTTTGCCACTCCCAAAATAGATCTCTTTGGCATATAGATTATTTTAGGCTGATTTTTTTTTTTTTAAGGAAAAGAAGGCTCAGGAAGAAACTTTGACTTTTTGCCTAACTGCCTAAAACAATTTAGATAGAGGACCTCCTCTGGAGAGTTATCACCATAGATAAGCACAGCATAATATGATCAACTATGGGTGGTGGACAGGGATGAACTTGGCAAAGTCTGTTTGTTAAAATTCCTGTGTCCTGTTTCTGTATGTTTCTTTACCAAACATATTTGCTTTTTCATCTTCCTGTGAATTGTTTTCCTTCCCTTTGAAGTCCTAGACCCCCTCCTGCTTTCTCCTTAGCTCTAGGCACCATATAAACCTCAATTGCGACTGCCTGAGGGCCTCATATTCCTATGAAGCCCCTGTATGTAAGTAATTAAATTTGATTTTCTCTTGTTAATCTGTCTCAAATCAATTTAATTCTTAGACCAGCCAAAAGAATCTTGAAGGGTAGAGAAAAAATTTTCCTTCCCAGCATCTGAAGTAGTTCATAGGATAAAATTTTAACTGACTTGATGTCGCTTACCCTGGGACTGCTGTAGCTCAAATATCCTGGGACTGCTGACAAAAAGCTGGCAGATTATAAGAATTCTTACTATATCCTATATCTCTACCTGCAAGGTCTAATGAAAGTTGAGAGAGGTGAGAGGACTTTTCTTTATCTAAATTTGTATTAGCAGGAGAAAATGTCTGTGAAACTAGTTCACTGGGTATAGAAACTTTGGTAAAAATGTTATGAGTACTCTCTTTTAAGTTTATTTTTTTACTTTTTAAAAATGTTTGAGAGAGAGAGAGAGAGAGAGTGTGTGTGTGTGTGTGTGTGTGTGTGTGTGTGTGCACCTGTACATGTGCACAAGTGGGAGAGGGGCAGAGAGAGGGAGAGAATCCTAAACTCCCTAAGGTGGGGCTCGCCGGGCTCAATCTCATGAGCCATGAGACCATGACCTGAGTTGAAATCGAGAGTCAGAAGCTCAACCGACTGAGCTACCCAGGCACCCCTGTTACAAGTACTCTTGTTTTCTATTGATCCTTTTCCTCCCGGAGATGGTCATTGTTTACTTTTGCCTGTCTTCTGTGTCATTGGTAATAAGGTACGGAAAACCATTAGGTCTGGTTTCGGCTTTCCTCTCATCTTGTTCTGTCTTGAAAGCTTAGCTTTATAACCAATGAAAATATTCTCTTTGGTCTCTGCCAACTGAAGGATGCATATACCAGCATGAATCTGGCAGGCAGCCCAACAGGCTGTGGCTCCAACAGTCAGCATTCTCTTTGTCCAACTGTGCCAGTTCTCAGAGGAATTTGTCAGAAGGGGTTCCAGTCCATAAGGGGCCTTTGTCATCTCAACCTTCCTTGTAACTAATTTAGCCTGAAAGAAATGTGGGTTGTACCCCATCTGTGGCTAGATCTTTCTTAGGCTAACTTTGGGAGTGAACCTTCTGGATTTTGTGAGGGCTGCATCCCCTTTGGGGATGCCTTTTTCATCCATAGTTAAGCCTTAAAAAGTCTTACTGGTTTCAGTCATTATTGAGATTAAGATGAGATCCTACTTGTCAATGGCCAGATATAGATCCTCTAAGGCTCTATCTGAAAGAAAAAAATTCTTTTTTAGAGAGCTCTCATTGTCTTATTGGTATAACGGATAGCCTTAGGGACTCCCTTAGTAAGAAGGAAGAACAGAAATTAGACTTAGAACAAAACTCAAAGTCCACTCAGACCCCTTCCTATTTGCCTTCAGTCATTTGCATATACTGTAAAAAAAAATCAGGACATTAGAAATACAATTGTCCTCCACATAAGAAAAAAAAAATGAAAACAACTGTCCTTATCTTACAAATCCTTGCAAAACTAAAAATATGCAACGCTAGAGGCAATCCAAAGTCCACCGATTATCACCCCCCCCCCCCCGCCTTTTTTTTAACCAATCCTAAAACTGCCTCTATTTATCTCAAAAAACTCACAAATTATTGGCCTTAGAAAACCAAAGTCCTTCTTGGAGGAACTTGCATTCTTTCTCTGTCCCTTGAAGATATAAATCTTACCATGTCTTTGAAATATAAACACCCCAGGAGGCATCTAAAACAACGCCCAAGCTCGCCTAAGACTAAAGGAAAAAAAAGAAAAGAAAGAAAATGAGGCCTTTTACAAACACAAACTGCAAAAAGGGCCAAAATTCTAGACTACAGCCTCTTTAAGATTACTCCAGGGACAAATACAAATCTTAAAAGTCTTCTCCAGAAATAATAAGAAACCTTAAGCCATCTGAGCAAGTAAACTTAAATTATTCTGACTGTTACTTACAACATAGTGAGTTTTATATTGTTTTAAAAACAGAAGCTATAAGATCTCTGTATTTGTCTATACATATATCTATGTCTGTGTGTTATAGATACGGTATTTTTCTACCTCCAGTGGTATTGCCAAAATTAATATGAAAAAAGAGTTCATTTAATTAGCTTAAAGAAAAGGGCTTATATAACTTTAGCATTTACAAAAATTCTCAAAAATAAGATAGAAATTTAATCCAAATGCATTTCAGGTTCACATGGTATGGGAAAATATTTGGTATTAAAATTAATTTAAAGTTGTTGGTTTAATTAGACATGTCTTAAAGCTATCAAGATTGAATACAATACAGACACACAACTTTTTATTCTACCTGGGTTTCTCAGCCAAATAAGTTCATGTTATCTCTAACTTCAAATGGTGGCTGATTTTGTCTAGTATGTCCTGAAATTT
Source organism: Prionailurus viverrinus (assembly GCF_022837055.1). Classification (NCBI taxonomy): domain Eukaryota; kingdom Metazoa; phylum Chordata; class Mammalia; order Carnivora; family Felidae; genus Prionailurus; species Prionailurus viverrinus. The sequence continues at coordinate 80,570,137 of NC_062563.1, read as the reverse complement.
TCATAATTGTTGAGAGCAAATGATTTAGATGGGTGTACATGAGATAAGAGTTTTTTTGCTAAGCTTTTTAGCAAAAATTGTTTTATGGGGGGCGCCTGGCTGACTCCATCAATAGTGCATACAACTCTTGATTTCAGGGTTGTGAGTTCAAGCCGCACAATGGGTGTAGAGCTTAATTAAAAAAAATTTTAAAAATTATGTTTTATGGTACGTGTAGTTCAAAAATCCTTTTGTAACTTGAAACTTTAAAATTTTGCTAAGTTAATAGTAAGTTAAATTCATTAAATATCTAAATCCTTTCTAAATAAGATAAAATATGAAACACTAATTACTGTCCTTCTGCCCATAAAAGACTTCCATTTACACAGATCCTCAGAACTTTTTTTTTCTAAGTTTATTTATGTTTATTTATTTTTGAGAGAGAGAGAGAGAGCATGTGAGCAGGGGAGGAGCAGAGAGACACAGAACCTGAAGCAGGCTCCAGGCTCTGAGCTGTCAGCACAGAGCCCAACATGTGGCTTGAACCCAGGGACCGTGAGATCATGACCTGAAATGAATTCGGTCACTCAACCAACTGAGCCACCCAGGTGCCCCTCAGAGCTCTTTCTACATGGTAAAAGAGATGCTACTCAATTCATGAATGTTGCCAATTAGATCTTCAAATTTACTAATTGAATTTTTTAACACTATTACAGAGGAACTAAAGATATTCGTGTTTGTTGGTAAACATGTCTTGTGTTATGCTGAAACTGTATTATAAAGAAGCATATGTTTCTAGAAATTATAAAATGTATTAATAAATTTGCCAATCTGAAGAATGCTGGTATAATAGATAATTCATAATTGCTTATACTTCATTTTCAGTAGAAATTACAGTTTCTAAGAGTTAAGAATTCTAATATATGTGATTGAAACTACTTGAATAAGGAAAGCAACTCTGTATACAAGGCAAGTCAGATATGTTTTGGGTAAGAAAAGTTATAAAGTACGGAGCTGTTTTTGTTAAGGGAAAGGCAATAAATTTGTCCTCAAGTAAGTCTGGGTATGTGGTACCTGAGTAGCTCAGTTGGTTACACATTTGACTCTTGATTTCGACTTAGGTCATGATCTCACGGTTTGTGAGTTCAAGCCCCACATCAGAATCTGCACTGACAGTGAGAAGCCTGCTTGAGATTCTTTCTCTTTCCCTTCTCTCTCAACATAAATAAATAAACTTAAAAAAAAAAAAAACCCTAGTTATGAGAAAGGAAAAGGGATGAAATATGAATGTAGTAAAAAAGTTGTAGATAGCTTATGGAAAAACAATCTTCAGAAACAAATTTTGTGTATGGTAGAGACTAACATTGGAATGAACTTAATTAAGTAAATGAGTTTTAATATCAAAAGTAAGCTGGTGCAAAATTAAAATTTGGTTTTTCTCTCTGTTCAAAGGCCAGTCTTCTTAACACTTTGGTCTGCTTTTGATAATAAGAAATTATGAGGAGTTTTTCTTTGTTCTTAATCTGCCTAGAAAACAAATATTCTCGGTTTTATCAAAATGTCATGTGCTTCATGTTGCCTTAATCAGCCCTTTGATTATTTAAGAAAATTGAGTCTTCTCAATATTAAAAGAGCTAAGTTTTTCCTTTTACTGATCATTTAACTTTCTATATTTGTCTACAAAGTCTTGGTCACCATGATTAAGTGGATAACTAAGTAATGTTTCACAGTGATCTCTGATTCTGTTTGACCAAATGTTTTAAAACCTTTGACATTTTTGACAAACTATGCAGAATTTAAACCCTAAATGAACCCTTTTTGACCTCAAAATAACTCTGGGATTTTTCAGAAGGTTGCTGAAAAATTGTAAGATTTTTCTCTCCCCTTGTAAAAGATATTAAACAAACTAGGCTTGTTTGATATGTTAAATTACATGAGAAACATTGTCAAATAAATGGTGATAAATCTTTTTTGGATTATTATCTTATGAGTAAATATTAATATAACTGTTCTAGAAAATTATATAAAATTCCTAAAAATTCAAATAAGTTCTAGTATAATTTCATCATAATCCTAGTTATTATCTTAAAATGCTGCATGTCACAGAAATAACCAAATTTCTGTGTCAATTGCATTGTAATGAACCCTAATCAGACTTTAACCTGGCTATTTTAAACTCTTTTGTCATTTACACTTGATCTTCGCCAAAAGGCCCAGAAGCGATCTTTTGTCATTTACAGACAGTTGTTCTTTTGCTCTAATGCTTTTACAAAAGTGTTTCTGCAAAAATGCTTCTATTGGATTTCTGGTAACTTTAAGATCATAAATCTGAACTCAACAAAAATTTCCAGAAATAATAGAGAAAATGGAACTTGTTCAAGGAGAACAAAAAATGAATTTCACGGAACTGAATAAACAGAGGAAAATGGATATAATTTTTATCAATTTTTGTTTGTAATACTGCTGGTTCTTTATTATTTTAATTTTTTAAATCTTTGTTTATTTTTGAGAGAGAGACAGAGTGTGAGAGGGGGAGGAGCAGAGAGGGAGACAAAGAATCCAAAGCAGACTCCACGATCTGAGCTGTCAGCAAAGCTGACGTGGGGCTCGAATTCGTGATCGATTCAAGATCATGACATGAGCCAAAGTCGGACACAACTGACTGAGCCACCCAGGCGCTGGTTCTTTCATTTATAGTTTTCCAGAAAAAGGAAACATTTCCTCTTAATCTAATCATGCCTTACACAACTTGGTAAATTATACCTTTGTAAGCAGAACTGAAACATTTATCTTTTTCTCCCTATTGGATTCCTCTAGAATTCAAAAACTCTTAATGAATATTCTTACCCTTATGGTAACATGTTTATTTGCATCAGTTCAGTAAGAATCTGTTCTCCTTGTAACAGGACACAACTGGTAACACTGGTTACATTACCAAGGCTTTGAATGGAATGTCATATTTCAGAGATATACACAGATTCATATATGACCACACAAATTTAAGAAACTAAGGTTGACTTTAGAAAACCAACAAAGCCCCTTGGAAATATCAGCCGATACCTTGCTTACAGTGTTCCCAGCAGCCTTACCAAGTGAGTAAAAAAGGTTAATTCCTGGCAGATGCAGGAACCTCAGGATATTTTAGGGACCTTGAGAAGAGATAAAGTAACCCAAAGCTATAGGTATTGAAAGCAAAGTTCTAATGACAAGTTATTTGGCAGCTAAAAGTTCAATCTGGAGACTTCTTGTGAAAGGTACCAGCAAAGCAGATTTAAAAGAACCTGTATGATAAATTGCTATTCCTGTTGAATTTTTGCAAATAATCAGGCCAAGTTTATTGGAACAAGGCTTATTTTGCAAATAAATTAGTCTTAATTTCGCTATCTTTGGTAGAAATGAGGGTGACTGTTGAGAGAAAAAAATTGTTTCAATAGCATACCTTTGTGGATATTAGATTGTAATACTGTTCATTGTAAACTGGACTAAATCCCAAATTCTTTGCTTCCTCTGATGTCTGGCTACAACCCTCCAAAATAACGTTTCCAATATTTCTTGCCCGCCTGACACGGAATCATTGAAAATTAAAAGTGTGCTTTTCCCTGAAGCCCTATAAACTGAATATAAGTGACCAGATATAAACTTCCAGAAATCACTACAACGGCTCATGTATTTCATGTATGGATAACACTTGTGCCAATTGCTGTGTGGCCACTCAGAATGATCATCAGAGACCTTCAAACTGCAAACCAAGAAAATCTATCAGATTGCCACTGCCTGCCTTCATTCCACCTAAAGATTTCTCAAGTCAGACATCTAAACATTTCGTATTATTATTTATTTTTATTTTTAAGTAGGCTCTACCCCAACGTGGGGCTTGAATTCACAACCCTAACATCAAGAGTCACATGCTCCACTGACTAAGCCAGCCAGGTGGCCCTAAAAATCTTTTAAATTGGCTGCTTTCAGAACTCAGAAACTGGGTTTATAATTTGCTCCAACCATTGACCTTTTTTTTCCTTTTATTTCCTTAGAAATGCCTCTTATTTAATACCTGATTGCTTGAACCACAGGTCTGCTTTGGAAGTATACCTGCACCACAGCCTGCTGAAATGAGTTTAACTGAAGTGACCTATGCTCAGGAATGAAAAACCAACTCAGTAAGATAAAACAATCTACAACTCAACTTGCGGACTGTGAAACTTCTTGGAGAATTTTCAAAGGCAGTACTGTAGGGAAGGAAAATGTGTCTCTTTGGCATGTGGGTTTTAGGCTGATTATTTTTAAGAAACGTAAGGCTCAGGAAGAATCTTTGACCTTCCTCAATCTGCCTAGAACAATTTAGATGGAGGACCTCCTCCAGGAAGGGAGCTATCACCATAGATAAGCACAGCATAATATGAACTAGGAGTGGTGGACAGGGAGGAACATAGCAGTCTTTTAAAATTCCTCTCTGGGGCCCACTGTTCCTGTATGGCCCAGCAAACATTTGTTTCCCAAACATTTACTCTTTTTCATCTTCCTGTGAATTGTCTTCCTTCTCTTTGAAGTCCCAGACCCCTATCCCATTCTCCTTAGTTCAGAATGGCATATAAGCCTCATTTGTCTACCTACGGACCTCATATTCTTATGGAACCCCCATACATACATAGTTAAATTTGATTTTCTCTTGTTCATATCTCATGTCAATTTAATTCTTAGACCAGCCAAAACAATCTTGAATAGTGGAGAAAAATTATTCCTCTCCAACAACATTCTCCTCCATTTTCCTTCCCTTTCCAGAATTTAGGTCCTTGGGGTTCACTTCAGAGGGCAGGTAAGCACAGCTTGAAGAACAACAGACCTCACCTCCCTTCCCAATCAAGCCAGAATGGATCCACAACTCTGCTAGGGATGCTACAGAAACTGCTTCTGACTTCAACTCCCTAAGGAGGGAGTGAGCTTTGGGATTTGTTCACTTGCACAGTCCCATGTCTGTTAGCAGTCATACATTCTCTTAGTTGGCTATGTTTAGCTTTGTTTGTCTTCCATGGGAACACAACGCATTCATCTCCCTTTTCTCAGCTCTCCATTTATAATGGCTCATCACCAAGGACCTGAGGCCCAGACGATGAGCCAGATATGATCCAGGTTTGTAAACATCCACAAAAAAAAAAAAAAAAAAAAAAAAAAAAGAAAGAAAGACCCTTTCTAAATAGAGGTGTGATCTCACTCATTCCTGGAAATGTGTTTCCTTTCCACTTCCAGATCCAAAGACATATTCTGTATCCTTCACAATTCTGTCTGGATGATCTACTCACTGATATAAGTTGGGAGTTAAAGTCCCATACCATTATGATATTACTGTCAATTTCTCCCTTTTTGTCTGTTAATATTTGCTATATATATTTAGGTGCTCCTTATATTGGGTGCAGACATATTTACAAGAGTTTTATCTTCTTGATGGATTGATCCCTTTATCATAATGTGATGCCCTTCTTAATCTCTTGTTATAGGCATTGTTATTTTAAAGTCCATTTGTGAAAGAAGTATTGCTACCCCAGCTTTCTTTTCATTTCCATTTGCAAGGAATATCACTTTCAGCCTTTGTGTGTCTTTAGATCTGAAGTGAGTCTTTTGTAGGTAGCAGATAGATGGGTCTTGTATTTTATCCATTCAGCCATTCTTTGTCTTTTAAGCATTTAGTCTGCTTCCATTTAATTATTGATAGGTATGCATTTATCATCATTCTGTTCATTGTTTTCTAGTTGTTTTTATAGTTCTTTTCTGTTCTTTTCATCTTCTCTTGCTTGATTTCCTTGTGATTTAATGACTTTATCTTTAGTGTTAAGTTTGGATTCCTTTCTCTTTATTTTTTGTATATCTATTATAGGTTTTTGGTTACCATGAAATTCACAAAAAAAAACAACCCATATATACACATATAGGTATATATGTATGTATATAAACATACATGTATATGTATATATACATGTATATGTATGTACATATACACACACATGTATATACATATAAATATACACACATACCAGTCTCTTTTAAGTTGGTGGTCACTTAAATTCAAACACATTCCAAACTCACTACATTTTATCCCCATTTTATGTTTTTGATATACTTTACATCTTTTGTGTGCCTTAACTAATTATTTACATATAGTTGGTTTCACTACTTTTGTCTTTCAACCTTCAAATTAGTTTTATAAATGGTTGATCCACTACCATTACTATATGTTTGCCTTTACCCGAGATTTTTTTTCTTTTATATATTTTCTTATTTCTAGCCTTTTGTTTTTTGCTTAAAGAAGTTCTTTTAGTGTTTCTTGTAAAGCCAGTTTAGTGGTGATGAACTCTTTAAGCTTTTGTTTGTCTGGGACTCTCTATCTCCTCTTCAGTATGAATAATAAACTTTCCAGGTAGAGTATTCCTGGTCCTAAGTTTTTTCCTTTCAGCACTTTGAATACATTGTGCTACCCCCTTCTGGCTACAAAGTTGCTGCTGAAAAATCAGCTTATCATCTTATGGGAACTCCCTCATATGTAACTAATTGCTTTTCTCTTACTGCTTTTAAGGGAAGATTCTTTGTATTTTATTTTTGTATTTTAATTATAATGTATTTTGGTGTGGATCTCTTTGGGTTCATCTTGTTTGAGACCCAGTGCCTCTTGGACCTGAATGTCTGTTTCCTTCCCCAGGTTAGAAAAGTTTTCAGCTATTATTTCTTCAAGTAAGTTCTCTGCCTGTTTCTTTCTCTTTTCCCTCTGGGACCCCAATAATTCAAATGTTAGTATGCTTGATGTTGTTGCAGAAGTCCCTTAAACTTACCCTCATTTTTAAAAATTCTCATTTCTTGGGGTGCCTGGGTGGCTCAGTCAGTTGAGCGTCCGACTTCAGCTCGGGTCATGATTTCATAGTCCATGAGTTCAAGCTCCATGTCGGGCTCTGTGCTGACAGCTCAGAGCCTGGGGCCTGTTTCAGATTCTGTGTGTCCCTCTCTCTCTGACCCTCTCCTGTTCATGCTCTGTCTCTGCCTCAAAAATAAATAAACGTTTAAAAAAATTTAAAAATTCTCATTTCTTTTTGCTGGCCACTTTGGGAGATTTCCATTACCCTGTCTTCCAGATTACCGATCCATTTTCTCTATCATCTAACTGGCTCCTTATTCCCTGTAGTGTTTTTTCATTTCTGTTATTGTATCTTTCAGCTGTGATTCATGCTGTCTAAAATGATGCTTTGAAAATGTAACTAATAAAATATTTTTGTGTGCATAGAGTGTATCTGAAAGGAAACACACCAAACTGTTAACAACACCTACTTCTAGGGGGAAGCCTTTTTATTTTTATTTTACTTTTTTTAAGATTTTTATTTTTAAGTAATCTTTACACTCAATGTGGGGCTTACAACCCTGAAATCAAGAGTTGCCAGCCAGGTACCCTGGGAGAGAGGTTTTTAAAAAGCAGAAAGCTCCATACAATTCTGCACTAATTCAATTATTATGAATAACTTTTTAAATGAGCATGTATTGCTTTTTTTTAAATGTTTATTTATTTTTGAGAGAGAGACAGAGCACAAGCAGGGGAGGGACAGAGAGGAGACACAGAATCTGAAGCAGCTCCAGGCTCTGAGGTGTCAGCACAGAGCTTGAACTCAAGAACCACAAGATCATGACCTGAGCCAAAGTCAGGCGCTCAACTGAGCCACCCAGGCGCCCTGAGCATGTATTACTTTTGTAATTAAAATGCTAAAAAAAAAAATTTGAACTCTGTTATACCACACCATGGGTAGACTGTGTTGAAAAACCATAATGAGGAAGTAGCTACTACAGATCACTACACACATAGTTAGAATGAATTAATGGCCAAGAGTTATGTTATATTTAGCAAGTTTGGGTTATGGTTGTCCAGCGGGAATAAAGATAATCTGCTGCCTACCTGGGTGCTGCAGACAGGCAGGAAGCCTCAAGTGGCAAAAGCCTCATCTTGCACATTGCACCTAAAAATGAGTGGCAGTGAGTGGGCAGTGAGGCCGAGGTCATCAGAAACATCATTAGGCTCTACAAAGAGCCTCTCAGCAGCTTCAGTGCAGAGACATGTCTGACATGCATGCTGGCTACAAATGACATAGGACCTCACATCCCCTAGGTCATATCTGCATACAAAAGACATCACTGTAGGAACTGTCATTATCTAAACACAATGAGCAAGGACACAGGTATTTTTTTCAAGCACATATTATTCTTTTGGAGGGTTTGGCATGTAGAATATGGAGATGGAAGACAGTACCCTGAGGTCTCTTCCTGACCATGGCCTTGTATAAGTCCTCTGCCATCTGTCCAGATGTTTCCCCCTTTATAAAGATGAAAAATTGCTTCTACCAAAAGCTTCCCAGTCATTTTGAGACCAGTGCTAAATCTTAACATTGATTCTAAAAATAGCCATAATTTATGAATCATAAAATCCCCAAATTTATTTTTATTTCTTTAATATAAAACCAGTATTAAGGATTTTAACTATTTCATTTTTCAGCCTAAATTTCTTTTAAACTAATAGTTTAATCTCTGTGTAATCCATTTCAAACCCCCCTACACTCCTCCCCCTTCCATTTCTCCTCTTTCTGCCTCCAATGAATAAACAGTACTTGAAACAGAAAACTACCCAAGGGGCACCTGGCTGGTTTGGTCAGTAGAGCATGCAACTCTCAATCTCAGGGTCATGGTTTCAAGCCCTACATTGAGCATGAAGACTACTTTAAAAAGAAAGGAAAGGAAAGGAAAGGAAAGGAAAGGAAAGGAAAGGAAAGGAAAGGAAAGGAAAGAAAGAAAGAAAGAAAGAAAGAAAGAAAGAAAGAAAGAAGGAAGGAAGGAAGAAAGAAAGAAAGAAAGAAAGAAAGAAAGAAAGAAAGAAAGAAACTAGCCAAGAGTAGGTAAAAGAGAAACAAAAACCCTAATCATAGTTCTTGGTGAGTAAATGATATAAATACTAATATTTTGCTCTGTGATCATGTACAGGTTATTTTATTCTGATATTTGTACTGAACTTGCAAGATATCAGTTGGCACCATTTATCTGACAGGAAGCAGGTCCAGGCAAGTTCCTCTATAACAAAGGTTACTTCAGTGTTACATTCAGTCATGATGATATGACAATCATGGCCATCCCCAGATAAGGGAGAACTGATTGCACTTATATAAAAATGCTACTTCTCAAATTCTGAAGTAAAAAACTGTATACTTTGCAACTAGAGGTAAGTGCACACTAATTATGTTCTATTTGAGTTTCTCCTTCTGCTGGCTAAATCGCCATATAAAATATTGAAAACTTTGGCTGCAAAGTTGTGCAGCTAAAATTATAAGGTAGCAATTGTCCTATGAGACCCATCACTTCTAGTACCCTGTTCTTCTAGGAAAATATCCATTATTTTTGAGCTGACTCTAGAAGGCTTCCTTCTTTCTCCTTGCCCCTTCACCGGTCTAGATATTTATTGTACACTTCTGAAAACATTATTTTCTAACATCTGTTTAATGTTTAATTTCCTCAAATGTTTATTTATATTGTTTTCCAAATTTTCACTCAGGTCTGAAAAAAGAATTTCAGTAACTACTGGCTTGACACCACGTCAGCTATTTAAGATTTCAGATACTCAATGTCATCCTTTGCTTTTCACCACCTTCTTACATTTGAGAGAGATAAAATTAAATGAAGTTTAAAATGCTATTGTTCTTTTTGGATCATGATTAAAGACAAAAAAAAAAAAAAAAAAACCCACCAAATAATCCAATCAAAATGGGCAGAGAACCGAAAAGACATTTTTCCAAAAAAGATATACAAATGGTCAGCAGACACATGAAAAGGTGCTAACCATCATTAGTCATCAGGGAAATGCAAATCGAAACCACAATGAGATATCACATCACACATGTCTGAAAGGCTAAAATCAAAAAGACAAGAAATAACAAATGTTGGCAAGAGTATGGAGAAGAGGGAAACCTTGTGCACTTTTGGTGAGAATGCCAACTGGTGTAGCCACTATGGAAAAGACAGTATGGAGTTTCCTCAAAAAATTAAAAACAGAATTATCATATGATCCAGTAATTGACTACTAAATATTTACCCAAAGAAAATGAAATACTAATTCAAAAAGATATATACACCCTTAAGTTTACTGCAGCATTATTTACAATAGCCAAGGTATGGAAGAAACCTGAGTGCCCACCCATAGATGAATGGATAAAGAAGATGTGGTACACACAGACACACACACACACACACACACACACACACACACACACACACACACACACAGGAATATTACACAGCCATAAAAAAGAATGAAGTCTTGATGTTTGCAGCAATATGGATGGACCTAGACAGTATTGTGCTAAGTGAAGTAAGTCAGACAGACAAACAAAATACCATATAATTTCACTCACATGCAGAATTTAATAAAACAAATGAACAAACAAGGAAAAAAGACCAAAAAAAAAAAAAAATAGATTCTTGAATACAGAGAACAAACCAGTAGTTGCCAGAGGGGAAGAAGGTGGACAGGATGAGTGAAATAAATAATGGGGACTAAAGAAAAATAATACCAGGGGAAGAGAGGTTAAATAAAGGAAAAGGGAGGATATAATGGTGAAATTCAAACCTTCACTGATGAAGCCAACAGAAACCAGAGCTTCCAAGAAAATCCAGTCCTGAGATTAAAGCCAAATCTTTCGTTCCTATCAACATGGAACTACTGAAGTCTGCAGTTTCTTTCTTACTCCATTTTAAAAGCAACTTTTGGCTTGCCTGGACTGTTTCTAAACAGACTGAAGTTAGAGTGTTTATTGCTCAAGCAGGGACAATTTCTATAAAGCCTAATTCAGGATAAGGACTATATTTATTTTGCCCCACATTTCTTGAACTCAAAGTGATTTTAACCTAGGATTACAGAAGTAGGAAATCTAGTGGCATCTGCTGGGACTCGTATGTCAGTTTCCTCCCTCCCTGGTCCTTTCTCCATTCTTGCACTACTCCCAGGGAGATGTCCTGGTTTAAGTTAAGTGTCCCTTTCAAAACTTTACAAAAACAAGTTAGTGCCCCCAAAGTAAAAAAAAAAAAAAAAACAGATAATATCCAATTAGGCAACAAAGAGAGTGATTTACCTTCATACTTTCTTAAAGGTAATACAAACTGATATAACCTTTCTGTAGAACAATTAGGTAATGCTCATGAAAGTCTTAAAAAATATGTGTTCCACTTCCAGGAATTTATTCTAGGAAACGCAACTCTTTTCCTAGTACCAGCCTTCTTTCCTGTTATCTCTGTAGGTTAGGCTGATAGGTCATCTAACTGTCCAAGGCGTGTTATGTGTTCTCACAATAGACTATAATAGACATGTATTCCTTTGGTAATCAGGTATTTAAGTATCACCAGTAAATATAACACACACAAACACACCCTGCTTAAAACACTTGTATTCCAAAGTGTTTAGTTAAATATGGGGACCACCTTTAGCAACCAGTTTCTTTTACTACTACTACTATTATTATTATGAAAAACTCAATATACATTAACAAATTTTCTAATGACCTAGGATTTAGGGGTGTAATAAAAAGCTCATGTCCACTTTTGTGGCTATTAATTTCATAAGATGACCTAAACAGAGCTTCGAACCATAACAGCAATTTCCTCTCCCTGTGTGCCCAAGAACTGTGCTTGTAGGCTTTCACAGACTTCCACTGGATATATGAGTCAATACTAATGCGGCAGCTACAGTTCTTCCTGCCATGACATCTGGAATCCCACTATATGATGGGATGCTCTTTTCTTCCATTTTATATCAGGAGACATTATATCTAAATTCTCCTAGATCACATGACAGTAGCCCTGGAAACAGAAAGCAAGTTTTAATAATTCTTTGGCCAAACCGCACACCTTCTCTGAATCTATTTACCATACTGTTTCAAGATGTTTTCTCAAGCATCTACAGGAGCTACATTTAAAACCTCTGGTCATTGTTTGCTAACTGCTGGGATGGTTTTAATCAGAGAGGAAGCCAATATTTTCAGCTCAGGTGTTGGAAGGGCTCCTAAAATGTCTGCAAACTGATTTCGGAGGGAGAAAATGTTTAACAGAAACAAACTTATTCCTGCCCTAGAACAAAGAATAAACTCATTAGAACTGACATATGCTGTAACCACTGACCAAGGGAACTACATTTTTTTGAACACAGTACATCTCAAAGGCAACTGACTGAGCTTTCTAAATGTTATCAGTATCAGATTTGATAAAACCTGTTAAACAAGGGCCTCAATACACTGGTTGACAGGTTCCTTCTTTTAGAATATTCTTGGTGTTTGGTATAACTTCTCTACAAGGATCTAATTTTTATACTAGTTTTCTTTTTTATTATTTATTTATTCTTATTTTTTAAATTTTTATTTATTTTTAAAGTAATCTCTACACCCACAACCCTGAGATCAAGAGTCACATGCTCTCCTGACTGAGCCAGGCAGGCACCCCCACACTAGTTTTCTTGAAGAAATTTTTGTTTTTGAAATTTTCTTGAAGAGGTTTTATTTGATGACCCAAGTAAAATCTTCTGATATAAAAGACCTTACATCAGCTCAGCAGATATTCTTCCCTTCTTACAATCTTCACTTGAGGTAAGTGAAGGGAGTCCCTTTGTGACAAGGACCATTTAGTTCTAGGTTCCAGAAAAGCCCAAGTAGCTCAGATCAAACCAGACCTCCCAGATTTGGGGAAAACTAATCCAAATGCCAGTATCAGTTCCAGGAGCATCACAGGTTTTACTAGGGTCAGTAAACCTTTTCTAGGGTAGGCAGGCTCCTCTAAGTCTTAGCTCAAGACACATGGCTTATGGTCAGCCTTGTATTTGCATGAGGAAAATGTTCTCTTCCCCTTTTTCTTTTTAATTTTTTCTTTAACGTTTATTTATTTTTGAGACAGAGAGAGACAGAGCATGAATGGGGGAGGGTCAGAGAGAGGGAGACACAGAATCCGAAACAGGCTCCAGGCTCTGAGCGGTCAGCACAGAGCCCGATGCGGGGCTCAAACTCACGGACCGCGAGATCATGACCTGAGCCCAAGTCAGCCGCTTAACCGACTGAGCCACCCAGGCGCCCCTCTTCCCCTTTTTCTAACTCTTACCTGATTTATTATGTATAAATTCCTAAAATCCTACCCTAGGAACAAACTACCACAGCAAGGGTTTCTAAAGTTGACTCCACTTAGGCCTACTGATTTCAAGTCTAGGGGTACGGTCCTGGAAGCCTCCTTTTTAAAATGCTTTTATGATGGGGCGCCTGGCTGGCTCAGTCAGTGGGGTATGTGACTCTTGATCTCAGGGTTGTGAGTTCAAGCCCCACGGTGGGTGTAGAGATTACTTAAAATTAAAATCCTAAAAATAAATAAATAAATGCTGTTATAAACACCTGTGCATGCTGAAGTATAAGAACCTCTGCACACAGTACAGCTGTAAGAATGAATGAAAGAGGGAAGGAAAGAAACCCCAGCAAGCAGAGACAGGCAAGATTTGAATTTGAGGATTTAATACTAATGGGGGAATAAGATTTTAAAAAACAATGACAAAACAACAACAAAACACCCCAGCTCACTGGGGAGGGATCATGAACACCTTTGCTTCAACAACTCCATCTTCAGCTAGGCTGGCTGCATCAGTGTGCTGATACTTTCTTCTACCTCTGACAGCTTCTTTAGGACTTGATTGACCTTGACTTCATCAAATTCCAAACACAGAAATTCAGATTCCTGGAAAACACAAAGGATGTTTTATAAAAGACCCTCAAGATAGCCAAGGCTCTGGATCTGGGCTGACCCAGTTCTAAAGGCCCAGGGCCCCCTACCTAGCAAGACTGACTCAGGTCTCAATACCTAAATGATATATTATCCAGCAAATCAAATCCACATATTTAGTTCCCTAAATAAAACTACTTCTATTAGGTGTTTCATAAATGGTAAAGAGATATACAAATGTTAGGTGTTCTCATTATGAGGCATGTGAGCAGCTCTTCAGTCATCACGTTCGATCCCATAACAATTTTTTTTTAATGTTTATTTATTTTTGAGAGAGACAGAGTGCAAGTGGGGGGGAGGGGAAGAGAGAGAGGGAGACACAGATCTGTGGCAGGCTCCACGCTCTGAGCTGTCAGTACAGAGCCCAACACAGGGCTCAAACTCACTAACTGCACGATCATGACCTGAGCCGAAGTCATGTTTAACCTCCTGAGCCACCCTGAGCACCCGGATCCCATAACAATTTTTAAGGTAAGTACTTAAGTACTTATAAATGAGGACACTGAGGCACACAGTGGTTAAGCTGTATCACAGAATCAGAAAAGGGCAGAGTCGGACTGTGAACTCTTAGCTCTGGCTGACTCCAAAGTCCATACTGTCTCCATAGCACCCAGTAGTATAACAATAGAAGGAAGGTCTGTATTGGCTCTGTGTTAGCCTGATAATTGAGCTACTTTGGATTTAGTGGTTATACTAGCAATTATGACAAGTTGTGACCAAGTTGCTTGGGAAATATCAACCAGATCCTTTGAAGATAACCAGGTCTTGAAACAGCCTTAAACATTTCTGAGGCCTTTCCACTTGCTGCAAGCCAACTCTCCAAGATTTCCATCAAACACATTCCTGGCACACACTGTTAGGGCCAGTCAATCGACCCTAGATTAGGTAGATATCAAAGAAAAAGGCCTCTGAAGTGTGGTGACAGAAATTTCATGTACAGTGAATAAATACTTTGAACAAACTATCTCAAGCAACAGCAGCAAATTATATGTATCCAAGAGTGATTATCTTTAAGATCCTTATGAACAATAATCATATTTTGTTTTGTTTTGTTTTGTTTTAATTTTGGAGAGAGAGAGAGAGAACACACAAGTGGAGGAGAGGGGCAGAGAGAGAGAGAGAGAGAGAGAGAGAATCCCAAAATGGGGCTTGATCCCAAGACCTTGGGATCATGATCTGAACCTAAATCAAGAGTCAGGTGCTCAACCAACTAGGCCACCCAGATGTCTCAGAACAATAATCATATATTTTAAAGCAGTATGAATTCTCAGAGATCATATAATTCAACTACCTTGTTTTTTAGATAATGAAATTGAGGCCCCCAGCATGGTAAATGACATGTCTATTGTCCCTCTGTTGATGGAAGAGCCACCAACCAGATCAATGTTCTTTTCTTTACACTTTCCTCTCTAAATACATGGTATTTCCTGTCTCTATCCCCAAAGTGGAAGGTAAGAGGAAGAGCAACAAGCCTTTTCAGAAGGAGCAAGTTACTCTGTCAATAGCCAGAAGAACTTTCAGGAGCTGATTTTGGGAAAGTCCCTGTGCTGTTGCTAGGCTGCTGTGTTGTTTATTCCCCTAGGAGAAACAAGTAGAGAGGGAAAGAAAGGGTCTCTCAGATGAAAAGTTTCCAAAGGGAGGAAAGGCTTTTCCTGACTACAAGGAACCTTTTCCTCAAACACGTATTTGGATAGTAGAGGGGAATAGTACATGAACTTAGAAACCGTCAGGTTTAAAATTAAAAAAGAAAGAAAAAAGACACTGCCAGGTTTTCATTTAGTGGAAAGCAAAAACCAATTTAGAGAAAAGAAAGATGCTCTTTGTGTTGAGAAGCTGCAGGAAGGGTCATCTCCTTTTGAAAAGAAGAGCAAATTTATGGCAAATTAGACAATCCAGTTAGTTAAATTAAGAACCGGTCTCAGATTTGAAAGCCTTTATTCTTCATTCAGTTTTACCGAGATCTTTAGCGTGCCTTTAAAACATTTTTGAACATTTGGCCTTTGAAATAATAGTCTAGAAAGTAATATTTACCAGTCTAACATATATATTCAGGAAATTGGCAGAAGATGATGCACCCATGTTTTAACCTCATTGAAAGTCATTTACTATAATAAATTCACCTGGTTTTCTATTTATATGGGAAGAAATTATCAAGGACTTTGATCACAGAGATAGGAATATTGAACAGAGTTCATTAATAAAAGCCAGGATCTTTTTTGATGAGGGGTCATTAATTTGTTGTAGATTTCAGTACTCAAATTATCTATGATCAGACCTCTAAATATCAGTGAAGCTGTTCATTTTTAAGGATAATCAAATACTACAGAATCTAGCAGGCTACATAAACAGAGTCCAAAGTTAAATTTTCCAACCACTCCCAATCTCACCTCTCCCGCTTGAAACAATACACATTAACATGTTAGAAAGACACATATAACCATTTATGACTCTTGAAGACACAGTTTATCTGAAACTATTATCAAGGCTTAGCTTCATCTAGTTATGCTATCAAAATATTTTATCAGGTATTCAAGAGCTTTTAAATTGGGGCTTAATACATGGGGCTTTGTTCAAATTTTGCATTTGGCTGGGGGTACCCCACAGAAAATACATCAAATGCACTTGAAGATATCTGTATATGCAGATATATCTGTAGATATCTGTAATGCAAATGATGCGTATCAAGCCAGAGACAGAAAGTAAGGACAATTTGAAACATCTGATTTTTTTTTTAATTTTAGAGAGAAAGTATGCACAAGCAAGGAAGGGGGAGGGGAGAGAGAGGGAGGGAGAGAGAATCTTAAGCAGGCTCCATGCTCAGCGCGGAGCCCGACTCGGAGCTCAATCCCATGACCGTAGGATCACAACCTAGGCCTAAATCAAGAGTCGGTGGCTCAACTGACTGAGTCACCCAGGTGCTCCTGATTTTTTTTTCAAGGTCATCCACCCTGACCTGGGCCCAACTGGTTATAATAATGAGAAATGGTAAGACTAAACTCCTATATTTAAGTATCTGAGTCAAGAGTTAGAACCTGCTGTGTTTCAGTAGAGTGTAGATACAGCATGTGGTGGAATCAGAAAGCAGTTAGCAGATGAATAAGCAAGCACATCATTATTAAGAATATGTAGTCTAGGGGCACTTGGATGGCTCAGTCAGCTAAGTGTCTGACTCTTGGTTTCAGCTCAGGTCATGATCTCACGGTTTGTGAGTTTGAGCCCCACAATGGGCTCTGTGCTGGTGATGCAGAGCCTGCTTGGGATTTTCTCTCCCTCTCTCTCTCCCCCTTCCCTACTCATACTCTCTCTCTCTCTCTCAAAATAAATAAATTAATTAAAAAAAAAAAGAATACATAGTCTGTAATCATGGGGAGTATAGCAGTATATTAAACACCACAAGGGTTTAAATAACTGTACCAAATTAGAAAAGAAAGCAAAGGCAAAATATTCAAATATTCTCTCCAAGTGCAGAAGCTAAAAAGTTATAAAATACTAAGAGATCTAAGAGGTCACCATCTCTAAACAGAAAAACCCAATAGAAAAACCCAAGCTGCCTTTAATGACTCTGGAGAAAGACATCTTACCAGTTCCCAAGAAAGTCCTTTCCCAGGCAATAACTCTAATACTCTTCAGGAAACTCTTACTTGCCAAGCCTAGATCTTTAACGCTTTAGCTTAAACTCATTTCCTAGCAGGGTCAGAGAGTATAACTGATTATTAGTTGATATAATAATTAAAGGCTGTCATTAAGCAAGTGTTTGGTTTTCTCCATCTACACACTAAAACTTCTTCGTGTATAATGTCTACTTAAATAATTTCAATATCTATCAATAATAGCCAAACTATGGAAAGAGCTCAAATACCCATCGACTGAAGGATGGATAAAGAAGATGTGGATGTGGTATATATATACACATATACACACAATGGAATGTTACTCAGTGATCAAAAAGAATTACATCTTGCCATTTGCAATGATGTGGATGGAACTAGAGTGTATTATGCTAAATGAAATAAGTCAGTCACAGAAAGACAAATACCTTACGATTTGACTCATATGTAGAATTTAAGAAACAAAACAGATGAACATATGGTAAGGGGAAAAAAAGAGAGATGGAAACAAACTATAAGAGACTCTTTTTTTAAAGTTTATTTATTTATTTTGAGAGAGAGAGAAAGAGAGCAGGGGAGGGGCAGAGAGAGGGAGAGAGAGAGAATCCCAAGCAGGTTCCACATTGTCAGTGCAGAGCTAGATGCAGGGCTGGAACTCACAAACTACAGATCTGAAACTGGAACTCACAAACACCTGATCCGAAATCAAGAGTCAGATGCTTAACTGAGTCACCCAGGTGCCCTAAACAATAAGAGACCCTTAATGATAGAGAACAAACTGAGGGTTCATGGAGGGAAGCAGGTGGGGGATGGGCTAAATGGGTGATGGGTATTAAGGAGGGCACTTGGGGCACCTGGGTGCTCAGTCAATTGAGCATCCAACTTCAACTCAGGCCATGATCTCGCGGTTTGTGAGTTCAAGCTCCGAATCAGGCACTCCACTGTCAGCAAAGAGCCTGCTTCAGATCTTCCATCTCCCTCCTTCTCTGCCTCTCCCCCGACAAAAATAAACATTTAAAAAAAAAACAATAAATAAAAATGAGAAAATTGCTTAAAAAAAAAAAAGAACAGCACTTGTGATGATGAACATTGGGTGTTACTATATGTAAGTGATGAATTACTAAATTCTACTGCTGAAACCAATATTACACTCTACGTTAACTAACTAGAATTTAAATAAAAATTTGAAAAAGAAAAAAATGACTTCAATATCTAGGCCCATAAGCATACCCTGAGAAATTCTTTGGCACAACAATACAACAGTGATAAATGCTAAAATAAAAAATAGAGGCACCTGGGTGGCTCAGTCAGTTAAGTGTCCAACTTCAGCTTAGGTCATGATCTCACAGTTTGTGAGTTCAAGCTCCAAATCGGGGTCTGTGTTGACAGCTCAGAGCCTGAAGCCTGCTTCATATTCTGTGTCTCCCTCTCTCTCTAACCCTCCTCCTCTCACACACTCTCTCTCAAAAATAAATAAACATTAAAAAATTTTAAAGAAAATAAAAAGAACTATAATTTACTAAACACTTAGGTGGAACCATTTAGAATAAATTCAACATAAAATAAAATAGAAGTCCTGTATCTTATTTTCTATATTATTATTATTTTCCATGCAAAATTCCCACAAAACTTTATCCCCACTTGATTAGTCAGATTTAGTATTACAACATGACTTTGGCAAGTTCTGCACATTGTGGTTCCTTTACAAAGTGCTAAAGTTAGAGGACAGAGGGTGAGAGTGGGAAAAGGTTATCTGCTCACCAAGACTGATTCAGGAAGGCCACACACAGCTGGCCAGATATCATGAGGCTTAGTCCCCAAACTTTTCTTTTGGTTACATTTATTAACACAAAGGGAATCATGGCTGAGCATAAACGTTAGCCATAAAGCCTATCTCCCTCTATATATGCTATCCTTTTATAAGCTTAAATTAACCTCTGACCTGCAGCTCTGTCACTGTGTGTCTTCAACTTGACAGAGAAAGAGAACATGCACCAAAGGTCAAAATTTGCAATGGTTTCTAGAATAGCAATTATATAATAATTAAGATACCCATACTTCATGTGGCTTTTTTAGAATTATATTGATACTGTTTCCAATTCCTTCAGGAGACCATGACAGAGCTTTTTTGTAGCAAAGGATCTTTCAACTTTCTTCTTAAGGAACCATTTATCCAAAATTAAAATTTTATAGTTCCCTGAAAACTGTGGTTATTTTTCACTTGTCCTTTCTTACCCACTCTCCACCCTTCTCTACCTTGTACCATGTCCTATGTGGCTGTTCTCTAAGACTGTGTCACTCCTTTGTTCTTACAGCTGGGTTCTAGCAAGAGAGAAGAGGGCAGGGTATTTACTCCCTAAACCCCAACTCCTTCTCCTCTCATATTTCCAGTATTTTCTATGTGTGGTATTGTTCCTTCATTTCCTACTTTACTTTCTGGCCTTACTCATTGCTTTCAGTATAAATACAAAGACGAGTCTCTTTAGACTGCCAAAGTACATAGCACTGAACACAAACTCCAAAGATCAGCAGAGCAAGGATTTTCATCATGCCTAAATTGGTAGGAAGGCTGCCCTCCAAGTGGTAATTATCCAAAACCAATATTTATTTTTTTCTATTATTATTTGTATTGAAAAATGGCACAGTGTCACTTTGGTATTAAAAAAGAAGGACAACAGCAATAGCAACAACAACCACGGAAGATCAGATTTCATTCAGAATTTACATCAAGGGTCTTGGGCGCCTGGGTGGCTCAGTTGGTTAAGCATCCGACTCTTGATTTCGGCTCAGGTCATGATCTCACCATTTGTGAGTCTGAGCTCCATATCAGGCTCTATGTTGACAACATGGAGCCCACTTGGGATTCTCTCTCTCCCTCTCTCTCTGCCCCTTCCCAGCTCTCTCTCTCTCTCTCTCTCTCTCAAAATAAAAAAGCATTCAAAAAAAAAAAAAAAAAGAATTTGCATCAAGGGTCTTGATTTCAGAAACATGGACTCATAGCTACAACTTGCTCTTATACTCTATATCTAAAACAATGGATAGTTTATGCTGTAGCTTAAAGAAAATACTTCAAAAAAGAAAACTTGTGATTTATAATCTTTTTTTTTAAACTTGTGACTTATAATCTTTTATTTATTTTCTTTTCCTTTCCTTTCCTTTTTTTCAAAGCAGGCTTCATGCCCAGTGCAAAGCCCAATGTGGGGCTTGAACTTACGACCCTGAGATCAAGTCTGAACGGAGATCAAGAGTTGGCCACTTTAGGGGCGCCTGGGTGGCTCGGTCGGTTAAGCGTCCGACTTCAGCTCAGGTCGTGATCTCACGGTCCGTGAGTTCGAGCCCCGCGTCG
This sequence comes from Prionailurus viverrinus, assembly GCF_022837055.1. Taxonomy (NCBI): domain Eukaryota; kingdom Metazoa; phylum Chordata; class Mammalia; order Carnivora; family Felidae; genus Prionailurus; species Prionailurus viverrinus. Next base: position 80,549,392 of record NC_062563.1, on the reverse strand, counting down.
GGCTCTGTGCTGACAGCTCAGAGCCTGGAGCCTGTTTCAGATTCTGTGTCTCCCTCTCTCTCTGCCCCTCCCCTGTTCATGCTCTGTCTCTCTCTGTCTCAAAAATAAAGAAACGTTAAAAAAAAATTAAAAAAAAAAAAAAGAGTTGGCCACTTTATTGACTGAGCCACCCAGGAGCCCCTATAATTTTTTTTTAAACAAAAATCTTTAGCAATGTATATTACATACAATGGTCCCTACTCAGGCCATTTTTATCATGAGGAAATCCTCATTTCAAATACAATAGCTAACAAGTTCTATAGCTAGTGTGTAAAGAGTGTGCTAACGCAATTTTCAAAAAGGAAAAAAAAAATGTCCTGCAAATCACAAAGTGAATCATCCTACTGGGGATGAAAAAAGATGAAATTTAGACTGCAACTTAATGATGGAGCCTCTAAATGAAAATGACTCATCCCAAACTCAATAGGTGTCCATACGTGTTAAGAGCTATGTGGGACTAAGACAGGGTCTCCAAGAACTAAAATAATTCACTCTAATAAATGAATAGAGCAGTGCCTCAGGACATACCAGGTGCTTTCAGAGGCAGAGCAGTTCCTAAGAGGAAGTGCTTATCCATATTCCCACAATCTCCTAGAAGAGGACAGAGTGTTACTAGTGTATCATAAAAGCATTAACCATCACCAGACAATAAACACTGAGTTTTCAGGGGTTGTCATTCAGGCATTTCAAAGGACTTTTGTGAGGACAGCCTGACAACTCCCACTAATTCTTATTATATTAAGAAAACATGAACTCTTCATTAGTTAACTAGCAACTCAAAGGAGAAAAGAGACATTAATTGGGTATGTAGAATGTTTCAGATCTATCACTGACCAAAGTTACTGCTAAACAAATCTAAGGCACCTAACTTCAACTTTCCAAGTGGCATACACGTTTTATATAAAGTGGCAACATTTTAGACACCTGGATGGCTCAGTCAGTTATGCATCCAACTCCTGATTTCCGCTCAGGTCATGATCTGTTTGTGAGTTTGAGCTCACTGTGTGAGTTCGAACCCCGCATTTGGGCTCCACACTGGCTATGCAGAGCCTGCTTGAGATTCTCTGTCTTCCTCTCTATCTCTCCCCTGCTCGCTATCCCTCTCTCTCAAAATAAATAAATAATGGGGCGCCTGGGTGGCTCAGTCGGTTGAGTGTCCAGCTTCGGCTCAGGTCACGATCTCGCGGTTTGTGAGTTCAAGCCCCACGTCGGGCTCTTTGCTGACAGCTCAGAGCCTGGAGCCTGTTTAGGATTCTGTGTCTCCCTCTCTCTCTGTTCCTCCCCAGCTCTGCCTCTCTCTGTCTCTTTCTCTCAAAAATAAATAAACATTAAAAAAAAATAAAAAATAATAAATAAATAAATAAATAAATAAATAAATGTTAAAAAAAAGTGGCAACATTTTAAAATCTAGTAATATCAGATTTTAATCATTCAGAGACCTATTATCTGGGTCTCTGCTGCTTCACTTTTTCCTCCTTGTTTTGGTCCATCTTTTAAATATTTCCACAAGATGGGGGCACCTGGGTGGCTCAATTGGTTGGGCATCTGACTTTGGCTCAGGTCATGATCTCACAGTTCGTGGATTCAAGGCCTGTACAGGGCTGCACACTGACAGCTCAGAGCCTGGAGACTGCTTTCAGATACTCTCTGTCTGTCTGTCTCTCTCTCTTGGCCCCTCCCCAGCTTGTGCTCTCTCTCTCTCAAAAATAAGTAAACAAACACTAAATAAATAAATAAATAAATAATTTCACAAGATGGAAATAGGAAGTGAAATTTAAACTGGCTAATCTAGGGGCGCCTGGGTGGCTCAGTCGGTTAAGCGGCTGACTTCGGCTCAGGTCACGATCTCGCGGTCCGTGAGTTCGAGCCCCGCGTCGGACTCTGTGCTGATGGCTCAGAGCCTGGAGCCTGTTTCAGATTCTGTGTCTCCCTCTCTCTGACCCTCCCCCATTCGTGCTCTGTTTCTGTCTCAAAAATAAATAAACATTAAAAAAAAAATTAAAAAAAATAATAAAATAAAATAAACTGGCTAATCTAACTAAATCACAGCAGCTCTGCAAAAACTTTTATAGACAAGGAGATTAGAGCTATTAGGAGGAATTTTAATTGTACTTTCATATGACAACTTTTGAAAATCATACCCATACAGTGTAATTTAAGCCAGAAAGATCTTTTCCCCCAATTTATTTATTTTTAAATTGAAGTATGGTTGACATACAATATTATACTAGTTTCAGGTGTACAGCATAGTAATTCAACACTTACATACATTCCAAAATGCTCAATGCTCACCATCTGAAACCATACAATGTTATTGTAATATTATTAACTATATTCCCTATGCTGTACCTTATATCCTGTGACTTATTTTATAGCTGGAAGTCTATACCTCTTAATCCCCTTTACCTATTTTGCCCACCCCACCCCCACTTCCTCTCTGGCAAACACCAGTTTGTTCTCTGTATTTGTGAGTCTGTTTCTGCTTTGTTTTGTTTTTCACATTCCACATATAACTGAAATCATACAGTATTTGCCTTTCTCTGACTTAATTCACTTAGCATAATACCCTCTAGGTTAATCCATGTGTCACAAAATGGCAACATTTCATTCTTTTTTATGGCTAATATTCCACTGTATGTGTATGCATGTATTGTGTATATGTGTGTATGTGATATTGCATATCACACCTGATATATACGCAGCTTCTTTATCCACTTGTCTATCTATGGATACTTAGGTTGTTTAATATGCTGCAATGAAGACAAGGGTGCATAGATCTTTTTGAATTAGTGTTTTTGTTTTCTTTGGGCAAATAAATACCCAGAAGTGGAATTACTGGGTCATATGATATTTCTATTTTTAATTTTTTTCAGGAAGCTCCATGCAGTTTTCCATAGTGGCTGCACCAATTTATATTCTCATCAACAGTGTATATGGATTCCTTTTTTTTCCATATCCTTGACAGTACTTGTTATTTCTTGTCTATTTTATTTATTCATTTATTTATTTTTAAAAATAGGCTCCATGCCCAGCATGGGGCTTGAACTCACAACCCTGAGATTAAGAGTCACATGCTCTACTGCCTGTCCCAGCCAGGTGCTCCCTCTTGTCTTTTTTATTTTAGCCTTGCATACAGGTGTGAAGTGATAGCTCACTGTGGTTTTGCTTCGCATTTTCTTGATGATTAGTGATACTGAGTATCTTTTCATGTGTCTGTTGGCCATCTGTATGTCTTCTTTGAGAAAATGTCTATTCATGTCAGAAAGATCTTCTTATTCCCAAATATCTCCTTTTCTTTAGGAAGGAGGACTACTGTCCTCAGCCTAGATAATGTCTTTACAGCATAAATACTCCCAGGAGAGGTAAAACAAAAAGTCATTAACACTTTTCTATCACTTACATCAGAAGATTCATTTTCTTCCAGGAAGAAAGAACCCAAGTAGCCTGCCTTAAAACTCGGGATGCTTAGGCAATAAGAAGGACAGGGAGAATGGGAGTTTATAGGTAGGACGGAAAACAAAAGAACTAGGAAAATACCAAAGGCAAATCCTTCTCCTTACCCCATAACCCATATCAGATACACATATCCATAGGTGCAGTATCTTAAACTACTCAGATCCCTGACCCATACTCTCCATACCTTTCTAATCAACAAGGTTGTTAGGCATCAGGAAACCCTATGGAACTTTATAAAGGGGGCATTAGTAAAATAATCTCAATGTACCAAAGGTTGAATTTACACACATAGAAACACACACATCCTTCTGCCACTGTGCTACATTTTCATCTGTAGGCTCAGAGCCTGTGAACCAACAAGGCAATGAGACTTCAAGAACACTGTTCATTCAAAGTTGCTTGAATTTCTAAAAAGACCAAGTGTCAAGAACAGGACCTTGCAATTCTTTTGGTTTAAGATTTCTTAGCTGGAAAAAAATCTAGGCCCATGATTTAGAAGAAAACTAGACAGACCTGTCCTGCCAATGTGTGGTCAAAAGGAACACGTATTTTGGCCCAGGCAACCCTGACTTGTTTCTGAAAGGAAGAAAATAGTCTGACCTTGCAAGAAAGAGTGTTTCTTTCGTTGGCTAAATTATGCACTGCTAAACCAGGACTATCACTATTCTTTTTCCTCCAGAGATTTCAAAGCAGCCTGATCTATTCTGCTCCCCAGTGCAGGTCAGTAGGGATAGTGAAAAGGAGAAGTACCATCAATCTCCATTTAACACTAGATAAAAAAAGAAACCTGGAGACTAGCCCCAGTTATGTGAAGGCCAGAATTCCCAGCTCTTTGATTCAATCCACTCCTCGCTAATACATTCTGACTCTGAGTTCAGACACTTTCCACCCCAATTTATATACATTTAAGAGTAGAATGGTAACTAATTAGAGATAATCTGACTTTGTACTGATTTACATAAGCACCAGGACTTAAGCATTTACACAGACTATTTTAGAAACACCCAATGAAAGAAAATAAAACGAAGCTGAGTTATAAAACACTAAAAGCTCAATACAATTAGATAACTGGTTGATTTCTATCTTTTTCAAAACACTGTGTTCCAGTTCATTTTATAACTTTTTATTTTCGGCAGGATTTAATGTTTAGCTGTTAAGATTTTCTGTATTTTGAAAAACTTTGGGTGAAAAATATGTGGGTAAAAAGCTATTTTTAGGTGCTCTGGTTTGATTTGCAAGAAATCATACTGGCTCTTGGCTAAGCAGAACTAGTTCCCATGTGACAATGGACAAAGAACCAGAGAACAACTGCTAAACAGCTGAAAAGGCAAATCATACTGAAGGAGGAAAAAATTTCATTTAAGTCTTAGAAAAACCAAATTGACAAAGCTCTTTAGCACATGAGAAAAAAAGTGTTGCTTCTTTTAGTCTGAAGTTCAAATTGGGACTCCCTCATCATCCCTGATGAGGTACATTCCAGAGCAAACTCATCTGCAAACAACTTTGATAAACAAACTAAAATATATTTACATGAAAGGAACAGAGAAGATTAAAACAAAACAAAACAAAACAAAACTCAACCAGAGTTGCTTGTTTAAGTAATACCATTAGGCAAGCAGAAACAAAGTATGCAATAGCACTTGTTCTCCAAGGGGTTCTTGATAATCTACAGATTAAGATAGGGGAAACATCTTAATACATACAATTAAAAGACCAGAGTGCAGCAATGAACGACAAACTTCTTGGTAGGGGAGGAAGAAGAAGACATACTAATCAAAACAATTCTGGGACTGCAGATTTTCTCCAAGGAGAGAGATCACCAACTTGTTCTACCAACTGCACCGTCTATTCATGTCCTCAGCTGTCCCAATGTGGTTTCTTTTAAGTCCTTCATGACAGCACAATTAAGCAGAAATAGGCATAGTTAAAAAGTAAGCACTTACCTTTGTCCTTCTCTTGAGAAAGCAAATAAACCTATGTAAATGAGGCAAAGGATGAAATGACTAAGGATAGGAGGACTTTCAAATTCAGAAAATGGTGATTTGGGGAGAAAAAGTTTTGGATACATTTTTTTTGGTCGAGGTTGTGGGGAAAGGGGATTAATTTTATTAGGGTTCCAACAAACTCCAAATACAATTACATTCTAAGGCACTGAGGGTTGGGATTTTAACACGTGAATTGGCAGGGTACACAATTCAGTTCATAACAAACACCAAAGCTTGGAGGGTCCTGTGTTTACCAAACATTCTGTATTTGTGGTTGATGATAATGATGATGATCTCACACATAATTCTAGGCTTGCTGTTCATACTGTACAGAAAAAAAAAAAAAAACTCTAATAGTCCAGAAACACACACACACATACACACACATGTGCACGTACACTATCAACTGATTACTTAGGTCTGTCAGCCCAGTGTGGCAGAAGCCTCATCGGGTCTTATCCTCACTGAACTCAATTTTGAAATGCCATTTAATCTTTGGGGGCTGCCAGGATAAGAGCTGTCAGGAAGGGGACTGGAAAATGGTATAAAAGAAATGCTTCCTAATCCTCATTCCCAGATCCTATGAAGTACTCTGCCTACCATGCTGTGTCCCAAAGTCCAGGCCCGAAGACTGACTCAGAATCTGGTACCCCATTCTGTGAGAGAATATGGGGGTGAGAGAAGAAGAAGGGATTCATAATCACTGCATGAAGTTAGCCACTAGCCTCTCGAGCTCAAATAATTTACTGCGAACTTCTGAAGTGGCAGGAAGAGGGGAGATTGCATCTCCTAGGGTTGGATTCTGACATCACTTAGGTTGTTGGGGCCTTTGAACAATCATCCCTCACATTATCACAGTGCTTTACAGTTTAGAAAGCCCTTTTGTATGAATGACATCATCTGATCCTTAGAACAGTCTTATTAACTAGGAAGAAAGCAAGCCAGAGTTAAAACACTCTGAAGAACTGTAGAAGTGACAGACCTTATCCATTTGATCCAGATCTTTTCAGCTATATCCAGCAAGAAGACTTCATCAGATAATGTAATGGATTTTATGGGCTTTGATATACTTCTGGTCCAATTTATGGAGGAAAGAAAGAAAAGCCTCATTTTCTTAAAATTGTCCAGAGTTCTAGAAACTAGAGATTAAAGTTCAGTCCTTTGCAAAAGACAGAACAGGTAGTCAGTCCCTAATTGGCAAAACAATAGAGCTTCTTGCTTGGTCACCGTTCATTCAGTAGACTTTGAAAGGCATCTGAAAACATTAGCAAATTCAGGGGGGATTTACAATAATTAACTACTAAGAAATTACACTAATGATCATATTAATAGCAATGATAATTAACAATGGCTAACATTTATAGAACACATACAAAATGCCAGGCATTACATGCTAAGTGTTTTACGTGTATCATTTCATGTTGTTGAGGATAATTTTATCCCATGTTATAGAAGAGGAAAGTAAGGAAAGATGAGGAACTTGTTTATTAAAGCCACACAAGTAGTAAGTGGCAGAGCCAGTTTTAAACTCAGGTCTATCTAGCTTCAGAGTCTGAGCACTTAACCATTTTGCAATCCTGACTCATACAGATATAACATAAACACCATCATTAATAGTCACTAAGTACCTTCATGTGAAAGTTATTCTATGATTCAGTTAACTTTAACAAAGACTCAAGGGAAACCTGAGTGTTGAGAGTATGATAACCCAAAGTCAATCTAAAGTGGCCTATAAAAACATCTGGATAGATAATGGATATATCCTAGCTGCCATGGAAAATTTCTAGCATTTTTTAAGTGTAATGGGATGGCAGCATAGTTGAATTAATGTGTGCATGAGATCTGGGCAGAGAATATTATAAAGGGACTAAGTTTTCATTCTAAGGCAAGATGGCCTTTTCTTCCCTCCCTCTTTCTGTAAGTGGGGGGCACAGGATAGGCCACAAGGAGGATTCAGTTTTATATATAGCTACTTGTCTCTATCAACAGGAAAGGTAGAAGCAGTGTTTACCTTAGTCAATTGACTAATATTTGGAGCCTCTTGTTTAAGACTTTTTCCAGGGGCCCCTGAGTGGCTCAGCTGGTTAAGCATCCAACTCTTGATCTCACAGCTTGTGGGACTTCGCTCCATGTCAGGCTCTGTGCTGACAGTACAGAGACTGCTTGGGATTTTCTCTTTCCCTCTTTCTCTGCCCCTGTCCTGCTCACTCGCTCGCTCTCTCTCTCAAAATAAACACACACACACACAGAAATGACTTCTTCTTCCAAGTCACAGTTAATAGAGCCAAAATACCTGCTTAAACCTGAGGTTCTTTCCATCTATAATCAGAAGGAATTCCCAGTTCTGCCTTACCATCTAACCCAAGAACACCAAATTATTCATCCCCAAAAAAACCCACATCAACTTATGGAATGCAAAAACATAAGTATGATCATTTTGTAATGTATACAATTATCATTATGTTGTACACCTAAAAATAAGATGATGTTATATGTCAATTATACCTCACATTTTTAAAAAGTGAGTGAAAAAGTATTGAAAAAAAGATAAGTATATTAAATTATGAATTCGAACTTTTAACATCCTTCATATTTGGCCTACAGCTATTCTCTGGCCAAGCCAAGATGCAATGGACTGGGTGGGGCAAAGGAAAAGAGAGTCCTTGATAATACCTGAACTAGCATAGTTCACTCATACATAATCAAGGCTTGATGATAATCACCTAAAACAGAAAGAGCCTGGGTGGCTCAGGTGGTTAAGCATCCAACTCTTGATCTCAGCTCAGGTCATGATCTCGCGGTCCTTGGGTTCGGGCCCCATGTTGGGCTCTGCACTAACAGTATGTGGAGCCTGTTTGGAATTCTGTCTCCTTCTCTCTCTGCCCCTACCCTATTTGTGCTCTCTTTCAAAACAAATAAATAAACTTAAAAAAAAAAAAAAAACAGAAAGAGGACGTAGGCTGCATATACATTGTTATAAATAAAAATAAACAAACATAAATGATTAGTAAAAACTTCTTACTCTACTTTGCAGTACATCCTTTCATTAAAAAGAACAGATTTGCCACTCTATCCAAGATTATGTCTAAACAAACCAGAAATATGAACTATCAAACAGGGGTCAAAAGTAATGGGACAAAAATATTAGTTAAAAACAAGTAACTATTTTGAAGCAAAGTGGGGTATGTCCCCAATGGAAGTATAAGAAAAATTTTTTGACAGTATGACATATATTAATGTGGTACTTAATTTTTGGCTGTGATGCCTTGCCTTAGTTGGGTTTCTTTGTTTCTGAGTCATTTTAGTCACATTTGTAAAATATAAGGCATTTTAGAAATTTCATTATATCATTTCAAGTATATAAAAAATTTGACAAAAACATGATTCTCCTATACTTTCCCCAAATTCACCGTTTATTCAACTGTTTACATTTTGCCACATTTGCTTTGTCATTCTCTCTCTCTCTCTCTCTCTCTCTCACAACCACTTGAGAGTAAGTAGGAGATGTTAGGTCCTTTTATTCCTGAAAACTTTAGTGCATGTTTTCTAAAGACAAGGGCATTTTCTTATATAGCCATGGTTATATAATAATGATAAACACTATTATCTAGCCCAGTCTATATTCAAATTTTATCAAATGCCCAAATAGTATCCTTTATAAAGTTTTTTTCCTGCTCTCAAATCAAATCTATGGTCACACATTGACTGCATTTAGATGTCATGCATCTTTAGCCTCCTTTAATCTGGAACAGTTTCTCAGTCAGCCTTTCTTGTGTTTCTTGATCCTGACATTTTTGAAGAGTACAAGCTGGTTATTTTGTAGAATGTCAATTTGGGTTAGTCTGATGTTTCCTCATGATGAGATTCTATGTGTGAAGAAATGACTATGTACTAAGTACCTACCCCCAACAATTAGTGGACATGGGCTTTGAAATCAAACAAACCTAAATTCAAATCTAAATCAAAACTACCACTTTTAGTGTGGCTGGCTCAGTTTAAGCTTTCTACTCTACAATAGGAATTTTAACAGATTAGCTGGTAAGACTGTTGTGAAGATTTAATGAGATAATGCATCTAAAGCAATTTAACACAGTTTTGGGGTGAGTGTAAAACTATCTGACACCTCTTGATTTTACCACATTATCTCATATCCAGCAACACTGAAATGATACTGGTTGATTAAGCAGCATCTCTATTTACTTTCCCAAAGAGAAAAAGAAGTACTTTTACTCTGATAGTACAGGCCGCCTCTAGCAATCTAGTCTAGTCACGGTAGTTCAGTGCTAGCCTAAAAGCAGCAGCAGCAGCAGCTCGCTGCCTGGATGCTCCTAACGGCTGTCTCTGGGTATCTTGCTGCTGCCTGTACTAGCCCTGACTAGTGGAAGAATACCAGAAGTACTACACACAGCATGTTCCTTCCCCCCACCCCCCTTTTTTTTTAAAGTTTATTTATCTATTTTGAGAGAGAGAGAGAGAGAATACACACGCATACCAGCAGGGGAGGGGCAGAGAGAGAGAGAGAGAGAGAGAGAGAGAGAGAGAGAGAAAATCCCAAGCAATCTCCATGCTGTCAGCACAGAGCCCAGTGTGGTGGGGCTCAAACTCACAAAACCATGAGATCATGACCTGAGCCACAATCAATAATCAGATGCTTAACCGACTGAGCCACCTGCCTCAGCTCCTGCTGAGCTCCTGCCACTGCACGGCACGGGCCAGCGAAGTGGGGTGGAAGAGTATGACAAAGGCACTGAACACAAAAACGCTAGGCTAGAGCTGCCAAGAACACCAACTTGTTTAGGGAACTGCTAACGAGTACTCTGACTAAAAACTTCATCAGGAGCTCAGGTGCAAATTCTTTCCTGCCTGTCAATTCTAAGAAAGAAGACAATACTCAAATCAAATAATTTTCTTAAAGTCAAATTGAGAGATTATTTTAATATTCAACAATAACACTGAAAAAAAATCAGGAAGTCCACTGTTAAGATGCAATTCATACTTCATTTCCATACTTCCCTTTCCCTCTTGTATGGGCAAGGGAGCTGGTATCCATAGCACTTCCAACTCATTGTTTTAGTATGATAATCTCATCCTCCCAACTTTTTCTTAGAAAACACCAATAAAATCATTCTATTTATCAAATCACTCCTCTATGCCAAAGGTTAAAACAAAACAAAACAAAACAAAAGAAGAATTACAACAACTGTACCAATTCTTCAAAGTATCAAAGTACAAACTCACTTTTGAGATTTGGAATCTAATTTAATACGGGTTTTTCTATGTTATTAACTCAAATGTTCCATCATTTTTCTGTTTTTCCCCCCTTTGTCAATTAGAACTTCAAATGAAAGCCAAATGATCCCTAAGGGTAAAGAAAATAAAATGAAACAAACAAGAAAATTCCTGTGTCCCAATTTCAAACTATGAGAAGGGGCTTCCAGCAAAGCAAACAGAAAATCATGCTCTCATTACTGTGCTGAAATGAGGGTTTACATCTGTACTCTGAAAAAGAGAAAAGAAAATTCTAATGCAAAGCTTTTATCTTCATTTATGAAAAGAAAAATATAATGTGAACATTAAGACAGAACTTCTAATAATTCTGTCATTTACAGGACAGAGAACCTAAGTCTGAGTCAGCTTCCAAGAAATACTCAGATTAAAAGTAAAACTGCTTTCAAAACGGAATGCTAGAGTTTAAATCTAAACATATGTCAGTAAAGATGCTATATACCCTGAAAATCACTAGTAGCCTCTGGAAATCACATATACTTTTACAATTACCTTTAATTTGGGGAGAAAAACACTTCTCATCTCACTCCACTGTATCACTCATGAGATCTCAGTACTATGTTTAAAAGTTCACTGTATTTAAAACATTTTGGGGGCACCTGGGTGGCTCAGTCGGTTAAGTGTCCGACTTCAGCTCAGGCCATTATCTCACGGTTTGTGAGTTCGAGCTCCACGTCCGGCTCTGTGCTAACAGCTTGGAGCCTGGAGCCTCCTTCAGATTCTGTGTCTCCCCCTCTCTCTACCTCTCCCATGCTCATGCTCTGTCTCTTTCTGTCTCTTAATAATAAATAAACGTTTAAAAAAATAAAAATAAAAAAATAAAGCATTTTGAAAAAAAAACATGTTGGAAGGTTAGAGTTAGAAAGTAATATGTAAATGCATGTAATTCTGCCATTTTATACTCAGTTTCCCCTCTCCCTGTATAGGAAGATCAGGAAGTGAACCCTCTCTATTATTACCCATAGAACACAAAGTATTATGAGGGGAAAAATTACTGGTTTGAGAGTTAGACAATGTAGATTTAGATCTAGCTCAGTTATTAGCTGTGTGACCCTGGGAAAGTCATTTAAGTTTCTTATACCTATCTTATAGGACTATTATAAAGACTAAGTAAGATAGCACATTTGCAAGCATTCACCCATGTCTAGTGTGAAACAGACTCTCAATAAATATTAGTTTCTCTTTCTATCCTGTTACACACATCCTGTCCCCTGACACTTTATAATAAGTAGTTCTGCTGAACACTTGAACTACCAGCTCTGATTTCTTCAAAACAGGCACTTGGCTCTTAATAGTGACAGTCATGTGAAAGCCTCCTGGGGCCTGACATTGTCCTGGAGAAACAAAAAAGTTCTTATATCGGGGAACAGCACCAACTGCTTCAGGCTATGACAACCCAAACAGTATATCAACTCCTGCATGTTTTTACAGTGTTACTTAACATCCTGACAGCTTTGTGCTCTTTCAACAGTCTTTCTCCCTGCAAGGATAAGACATGCTATTTGCCCTCTTTTCCCTTCTTAATAGAGGTCTTTATTCAACAAGACCACCCAATGGATTCAACACCTAGGAATCAGAAAGAGCCAAGTTCAACTATGAAGAAACTGGCAAAGTCTTGGGACTAAACAGTAAGCCCTTCTTAACCTTTTAGAATCTGGACTTTTGTGTGCTTTCTGTTCTTGGAAATAGCAGACTTGCAGACGCACTGGTTCAAACATGTCTGTGTATTTCCCTCAGCTACATTATCACAGAACTCTCACCATGTAGAAGACTTCTTATTGAAGTCCAGAATCTCAGACTCTGACTACAGTCTAAAAAGTAATGCTTCCTAACTTCTCCCACTTCATGGTATGGTATAGACTGACCTCAACACGTGACACCTCTGAACTAAAGGGATTTGAAAGCATTGATGTCTACAAAGGGCTACCGTACAAGCGGCATTGAGAGAAAAGGTATGTAAAGATTAAACCTATTTGCCACCTGACTCAGAGACTTTTACCACATAAATGTAATTGTTTCAACTCCAAGAAGCTCTAGATCAATGTTCATACTCCTTCCTTCACAGGGCTGACCACCCCTCTAGCACCTAAGGGAGAAAGTGGATGTCAGAAAGCAACCAACATTTGATCTGGGACAGCAGGTCCTTAATGGAAGATCCTAAAATACTAAGTCAGCAAATTAGGTATCAAATACTTAACTGAATGTATTACACGAGCCAGGTATCTCTCTAGATGCTGAGGGTTCAGTGGCAAACAAGGTAAGGGTTTTTACCTGTAAGAAGCTCACATTCTAAACAGAAAAAAACAAAAAACACACAAAAAAAACCCAAAAAACAAAAAAACAAACCAGTAAATTAGAACAATTTAAAAGTCATTTTCAGTAGATCATAAAGATCAGTATTTTTTATCTACAGTAAAGATGTAGAACAAAACTCTTGGCTTAATGAAGAAACTTTAGTTACCTTGTGGGTAGTTTACACAAAGAGTTAAAGAAGACTGAATAAATTACAGATAGAGGCTGACCCAGTTCCAAAATTCAATTCTTACATTACTGTCTTCTTACTATGGGCTTAGCGTCATTGCCTCCGTCCTTTGGTAGCACATACAAAAGCAGGATGAGATCATTCATAGGACGATAATGAAGACCAAGACAGTATAAAATTACAAACACAAGGCAAGATATCTGAAGAGCAGGGATCTACTTTCAATTCTATCATATAATATTCACATGGCACTTGGGTAATTCACTTAAAGTCCTAGAGTCTGACTTTCTTCATCTATTCTATCCCACTTTGTAAGGTTTATAGAAGTTTATTTTTTTTTTTTCTATTTTTTTTTTTCTGAAATTTATTGACAAATTGGTTTCCATACAACACCCAGTGCTCATCCCAAAATGTGCCCTCCTCAATACCCATCACCCACCCTCTCCTCCCTCCCACCCCCCATCAACCCTCAGTTTGTTCTCAGTTTTTAACAGTCTCTTATGCTTTGGCTCTCTCCCATTCTAACCTCTTTTTTTTTTTTCCTTCCCCTCCCCCATGGGTTCCTGTTCAGTTTCTCAGGATCCACATAAGAGTGAGACCATATGGTATCTGTCTTTCTCTGTATGGCTTATTTCACTTAGCATCACACTCTCCAGTTCCATCCACGTTGCTACAAAAGGCCATATTTCATTTTTTCTCATTGCCATGTAATATTCCATTGTGTATATAAACCACAATTTCTTTATCCATTCATCAGTTGATGGACATTTAGGCTCTTTCCATAATTTGGCTATTGTTGAGAGTGCTGCTATGAACATTGGGGTACAAGTGGCCCTATGCAACAGTGCTCCTGTATCCCTTGGATAAATTCCTAGCAGTGCTATTGCTGGGTCATAGGGTAGGTCTATTTTTAATTTTCTGAGGAACCTCCACACTGCTTTCCAGAGCGGCTGCACCAATTTGCATTCCCACCAACAGTGCAAGAGGGTTCCCGTTTCTCCACATCCTCTCCAGCATCTATAGTCTCCTGATTTGTTCATTTTGGCCACTCTGACTGGCGTGAGGTGATACCTGAGTGTGGTTTTGATTTGTATTTCCCTGATAAGGAGCGACGCTGAACATCTTTTCATGTGTCTGTTGGCCATCCAGATGTCTTCTTTAGAGAAGTGTCTATTCATGTTTTCTGCCCATTTCTTCACTGGGTTATTTGTTTTTCGGGTGTGGAGTTTGGTGAGCTCTTTATAGATTTTGGATACTAGCCCTTTGTCCGATATGTCATTTGCGAATATCTTTTCCCATTCCGTTGGTTGCCTTTTAGTTTTGTTGGTTGTTTCCTTTGCTGTGCAGAAGCTTTTTATCTTCATAAGGTCCCAGTAATTCACTTTTGCTTTTAATTCCCTTGCCTTTGGGGATATGTCGAGTAAGAGATTGCTACGGCTGAGGTCAGAGAGGTCTTTTCCTGCTTTCTCCTCTAAGGTTTTGATGGTTTCCTGTCTCACATTTAGGTCCTTTATCCATTTTGAGTTTATTTTTGTGAATGGTGTGAGAAAGTGGTCTAGTTTCAACCTTCTGCATGTTGCTGTCCAGTTCTCCCAGCACCATTTGTTAAAGAGGCTGTCTTTTTTCCATTGGATGTTCTTTCCTGCTTTGTCAAAGATGAGTTGGCCATACATTTGTGGGTCTAGTTCTGGGGTTTCTATTCTATTCCATTGGTCTATGTGTCTGTTTTGGTGCCAATACCATGCTGTCTTGATGATGACAGCTTTGTAGTAGAGGCTAAAGTCTGGGATTGTGATGCCTCCTGCTTTGGTCTTCTTCTTCAAAATTCCTTTGGCTATTCGGGGCCTTTTGTGGTTCCATATGAATTTTAGGATTGCTTGTTCTAGTTTCGAGAAGAATGCTGGTGCAATTTTGATTGGGATTGCATTGAATGTGTAGATAGCTTTGGGTAGTATTGACATTTTGACAATATTTATTTTTCCAATCCATGAGCAGGGAATGTCTTTCCATTTCTTTAAATCTTCTTCAATTTCCTTCAGAAGCTTTCTATAGTTTTCAGCATACAGATCCTTTACATCTTTGGTTAGATTTATTCCTAGGTATTTTATGCTTCTTGGTGCCATTGTGAATGGGATCAGTTTCTTTATTTGTCTTTCTGTTGCTTCATTGTTAGTGTATAAGAATGCAACTGATTTCTGTACATTGATTTTGTAGCCTGCAACTTTGCTGAATTCCTGTATCAGTTCTAGCAGACTTTTGGTGGAGTCTATCGGATTTTCCATGTATAATATCATGTCATCTGCAAAAAGCGAAAGCTTGACTTCATCTTTGCCAATTTTGATGCCTTTGATTTCCTTTTGTTGCCTGATTGCTGATGCTAGAACTTCCAGCACTATGTTAAACAGCAGCGGTGAGAGTGGGCATCCTTGTCGTGTTCCTGATCTCAGGGAGAAAGCTTTCAGTTTTTCCCCGTTGAGGATGATGTTAGCTGTGGGCTTTTCATAAATGGCTTTTATGATCTTTAAGTATGTTCCTTCTATCCCGACTTTCTCAAGGGTTTTTATTAAGAAAGGGTGCTGGATTTTGTCGAAGGCCTTTTCTGCATCGATTGACAGGATCATATGGTTCTTCTCTCTTTTTTTGTTAATGTGATGTATCACGTTGATTGATTTGCGAATGTTGAACCAGCCCTGCATCCCAGGAATGAATCCCACTTGATCATGGTGAATAATTCTTTTTATATGCCGTTGAATTCGATTTGCTAGTATCTTATTGAGAATTTTTGCATCCATATTCATCAGGGATATTGGCCTGTAGTTCTCTTTTTTTACTGGGTCTCTGTCTGGTTTAGGAATCAAAGTAATACTGGCTTCATAGAATGAGTCTGGAAGTTTTCCTTCCCTTTCTATTTCTTGGAATAGCTTGAGAAGGATAGGTATGATCTCTGCTTTAAACGTCTGGTAGAACTCCCCTGGGAAGCCATCTGGTCCTGGACTCTTATTTGTTGGGAGATTTTTGATAACCGATTCAATTTCTTCGCTGGTTATGGGTCTGTTCAAGCTTTCTATTTCCTCCTGATTGAGTTTTGGAAGCGTGTGGGTGTTCAGGAATTCGTCCATTTCTTCCAGGTTGTCCAATTTGTTGGCATATAAGTTTTCATAGTATTCCCTGATAATTGTATCTCTGAGGGATTGGTTGTAATAATTCCATTTTCATTCATGATTTTATCTATTTGGGTCATCTCCCTTTTCTTTTTGAGAAGCCTGGCTAGAGGTTTGTCAATTTTGTTTATTTTTTCAAAAAACCAACTCTTGGTTTCGTTGATCTGCTCTACAGTTTTTTTAGTTTCTATATTGTTTATTTCTGCCCTGATCTTTATTATTTCTCTTCTTCTGCTGGGCTTAGGCTGCCTTTGCTGTTCTGCTTCTAGTTCCTTTAGGTGTGCTGTTAGATTTTGTATTTGGGATTTTTCTTGTTTCTTGAGATAGGCCTGGATTGCAATGTATTTTCCTCTCAGGACTGCCTTTGCTGCGTCCCAAAGCGTTTGGATTGTTGTATTTTCATTTTCGTTTGTTTCCATATATTTTTTAATTTCTTCTCTAATTGCCTGGTTGACCCACTCATTTGTTAGTAGGGTGTTCTTTAACCTCCATGCTTTTGGAGGTTTTCCAGACTTTTTCCTGTGGTTGATTTCAAGCTTCATGGCATTGTGGTCTGAAAGTAAGCATGGTATAATTTCAATTCTTGTAAACTTATGAAGGGCTGTTTTGTGACCCAGTATATGATCTATCTTGGAGAATGTTCCATGTGCACTCGAGAAGAAAGTATATTCTGTTGCTTTGGGATGCAGAGTTCTAAATATATCTGTCAAGTCCATCTGATCCAATGTCTCATTCAGGGCCCTTGTTTCTTTATTGACCGTGTGTCTAGATGATCTATCCATTTCTGTAAGTGGTGTATTAAAGTCCCCTGCAATTACCACATTCTTATCAATAAGGTTGCTTATGTTTATGAGTAATTGTTTTATATATTTGGGGGCTCCGGTATTCGGTGCATAGACATTGATAATTGTTAGCTCTTCCTGATGGATAGACCCTGTAACTATTATATAATGTCCTTCTTCATCTCTTGTTACAGCCTTTAATTTAAAGTCTAGTTTGTCTGATATAAGTATGGCTACTCCAGCTTTCTTTTGGCTTCCAGTCGCATGATAAATAGTTCTCCATCCCCTCACTCTCAATCTAAAGGTGTCCTCAGGTCTAAAATGAGTCTCTTGTAGACAGCAAATAGATGGGTCTTGTTTTTTTATCCATTCTGATACCCTATGTCTTTTGGTTGGCGCATTTAATCCATTTACATTCAGTGTTATTATAGAAAGATACGGGTTTAGAGTCATTGTGATGTCTGTATGTTTTATGCTTATAGTGATGTCTCTGGGACTTTGTCTCACAGGGTCCCCCTTAGGATCTCTTGTAGGGCTGGTTTAGTGGTGACAAATTCCTTCAGTTTTTGTTTGTTTGGGAAGACCTTTATCTCTCCTTCTATTCTAAATGACAGACTTGCTGGATAAAGGATTCTTGGCTGCATATTTTTTCTGTCTAGCACCCTGAAAATCTCTTGCCAATTCTTTCTGGCCTGCCAAGTTTCAAAAGAGAGATCAGTCACGAGTCTTATAGGTCTCCCTTTATATGTGAGGGCACGTTTACCCCTTGCTGCTTTCAGAATTTTCTCTTTATCCTTGTATTTTGCCAGTTTCACTATGATATGTCGTGCAGAAGATCGATTCAAGTTAAGTCTGAAGGGAGTTCTCTGTGCCTCTTGGATTTCAATGCCTTTTTCCTTCCCCAGTTCAGGGAAGTTCTCAGCTATTATTTCTTCAAGTACCCCTTCAGCACCTTTCCCTCTCTCTTCCTCCTCTGGGATACCAATTATGCGTATATTATTTCTTTTTAGTGTATCACTTAATTCTCTAATTTTCCCCTCATACTCCTGGATTTTTTTATCTCTCTTTTTCTCAGCTTCCTCTTTTTCCATAACTTTATCTTCTAGTTCACCTATTCTCTCCTCTGCCTCTTCAAGCCGAGCTGTGGTGGTTTCCATTTTGTTATGCATTTCGTTTAAAGCGTTTTTCAGCTCCTCGTGACTGTTCCTTAGTCCCTTGATCTCTGTAGCAAGAGATTCTCTGCTGTCCTGTATACTGTTTTCAAGCCCAGCGATTAATTTTATGACTATTATTCTAAATTCACTTTCTGTTATATTATTTAAATCCTTTTTGATCAGCTCATTAGCTGTTGTTATTTCCTGGAGATTCTTCTGAGGGGAGTTCTTCCGCTTGGTCATTTTGGCTAGTCCCTGGCGTGGTGAGGACCTGCAGGGCACTTCCCCTGTGCTGTGGTGTATACCTGGAGTTGGTGGGCGGGGCCGCAGTCAGACCTGATGTCTGCCCCCAGCCCACTGCTGGGGCCACAGTCAGACTGGTGTGTGCCTTCTCTTCCCCTCTCCTAGGGGCGGGATTCACTGTGGGGTGGTGTGGCTCGTCTGGGCTACTTGCACCCTGCCAGGCTTGTGATGCTGGGGATCTGGCGTTTTTAGCTGGGGTGGGTAGGCAAGGTGCTCGGGGGCAGGAGGGGCAGGCTTAGATCGCTTCTCCTTAGGTGATCCACTTCAGGAGGGGCCCTGTGGCAGCGGGAGGGAGTCAGATCCGCTGCCGGAGGTTTGGCTCCGCAGAAGCGCAGAGTTGGGTGTTTGCGCGGAGCGAGCAAGTTCCCTGGCAGGAACCGGTTCCCTTTGGGATTTCGGCTGGGGGATGGGCGGGGGAAATGGCGCTGGCGAGCGCCTTTGTTCCCCACCAAACTGAGCTCTGTTGTCAGGGGGCTCAGCAGCTCTCCCTCCCTTTGTCCTCCAGCCTTCCCGCTTTCCGAGCAGAGCTGTTAATTTCTGACCTCCCAGACGCTAAGTCGCGCTTGCTGTCGGAACACAGTCCGCCCGGCCCCTCCGCTTTTGCAAGCCCGACTCGGGGGCTCTGCTTGGCCGGCGAGCCGCCCCTCTGCCCCGGCTCCCTCCCGCCAGTCCGTGGAGCGCGTACCGCCTCGCCGCCCTTCCTACCCTCTTCCGTGGGCCTCTCGTCTGCGTTTGGCTCCGGCGACTCTGTTCTGCTAATCCTCTGGCGGTTTTCTGGGTTATTTAGGCAGGTGTAGATGGAATCTAAGTGATCAGCAGGACGTGCGGTGAGCCCAGCGTCCTCCTAAGCCGCCATCTTGCCGCCTGTTTTCAGGTTTATAGAAGTTTAAATGAGACAATATAAAAAAAGAACTTGAGGGGAGCCTGGGTGGCTCAGTCGGTTAAGTGTCCAACTTTGGCTCAAGTCACAATCTCACGGTTGGTGAGTTTGAGTCCTGCGTCAGGCTCTGTGCTGACAGCTGGGAGACTGAAGCCTGCCTGAGATTGTCTCCCTTGTCTCCCTTTTTCTCTGCCCCTCTTCCACTCGCACGCTGTGTGTCTTTCTCTCAAAAATAAGCAAACATTAAAAAAAAAGAACTTGAAAATATTTAAAACGTTGGACAATCACCAACTATTACTGCCTAAACAAAATGTTTATAGGAAGACTCAGATGAGAAAAGAGATAGGAATTACTCTTTTGAGTAATTACTCATTTGAGAACAGAATGAATTCCTGCTCCTATATATTAGCTGTTTTCAAATCTTTGCTTCCATTCTATTATCCCAAAGAGCTCACCTTGTGGAGGAAATGGATCCTAAAAAGTGGTACCAGGGCTCAGACAGCCCTTCCTAGTGATTACTCCCTTCTCTGAGCCAAGAAAAAAAATTACTTTCTTAAAAAGTATTTCATTTCTGGGGCGCCTGGGTGGTTCAGTCGGTTAAACAGCTAACTTCAGCTCAGGTCAAGATCTCAACATTCATGAGTTCAAGGCCCATATCAGGCTCTGTGCTGACAGTTCAGAGCCTGGAGCCTGCTTTGGATTCTGTGTCTCCCTCTCTCTCTCTCTGCCCCTCCCCTGCTGGCACTCTCTCTCTCTCAAAAATAAATAAACATTTTTTTAAAAAGTATTTCATTTCTTGGTACTCTACCCATGATTAAGTGTCCTTACTTCATGGGTTATTCTCACTGATTATTATCAATTACAAGATAGGAAATTAGTATGAAGTTACCTCTCTTAGCTGTTAAAACACAGACTATCAGGGGCACCTGGGTGGCTCAGTCGGTTAAGCATCCGATTTCGGCTCAGGTCATGATCTCACGGTCCGTGAGTTCGAGCCCCGCATCAGGCTCTGTGCTGACCGCTCAGAGCCTGGAGCCTGCTTCAGATTTTGTGTCTCCCTCTCTCTCTGACCCTCCCCCATTCATGCTCTGTCTCTCTCTGTCTCAAAAATAAATAAACATTAAAAAAAAAAAACCACCACAGACTATCAGGGACCTTGATAATCTCTCTTTCTTCCTTGGAAGACTAGCCATTCATTTTCTTTGGGTATCTCTATAGCCACCAGCTTAAATTCAATTGCCCATGGGGTAAAAGGGCCGAAAAATTGCCCAAAGCAGGCCGGGGCAATATGGGGACAGAGTGAGGAGCGGTGGGACTAAAGTAGCAAATCATTCAAAAGGATAATAATTTCTCAGCTCCAGCCTGGTGCTTGTAGAAAAGTGGGCCTACTGTTGGCAGATCTTTGTTATTTCAAAAGATTCCCAGAAACTACATTTTTTAGTGATATCCCTGAAATTTTACTTTATTTGCAAAATGTCCAGTCACTTGGAGCGTACTATAAATTCATAGCGCAGATTTCTTTTGCCAGTGAAGTGGTAGATCATTTATTTAAAAAGTACTTATTAATGTTGGTATAGAACTTAACATTATTCTGATTTGAGGAAGTAAACATTAAGCTAGGCCCTGCAAGCTAGAGATTGGAGAGGATATTTCAGCATGGGAAAACATTATATGCAAAGACACTGAGGTAGAAATATGCCTGGCATGCTGGGAGGAGGAAGGAGAATATATAGGCTAGTTTGGTTGAAGAATTCCTTTAGAGAAAGAATAGGACACAAATGGGGGGAAAACTGTAAAAAACACTGAATTTTAGAGCAAAGAGCTAAAATTTTTATGGATCATCTTCAAAAGAGAAAGTTTATAGATAATGAGGCGCCATTATGAGGAGCAGGATGATTGCATTTCCTATCCTGCCAAAAGTTAACATGTTGCTGTTCTTCCTACTTTTTTCAAAATAGAGGATAAGGCTGGGTGTTGACCCATGAAATTTGGAGTTCTGAAAAATTCCCAAAAGACCCAAAAGAATGCCAATTTAATCAACCACGCTGTAAGTCAACTCTCTTGGCACTGTGGTGGTCAAGGCTCTCAAAGCAAAAATTAAATGGTCTCTAAAGGGCTATTTCTTTCTGATCAATAAAAACATTTAGAATTTAAAACTCAAAGAAAAGGTTACTGGACAGTTTGGCACATTGTCAGGTTAATCATCAGACAAAGCTTTCATCAGACTGCCTATCAGCAGGCAAAAAGCTGGATGGACAGAGCTGGTCTCATACAAGTCTTCCACCAGGGCACAAGCCCCAGAACCCACCACTATGTATATTCAAAATGTAGAGACATGCCTCTAGTGGCTCTTATTTCAACCTCAGAGCCATATCTGTTTTCTACAAATGATTCTGGGGCTTCTAGTCCAGTTGATACTCTCATTGAAATTTCTGGAGACAAATGGCCAGAACAGAACTACTGACTTTCACCAAGAGCTGGGATACTAAAATATCAAATGTATTAATGTATACTTTGTTCTTTCAGACAAAATATCCTATAAGGCACAGTTGAGACAGGCCATATACACACTGCTGAGGAACTTAAATTTTATTATGAAGGTAATGTGGGAAACATTAAAGATTTTTGGCCAGATAAACATCATGCTCAGAGCAGTTTTAAGGAACACTAACCTGTGCACACCTGGGTGGCTCAGTCGGTAGAGCATCTGACTCTTCATTTTGACTCGGGTCACGATCCTAGTGTCATGGGATCGAGCCCCACATTGGGCTCTGTGCTGAGCAGGGAGCCTACTTAAGATTTTGTGTGTCTGCATTTGCAACTACGTGGATGGAACTAGAGGGTATTATGCTAAGCAAAATTAGTCAGAGAAAGACAAATATCATATGACTTCACTCATATGAAGGCTTTAAGACACAGAACAGATGAACATAAGGGAAGGGAAGCAAAAATCATATAAAAACAGGGAAGGGGACAAAACAGAAGAGACTCTTAAATATGGAGAACAAACAGAGGGTTACTGAAGGGGTTGTGGGGGGGGGGTGGGCTAAATGGGTAAGGGGCATTAAGGAATCTACTCCTGAAATCATTGTTGCACTATCTGCTAACTAACTTGGATGTAAATTTTTTAAAAGTAATAATAAAAAAAAAAGATTTTTCTGTCTGTCTCTCTCTCTCCCTCTGCCCCTCTCCCCAACTCACTCTCAATAAATAAACAAACAAACAAACAAAAAGAAAAAGGAACACTAACTTGGTGGTAACATTCAGGATGGCCTGAAGTGGGGAGAAAGACTACAAGTAGGGAGACTTAAGCAAGTGCACAGAGTTGGGAATGAGCATACTAAGTCTATAGAAGGGTAAGGAGGACAGTCTAGGTTTCCCACGGCCTAGAAAACCATCAGGAACTTTTGTTACTCTATCAGGTATGTGCCTTTCTCTTACATACACACAAACTCTCATATACATGCATATACACATTCCACACACAGTGTCTGCTTCTGCTCATCAATTATCTTCTCCTTCCCAGAAAACTCATGCAGTATACACATGGCCAATAAATCCTACCCTAATGCAAGCTCTATGTGACCTCTCAGCTACGGTGTTCATCACCATTAAGCAGCTTCCCTACATCAGTAAATTGAAAATCCTTAGGAGAATCTATTTCACCCCAAAGCTATTATCTCTGCCTGAGCAGAGCCTGTCACACCAAACCATGACACAAATACCTGTTTAGCCTATGAATGGGCTATCCTTGTTCAGCGCTTCCTCTGATTTAATAAGCCAGGGCAAGAGGGAAAGGTTGAGAAGCTGGCAATAGTTTACTACTCATGCAGCAAGAACTTTTGGGAAAATAGCTTATATTAGGTCAACTGGCAGGGTAGGCCAGGCAATGACAGACACTTTTTGCTATAGCAAAAAAATAAGCTACACTAGTAGAGCACAAAGAACTTTTATAGCCAAGTAGATATGATGGCCATTTTAAGATTAGCAAACACGTTGTTCTCAATAAAACTGGAAAAAAATACGAACTACTAAAAAAAAAAAAAAAAAAAAGATTAGTAAACATGTAAAATTAACTGGTACCCAATGGAAACAAACTGTTCATCTGACTAAATACGATGTATGTGTACGTTATGTACCTTAGATTCATGCAAACTACCATATATAAAGACTTAATGTCACAAAAGTAAAAAAGGATAGTTCACTTTCTAAAGTTTTTCACCAATCTTTTATTTTTTTTAATTTTACTTATCTATTTTTTTAATGTTTATTTTTGAGAAAGAGAGAGAGAGAGACAGAGTGTGAGCGGTGGGGAAGGGCAGAGAGATGGAGACGCAGAATTTGAAGCAGGCTCCAGGCTCCAAGGTGTCAGCACAAAGCCCACCGCAGGACTTGAACTCACGAACCATGAGAACATGACCTGAGCCAAAGTCAGATGCTTAATCAAATGAGCCACCCAGGCGTACCTTTCATCAGTCTTTTAAAAATTATCCCCAAATGCTGAAAAAATTAAAATTAAAAAAATTTGATGGAGCACCTGGGTGGCTTAGTCCATTAAGCATCCAACTCTTCATTTCAGCTCAGGTCATGATTTCATGGGTTTGTAAGTTTGAGACCCACATTAGGCTCTGTGCTAACAGTGAGGAGTCTGCTTGGAATTCTCTCTCTCTCCCTCTCTCTGCCCCTCCATAGCTCTCTCCCTCAAAATAAATAAATAAAACTTAAAAAAAACTTTAAATTTAATGTTCATATGATTTTTCTAAAAGCTCACATATTACTTAGCATGAATCACACATTTATCGCAAAAAATTATATTTAAGTTTAATAAATTCTATTTATTTAAAAAAAAATTTTTTTAAATGTGTATTTATTTTTGAGACAGAGAGAGACAGAGCATGAATGGGGGAGGGTCAGAGAGAGAGGAAGACACAGAATCCGAAACAGGCTCCAGGCTCTGAGCTGTCAGCACAGAGCCCGACGCGGGGCTCAAACTCACAGACCGCGAGATCATGACCTGAGTCGAAGTCAGATGCTTAACCGACTGAGCCACCCGGGCGCCCCAAATTCTATTTAGATTTAATACTTATACTTCACCATGTAATCTAGAACCCAAAATATAAATCTTAACCAAATTTAGCACAGGCAAGGAAGATGACAGACAAGCAAGGATTTAAATATAAATTTAAACCCAGGAGCACCTTGGTGGCTCAGCTGGTTAAGTGTATGACTCTTGATTTCACCTCAGGTCATGACCTCACAGGTTTGTGGGATTGAGCCCCATGTCGGGCTCTGTGCTGACAGCGCAGACCCTGCTTAGGATTTTCTCTCGCTCTCTCTCTCTCTCTCTCTCTCTGCCCCTCCCCCACTCACATACATCCTCTCTCTCTCAAAATAAACAAATATACATTAAAAAAAATTAAAGCCATTTAGCCCAGATTCTGACAAACATATAGATAAAGCATTAGCACTATAGCATTCTGTACAACTTTTTTTTTAATGACTATTACATGACTGTTTCCTAAACCTAGACTGTTTACAGTTGTATCTCTAGTATCTAGAATTGTGCCAGAACACAGCAGGCACCTCTAAATGATGAATGAGTGGCTGGTGCAAAGGATATAAGAATGGAAAAAACTAAGGGATGTTTTGAATTATCAGTTTGTATTAATGTCCTACAACAATTTCATAGAAAAGAAGACAGGTAGAACACGTAGAATGGTTTACCATATATAACAGAAGACTCCATTTCTATCTACGCTGCTGATTTCAGGAAACATATACAAAGACAGCTTTTTCTTAAGCTTTTACCACCTGCAAAACAAAATTATCCTTTCTAGTAATTTTTTAGGGGTAGTATAAAGATGAATCAATTCTTGAAATTGCTCAATTGATCTGCTCAATGAATTACAGACTTCAGTTAAAAGTTGAGTGGTGCCGAGGCGCCTGGGTGGCTCAGTCGGTTGAGCGTCCGACTTCGGCTCAGGTCATGATCTCGCGGTCCGTGAGTTCGAGCCCCGCGTCGGGCTCTGTGCTGACAGCTCAGAGCCTGGAGCCTGTTTCAGATTCTGTGTCTCCCTCTCTCTGACCCTCCCCCATTCATGCTCTGTCTCTGTCTCAAAAATAAACGTTAAAAAAAAATTTTTTTTTTTAAATAAAAAAAAATAAAATAAAAGTTGAGCGGTGCCTGGGTAGCTCAGTTGGTTGAGTACCACCAGACTTGAGCTCAGGTCGCGTTCTCGTGGTTCACGAGTTCGAGCCCCGCATCAGGCTCTGGCTCTGTGCTGACAGCTGGAGCGTGCTTCTGATTCTGTGTCTCCTTCCCTCTCTGCCCCTCCCCTGCTCACACTCTGTCTCTCTATGTCTCAAAAATAAATAAAACATTTAAAAAAATTTGTTTAAGTTGAAAGCAAAAACTACCATATACAAACTGATTAAGGTGTGACTATGTTATATATACAGTTTCCACCCATAATAAGCTCATGGTAGAAGATATATATATATATATATATATATATATATATATATATATATAATGAACTACAGTTCAGAATAAAATGTTAAAGATGTAACAGAAAAGGTTAAGTCCAGGTATTATAAATGTATATTGAAAGGGGATATCAAGTCTCACTGGAAGAATTAAAGAGATTCACAAAGGAAATGGCATCTGTACTAGGATTTTTACAGGAAGAGATATTTCTGAGTAGAGGGAACAGTAAAAGTACAAAAATAGTGCAGAATGTTTATATAAAGTTCAAAAGTCCAGTATGATGGAAGGAGAATCAGGATGGGATACAGTCAAGATAAGATTTCATATTAAGGCATTAGGACTCCAAGTAATAGAAGCCATCCAAGAATAGTTAAATGGTCAGATGTATAATTCAGGAAGCAGTATGAAAAAACAGAAAAGGAAAAGACTAGAGACCAAGAGAAGAGGACCTGATCTAGGGCAGTGGCCATGGGAATGAATGATAGATGGGTACGCAAAATACTATGTACATGCAGGAATAGGTAACCAAATGGATTGGAGGTGAGGAAGAGAAAAGTAATGAAGATCACTGATACTTCCAGCCTATTATAAAAGTATGATGGTTGATATCACTGACTCAAACAGGAAATGAGAGAAAAAAATATATCTGAAATAATAATAACACATTCATATGTAAAAACGTCTGTGTTCAAAAGTTAACAATATTAATAACCTGTACCCCAAATTGGTTTTGGATGCTAGGCATACTTTCTAGTCCTAGAGAACATTTAAGAACAAAGCATTATTAATACTGAAGACATTAGGGTGATACATAATAAATGATAGTGTGTTCTCTGTTCTCTGTAAAGTCTTAAGTATTTTGGTAAGAGGGAACATCATCATTAACTATTTAGTAAGCACCCACTAGAAATGTTTAGTTGAGCATGAAATGCACTAACCAGAAGACTGAAATTTTCATTTCATGTTTTTATATTTTGACTAGGAATATTCTAAACACATTACAATAATCCTGATAATTCAGAAAAGAGCAACTGTGGACTTTGAGTGGTCTAGAAAGATGAAGAAACTCTCATCTCTCCTTTCGCTTTTAAAAACTCTATGTGAAACACCTCTCTAACCTTTAAACACCACAACCTACAAGTGTAAGTTAGGGTAATAGTATTTGCCTGCCCACTTCAGAGAGTCATTTGAGAATTATGAGACAATGTTCTTGTAGCTCTCTGAACTGCAGAGATGAAAGGCCTTAATTATCACTGATTAGTGGAATTATTCTGATGTCATTTTTCCTACCTCAGGTTTACCTTAAGTCTGTGCTTGGAAGAGTCTACAAAATTAAAAAAACAAAAACAAAAAAAACCTCTTTAGATATAAGTCTTGACTTGTCTAATCTAGATGTAGACCAGTTAAAACTATTATAGAGCGTATGCACAGAATTTAAAAGAATGCTAATCATACTGGATATGTATAGAACTAATGGTTGCCATTTAAAGAACAGATAAATATTTAGAAAAAGATTGAGGGTGGCATATTTTACCAAAGTACAAAAAAGATCAAATGAGCCTTTTTGAGATGTCATATAACTGAACATTTTAACAATGAATTAGGAAGTTACTGCATAAGTCATCTACTCTCTTAACTTATTATGACAATAGAAGTTGTATTTAAGGCTGATCCTATAAAGAAAAACAAAACAAAACAAATCCAAAAACCATTCAAAGCTTTAAAATGTGCTTTATTTAGGAAAGAAAAAGAGATACTTAAGTTTTTAAAAGCCAGAATTTCAGTAGCCAATCAGACTGAATACTTTGAGTGCAGTGTGTCCAGTCATGAATGATCAATAGATGGGAATGGCTTTGTGAAAACTAAAAACTTCTTTGTCTCCAGTACCCAGGGAGATTTTCTATTATTCCCTTTGTTCTGGCCAAACTTTCTCAGATGCTGGATCCCTTAAGAGTTTATCAATCCATTAAAACTCTGCAACCTAAAAATGATTTCTCCTTCTTCTCCTTGAGCAAAACTTCTGCTAAAAGTTCACCTATAAATGGAAAACAAATGTTGCCTATGGAACAAATCTCTAGACTTAATTTTCATTTTACAGGAAACAGAGGAACAAAAAGAGTAAGTTAAATATCACATGAGGAATAGCAAGATATCCAGCAAGTGAGACCTACAAGAACACTGGCTTAGACTCTTGGGGAAAAAAAAAAAAGACAGAAAAGAAATAAAGAAAAAGAAAAGGGGTTAGTAATGCTCTAGCTCAAAAACTGACAAACTTCAGTCCATGAGCCAAATGTGGCTTCCCCAGTTTTTTTTTTCTTTTCTTTTTCATTAAAGTTTTACTGGAAAACAGGTTCATTCCTTTTCCTGTTGCCTATGGCTGCATTTGCACTACAATAAGTAGTTGTGATACAGAATATATGGCCCACAAAGTCTAAAATATTTATTATCCAGGTCTTTACAGAAAACAAAAATTTCAACCCCTGGTCTAGATGAACAGAAATGGAAAGGACACAAAATACAATATGAAACAATTTATTTAATCCTGGTAGAAATAGTGGTAAGGTATATACACATTCAGAACTGGAAAAAAAAATGCTTTGTTCCGCTCTTCAGCATCACAGAGAAATAAAAAATTCAGCATCACAAATCAGAAACTTACACAAACTTTTGGAATTTGGTCTCTTTTTTTTTGAAGGGGTTATATATCCAACTTTTAACCTTTGACACAGTGACAGATTATACAAAATTAAATGGGTACAAGGTTAATTTTGAGGCCCAATAAGTATATATATATTGAAATGACACTTTTCAAGCAACCAGAAAATCAAAATTATACCCTTGATTTACACTACATACAAATTTCTAAGGGGTTACAAATTTAATGTTAATGTCAAAAAATAAACAAAAATGAAAACAAAAATAGGATAATTCTTAGAGGAGATCTAACAAAAATCAGGAAACCTAAAGGCATAAAGAAAAAAGCTTGACATATCTGAATATATAGAAATTTAAAATAATTCTAACGAAAAAAATCACATTAACAAAATTAAAAAAGAGCAATAAATTGTAATACATAATTGATTTAAAATTCCTGATACAAAAGCTTCTCTAAGTTGATAAAGAAATCATATGCAATCCAACAGAAAGCAGGCACAGGGGTACCTGGCTGGCTCAGTTGGAAGAGCATAAGACTCTTGATCTCGAAGTCATGAGTTTGAGACCCATGCTGGGTGTAAGGATTACTTAAAAATAAAAATAAAAAAAAAAAAAAAGAGAGAGAGAGGTGCCTGAGTAGCTCAGTCAGTTGAGCATCTGACTCTTGATGTTAGCTCAGGTCACGATCCCAGGGTCATGGGACTGAGCCCTGTGTTGCGATCTACACTGAGCATGGAGCCTGCTTAAGATTTTCTGTCTCTGTCTCTCTGTTTCTCTGTCTCTCTGTCTCTCTCTCTCTCTCTCTCTCTCTGTCTCTCTCCACCACCCCCATCCCTCTACGCTGCTCATGTGCTCTCTCTCTCTAAAAAAAGAAAAGAAAAAGAAAAACTAGGCACAGAATGTGCACGGACAGTTAAGAGGAAATCCAAATGCATAAAAGACACACGACAACAGAGCCAACCTCACCAGTGAACAAGGAAATGCAGAACAGAGCAACAACAGGGTATCCTTTATTAAACTCCAGGATAAGAAAAATTAAAGAATGATAACATTTAGGGTTGGTAAAGATGTAGGAATGGAGCAACCTTATGCATTGCTGGGAGAGGTGTGAATTATTACAACCTTTTGGAAAGTGATTCAGCAGTAACCATTAAGAGTTAAAATACAGAACTTCCAGGGAAGATGGCGCAGTATAAGGGTCCTGGATGGACATAACAAGATAACACCCACATTGGTGTAAATAACCCAGAAAACAACTTGCAGACAGCAGAACAGACTCTCTACAGCTAAATGTAGACAAGAGACCACACAGAGGAGGACAGGAAAGCAGAGATGCTACAGGGAGTCAAACAAATCCAGGACTGTCCGGGGGCAGGAGGGACACAAGGGGCATAGAGAGGGGAGAGAGCTACGCATCCCAAGCACAAGAGACTGCCACTGAGAAAATGAATCCCATAACATTTGCCTCTGAAAACCAGAGGGGCGTGGCTTTACAAGTTCCTATAATCAGTGGTGCTTAGCATCTGGAACTTCAAAAATCAGCAGACTCTGCTCTGGGAGAGCCTGAAGTACATAGGAAACTGTGTCGTCACACTTGAAGAGACAGCACAACAAACAGCACCACTGAGATACAGCACAGAAGTGGCAGTTTGAAAAATGCAAGAGGTATACAGGAAGGAGTTTTATTTACTAATCTCAGAGTGTGTGCTGGAGGGGCAGGGATATTTGGAAAACCTATCCAAGAACAAAGGAGCTGGTGGGCATCGTTTCCCTCCCTCACTCCTCAGCCTAAATACACAGAAACCTGTGGGAACCAGAGTGGAGCTTGCTAATAGTGTACCTTGCCCCATGAGCTTCTGCAGATCTGACCCTCCAACCCAGCTGGCCTTAGCAGTTTTCTCAAGTGGCTGCAAGTCCCCTCCCACACCAGACCTGCAAGGACCTTGCTGGCACTATGCCACCACCCCCTTCCTTGCGTTTTCCTATGGACCTTTGCCCTCCAACATGCCTGATGTAGAAGTCCATCCAAGGTGGTGCCATAAGGCTGGAAGTATGCAGGCAGTGACTCCTGCCCTGGGGAGAGGGGAAGATAATCACAAAACCCAGGCCAACTGCAGCCCTAGTCAGCAGTGAGCTGGGGGAAGACACGTGGTCTAACTTCAGGTCCTGCCCACCAATGAAAGCTTTTAAGGGGACAA
Source organism: Prionailurus viverrinus (assembly GCF_022837055.1). Lineage (NCBI taxonomy): Eukaryota > Metazoa > Chordata > Mammalia > Carnivora > Felidae > Prionailurus > Prionailurus viverrinus. The sequence goes on along the minus strand of NC_062563.1, from coordinate 80,518,524 downwards.
TAGAGAGAAAGTGCCCTGCAGTTCGGTGCTACCTCAGCTCTGGCAAATGCCTAGTCTGACTCAACTCAAGTCAGCCCCAGACTGGCCTACCAACAATATAGTAACCAAACCTTGCCCGCAAGAGTCAAAAAAAGCCACTGCAGATGACTGGACTGAAGGCAAATGCAGCTCAGCCACAACAGTAGGACACACACAACACACATGAGACACCCCTGAAGAAAAAGGTTTTGGTGAACAGGGGACATTGCAATGCAGGTTACTATAGGACCTGTTCTACTTTCAAGAGCAGAAGAGATAGGTGACTTTGCTAACACACAGAAACAGACGCAGAGAGGTACACAAATCGAGGAGACAGAGGAATGTGTCCAAAATGAAAGAAAAGGACAAAATCACAACAAGAGAGCTAAACCAAACAGAGGTAAATAATATGCCTGATGGAGAATTTAAAGTAATGGTCATAAAGATGTTCGCTGGACTGGAGAAAAGAATGGAGGCCCTCCGAGAGACCGTGAGGTCTCACAGGGACAGAAAGCATAAAAAAAGGACCAATCAGAGATGAACAACTCAATAAATGAAATTAAAAATACACTAAATAGAATGATTAGTAAACTAGAGGAAGCAGAAGAATGGATCAGTCCTGGAGGACAAAGTAATGGAAAGTACTCAAGCTGAACAGGAGAGAGAAAAAAATAGTAACAAAAATTACACCAAGTAATTAAAATGGCAAAAAGTAGGGATAGAACATTTTAAAAGCAGCCAGAGGAAAATGAAACAGTTATATAAAAGGGAAACCCCTTAAGTTATCAGCTGATTTTTCAATGGAAACTGGAAGCCAGTAGGGGGTGGCATGACATATTCAAAGAGCTGAAAGAAAAAAACTTGTAACCAAGAACATTCTATCCAGCAAGGCTATCATTCATAAAAGAAGAGATAGAGCTTCCCAGACAAAAGGTAATGGAATTCACGGACACTAAACCAGCCCTAAAAAGAAGAAATGTTAAAGAGGATCCTTTGAGTGACAGGAAAGACCATAGGCAGGAATAACAAAAGTAGGAAGCACAGGGGCGCCTGGGTGGCGCAGTCATTTAAGCGTCCGACTTCAGCCAGGTCACGATCTCACGGTCCGTGAGTTCGAGCCTGGCGTCAGGCTCTGGGCTGATGGCTCAGAGCCTGGAGCCTGTTTCTGATTCTGTGTCTCCCCCTCTCTGCCCCTCCCCCGTTCATGCTCTGTCTCTCTCTGTCCCAAAAATAAACATTGAAAAAATAAAATAAAATAAAATAAAAAAGTAGGAAGCACAAAAGCCGTAAAATTAAGTATATCTATAAAAATGAGTCAATGGATTCAGACTGGGTTCAAAAATAAGTGAACATCAATTTAATATAGACAGAGAGAGTGCCAGCAGGGAAGGGGTAGAGAGAGAGGGAGACACAGAATCTGAAGCAGGCTCCAGGCTCCGAGCTCCAAGCTGTCAGCACAGAGCCCCACGCAAGGCTTAAACTCACAAACTGAGAGATCATGACCTGAGCTGAAGCGAAGTCGGATACTTAACCAACTGACCCACCAGGCGCCCCATTTAGTGACTGTTTAAAGAGAGTTGGGACTATGGATCCATTCCTCTACTGGAAATCAACTGCATACTACTTCCACTAATTGTGCTGTCAGGCCTGTGTATCTGACTTCTCCCCGGACCACATGTACATCTCAGGCACTAAAATAACCAAGTGCACAATTTATCCAATTAATCAAGGCACACTTCTTTACAGCCAACTGTACCAGGCACTAGGGATAGAACACTGAGCAAGTGAGACATAGTACTAGCCCTGGCATTCTTTTAGGACACTCTTTGGAAGCATATTGTTTATATGACAGGTGTAGTATGAGAGCACATCGCACAGAATGACAGCCATTTCTACAAGAGGAAATCTGAGGTGTACAACTATTTACATTTCCAGAACTAGAATTCTTTGGGATGCTTACTCTAGACGTTTTGTAAAGATTATATTCAGCCAGTTATTACTTTTCCAAGTTTCACATTCCATCACTCCCTACTTATTTAAACGCTGCATAAAAGCAGCTACAGATGTCTGACAAAGGCATAAATAGACAGAATTTGCTTTGGAAAGATCTCTTTTTAAATGATGTCTCTAGGAATGTAGTATAAAGGAAAATAGTGTTTCTGAACACATACCATATCCACACACTGTGCTAGCCACTAGGAACACAGAAGTAACAAAACTAGTTCCTTGTCATTACACAATTTGCAATCTCCTAGAGGACACTAACACATGAACACATCCTATCTGTAAAGGGAAAAAGAACACAATAGGGATATGTGTGGGAGGCTATATAAGTTACCTAGGATATGCATAACAATATCAACTCTGATAGGCCACTGAACTCTAGTTCACCATTAATAAAAACATCAGAAAATCCTTATTTGAGAGAGAAAAATACCTTTAATTGAGAATTTTACCCTGGATCAGTCACTTCTTGAAATAGCAAAGAGGACTGGTTAATCCTGAGTATTCTTTCTTTTTATTAAAAAAATTTTTTTTAATGTTTATTTATTTTTTGGAGAGTGAGCGCACAAGTGGGGGAGGGGCAGAGAAAGAGGGAGACACAGAACCTAAAACAGTTCAGAGACACAGAGTCCAGTCTCCGAACCATCAGCACAGAGCCTGACGTGGGGCTCAAACTCATGAACCCCAAGATCATGACCTGAGCCCGAGGTGGATGCTTAACTGACTGAGACACCCAGGTGCCCCATGAAGTCTTTTTTTTTCTTAAACATAAGTACTCTGATATCACTTATATGTGGAATCTAAAAAATCTAAACTCGGGGCGCCTGGGTGGCGCAGTCGGTTAAGCGTCCGACTTCAGCCAGGTCACGATCTCGCGGTCTGTGAGTTCGAGCCCCGCGTCAGGCTCTGGGCTGATGGCTCAGAGCCTGGAGCCTGTTTCCGATTCTGTGTCTCCCTCTCTTTCTGCCCCTCCCCCGTTCATGTTCTGTCTCTCTCTGTCCCCAAAATAAATAAACGTTAAAAAAAAAATAAAATAAAATAAAAAAAATAAAAAATCTAAACTTGTGAAAACAAAGAGTAAAATGGTGGTTACCAGGGGATGGGGGGTGGGGAGGACAGATGTTTAAGGGTACAAACTTGCAACAAGTAGCAAATAAATAGAGATCTAATGCACAGTATAGTGGATACAGACAATAACACTGTATTATAATCAAACTTGCTAAGAGACTAGATCTTAATTATTCTAACTACTAACAAGAAATGATAAATATGTGATGTGATAGAGGTGCTGTAGCAGGAGTTTTGCACAGAGTCATGACACTGAGGCTTTTCCTTCTAGGAAGCAACTTTATTCTTGCCGGCAGGGCTCAGTTGGGTTCGTACCCAAAGAACTGAACCCCAAACGTGACATGGCATTGTTTTTTATATATTTTTGACTTTTTTGTCTCTCATATATGGTAACACATAAACATGAAGTTTGATTAAGTGGTCTCATGTTACAAGGTCGTGAGGGATGTTGTCATGTACAATGTACAGCCAGGTTGCCTTGAGGTTTTTTGCTTGTTTGTTTGTCTGTTTTTCCCTTAAGGAGGGGATCCTACCACAGCGCTAATTATTGTTACAATGGTAATCATATAACAACATATAAATCAATATATAAATATATAAACAATATATAAATCAAGTCAACATGTTGTACACATTAAATTTACATGTTATATATCAAATATTTCAATTTTAGAAACTATTTCTTTAATAATATATTTTTAAAATTTTTTAAATGTTTATTTATTTTTGAGAGAGAAAGAGAGAGAGAAAGAGCAGGGGAAGGGCAGAGAGAGAGAGAGGGAGACACAGAATCCAAAACAAGTTCCAGACTCCAAGCTATCAGCACAGAGCCAATGCAGAGTTCGAACTCAGGAACAGCGAGATCATGACCTGAGCTGAAGCCAGACACTTAACTGACTGAGCCACCCAGGTGCCCCATTTTTCTTTTATAATATTAACTCTAACAAGTATACTTAACAAAATAAAATTAATTGTGTAATTTTATTACAAAATTGGAACAATGAATAATATTTTCCCTATCATTTAAAAAAAATTTTTTTAAGTTTATTCATTATTGAGAGGAGAGAGACAGAGACAGAGACAGAGACAGAGCATGAGCAGGGGAGGGGCAGAGAGAGGAGGAGACACAGAATCCGAAGCAGGCTCCAGGCTCTGAGCTGTCAGCACAGAGCCCGACACAGGGCTCGAACTCACAAACTGTGAGATCATGACCTGAGCTGAAGTTGGACGCCCAACCAACTGAGCCACCCAGGTGCCCCATAATTTCCCCTATCTTAAATGAAATTAAATATATACTGCTAGCTAGTGTTTCAACAACATGAAAATGAACTTGCCTCATAAGAATTATTTTTAATAATACATGCAAAATTATTCTTATTCTCCAAAGATAAAAAGGATCTTTACTCTTCTTATTCAGTAAACACATGCTCAATTTTCTGGCTTTGGATTTCTTGTCTTCCTTACTCCTTCTCTGGATAAAGGTGAATAAATCCATCACAATGACAACTCTGCAGATTACTTTCAGATGTGTAATTCTGCCCCAACGTATTGCCTGAGCATAAGTCCTATATTACCAACTTTATGCTAGACATTGTCATAAAGGCATCTTGCTAGTGCTTTAAACCTAATAAATATGTCCCCCAATATGAACTCCAATGCCACATAATCCTAGGTTGAAATCCTAGTTCCACCACTTTGCTAGCTATGAAACAATGAGTAAATTACTTAAAAACCCTGAGCCTGTTTTCTTCTCTGTAAAATGCAGAAAAGAGTAGTTCCTTTGATAAGAGATGATGATGTCTAAATAAGGTAATGTATGTAAAGACAAGAGGACAGTGCCTGACACACAGAAATCATTCAAAATACATTAGCCATTTTGTCTCTCAAATTTGTTCTTTACTCTGTTTTCAATTCCTCCAAAGGGTATCACTATCTTTCCAGTCACAAACCTCAAATTCCCATGGTACTCTTTGACATTTTCTTTTTCCTTATGGCTAACATTCAGTTTGTTGCCAAATATTTCAATTCTGCCCAAACAAATCCAATTGAAATCAACACTCATTTATGGAAAACGCACTACATTTATAGGCATTGTGCTAATGTATATGGGGATATAAAGAAGAGTAAGGCTTAGAACTTGCCTTTAAGAATGAGCTGGGATGGGGCGCTTGGTGGCTCAGTTAGTTGAGTGTCCAACTCTTGATTTTGGCTCAGTTCATGATCCCAGAGTCCTGGGATAGAGCCCCGTGTCAGGCTCTGCACTCAGAGTAGAGACTATTTAGAATCTCTCTCTGTCTGTATCTCTCTCCCTCTCTCTCTCCTACCACTCCCGTTCACACACACTTTCTTAAAAATAAATAAATAAATAAATAAATAAATAAATAAATAAATAAATAAGAAGAAGAAAGAGAAAAAAGGAATGAAACAAGAAAAGAAAAGAAAAGAAAAGAGTAAAGAAAAGAAAAAAGAAAAAGAGGCATGGGGCCATGTTAGCAGAACTATAGCCAATAAACATTGTGATATGGGTTCTAGTTCTTCCATGTATTATGAAGCCTGAGGAAATTTATTTCAGAAATCCACTTACCTAGTTTCATTTTGTTCAACTATAAAGTGGGAGTTATAATTCTTACCTCACAGAATTATATCCAGAATTAACTGAGATGACATAAAAATAAGGGGCTCCAACCAAAGGCTGATACGTTATATATGGGCTTATTTTTCTTCTTAATTCATATTCTTTAAAGATCAAGTTGTGGGATAAGTTTAGGGTGATGCAGGTGGGTAAGAACTGTGATAAGCTATAGAGAATCTAAATGATCTTTTAAAGGGGGTGGCCACCATTTCACTTCAGCCAAGTACTGCTAAATAGAAACACAGGCCCAGTAATGTTTTTGAGTTTAAGACAAGTCAGAAAGGTCACATTAATGCGAACTCTTCAGTTTCTTAAACCATTGGCATGTAATTCAAATTCTTCTTAAAAAGTGTGCACCAAATAAAACATCTGCTAAGACCTGCTAGTCACCAATTCACAATCTATGCCTTAATGGCTCAAAGGAAAGGCAGAAGTTGCAAATATAGTTCTCTTGATAGAAGCTTCAAAACTTTGGTGAGAGCAGAATGTAATGCTTTTGGTTTTATCACTTGGTTCTTAGTTTTACCTGTGCTGAGAAACTGATAACAGACAAAATAGAGAAGACAAATTAGATACTGCTTTTCAGAGACAATGCCAGACAGAAAACAAAATCCCTGAATACCATTTAGCCTTCTGGATCCAGAGTGTTGCATAACACAAAACTTGACTGGTCTTTGTACCTGGTTTCTCGGACAGAACATCTATACCCTTGAGTATTCCCCAGTAATAAGAACATCTTGTTATTCATGAGTGGGCCATGATAATTTGCACTAATGAGGTGACTCATTGTGGGCCCCTACAGAGCTTATGTTAAAGAGATGACTCAGGGTGGGGACTGGCAAAGCAGGAAAGGCCAACTACATGACCACAGGGTTGGGGTTGGCTTTGAGCCACTCAGTATTAGCCCAACCTCTGGGCAAGGCAGGAGAGCTAGAGACTGAGTTCAACTGTGTGGCCAATGATATAATCAATCATGGCTAGGTAATGCAACCCCAATAAAAACTCTGGACACAGGAGCTCTGAGGAGCTTGTGCTAGGAGGGTGATATGTCTTGATTCCAAGGGCAGAAAGCATGAAAGCACTGTGTGTGGAACCCTCACAGACTTCAACTTATGTGTCTTTTCATTTGGCAGGTCCTAATTTGTATCCTATATAATTAAATTGTAAGCATTAGTACACTGCTTTCCTGAATTCTATGAATTGTTCCAGCTTCCAGCTATTTATTGAATCTGAGGGGTCTAGTGGGAAAATCCCCATATTTGAATCCAGTTAGTCGGAAGTGTAGGTGTTCTGGGACCCCAAAACTTGCAATCAGAGTCTGAAGTGATGGCAGTCTGTTGGTGACTGTGCCTTTAACCTAGGAGATTTATGCTAACTCCAGGTGGCTATTAGCATCAGAATTGAATATTGTAGGGGTACCTGGTTGGCTCAGTTGGTTAAGCATCCAACTTTGGTTCAGGTCATGATCTCATGCTTCATGGGTTCAAGCCCACAGAGGGCTCTGTGCTGATGGCTTGGAGCCTGGAGCCTGCTTCGGATTCTGTGTCTCCTTCTCTCTCTGCCCCTCCCCCATTTGCGCGCTCTTTCTCTCTCTCTCTCTCTCTCTCTCTGTCAAAAATAAATAAACATAAAAAAAAAAAAAAAGAACTGATGGGGCACCTGGGTGGCTCAGTCAGTTGGGCATCTGACTTCGGCTCAAGTCATGATCTCATAGCTCGTGAGTTCAAGCCCCGTGCTGGGCTCTCTGTTGACAGCTCAGAGCCTGGAGTCTGCTTCAGATTCTCTGTCCCTCTCTTACTCTGCCCCTCCCCCACTCGTGCATGCTCTCTCTCTCTCTCTCTAAGAATAAATAAAATATTAAAAAAATTTTTAAGAATTGAATATTGTGGTATTGCAGAGGATATCCTTTAAGATTTTACACTATATACAGATATATAGATATAGATTTGTAGACATATAGATGTATCTAAATTATTAGGGCCAGAGAAAACTCTAATCTCAGGAATAATCAGGAACCAACCATTCTCTTACATTCTAAATTCAACAGCTTGTATTTCAGCCACAAGTAATAATGTTAACAAAGCAGATGTCAAATGTTACAACGAGAAGACAAAGTCAAATTGGAAATTATCATTTTTTAAAAGCAAAATGGAAAACTAATATTTATTCCCCTTGGAAACTTGTCACAGAAAGAAACACAACCAGAAGGGTTTGTCCTTCATGCCCCAGCAATATGCATGATTACTTCTTCTCATTCAAGTTCAGTCTTTGCCCTTCCCATTATACCAGCCCCCTTCACCTTCATGTGGTAGGCCTCCTATCTGAGTTTCTACTCCTACCACCACCTGAGCTCTCATTATTTTCTCAACTCATACTGCCTGGCCTTAATCAATGAGGGCTCTCCTCTCATATTTACTATCAGTTTGTTAAATTATTTTAGTTGTCTTACTGAAAACCTCCAAATCAACCACATCTGCTTCTGTCCTTGTTCTGCAGATTCCTAAAACACAGAGTTAATATCATGTTAAAATTTGATGTCAACACCAGAAAAATTAAAAGGAAAATCAGAATATAAAAATACCTGCTTTTTGTTATAGCAAAGCCAAGTTTTCCCAAATCCCCAATATTACTACAGCTCTAGACAAAAACTATTTAATAAAGTTGGACTGACTGATTTTGACAGTGGTAAAAGTCTTTAGTATTCTTAGAAAATTAAACTTTTATTCATATTTCTTAATGAAATTTGGTCATGTATTCTGGAAATATATACAACATATATGTAGGACTTAATATAAGGAGTAATAAAAGTTGTGTCCTATCACCTAGCTGAAGAATACAATATGATTATCTCTGAAGCTCCTGCATCCCCCTTCCCCTTTTCCCCCTTCCCAAATGCATTATCTAATCTTCCCCTTAGAAGTAGCCACTATTCTTGCTGTAAATTGTGGGAGTCACTTTTATTTATTTGTTTGCTTATTTATATGTTTATTTTAATGTTTATTTATCTTGAGAGAGAGAGAGAGAGAGAGAGAGAGAGAGAGAACATGTGAGCAGGGGGAGGGGCTGAGAGAGAAGAAATTCAGAATCCCAAGCAGGCTATGCACTGTCAGGGTGGGGCATGATCCCACGAACCATGAGACCATGACCTGAGCCAAAATCAAGAGTCCTATGCTTACCCACTGAGCCACCTAGGCACCTTTCTGGGAGTCACTTTTAATACCCAATGTTCCCTTACTTTCATTTCATGAAAAGACTATTATTTCTTCATTGAATCACGTTTGCATCTTTGTTGAAATCAATTGACCATGTACATGTGAGTCTATTTCTGGACTCTGTATTCTTGCATTGACCTATGTGTTTATACTTTTTCAATTAACTGGGAACACACACCAAATGACTTTAATTTGATGGTTATATTGTGATCAGTATGTTTCTTCATTAACTGGGCTTTGAGACAATAATCAGCATCCTATAAATAGAACATGAGACTAAGAATCAATGGAAATTAATTCTAGTACAAGTCCATCATCAGTGAACTGAAATCACATATCTCTATGTGTCTTAGGAATAATGATACCTACCACATGGTATTGTTGAAAGTCAACCGAGAAAACAGAAAAAATGCTTTGAATAGGCAACACAAAATATGTTTTTTCTGATTTTGCATTTAGGAGCCTAATTTTAAGTACTTATAAATATGTTTCTGGGGCGCCTGGGTGGCGCAGTCGGTTAAGCGTCCGACTTCAGCCAGGTCACGATCTCGCAATCCGTGAGTTCGAGCCCCGCGTCGGGCTCTGGGCTGATGGCTCAGAGCCTGGAGCCTGTTTCCGATTCTGTGTCTCCCTCTCTCTCTGCCCCTCCCCCGTTCATGCTCTGTCTCTCTCTGTCCCAAAAATAAAAAAAAATAAAAAAAATTAAAAAAAAATATGTTTCTACCCTTTTCTCCACATCTGAATATTGAAACCTGAGCTTTAGCAATAACAAACTTTAGCAATAACAAATAGCCTACAAAATCTGTATAAATTTGGTTTTGATATGCATCCCTGATCAGTCATTATAAGAGTGTAGTCAAAATTTCCCCTCACTACTCTCTGGGAATTTAGGCATTTTCATAATTTTCATGCAGATTTTGCCCTCTTCTCACTCAATCTATGAGTATTGAAGTATTGAAATTCTAAACAAAGACGATCCTAAGAGAGCACATTAGTAAAGAAAGGGAAAAAAGGCAAGGTGGGAAGTTTCTTTTCTATTGGTAATTTCAGGAAATCACTGTAATATTAGAAATGACAAGTAATTCAAGAATTCAATTGTCCTCTCTCCAACTTTATCTTTCAAAAAAAAATCAAACTAAGTCTGAGTGGTATCAGCTTAGCTGCCAATAACCAGTCAAAATGACCAGGAAATACCACTATTAATTCTGCTGTACTTTTACACTGGTAAATGGAAAGACCCAACCATGCCATCAACCCCAATGGGTTTGTCAAATATACTCCTTTTCCCTGGTGACTAGCTGTTTCTCATTCTTGTTTCTCTTTTTCTCTTATTTTCTTTCCCAGTTTTAACTACATAACAGAATTCAAATCATCACAAAATTTTCCAGTTAAATGGTTCCTCCTCTTCTGAATTACACAGATACATCTAAGTTAATTTTTACCTTCAGTTATAATCTATCAAAAGTTTTACTCAGAGGGCTTTTATTAAAAACAAATGAACAATTATAATAAACATTATATCCTCAGGGTGCCTGGGTCGCTCAGTCAGTTGAGCATCTTGCCACTTGATTTCAGCTCAGGTCATGATCCTAGGGTTGATGAGCCCTGTGTCAGGCTCTGCACTGAGCACGGAGCCTGCTTGGGATTCTCTTTCTCCTTCTGCCCCTCCCCTGCTCATTCTGTCTCTCTAAAATAAATAAATAAATAAATAAATAAATAAATAAATAAATAAATAAATAAAAATAAGTAAGTAAGTAAGTAAGTAAGTAAGTTAGTATATACAAAAATGTAACAGTGATTGTAATTTTCTAGGTCATGGTAGCCTGGAATTATAATTAGTTTGGATCCATACATTTTGAATCTCTGCATCCTATTGATAGTATTTCAAGCCTCATCACCAACTGACCATGTAAAAATATGTAATTCAAAGGAACACGGTCGGTCTTATTATTATATCAGTATTCATCACTGTAAAAATATAAGGCTGACTGTGTTCCTTTAAATTACATATTTGCATCCATCCACTGAAGAATAATTTTAACAATACTATATGGGTTAAAGTAACTTGACAGTTGAGTTTCTGAGAACAGAGTAGACAATCTCCCTTAAAAGACATAAAATATAATAAATATAATAAACATCTTTTTAAATAAATAGTTAAGCTCACAAAAAAGCAAAAGGGCAAAAAAACAGAGGGAGCTTAAAATCAGTAGTTTTTAATACAATGCAGAAGATCCATAAAAGGCAAGGAGGGAACTGAGACTCCTGGATAAAGCTGCAAGTTTCAGAGCTCTTCTTCCTCAGCAAAAGGGTTAACAAGCCAAAGATCTGCTTTATCTAAGAGAAGCAAACAAAGAGATCACATGAGATCTCACTCCCAAATTATAAAACACAGGAAGAAAAAAGCCACTGTGACAAATTTTATTTGTCAATTTGACTGGGCTAACGGATATCCTGATAGCCGGGAGAACATTATTTCTGGGTGTGTCTGTGAGGGTGTTTCCAGAAGAAATTAGCATTTGAATGAGTAGACTGAGTAAAGAAGATACGCCTTCAACAATATGGGTAGACACTGTCCAATCCATCAAGAGTTCAATAGCACAAAAAGGAGAAACCAGGGTGAATTCTCTCTCTTTCCTCTTGAGTTTGGGCATCAACCTTCTGCTCCCAGACATGGGAGCTCCTGGTTTTTAAGCCTTCAGCCTCAGCCTGGGAATTGTACCGTTAGTGCCCCTGATTCTCAGATCTTTGGACTCGGACTGAATTACACCATGAGCTTTCCTGTCTCCAACTTGTAGATGGCAGATCATGGGACTTCTAGGTCTCCTTAACTATGTGAACCAATTCCTGTAATAAATCTCCTCTTATCTACATATCTGTAATTATCTTATTTGTTCTGTTTTCTCTAAAGAACACTGACTAATACAGTCACCATGAGTGAGAGAATGCAGAAACAAACTGTAGAGTTTAGGCCTTCAAGAACTTCACAAAATGGAATCATAAGATACAGAATGAAGAACACTACATCATTTTAAATGACCAGGCAGATTTTAAAAAGAGCCCAAGTGGGGCGCCTGGGTGGCGCAGTCAGTTGAGCGTCCGACTTCAGCCAGGTCACGATCTCGCAATCCGGGAGTTCGAGCCCCGTGTCGGGCTCTGGGCTGATGGCTCAGAGCCTGGAGCCTGTTTCCGATTCTGTGTCTCCCTCTCTCTCTGCCCCTCCCCTGTTCATGCTCTGTCTCTCTCTGTCCCAAAAATAAATAAACGTTGGAAAAAAAAATTAAAAAAAAATAAAATAAAATAAAAAAATAAAAAATAAAAAAAAATAAAAAGAGCCAAAGAGAATCTCTAGAAATTAAATACAATCACTAAATTTAAGTGGAAGCTCTAATTTCAAAGAAAAATGCTAAAAATGCCCACACTGATGTCCAAATTCATGTAAAAGAGATTCTTAAGTTAATATGTATATTAAAAATTCTAGCAAACATATAGGCCAATTTCTCTACCCAAATATATTTAGAGTAATTAATGTAGCAATATTGTTTTAAGGAATATAGTTTTGTGCTCTAGAACTTGATATTTGATTTTACTGTAAGAAATCCTGTCTTGTTCATTCATCTTATCATTTAAGATTTATTGAGTACCTCCTATGTGCTGGGCAGATATAAATAAAATCAAGTAAGTTTTAACATCTCTCAGTATGAAAATAAGAGGTAATATTTTGTTTGTGATCGTAAAACAATTTGATTTTTATGTTAAGATTCAAATAGACTAAGTAAGAAAGAAATATGCCAAGACTGAGGAGACTTTCTTTATTAAGTTTAGTAAAGAAAGCACGATTGGCAATCAGAATACTTTTGCAGCTAATATAGTGTGTCTCAATTTCTCATCTAAATACTGACTTTGTTCATTCTACTAACTTCAAAAAGAGATGGTAGGGTAACACAAAAACATATAAATGGGCTGTAAATGTGCTATGCTATATGGATAGAAGTAACTTGTCAAATAATGTTTTTTTTTTTTATGTTTATTTGTTTATTCTGAGAGAGAGGGGAGGAGGGAGGGAGAGAGAGAGTCCAAAGCAGGCTTCACGTTGTCGGCGCAGAGTCTAATGCAGAGCTTGAACCCACAAACCTTAAGATCACGACCTGAGCTGAAATTAAGAGTCAGATACTTGACTGAGCCACCCAGGCATCCCTGTCAAATGACATTTTAAAGGAAAAGAATAAAACATTTATTCATGCGATTTGTCTTATATTGGTTAATCCATCTATTATGTTTTAAGAGAAAATCTTCAAGGACATGACTGAGAGACAATTCTCCATAGGTCTCTCACATTTCTGGATGTTTTGTGAGCTAAAGCCCTGACTTTGTTTGTTCCAGACTGTCTTTTCAAAAATGTTAGTATAGCAAACAGCTTTGGAAAATAATCTCCTTTTGGAATAGCAGGTTTGTTTACTGTCTAGTATAGTACAGATAATATCTCTGCCCAGGACTCAGGGTCCCTCTCCTATAATGTAATCAACTGCACGTGCAGGTGTCACCTGGCCCTCTTGGCATCACTCTGGTAGAACTGGGGCTTGGGCGCCTGGTGCAAATGCTGATGCTCTGGCTAGTATTCCTACAGCCGTGAGTAAATAAAAGTCCTTTGTCTTTGACCCAGGGACCTGCTGGCATCCATGAAACCGTGGCAGACTAACTTGTTAGCTTGCATGTAAAGGTAAAATCTCAGACTCTACCTGGTTCTTGAGACAAAAAACACAGTAATTCATCTTTATTCTTTAGTCAACACAACATTCAAATACACTGGGACACACTGTTTTGTGTTCACTAACTCCATAACAACCCAAATTTGTCAGAGTAAACAATTTATTTAAATGTTTGTATTCTTCTGTTCCAAGATGGTCTTCAGTAACCTTCCAACTCAACAGTATAGATCTATCAGAGTTCTTCAGCAGGGCCAACCCCACACTCATTATTTCATCAGGAATATTTACGTTTTAAATTCCTTATCCTTGGCTTTCCTTTACATTAAAAAAAAATCTTTTTAACGTTTATATTTGAGAGAGAGAGAGAGACAGACAGACAGACAGACAGTGTGGGAGAAGAGGAGGGGCAGAGAGAGATGGAGACAGAATCTGAAGCAGGCTCCAGGCTCTGAGCTATCAGCACAAAACCTGATGTGGAGCTTGAACCTATGAACGGTGAGATCATGATCTGAGCTGAAGTTGGACGTTCAACTGACTGAGCCACCCAGGCGCCCCTCCTTTATGTTTTTGCAGAATGTGTTTTTATAATGTTGAATGCAACTAATGTTAGTATTTGAAACAGTCTTCCAAGTCCAGAGAACGAATTGTAAGAACAGAAAAAAAATAGCACAATGAAAAGCAAGGACCATATAAATGTGAACCTCTTGGGTTCTAAAACCTTATCAGCTAGAGATTTTTTCTCATAAACACATGCCACCAGACACAAGAAAATGTAGAGCTGTATACAAGTACATGCTTGCTATTAAAAAAACAAGTCAAAGTGCTGATCTCAATTAGTTAGTTGATTATGCAGGGATGGTTCAAGTGTGATGTGTTTAACAGTTTCACCTTTACTCAATAACAGCTGGTTAAACAGGTGTGCCTCTGTTGCCTGTTGCTCTGTATTGTAAACTGAGTACAGTTGGTGTGCGATGTATGATTTTACTGCTAGGTAATGATGACACGAATAGTACAAGTAGCAGATGTGTTATTAGTAGCACCAGGATAATGTATGAAGACTTTAACAAGTCTCACAAATTCACAGGCTCCATAATATGAGAAAAATCTAAAATAAACTACAATCTTTTTCTGTTGACCTCTGAGGAGATTCAAATAATTTAAGTCCTAAAACTGAGTTAATTACAGAGATAAACTTTACTGATATTGAAAGTGTCCAAATGTGTGTTTGGAAAGGTTAGACTATATGTACCGAGCATAATGTTCTACTTTCTTCCTTTTTCAAGGAGTAGTCTTGATTTTCCATTAAGTACTACTTTTTATTTTTCATCGAACTGTGTTACTTTCCTACTCTCACAACTCAAATTCTAAGGACTCAAAAGGGTGTTTCAAATGCTAACATTAGTTACATACAACATTTTAAAAACACAGCTGGTAATACTAGTATGAAGGTCAAGACAAAGCCATATGAAGATACTGATAAAGGGGCGCCTGGGTGGCGCAGTCGGTTAAGCGTCCGACTTCAGTCAGGTCACGATCTCACGGTCAGTGAGTTCGAGCCCCGCGTCAGGCTCTGGGCTGATGGCCCAGAGCCTGGAGCCTGTTTCAGATTCTGTGTCTCCCTCTCTCTCTGCCCTCCCCCGTTCATGCTCTGTCTCTCTCTGTCCCAAAAATAAATAAACGTTGAAAAAAAATATTAAAAAGAAAAAAGATACTGATAAAACTGAAAATACAAATGCACAGGACCATTTGTTTGTTAAGTTTTCTAAGAAAATGAAAAGTTAAATTAATCTTGGGAAAAAAAAACAAAACAAAACCTGGTCACTGTAAGAGCTAGGCTACAGTTTAGGTCTCTTGCCATCCAACTCACACTCAGGTTTTTCCTCAGATCATACTGCATTATTTCTAATTTCTAACAATGAGTATAGAATATCAATAAGATTATGTGCCTGGCGTCTAGAATGGCCAAGGAGAAGAAGCCTAAGTCATTGCGTGGAGGACTCTTTCCCCATGTTCTTCCCCCCAAAATAGCTTTAGATAGCCCACCCCTTCTTTCTTCAGACAAAAATGTTCTACTTCCAGTAATGGTGAAGTAGCTTATATTTAACCTACCATCCCACAGAGAATTCTAACAACTGGCCAAAACAAAACAAGAACTAACTTTCCGAAGGCAATAAAAAACAACAGCAGACAGAAACTGCTGGAGAGTCAACATCTAGGAATGGTACTGGCTGAGATAATTTGCTGTGTCCCCATCCTTTTTTTCAATTTTAAACAGCTTTTCACTGATAGTAGACTCTAGTAAGTGCTGGATTGGCAGCTAAAATTCAGAAATCTTCAGTCTTTCTGGCTTCAGGAACTGAGAGGACAGAGTTTGAGGTTACCATAACACCAAGAAATGGAGAGAAAATCCTTTTAAAAAACAAAAGCCAGTCACAGAGAAGAACACCTACACTGTGCATATAAACTCTACTCAACTGACGTGTAAACTTTGCGTGCATGGGACAGACTCTAGGCAGCTCAGATAAAGCTAAAATTTCTGAACAGAAGCTTCAGCTACTACCCATTGCAGGGGAGAGTTTCATGTTGGATTTAGCCCAGCTAATTGCCTAAGAACACACACACACACACACACACACACACACACACACACACACAAAATCAACATTCCTCAGAGAATCATAATAGATTCCATAGTACTTATAATGCATTATTCATAATGTCCATTATACAATAAAATTATTAGACATATGAACAAACAAGATGTTTCTTCAGAAACAGAAATGTAACATACTCAAAAGAAAGGACAATGGAGGGATACCTGGGTGGCTCAGTTGGTTAAACATCTGGCTCTAGGTTTCTGCTCAGGTCATGATCTCATGCGTCATGAGTTTGAGCCCTGCATCCAGCTCTGTGCTGACAGCATGGAGCCTGTTTGAGATTCTCTCCCCTCTCCTGCCTTTCCCTGCTAGTCTGCTGGCGTACACATACACATACTCTCTCTTTCTCTCTCTCTCTCAAAATAAATAAATAAACTTAACAAAAAAAAAAAAAGGGCAATGGAGAGACCACACTTGGAATGATCCAGCTGTTGGAATTAGTAGATATAGCTATGATGACACCAGTATTTAAAAATGTAAAGAAAAAGATGTTTGAAACTGACACACAGATAAGAAATCTCAGCAGAGAAATAAAAACTATAAAACAGCCAAACTGAAATCCAAAAACTAAAAAATATAGTATCTGAAGTAAAAAGTGCAATAAATGGGGAAAGTAGCAGATTGGAGATAAAAGAAGGGTCAGTTAACTTGAAGACAAATTGATAGAAATTATCCAGTTTGAAGAACAGAGGGGAAAAAATTGAAAAAAAAAAAGGGGGGGGGAGTAAAAAAGAAACTGAGGACCAGCTAGAACAATATTAAACCATTTAACATACTTGTAAATGGACTTCCATAAGAAAAATGAGGCAGAAAAATTACTTGAAAAAATAATAGTCAAAAGTTTCCCAAATTTTTTGAAGGTATAAATGTACAAGTTCAAGAAAAACAATAAACCCAAGGACAAAATACAAAGAAATACACACACACACACTCACACACACACACACACACACACACACACACACACACAGCATATTCAAACTGCTGACAGCTAAACATAAAGAGAAGGTAGCCAATGAAAAATGGCACATTATATAATACACATAACAACTGATGTTGCATTGGAAAAACAATGGAAATCTAAAACAGTGGAACAACAGATATAAAGTCCTGCATATCTATCAAGAATAAATATGAATAAAGATATTTTCATATAAATAAAAACTAAGCAAACTCACTGCTCATATACCTGCACAGCAAGAAATGCTACAGGAAATTCATCAAACTGATGAGAAAGTAAACCAGACAGGAGAAAGAGATCTTCAAAAAGAAATGAAGAGTAAAAATATGATTAAATATAAAGCTATGTTTTATTCTCTCTTAACTTCTTAAGAATATATATGGCTACTTAAAGCAAAAGTTGTAACACTGAAATATGGGCTATCACATATGAAGATAAAAAGTTATAACAATTACTGCATAAAAGATGAGACATAAACAGAATTCTATACTTGTAAGTCATTTTTTACACAAAATGGTATAGTTTAATTTTAAATATACTGTGAAAAATTAAGGATATAAATGCAATCTCTAGTGTAACCATTTAAAGAGATGTAGCTAAAATGCCAATAGGGAAATTAAAATAGAATAGTCCAAAAAAAATTGTCAAGTCAAAAGAAATCACAAAAGATAAAAAGGAATTTTTAAAAAGTAGATGGAGAAAACTGGGGAAAAAAGAAAAACAAGTCAACTAACTCCAACTGTATCAATACTTACACTAAACATAAATGGATGAAGAACTTCAAAAGCAAGACTAACCTATATGCTGTTTAAACAGATACATCTTCAAAGATGAAGACAGGTCAAAAGCAATGCTTAGATATATGATGTAAAAGGAAAGCATAAGAATGCTGGAGTGGCTATATTATTATCAGGTAAAAGAGACTCTAAGAAAGAGTATTACCAAAGATAAAGAGTGATACTTCATAATGAAATCATAAATGTGTATATGTCTGATACAGAGTTTTAACCTACAAAAAGAAAATTTGAGAGAATTAAAGGGAAAAAAAGATTTTTTTAAAACTCTCAACTATGATGATTGTGGACTTAACACCTTTCTCATGGTAATTGAAATAATGACTAGACAAAAAACAAAACAAAAAATCAGCATGGACATAGATTATGTGAATAGGACTATTAACCAGATTAATGTAATTAACATTTGTAAAAGACTCCAGACAATCTAGACAACATATCTCTTCAAATGTGCATGATCTATTCAACAATATAGATCAAATACTAGAAGGTAAGTGTCATTAAATATCAAAATATTTGTTGAAAACTTATATAGAATATATTCTCTGAACATACTGAATTACATCATTAAGTATTAATAACATGCCTAGAAGAACCTCAAGTATTTGGAAATTAAACACAATATTTTCAAATAAACCATGAATCAAGAAGAAATCACAAGGTTAATTAGACAGTATTTTGAGCTGAATAATGAAAATGCAACATTTGAAAATTTGTGTTAAATTTTGAAAAAGCCCAAAAAGAAATTAATAGCTTTAAATAAAATTTTTCATAAACATAAATGCAAAAAACCTTAAGAGAACATTAGCAAATCAAATCCAGTAATATTAAAAAGATAATATATCTTGAGCTAGAAATACAAGGTAGTTTAATATTACAAGATCACACACATATACATATACAGATAACTGTAAATTATATTATAGTGTTCAGCTATTATATATCTCATAGCCAAAAATTGCAAACACCCTGGATGGCCAGCTATAGTATGGATGAATAAGCTATGGTGCATTCCCACAATGTAATACTAGTCAGTAATGAAAAGGGATGAACTACTGACACATGCAACAATATAATGAATCTCAAAAACATACTGAGAGAAGCCTATCACAAAAAAATACTGTGATTACATTTAAATGAAGTCCCATACTAATCTGTGATTTTTTTTTTGATGTTTATTTATTTTTTAGAGAGAGAGAGAGAGAGAATACGTGCGTACGTAAGGAGAGTGAGCAAGGGAGGGAGACATAGAATCTGAAGCAGGCTCCAGGCTCTGAGCTGTCAGCACAGAGCCTGACGCGGGGCTCAACTCATGAGCCATGAGATCGTGACCTGAGCCAAAGTCAAATGCTTAACCGACTGAACCACCCAGGTGCCCCTACAAAAATTATTTTTAAAACACTTAGAAATACCCAAAAGTGCTCCATGAGTAGGAAATGTGCCTTTCAGTTTGCCTTAGAATTATTTCTAAAAGATCTGCAATTTAATAAAGAACACTAAAACTCTTAGTTTTCCAGCCCTCATTTTATTTATTTATTTTTTAAGATTTTATTTTTATTATTTTTTTAATGTTTATTTTTGAGAGAGAGACAGCCCACTAGCTGGAGAAGGCCAGAGAGAGAGGGAGACACAGAATCCAAAAGAGGCTCCAGGCTCTGAGCTGTCAGCACAGAGCCTGACGCTGGGCTTGAACTCAAGAACTGGGAGATCATGACCTGAGCCACCCATGACCTGAGCCACACATGACCTGAACCACCCATGTGCTCCTAAAGATTTTATTTTTAAGTAATCTCTAAACCCAGCATGGGGCTCGAACTCAAAAACAAGATCAAGAGCTCCATGCTCCACCAACTGAACCAGCCAGGCAGACCTCCAGGCTTCATTTTAAAGAGACTTTTTTTTTTTAAGTCTATTTATTTATTTTGAGAAAGAAAGAGTGTGGGCGTGGGAGGGGCAGGGAGAGAGGGTGAGAGAGAGAATCCCAAGCAGACATGGAGCTGACAGCACAGAGCCCAGTGCAGGGTTCAAACTCCCAAACTGTAAGATCATGACTTGAGCCCAAACCAAGAGCCCAACGTTTAACTGACTAAGCCACCCAGGCTCCCCCAGGTGTCATTTTTTTTTAATTTATTTTTTTTAATTATTATTATTTTTTTAACGTTTACTTATTTTTGAGACAGAGAGAGACAGAGCATGAACGGGGGAGGGTCAGAGAGAGGGAGACACAGAATCTGAAACAGGCTCCAGGCTCTGAGCGGTCAGCACAGAGCCTGACACGGGGCTCGAACTCACGGATCACGAGATCATGACCTGGGCCAAAGTCGGCCGCTTAACCGACTGAGACACCCAGGCGCCCCCCCCACCCCCGCCAGGTGTCATTTAAAAAAAAATTTTTTTTTTCTTTAATATTTATTCACTCTTGAGAGAGACAAAGAGGCAGAGTGCAAGCTGGGGAGGGGCAGAGAGAGAGGGAGACACAGAATCCGAAACAGGCTCCAGGCTTCGAGCTGTAAGCATGGAGCCCTATGCGGGGCTCGAAACCACGAACTATGAGATCATGACCAGAGCCGCTCAACCAACTGAGCCACCCAGGTGCCCCCTCCAGGCATCATTTTAAATTAAGAGAAATTAAAATTAAACATTCAACAATATATAACCACTCTATGTACATAAAAAATATGACAACCATAATACCTCATTCACATAAAGCTCTTTTCTCTGGGGTCAAGGGTAAATAAACATCAATGTGATATCCAGAGACATGCCCACTGCTCCTTGAAATCTGATCAAATGTGATCTTCCTGGACTGCATTATAGCCAAGTCAACCATTTCAGTCATCCCTGAAATTTAATTGCTGAAGCAAGTCTTTTCCATAGGAACTCACTAAGCTAAGTCAGACAACTGAAAAGAAGTAACTGGCCTTCTCTATTCTTTTTCCTCAGAATCCCAACCTTAAGAGTCTGCTCATTAGCCTCAAAAATACATCTGGATCATCAGGAGTCAAAAATGTTGCCTCTCATCCACTGGAAAAGCAAGGTGGAAGCATCAGCCCATTTCTTTTCGTTGTACAAAGCCCTATTAATAAAAATTAGACACTTACAAAGAGGGCAAGGTAAGTACTTTCCAAAATATAGGGGCAAATTATTTCCCATTAGCTGCTCTTGGTCTTCATTTCTTTTCCAGGGATCCTAATGTCTCACAATTCCGTGTTGTTTCTATGGATAGTATACTGCCTTACAAGCCCTGCATTACTAGGAAAACTTTTCTATTAAAACCTTTTTTTTCCCTGCTCCCACACTCATCTTCTTCTCATTATTTTGTGACTCACATTTTAATATTCTGATGTATTCAGGAGCACATACCTTTCTAAAGAGGTGAGATAGAATTACAAAAGGTATTGAGAATGAGACTTATTTTTTAATTTTTTAAGAGAGAAAGAACACAAGCAGGGGAGAGGGGCAGGGAGGGTGGGGAGGGGGGGAGAGAGAGAGAAAGAGAAAGAGAAAGAGAGAGAGAGAGAGAGAGAGAGAGTGAGAGAGATAGAGAGAGAGAGAGAGAGAGAGAGAGAGAGAGAATCCCAACCAGGCCCCATGCTTAGCGTGGGGCCTGACACAGGACTCAATCTGACGACCCTGGATCATGTCCCTAGCCAAAATCAGGAGTCAGCACTCAACCAACTGAGCCACCCAGGGGCCCCAAGATGATACTCTCAAATCAGTCTTGGTTTCATGTCCAGGAGTCTGAAGCTAGAAGGATCTTACATTAACATGACTTCTGGTCAGCTGTGCTTTTGGACACTGCAGTGATTAGTGAGAAGATAAACAGTATGGTAATATGGAAATGAGAAAAGAGAAGAGCTATGTGAATATACTGACAAAGCTCATGTCAGTTCTATTTCTTCTGCCTAATTTTATAGTCAACTGTAACCAAAGTTCTTATCAATAATATCAGTCATTATACTAAAATTGGGATAAACTGTGTTGAAATTTTTTCTATTCACTGACAGTAAATTAAACAGATATTATGGTTAGTGTGACAAATTGCTATCTATTCCTTGATATCCATCATCCCTTCTTCCATGGTAATAAATTGGACATGTAGCTACCCAAATAAAAAAAACATGTCTTTTGGCTCTGTTGACTGAGTGTCCGACTCTTGATCTGGGCTCAGGTTGTGATCTCACAGATTTGTGAGATCACCTGCATCGGGCTCTGTATTGACAGGGCAGAGCCTGCTTCGGATTCTGTGTCCCCCTTTCTCTCTGCCCCTCCCAGGCTCACATGTGCTCACACACACACTCTCTCTCTCTCTCAAAATAAACAAATAAACTTAAACAAAAAAAGCCTGTCTTTCCCTTCCTTGCAGCTAAATATGACCATGTGTCTAAGTTCTAACCAACAGAATATAAATGGAAGAACAACTGTGGCAGCTTCAAAGAATCTTCCTTAAAGGATAAAAAATACATACCTTTTGTTCCTTTCTTCTTTGACTCTTTCCTGCATCCTATCGCCTGAGATGTGAATATATGTCTTCTTGGGCCATGAGGACAAGGATCACACCCAAGGGGCAATGGAATGATCCAAGGGAAAAGTCTGGGACTCTGAGGTCTAAGTAGAACAAAGCCTATCTTGGAACTTTCACATAAAAGAGAAATAAATTCTTCTTAAAGTCTTTGTTAATTAGGATCTCTGTGACTAACAGCTGAATATAATACCACCTAATACACTAAGTAAAGAAAAATAGGATGGTAAAGAGATTCCTTCTGATTGAGTTGTAGAGTCACCTCACTAAAGCAGAATGAGAGGATAACATATTCTCTAAGAAAGGAGGTGAGGAAATTTTAGTTATTATTCCTCCAATATAATGAGGCAGATCTGAAGAGTTGTTTGTATAGCATAAATAAGAGTCTTTTAAAGAGGAAACTCAGCTAAGTGAATGAGCTAAGTCTTTGGCATATTCACAGAATGCTGATAGTTGCTATGAAGCTTAATCACGTTGAACACTTGACAGAGTACATGAGCTTAGCGAACCATTAACAGACTTTACTGAACATATGGCTTTAAAAACCTTTGGACTATTTACAGTGTGGCTTTCAATCAATTCCTGGAGGCCCAAATGGAACCAATTATTATATAACCATAGGAGACTTAAAAATCAATTCCTGAAAGAGTCACATCTAAGAAAATCTGTAAAAGAATCACTCTCAGCATAACAGGGCTAAATAACCAATAGGATACACTATATAATCACTGTCAGAAATTTGTTAATTTAAAGAAAAGTATCAAGAGGCTTGAAAGATTTAAATGTCATAGAAGACAAAGACTGAAGATAAGCGGAAGAAAGTATGTTATAAATCACTGATGGGGCACCTGAGTAGCTCAGTTGGTTAAGCATCTAACTCTTGATTTTGGCTCAGGTCATGATCTTATGGTTCATTAGCTTGAGCCCCACCACATTGGGCTCCACGCTGACATCACTGAGCCTGCTTGGGATTCTCTCTCTCTCTCCCTCCCTCCCTCTCTCTCTCTCTCAAAATAAATAATCTTAAAAAAAAAGAATTTAGGTTTAAAATCAATTGATCAATCAATCACTGACTTAAAATGACAAAGTACAATATGAAAAAATGGCAAACTTTTCAATACAGCAATAAAATATCTTACAACTGCAAAATGACTTTATAATTAAAAAAAAAGCTGATGCTTTCTACAAATTATAAATGGGGATTAGAGAAGTCTATATGATTCACTGAAACTTTAGAGGCCTCAAACGGCTTAGAAGTTAAATGGACTTTTAAAATAATAAAAAAAACTGGGGTGCCTGGGGGGCTCAGTTGGTTGAGGGTCCAACTTCAGTTCAGGTTATGGTCTCACGGTTTGTGGGTTCAAGCCCCATATTGGATTCTGTATCTCCCTCTCTCTCTTTCTGTCCCTCCTCCAACCCATGCTCTCTCTCTCTCTCAAAAATAAACATTAAAAAAAAATTTTTTTAAATCAAAGACTCCAGAGTATAAACTAATTATCAATCTAGAAGCCTATCAGATATACTGAGCCTTAAGGTGAGTAGGAAATAAGATAAGCTGCATCAAAAGCATAGAGCAAAGGGTATTTTCTCTAATAATCTGTAAATTTCTTTGTAAACTTATCATTAGAGTGCATTTCTGAACCAATAACATAAGTAAATGGAAAATAAGAATTACAATCCCAAGTATTCAACTCACAGATTTTTAGTACTTGCATATATCAAGGTACACTTGTACCTTAACTTCACATTTGTGACCAATCTTCCCACTATAAGGAAGTTTAGTTCCTTAGGGAAATAAAATATATCCAATTTCAAATAGCAATGGTATGTCCCTTGACTAGGTAAAGTTCCAGAGTACCAGTTATACATCTCCAAGGAAAAAGAAAATCAAATTTAAAGAGACAGACTTTTCTCAGCTTTGTTTTTTTTTCCAATAATAAGACATATGTTTTTAACCATCAAATGATATAAGTCATCTTACAAAATGAAGACTTTACAGCAAGGCATGTGATCCTTTATCCCTCTTCCTAAGTGATAAATTCTTTCCTAAACTGAATTATTCAAAGCTAAACAATATAATGCAGTAGGAGAGAAGGTTAGTGAGAAAAAATGTTTTCCTGCCTTTTTTTCAATAAAAGACATAAATATGTATAATGCATACATTAGGTTTAAGAATACACTTTTTAAAACTCTTAGGATAAAGTAACTGAAAGAAAATAAACAAAATACTAGCAACTTCACTGGGGTGGTGGAAATCAGTACTAGAGATTTCTCTTTTTTCTGTGTTTCAAATTTTCTCCAATATTAGTTTTATCATTTTTATAACTGAATGGTGAAACTATGAATAACTTGAAAGCAGTAAAAAGCCTTTTAAAAATTAATCTTCCTCTCTGTTGGGAGAATAGTGACACTTCAAGCATACTTATTTTGTGCTATGATCTAATGCTTCATCTAGCCTTGGCTAGATGACTTCATCAAGCCACCTAAAAGCTTGACAGAAATACAGAATCTCAGGGCTCACCTCAGATGTACTGAGCCTACATTTTAATACGATTTCTAGGTGTTCATATGCACATGAAGCACTGTTACAGAGTATTCATTTAAGAATAAACACCTATGTTGATTCCCTTCTAAGTCCTTCCTATACGTTAGTCTACAATGAAGATGTTTTTGGATTTACCTGTTAGATATATTCATGCAATTCAGGAAATATTGACAATAAGAGATCACAACAATAGGAATATATTAATCATACTGCTACATTTTGAATAATTTTTTTAATGTTTATTTTTGAGAGAGAGTGCGTGTGAACAGGGGAAGGGTAGAGAGGGGGGACGAGTGCGTGCAAGCAGGGGAAGAGTAGAGAGGGGGGACAGAAGATCCAAAGCAGAGCTGTACTGCCAGCAGAGAGCCTGATACAGGGCTCAAACTCACAAATAGTGAGATCATGACCTGAGTCAAAGTTGGACGCTTAATCCACTGAGCCACCCAGGCGCCCTGGGTAATGTTTTTAATGGAAACCATAGTTCCAAACTTCAAATCCCAGCCATTATCCCCTATTACATTAACCACATACAATGAGATAAACCAAAAGCAGAGTATGAGCATATCAGAGGGTCTTTTAATAAAGGATGAAACCCTTTAATGAGGAAACACTAGAGGGTGTTTAGGGTAGCACGATATTGCAGTACTAAAATGCCTGAGGAAGCCCTGCCTCTTTCTTATTAAGGCATTTCAGCAACTTTGATTGTTCATTTAATTTTTTTTTAATGTTTATTTATTTTGAGACAGATCGAGAGTGAGCAGGGGAGGGGCAGAGAGAAAGAGAGAGAGGAAGACAGAGAATCCCAAGCAAGCTCAGTACTGTCAGCAGGGAGCCTGACACGAGGCTCGAACTCACAAACTGTGAGATCATGACGTGAGCAGAAATCAAGAGTTGGACGCTTAACCGACTGAGCCACCAAGGCACCCCTGTTAATTTACTTTGAAATGTCCATTCGGGGCAGGGTTTCTTCATCTCAGCACTACTGACACTTTGGGCTGGATAATCCCTTATTGTGGAGGGAATTCCTGAGTATCATGGGAAGTTTAACATGATCCCTGGTCTCTTCCTACTAGATGTCAGTAGCATCTCCCCAGCTGGGACAACCAAAAATGATTCCCTGACATTGCCAAATATGCTCTGGGGGCAACCCTCTGCTGCAAGCCCTGAGGAGAACCACGGATCTAGGAAAAGAACAACTAACAGAAAGGGGTCCTATCATTACAGGTCAATGATCTTATTAGGCATTTTCCCAAAAAGACACACTGAAGAGTATAACTGAGTTTATAAATTACAGACATATTTGTGGAATTTGTTTTGAAAGCTCCATGTGAATAAGGGTCAAGTCTGTTTCTCCTGGCTATTGCATTTGTAGCAGTTTCTGGACTATGATAGTGTTCGACAATATTTGTTAAATGAGCTAAAACATGTGGATAGTATACCCTTCCTGTTGATAATGAAAGCTATTAACTTTCATTAATTGGGTAATTAATTAACTATTCAATTTTCAGGTTAAACTATCATGATTGCTACTATATGTGTTACCATTTCTTAACTATATTTCTCACTTTAACTAGAAAAAAATTATACTAGGTAAGTAATTATCTAAAAATTAATTATTAACACCTATGATGTAACCTCTCTTTTCCAAACCAATTATGACTCTTGGAAAAAGGGGGATAGCAAAGGGAAGCAGGAACAATGCCATGGAAAATTAGCATCAGAAAGAAGGTAAACCCCATCAGGAATCTGTGCTGAAGATCTAAGAACTCAGGGAACTACTATGTAAAGAAGAAAAAAGAAATTTTAGGTGCTGTCATCTTTTTGGGTAGATGCTCTCTTTGTTTGCCTTATTGTTCAGCTACCATATCAAGGCCTCACTCTCTTCAGTGTTCTCCAAATAATCTAGACAAGTAGTTTTAAAACTCTTTCTTGGAGACACAGACTTACTTTCAAAATCTGATTAAATAAATGGCTATTACACATCAACTGAAGGAAAAAGAAAAGAAAAACAAATCTGATGAACCCTCTTCCTAGGAAAATGCACTTACACACAAACTTGGCCACATAATTTCAGGGAGTTTGTGAACCTCCTAAAATCTACTGATGAGGGACACCTTTGTGGCTCAGTCGCTTAAGCGTCTGACTTTTCATCTCAGCTCAATCTTAATCTCAGGGTTGTGAGTTTAGGCCCAGCCCTGGGTGTGAAGCCTACTTAAAAAAATTAAAAATTAAAAATTAAAAAAATAATAATAATAATTAAAAATAAAATAAGATCTACTGATAGACAATGGTTTCTCTCATTCCTGCATGCCCACTAATATTTATTGTCCATACTATAAAATGTAGTAATTCTATGTGTAAGTGAATAAAGGAAATCTCATTAAAAAAAATTTTTTTTAATGTTTACTTTATTTGGGGGGTATGGGGGAAGGGCAGAGAGAGAGACACATAGAATCCCAAGCAGGCAGCAGGCTCTAAGCTGTCAGCACGGAGCCTGACGTGGGGCTCAAACTCACAAACCATGAGACCATGACCTGAGCCAAAGTTGGACACTTAATTGACTGAGCCACCCAGACACCCCAAGGAAATCTCATTTAAAATGGAGTCAGGAGGTCAAAAGATGGAGCTCGCAAGCCTTACCACTCATCCTCGATTGCAGACCCCAACAGGAAGAGACATTACCTTTCATTACCAACAGGAAGAAGCCTATAATTTCCTACCACAGCAGGAGGAAGATTTTCTCTTTGCCAAGCAACAGCCTAGCCAATGAGAGACTGTAACAACTCAGCCAATGAAAAGCAACCACAGTTCAAACTTACAGTTTACTCCAGTAGACTTTCTGTTTGTAACAGCTCCTCCCAACTCCCTCTTGTCCTCTATAAGAGAGAATTCTTCTTTGTTCTCAGAACTTGCCTATGGTTTGCCAAATAAAATTTTTATTCCCAAATAAATAGTAGCTGTTTATTTTTTTAAATGTTTATTTATATTTGAGAGAGGGAGACTGTGTGCAAGCAGGGGAGGGGCAGAGAGAGAGACAGAGACAGAGTCAGAATCTGAAGCAGGCTTCAGGCTCCAAACTGTCAGCACAGAGCCTGGTGCTGGGCTCGATCCCATGAGCTGTGAAATCATGACCTGAGCAGAAGTCAGACACTCAACTGACTGAGCCACCCAGGTGCCCCGTGGCTGTTTTATTTTTAAGGTCAACATCAAGTAACTGTTGAAATTTAGTTTCTTATCCAAATTGACTTAAATCGTGTAGCTTCTAGTCTGTCAACTGTCAACTGGTACGGTGATTCTGAGAATCTAACAAAATAGAGTATGTGACAAAAATGCTTATAAACTGTAAAGTACTAGCAATATATAGCCTTAGGTTAGGTTTTTCATTTTTGTCTTTCCAAACAGATGATAAAGAACTTGGGAGTAGGCACTATGTATTTTTAACTTCCCTGAATACTTTCTAGTGTCCAGTAAAATGGAATGAACGTTTCTTAATGTCTATCTCAAGCAAGGAACTCTGTTTTATTTCCACAGTTGAGGGTGGTGATAGGAGCAACACGTTTAATCTGCATCCAAAGATAACACAGAGACACCAAACACTATTTGCTTCACAAAAATTTTACTTGCCTAGTCCTATCTTTGTAAGTCATGTATTAGTTCACCTAATTACCTACTCTAGTATTGGAGCTACTACAGTGAGCTAAACATTTGAAAAACATGGAAGCTTTATAAATCATGAATTGAAGAGACAGAAGAAAAGTAATCCTCAAAATTTCTTTCCTCAAACCTGCAATCTGGTTAAATTCTTTGAATTAGGTTGTTAAGCTTCTATGCAAAGAAAAGGAATGGTGTTTGGGGGATCAAGCCAACAGAACAGATGTAAGGACTCACAAGCTCTTCTCTTTGTTTAACTCCTTCAATAACTGTTTCATGGTGAGTTCTACAATAATTTTTATTTTCAGGCACAAAGTGATGGCATACAATGAATACCACAATGGATAACAAACCCTGGTTCCATTAGGAGACAAGGGGCTCTGGAAAATCCTACCCTCTTTGACAGTCCAGCTCAAGTCACCAGTTCATGCTTTTTTTTTTTTTTTTTTTTTTTGATAGCTTCATTTCCCTTTACTGAGTTGTGTGGTATTTTTGTCTGTGGTCCTTTGAGTCATGTTATCATAAACTTTACTGGTCAGGACTGCATACCCGGTGCCTATCTAATCTCCTCATTCAGCCAAATTCTGTGGTGCATCTGTGTAGCACAGATTAGCTACATATTTAGCACTTGTTAAAGGATAGCTGAATAGAATGAAATTATATGACTTATCTAGGACTCAATTTCTTCTTCTATAAAAACAATACCTAAGAATCCCAGTTCCCCAATATCTGACAAATCAAATCAACATGAATGTAGGGACAGAGGCCTCTAATAGTTTATACAGAAGAAAATAGGTCATTCTTCTCATGGTTCCTTGGAGGTCCTACATACAAATGAGCAGAAGCCCATTCTTACCAGACTGTTTCTTTGGTAGATAATAGGAGAAGGAAAGGAACTCTGGTCCCTAAAGTCCTATTCTGTCACGTCTTTTCACTTTTCTTTGACACTAGCTGCTGTATTATAATGCTTGGTTTACCCTTAAAAAAAAAAAAAAAAAAAAGAATGTAGAAAAAGAAACAGAATAATTCCAGTCCTTTAAAATCTATTTCGTGGTGTGCCTAGGTGGTTCAGTCAGTTAAGCGTCCAACTCTTGATTTCACCACAGGTCACCATCTCACAGTTCATGAGTTCAAGCCCTATATTGGGCTCTGTGCTCACAGTACAGAGCCAGCTTGTCCCTGTCCCTCTCTCTCTGCCCATCCCCTGCTTGCTCTCTCTCCTTCTCTCGAAAATAAATAAATAAACATTTAAAAAAAATAAAATCTATTTCACAAATATGTCAAGACAAAGAATACACTTAAAATCAGCAAGCACTTTGGAATTCACACTATGCAAACAAAATATACGAAAAAGCTACTTTTCCATTTCTAAATTCTGTGCCTAATTTCCAATTTAAATTGGTACTTTTCATTTATTTTTTACTTTTTTAAAGAGTTTATTTTAACCACCTAACATGGGGCGCGAACTCAACAACCCCCAGATCAAGAGTCATATGCTCCACCAACTGAACCAGACAGGTACCCCAAATACTTGGTACTTTTTAAAAATAAGGCCACAGGGGCGCCTGGGTGGCTTGGTCGGTTAAGCGTCCGACTTCGGCTCAGGTCATGATCTCACGGTCCGTGGGTTCGAGCCCCGCGGTTGGGCTCTGTGCTGACAGCTCAGAGCCTGGAGCCTGTTTCAGATTCTGTGTCTCCCTCTCTCTCTGCTCCTCCCCTGTTCATGCTCTGCCTCTCTCTGTCTCAAAAATAAATAAACGTTAGGGGTGCCTGGGTGGCGCAGTCGGTTAAGCGTCCGACTTCAGCCAGGTCACGATCTCGCAGTCTGGGAGTTCGAGCCCCGCGACAGGCTCTGGGCTGATGGCTCAGAGCCTGGAGCCTGTTTCCGATTCTGTGTCTCCCTCTCTCTCTGCCCCTCCCCCGTTCATGCTCTGTCTCTCTCTGTCCCCAAAATAAATAAACGTTGAAAAAAAAAAATTAAAAATAAATAAATAAATAAACGTTAAAAAAATTTTTTTTAAAAATAAAAAATAAGGGGCGCCTGGGTGGCGCAGTCGGTTAAGCATCCGACTTCAGCCAGGTCACGATCTCACGGTCAGTGAGTTCGAGCCCCGCGTCAGGCTCTGGGCTGATGGCTCAGAGCCTGGAGCCTGTTTCCGATTCTGTGTCTCCCTCTCTCTCTGCCCCTCCCCCGTTCATGCTCTGTCTCTCTCTGTCCCAAAAATAAATAAACGTTGAAAAAAAAATATTTAAAAATAAAAAATAAAAAAAATAATAAAAATGAGGCCACCAAAGAAATCAGTAAAAAGGATCAAAACAAAAAATTGAAATCAACATAAAGCAAAAGCAAGAGATTAACCAGGGTGTGGATTAAAAGGTTACCAGAAATAAGATAAAGACTTCTCCCTTCAAAATGGCATCTTCTACCTAATATTACAAAGACTAATTGGAGAATGAAGCTCTGTTACACAAGAAACAAATTCAAGTAAATCTACAAATTAAAATCTAGTCTTGATTAATTGTGATTAATCATAATGAAGGAAAAGAATAAACATTACAAATTTGCTACCAAAATTGACAAGAGTTTTAGAATTCAATTATTGGTATATTTAATACAAACAAAAGAGAAGCCAAAAGACAGAAGGAACACCTGGAAGTTAGCAACAGGAAGGCCATAAAAATAGCAAAAAACAAAACCTTACTACTTGAGGATCATGGTTTTTCTGCAGAAAATGTTTTGATGCTCCCTCCCTCTAGAAAAACAAAAATATTCTTGAAATGACACAACAAATATTCCTAAATGTCACAGTGAGTGATACAGGGCTATTGTGAACAATAACACTTATTATTTCAGATATGGTTTAAAGTCAGGGGTGCCTGGGTGGCTCAGTCAGTTGAGCGTCCGACACGTCATGATGAGGTCATGATCTCACAGTTCGTGAGTTCAAGACCCACCTGCAGATTGTGAGTTCCAGCTGCCTATGCTGACAGCTCAGAGGCTGGAGCCTGTTTTGGATTCTGTGTTTCCCTCTCTCTGCCCCTCTCCTGCTTGCACTCTGTCTCTCAAAAATGAATAAACATAACAAAAATTTTTTTAAGATAAGGTTTAAAGTTATTTAAATAAGTATTTTTTTTCTTTCCCATCTTTCAGGCTCTACCCACCCACAAATGTACACACACTCTGTTAGTTACTATGCAGAAAACCTATAAATCTGTAATCCCTTTTATAAATCAAACCAATGAATGCTCAGACAAAAATTGTAAGTTGAAATGAGTACCCAAGAAAAAAATTGATGTAGAGCCTAACCAGAAAGAAGTATAAAAATAAAATATACATACCCAAAAAGCCCATCACAATAAATTTAGGGGAAAAAATGCACCTGTTGTTATTAAAAGTAAGTTACCATCCTTACATTGGAAAATTATATAGGACTTTCCTTAAAACATCTAACTTACTCCATATTCATCCTTAAGGTGCTTCTCTCAATCTCCCCTTAGGCAAAGTACAGTTGACCAACCTCAAACAAGATGGGTTTGAACTACAAATGTCCACTTATATGCAGAATGTTTTCAATAAATACGCATATGGTACTATAAATGTTTTTCCTCTACCTTATGAATCTCTTAATAACACTTTCTTTTCTCCGGGTTATTTTATTATAAGAATACAGTATATAATACATATAACAAAATATGTGTTAACTGACTATTTATGTTATCGGTAAGGCTTCCAGTCAATAGTAGGCTATTAGTAGTTACGTTTTTAGGGAGTCAGAAGTTATAAATGGATAATCAACTGTACGTGGCAGAGGTTGGAGCTCCTAACCTCAGCGTTGTTCAAAGGTCAACTATAGTTCAAAGATTCTGGTGGGTAGTTCTTCATGTAGGGAACTACAATTCTGGGGAGAATGAGTTAGACAAGTCCTTACCCAGAATTATTTGCCTCTCATAACATTTGGCCATTCTTTTGTTCACTAATACAAGTTTATATTTGGCATCACTCTGTCTGATGATGCCATAAGTACCTGTGATTTTACAAGGAATAGAAAAGCATAATTCCTACTTTTGTGGCCCTTAAAGTCTGGTGAGAGACAAACTAAACAAGCAACTACAAATGAGACAGGCATTATAAAAGGGAAAGGGAAGAGCTATGGAAATTAGTGCAAAAGTAACTAACCCAGACAGGGAAGTCAAGGAAAAATCTCCATAATCAAGGGACATCTGAGATATGAAGGATGAGAAAGACTTAATTAGGGCTTAAATCAGGCATCACTGAAGGAGGAGGGCATGTGAAGCACCATCAGCCATGCAGGTTGGGCAGCAGCACCTGCCCGGCCAGTCACCCAGCTCTTTAAAGTGCAACAGAGGCTATGAGGTGAAGATGAATGAAGGCGGTCATGACATTTTCCAGAAACACACCTCATACAGGTTGGCTGTGATAAAACTAATAAGAACACAACTACATGTAACGAGCCAACACATAGCTACAGATGAATGTTCAAGTCCATAACTATGGCGGTCAAAAATTTTTCATTGCCTCAAGGTGCACCTGGGTGGCTCAGTCAGTTGAGCATCCAACTCTTGGCTTTGGCTCAGGTCATGATCTCATGGATCGTGGGTTTGAGCCCCGAGTCAGGCTCTGTGCTGACAGCTTGGAGCCTGCCTGGGATTCTCTGTCTCCCTCTCTCTCTGCCCCTTCCCCACTCATGCTCTCTCTCTCTCAAAAATAAATAAATAAACATTTAAAAAAATGTTTTTTCATTGCCTGAAAGGCATGCAATTGTAAGGAAAAATGAAGAACTGGTCAAGAAGACATGAAATGAAGCAGATGACAAAAATTAATATTTTATTTAACACTGATCACCTCAGAATAAGTTATGTAGAAAAATACATCTCTGAATACTTTCATTGCTGGACAATAAAGTCTGTTATTTTTAAAATTAAAAAAAAAAAGAATTCATTAGGTTAAGTTTCCCAGGGTAAGCACCTACACTTCTTCCTTGTTGTTCACATGAAAAAGAACAGTATTCCTTCACTTTCTCTCTTACACCAATTTGCCATCTTTCAGTTTCATTGTGTTTCAAACTCTAGGACATCCTGAATAGCTTGAGCTAGATGCAGAACAATACAGAAAAGTTTATTCTACTATTTCTCTAATCATTTGGCAGGTAGTCTTAGTTGGACCTAACTTCCAGAAATAAAGTTCAAGTTAACTTAAATTTAGAGGTAAGGACAGGGGAAAAGGGACATACTTTCAGCATATGAGATACCACATAATAACAAAAACAACAAAATCTAAAAACCTTTCCTATTATTATGGAATTGAAAACTGACTTCAAACAGATTTGGTTCTAAAATATAGAGGGGACAGCTAACAAAGAAATATGAAATAAGGCAGAGAACTCAAGTCTGAGAATTTAATGAGACACCCTTAGATTACTGAGCCATTATTAAGTAGAGGCATCTTCAGTGAACAGTAGTTGCTATTCTTATTTAATATCCAAATGGCCAAGATATAAACTATTCCCTTTGCCTAAAGCTATACTGGCTTAGCTAGTATTCCCAAAGGCTCTTGACTCATAGGCAAACCTCGAGATGATGGATGACAGGGCTTTACCCCTTTGATTAAAAATGTGTGTGTTTAGTACGTGAAAGACTGAACACTCAGTGTTCCTTATTCCAAAGTTAGAGGATACCTGACAATCTTCTCAAGTGTCTAAATCTTCAAAGTAAAATAGGTTTGGAGTATTGTTTGGTCTTAAAAATAAAATGAGGTAGGGAAGGCTGGGTAGCTCAGTCAGTTAAGTGTCAGACTCTTGATTTTTAGCTCAGGTCATGATCTCATGGTTCGTGAGATCGAGCCCCATGTCAGGGCTCTGTGCTGGCAGCATGGAGCCTGCTTGGGATTCATTCTCATTCCATCTCTCTCTCTCTCTCTCTCTCTCTCTCTCCTCCCCATCTCCCATGTATGTTCTCTCTCTCTCTCTCTCTCTCTACCAAAATAAATAAACATTTAATAACAATAAATAAACTGAGGTATTTCAATTTCTCGTAAATACCTTCAGACTATAAAAGCATTGACTGGCCTAGTATCTCACCTTCATCAAAGGGTTGTTTTTACCAGTGGCACCATTACCCCAGTGCCCACATATGAAATACACAAAAACAGCTCAGTATTACTCAACTCCTTGTATTAATAAACAGGCACACATCAATTTTACAAATATAATTTATCAAGCAAAGAAAACTAGAAGCATTTTTCATTATAAACAAATCAGAGACCCAAAATGTTTGATCCAGAGAATAGAAACGGATTCATTTAAAATAAACTAAAGCCATAAGTAAAAGAAGTTTCAGGTGAAGCAAATCATATGTTAGATGATGGCACCTACTGACTAAATGTAATACTGCATCACTACGTGAGTCATGGATGTCTGCAGCAAAAGCAAAGTTTTCGGTGGTGCATGTAGAGGCTGCTTCTAGGTAACAGGCTTGAGCAATGGAATGTAAAAAGGGCCCACAGTGACCCCCAGGTTGAATACAGACAGGCCCATCATCAGATGACCCACCTCAAATATCCATAGGCCCTCACTAACCAATGGGCTATTTACAATCAGGCACAGTTACCAAAAAAAAATTAAATTCTATACATTGCCATACCGCCTCTCCTTTGCTGTCCTGCCTACCCACAGCTCCCTCGAGGTTGTATTCAATACACTTCTAACTCCTTTATTCTGCCTCAGGTGAATTCTTTTACCAGCAACACCAAGGAACCCCAACCCAATCGGGATGCCCAACATCTGAGGGGCCCCCATCCGCCCAGGAAAGACAACCACAGTGTGAAACAAGAAGATCCCCATAATTTCTTAGGGGTAGTAACTATAGTAGTGTAGAAAGGAAGATGGTGATCAACGGCCAAAGAAAAATCTCGTACTAAAGAACACAACACAAACAAGAAACAGGCTCACAGGGAAGTACTAAAATTCTCAGCAAGGTAAATCAATGCTGGGCATATAAAATTCCAAGGATTCCAACCTTAACTTTCTTCTTGAAATATTTTAATTCAGTCTTTTAGATTTTAATTTTTAGGTATATTATGTCTAATTTCACTGTGAAAAATAAAAGCAAAGTAGGATTCACCTGACAAAAACTGTTTTAAAGAGAAACTATACTCTGAAAAGTAAGAGATGTATTTCATAAATGATTCTTCAGTGAGAGAGAGCATGATTAGGGAAACAAAATGAGTTGTACATGTAGGGACCATTGTGTTCAACCCTCTAACTCTCTTGAGTTGAACGACCTTGAGTACAGTTTTAACATCCCTGAACATCATTCCTCAGTTATGTACCTTAAAATATTATTAAAAAAAAATTTTTTATATGTTTATTTATTTTTGAGAAACAGAGTGAGACAAAGTGTGAGTGGCGGAGGGGCAGAGAGAGAAGGAGACACAGAATCCGAAGCAGGCTCCAGGCTCTGAGCCAGCGGTCAGCACAGGGCCTGATGCGGGGCTCAAACCCACGAACCTTGAGATCACGACCTGAGCCGAAGTCAACCGACTGAGCCACCCAGGCGCCCCTTAAAATATCATTTTAAGAAGTGGCACATAGGAGGTACTCAACAAATGGCTATTGTTGAAATTATTATAGAATTGCTAAATTTCTCCCAGGAGGACTTTTGGTCAATAAAACTATATGTCACTGTGCCAATAAAACTACAAAGAACTGACCAGTTAAAAGTTCCTTAATTCCTATGGAATTCCTGGTTCTAAGTTTTTTTGTTTTTTTTGGTTCAATAGAAAGGGTTTTAGATACAGAAAAAAATTTTTTTCAGATATTTAATTCTGTTGACTTCCAGAAGATAGGAAATACTACTTTTCTGGCACATCTCACGTTTAACATGGGCAGATAGATATATTCCTCTGTCAGATAGGACTGCTTTCCTCTCTGTCCATAACTACCACCAGAAACTGGGTAGCTGTGCTCAAAATTGTAACTTGGGCTGTCCAACTCTGGTGATGCAATGCAAGGAGCAGCTTACCTCCTCGATATTTAATAAGCATATACTGTGTAAGGGCTAACAAGTCAGCCAGCACCACCCTAGAGTATTATTCTTACTTCCTCTCTGAATCAAGCTGGCTAATCAACCCCTTAAAGAGAGGCCATTCTAATACTCTACTACATGAAAGAGAAGAACAAAGGCTTGTTCTCTTTAAGGCTAGGACACAATTACTGGGCCTTTTCTGAATAGGATCTATCTTTATGCTTGTCCCAGTGATTTCACAAGCTGTGGGATTTAAATAAATATCTAGGCTAGGGATGGTTTCCTAAAGAAGCTCAAATTCTCTGCTTGAAGGAAAGAAGAAAGAAAAGGAATGGCATCCAACCCAACTAAGCAGAGTTACTTAACAACAGATTCAGAAATGTGCTAATACAATTTCAGGTAAATTTTCTAGCCTTTCAAGGACTGGAAATGAATGCAAACATCCTGGATTTGATTTGATTTCTCTTGAAATGTAGGGAAAGGTGAAAGTTTTCCCCAAGCTAAACTTTAATTATCTACTTATGTTCATAGAAACTGATAGAAAATCAATATAAAAATTTCAAAATATACACATACACACCTGTGTGTTGTATGAGTATGTTTTAAAATAGTCATTATCTTCCATTAGAAAGCAAGTGGTAAGGAAGGCTGCAAACAAATCTTATTTTTTAAGTTTTTTTTAAAAAATTTATTTATTTCAAGAGAGAAAAAACCACAAGCAGCGGAGGGGCAGAGAGAGAGGGAAAGACAGAATCCCAAGAAGGCTCCAAGCCATCAGCACTGAGCCTGATGAGGGGCTTAAACTCACAAAGTGTAAGATCACGACCTGAGCTAGGATCAAAGTGAGACACTAAAATGACTGGGCCACCCAGGTGCCCCAACAAATTTATCTATTTATTTTTTTTTTTTTTTTAATTTTTTTTTTCAACGTTTATTTATTTTTGGGACAGAGAGAGACAGAGCATGAACGGGGGAGGGGCAGAGAGAGAGGGAGACACAGACTCGGAAACAGGCTCCAGGCTCTGAGCCATCAGCCCAGAGCCTGACGCGGGGCTCAAACTCACGGACCGCAAGATCGTGACCTGGCTGAAGTCGGACGCTTAACCGACTGCGCCACCCAGGCGCCCCTATTTATTTATTTTTAAAAATAATAACAATGCCCTAGATTACAGAAAATTGGAAAAGAAAACCCATAGTCATTATTATAAATTCTATACCAAAATTCAAAACCATTTCAGATTTCTCAGTTCTTGGGAATTGCTGCTATTATTGACAGCATTTTTATTACATTTTTTGTATTCAATTTATTTTATTTTATTTTTTAAATTTATATCGAAGTTAGTTAGCATATAGTGCAACAATGATTTCAGGAGTAGATTCCCTAATGCCCCTTACCCATTCAGCCCATCCCCCCCCAACACACAACCCCTCCAGTAACTCTCTGTTTGTTCTCCATATTTAAGATTTTGTATTCAATTTTTAAAACCATTGTCTAAAAACAACTCTATGAGGTATAAAGAATTTTATTTTCTATATGAAAAACTGAGAAAAATATGTTAAATGATTTGCCTACACTACAAACTAGTTAATGGGATAGTCAGAAATGGATCCTAGGTTTCCTAATTCCTAGGTCTTTCTACAAATCTAGTGGTTTCAAATTTTAGCCCCAGAATCCTCTCTCAAACTAAATATTTTGTGGAACACCACTAATTCATAGATACAATTGTAGTTGTTCCAAATGAAGTGGATATTTGGGCCAGAGCCCTGTATACCCAAGCTCTACCTTCCTCATCCACGATGGACTTGGAGGCACTTCCAGGGATCATCATAATCCCAAAGAACACATGGTAATAATACCACCATCAAAGTCACCTCTCTTATTCCCTATGGGAAATCTATAAAGTTACATTCTAACCCAAACATGAATAAGACTAATCACTAATAAAATAACACCTGTCATGCTATCATATCTAAGATCTTTAAAGTCACAAAATATATATTGATGGAAGTAAACGTTATATCCCAATTGCAACACCCAAAGACCATGGGCACACAAGGTTTACCAATTGTTGAACTATTCCCATATGATACGATATGAAGGGAGAAATATTTTATTTCTTTAGCAATACTGTCACTTCATTTACAATCGTGGCATGAAAACTAGCTATTTGTTTCTGAAGTTAAATATAGATACCTTTCTTCAAATAAAATTTAACTGTATTGAAGGAACCTTATAAGCTAATGGGGCAAAGTAGGGGAGAAGGGGAGGACATGCCAAGAAAAGTCAGCCAATAAGCCTTTTCGAAGCAGCGGAAGACTCTAGAACAGTAAAATGGCAGAAGAGGTGACAAAAGTAAAGGATTAGTTCAAGGTTTTTGAGCAAAATGGTGAAGAGCATACACAGTTGATGGACTGACATCAAAAGCAGAAGCAACAACACTTACAGTGTAGGGGAGCAAAAGTTACCACCTTAAAATGTGTCTCTTTGGCATGTGGATTATTTTAAGCTGATTATTTTTAAGAAATAGAAGGCCTGGGAAGAAGCAAGCTTTAACCTTCCCCCTAACTGCCTAAACCTATTTAGCTAGAGGACCTCTTTCAGGAAGGGAGCTATCTCCATGGACAACTACAGCATAATATGAACGAGGTGTGGGAGACAGGGAAGAATTTAGCAGTCTGTTAGTTAAAATTCCTCTCTGTGTCCACTGTTTTTGTATGGCCCAGCAAACATTTGTTTACCAAACAGTTAATCTTTTTCATCTTTCTGTGAATTATCTCCTTCCCTCTGAATTCCCTGACCTCTACACTTTTCTCCTTAGTTATAGATCCCATATAAGCCTCATTTGCTTGACTGCCTGTGGGATTCATTTTCTTATGACACACCATTATGTAAGTTTAAATTAAATTTGATTTTTCTCTTGTTTATCTATGTGATGTCAATTTAATTCTTAGACCACCCAAAAGAACCTTGGAGAGTAAAGGAAAACCTTTCTTCCTCAACAATAGGCATAAATAAATGTACTTGAGGGCAAAGTAGAGCATAAACTTCTTGTCTACACCCACCTGAGTAAACAATCATATTATTACTACAAGCTTCTGCGAAAGGACTATTGCCAGAAGCACAAACAAGGTTCATAAAACAAAGAAGTATTATTTTTTTAAATCCCAGCACAAGTTATCCAGGGTTGAAGCAATAACCAACCAGCAGGTCAAGTTTATTAATCCCAAGCGCCAAATAGAAAGCAAACCTCAAACTTAATTTGCCTCTGAAAACAACCTTGAATTCAGAAGAGAACCAGGGTGGAGATGACTGACAGTGTATATACAAAACCACCAAACAATGAGAACAACATATACAAAAAACATCAGGAAACAGCTGATGATGTTGAAGTTTAAATCATACAAGGTCAGAGAAAAACCCCTACAGCCTTTGCATCCACTTCAGAAAAGCCATTATCAGCTCCATTCCTTTCTTGCTACCAAATACATTATGTCCAATAAACTAGCTGCTTACCCAAAAATATTCACTAACGGTAAAACATTTAATATTCTTAAAGTTCTAACATCCCACACTTCAAAGACTATATGGTCTTCCAAAATGAACAGCAAACTGGAATGTAACTGTTTTCTTCTTGCCAATGCTACCAATTACCCATGTGAGCTAAAGCAAATAATTTTTTTTCTGTCTCTCAACCTTTTAATTTGTTAATAAGGGATTTTAACAACTATACCATTTACCTCAAAATATTATTGTAATTATCTGATAATATACATCAAAGCATGATTTAAAGTACTAAATATCATGTAACTAGTACATTTATGAAAGACATCCATTTTACCAACCAGTCATTGCAAACAGAAGGTTTAATTTATTTTCATTAATACTAAACTTGAAAAGAGTCCATATTTATGTACTGTTACATAAGAAGAAGAAGAAGAAAAATCCTTGTACCTTTCTCCTGAGAAACTGTCTTACCCTGATAGCCACAGGTTATACACAAGCTCTGGCTCTCTCTCAACATTACAGATATAGAACTGAAAATCTTCACCAATCAGAGGTCATTGTCAATAAGAACTTATTTCAATTGCCTGAGCAATTTTCCAGTTGAGCTTTGAATTCTAACATAACAAATTATGTATTAAAATACATAATTTTGTTATGAAAACTTTCAGATAAATCATTAAATGAGAGGTGTCACCTTTTGGAAAATATGTATCAGTATACAAAACTACACAATTCATTTAAGCATGTAGCAGTAAATTCCTTCTCCACTCTGTCTAAGGCCGTGTGCCACAGAGGTTTGTTCTGTAGTTGCTTGGACCTGCAAGCAGTTTAACACATTTTTTTAAGTAGTCTCCACACCCAACATGGGGCTTGAACTCACCACCCCAAGATCAGGAGTCGCATGTTCCATCAACTGAGCCAGCCAGGGGCTCCTACCACAAATTTTATCTAAACCAAATACTGAAATCTTGTTCTAAGCTTCCTACCTGCTAAAAGAACTGAAAGAATTAAACATGTGAAATAATGTCTCACAAAGAACAGTTTGGGGCTGTTTTGAGAACAAAAAGGATGATGATAAAGCATGTGAATTGGGCTTCGTGTGCTAACTGCCTAGAATATGACTTGATTTTCTTACTTCGTATAACTAAATTGGAGCTCTAACACTCTAGCATTCAAAATCATGGGATGAGACTTTTTTTTTTTTTACAATTTCTCCTTAGAAATCAAAGGACAAAGACACTTCTGCTGTTCTGTACACTGAGAAAACTTTGCACAGTGATCCATGAAATATATCTGTGGTGATTGACCATTGTACTGCAACTGCTATGTATTTTATACTGTAACAACTTCCTGGTCAAGGTAGATACGGCCCAATTATAAAATGATGAGCCCTGGGACACCTGAGTGGCTCAGTCAGTTGAGTGTCCGACTTCGGCTCAGGTCACAATCTTACGGTTCATGAGTTCAAGCCCTGCTTCAGGCTCTGTGCTGACAGCTCAGAGCCTGGAGCCTGCTTCGGATTCTGTGTCTCCCTCTCTCTCTGCTCCTCCACTGCTCACGTTCTGTCTCTCTCTCAAAAATAAATAAAGATTAAAAAATAATAAAAAAATAAAATGATGAACTCTGACCATCTGAAAACATGTAGGAAATATTGAAGGAGAGTTTGTCGTTACTAGTGAGAGTTTAAACTAAAAGGCTGTGAAAGAGAGAAGGGTGGGAAAAGACAAGAGAATTATAAATATAGTTGCTACGATGCAGGAAACAAAAGCAGCCAGTCCAAAGGAAGAGAAAAATGGACTGAGTGTGTACAGAGAAAGTGATTATGAAGAAAGGAGTAAAAAAAAACAGAGATAGAGACAGAGAGAAGAAAAAAATAGAATAGAGGGTCAAAAAGAGATTTGAGTCCTGGAGCAATCCTGGAGCTCACCAGGCTCAGTTCCAATCCACATGCACCCTTATAATAAATCATCCATACTTTGACATGGTTTGAGTATGACTGTTAATAGAAACCAAAAGGACCAAACTTAATTCATAGTCTCCTACCTGATATTTCCACCCCAACAGGCTGAATTTCTAAATTCATAACCTCTTTTGGTACATTTTCTAACTGCAGTTTTCCTCAAAACTTAAAAGGTAACTGTCACACCCTTTTATGGGTGTCCCTCCTGTAATGTGATGTCTACTATATTCGCTAGCTGACCACCTAAGATTCAAATTTAACACCTAAATGTAGTAACTGGAGCTGGGCAATTTAAACAATCAAATATTTGAATCCTTACTATGCAAGGCACTTCTTTTTAAGAAGTAACTTTTAAAGAAGAGATTTTTGGGGCCACCTGGATGGTTCAGTCAGTTGGTTAACCATCTGACTCTTGATCTCAGCTCAGGTCTTGATCTCAGGATCATAAGTTCAAGCCCCACACTGGTCTCCATGCTGGGCATGGAGCCTACAAGAAGAAAGAAAAAAGAGAGAGAGAGAGAGAGAGAGAGAGAGAGAGAGAGAGAGAGAGAGAAAGAAAGAAAGAAAGAAAGAAAGAAAGAAAGAAAGAAAGAAAGAAAGAAATTTTGTTCTTCTCTCTCCTAATTTGCATTTGCACACCAAAAAATATACCACACTTGCCTTTGTTCATTAACAAAGAAAGTGAGTAGAAAGAAGCATAACTAATGCATATCCATGCAGCAGAAATCCCTTAAGAACTATGGTTTCCTCATCATTTCTGGTAAATTAGTCCAGATAATCTTGTTTCCAAAGAAACAAGGAAGTAAATCAGGTCCTGCTATATTCAGGTCTTTTTTAAATTAGTAAAACAAACAAACAA
The DNA here is from genome assembly GCF_022837055.1 of Prionailurus viverrinus. Taxonomy (NCBI): domain Eukaryota; kingdom Metazoa; phylum Chordata; class Mammalia; order Carnivora; family Felidae; genus Prionailurus; species Prionailurus viverrinus. The sequence continues at coordinate 80,475,384 of NC_062563.1, read as the reverse complement.
ACAAAACTTAAAAGTCCCAGGAATCTAAAAAAAAATATTTAAAACAATATACTTTTATTTCTACCGGTTTTATTTAAAAAAATTTTTTTAATGTTTATTTATTTACTTATTTTTGAGACAGAAAGAAGAGGGGGGAGGGGCAGAGAGAGCGAGAGAGACAAAGAGAGAGAGAGAGAGAGAGAGAGAGAGAGAGAGAGAGAGAGAGAGAATATCCCAAGCAGGCTCTGCACTGTCAGCTCTCAGCACAGAGCCTGATGCAGGGCTCAAACTCACAAGTTGTGAGATTATGACCTGAGCTGAAACTAAGAGTCAGACACTTAACCAACTGAGCCACCCAGGTGCCCGTGGTTTTTTGTTTTTTTTTTTGTTTTTTAAGTAGGCTTCACACCCAGTGTGGAGCCCAATGCGGGGCTTGAGCTCACAACCCTAAGATCAAGACCTGAGCTGAGATCAAGAGTCTGACACCTTAACTGACTGAGCCACCCAGGCACCCCTATTTTTGCTCTGTTTTAAAGAGGCTAACCCAACATAAAAAGAGCAGCAAGGGGAAGTCTATATGAGCCTATTAGGTTCCACTAGAGTAAACAATTTCCAATTTCAAAGAAAACACTTTGGGCTTTGAAAAGGAGATACAGCACTTTTACTAATATGAGTCAATGGTTTCTAGAATAGTCAAATTTGAAGTAATTCCTCCTTAAACCAATTTCACAAAATCTGCATATTCTGGGCAGTTTTTAATTATCTTCCAATCAATCAAAAGTATATTCAGAATGCTTCCTATCTGTTCAGTGTAAGATATGTATCACACAATTCCTGTACTCAAAAAATTTTTTAATTTAACTAGAGAAATAAGAAACCATATGGTGGAAGAACTTGCAAATTATAAAGGGACATGTAACTAAGCGTTAGATGGTATTCTACAAACTCAAGTACCTGTACAGGCACTGAAGACTACAAAGAAAAGATGAACCATGTAGTAGAAAAGATCATTACACAGCAGCAATAGTCAACAGTTGTTGTCAATGTGATAGCAGATGTTAAGAGCAAATTTAAAGGAAGCCAAAACAACGCAGTTTCTGTCTATGTCAGGCAGATGATTTGAGTAAGGATCACTGGAATCCCACCATCCACCTTTTCTTCATAATTCATTAGAGATCAAATTCTAACTCTTCCTCAGAATACAAAACCATTTTTATTTTAAAAATCACAAAATAAAGGTTTTCAAACACAAAATTCAATGCAAATGTGGCATTATTAAAATAAGTAACAAAACAAAATTTAGTTTAACATAAATGGCAATAGGCCTCCAGAGTAAAGATAAACCCAATGAAAGATGATACCCTGGCTCTTCAGTTTAATGTAAAATTACAAACCAGATATGACTTAATCAATTTTAATTACCAACAACTTTCACTTGGTGAAGTACATTTAGGGACACGTAGTGGTTTTTTGTTTGTATCTTACCAATGAGTATCATGCTTCGTAACATTTTAGTCAAGCCAATTACTGAAATAAAAAAATTTCTATGATCTTTAATAATAGTGTTCAGTACTTAAAGGATTAAATATGAAACAGTATCTACTGAATGCATTTGAGTTTCCAAAACTCAACTGATTAAAAAGGAAAAAGTACTCATTAACACAGCAGCATTTATTTAGGAGTTAATCATATTTTGTCTTCAGAGAACTGGTTCACTAGGATCAGGGCTGATTGTGTGTAACTACTGTGAGGATTAACCAAAGGAAGTAAAGAAGTCTAAAAGCGAAGGCAACCCAACCAGAGCTGGGGTTGGCAGGTGTGGGGCCAGATGGAGTAGAGTTCCTAAGAATAAAGAGAAAGGAAATGGAGGCAGATAGTGAAATGAATAGTTTTTTTGTTTTGCTTTTTGTTTTTTTACTAGAGCAAGCAAGTTCTCATGCTATAAAAAATGAAAAGGAATAGTCAGTTAAGAGGTCAAGAAACCAAGGTCAATCACTAAGAAAGCTAAAAGAGTAGTGAGGCAATGACCAGCACGGAGAGGAGATGAAAAACTGAGAAAACGTTTCATAACACCTCAAAGATATACTTAGCCTATGTATACTCCCTTTTATTAATTATTTGGAATTCTAATTAATGATTAGAACTAGAATTATTCTAATCTAATGATGATTATATTAGGATTAGAATTATTTGGAATTCTAATTAATGTTACTAGGTATTGTCAATTTTTGAATAATCTATCCCTTGTAAAAATAATCCTAAAACATAGAATCATCTGCATATATAAGCTGTAAATCTACACTGAAACCCTGGGGGCTGTAAAAGAAAAAATTTTAAGAAGATACAGTCATCTTATATATTGTATTTATTTCTATCAACTTGTAAAATATGTTAGTTCTTCTAAAGCTCAAAATAAATGGTAAAGTAACATATTTTGGATATTACCATATAATATGCTCAAATAAATATCAAATGTTAAAATTAAGGCTTCTAAAACATCAGGGAATATTTTAATTTCAGTACATGGTCTATTAAAAGACTATGTATATGACAAAGAATGATAAAAAAATGGTGCTCAGAAAAGACAGGAAACACCATCACTACATATGAAGAATCCTTGCCAAGACAGTTAACCTAAATCTGAACAAGTCTCTTAGATGAGTGGTTCTCTATGGGGGCAATTTTTGCTACTGGGGGACATCTGGCAATGCCAGTAGACATTTTTGGTTGTCGCAATTGGGTAAGTGGGGAAGGTGCTATTGGTATATAGTGGCTAGAGACACTAAACATCATCTTACAATGCATCTTGTATTGTTCCCCATGACAAAAAATTATCCAGCAAAAAAAAAAAAAAAAAAAAAAAAAAAAAGCAAATGGAGACTGAGAAACCCTTCTCTAGATCTAACAGGAAATAGAGGGGTCAGAGAAACATGCTAAATTAAGAACTTCATGGGAATGCAATCAGCAAAATCTGGAACTTGGGAAACTTTACAGGACAAATGACCCAATTTCTTTAACTAATAAATTACAAGGGAGAAAAACAAGACAGGGGGATCTACAGAGTAAAAGAGACTTAAAAATCCTATCAACCAAAGCTGATATGTAGACACTTTTTAAAAAATGTTATACAACTGGCAAAATTTTTAACAATGACCAGACAGCTAATAAGATACTGTTAATTTTTTTCAGATGTCATTATGTATTGTGGTTATATAAAGAGACATAAGATTTTTTTTTTAATTTTTTTTTCAACGTTTTTATTTTATTTTTGCGACAGAGAGAGACAGAGCATGAATGGGGGAGGGGCAGAGAGAGAGGGAGACACAGAATCGGAAACAGGCTCTAGGCTCCGAGCCATCAGCCCAGAGCCTGACGCGGGGCTCGAACTCACAGACGGTGAGATCGTGACCTGGCTGAAGTCGGACGCTTAACCGACTGCGCCACCCAGGCACCCCAAGAGACATAAGATTTTTACAGAATAAATGATTTCTGGAATTTGCTCCAAAATAATCCAACTGAACATTTTGATAAAAACCAAATACTTTCATCAGTCAAAATAATGGTGCTAATAAAACTACTGGATTCCTGAATTACAAAAAATATACATTTACAGTTTAGATAAAGCATTAAAAGCTATTTTTTAAAAGTAATGTTTTGCTAAATTATTATCATACATTCAACTAAAGTGTGTCAAAACTGGAGATAAAGACTCTATAATAACGTTCAGAGAAAGAGATCATCTCTCTACTCTCAGAAAATGACCTCCCTTCCCTTCCCACTGGAAAAATAAGACCTTAACTGCACACCTCTGCAGAAACTTAGAGTGATCATGCTGGAAACCTCTGCAAAGATTCTTCCAGAAAACCACAATCAATGAAGTCATCTGAGCAGCAGGATTCTCCCTGGTGACTATCAGTTCCTACTATATTCTTCCTGAATACTATAGCATGGTCAGTCACTAGGTCTCTAAGGTAAACTATTCTAAAGTGAAGAGGATTTTCCAATCTGCTGTTTCCTTTAATGTCCAAAACAGGCTAACAAAAACTACGAAATTTAGGGAATTAACTTAGTTGCTATTACTACCCATTTTTAGATTAATGCACAGGACTTGAAGACACTGATGTTCTTTTCTGTCGCAAAATTATGCATAAGATTTAAATGTCTCCAAATGAGGCAGAGCAATGCCCATATTCCACATGGTTCTAAAGAAGTGTTTCCATGTTGACAGTAACCTTTACCTGACATGACGTATGTGACAAAAATCATGAGTCAAAACAACCCTATATAAAGTATGTTACTTAAAATAAAACAATAATCATCTTTTTTTTTAATTTTTTTTTAAGTAAGCTCTACTCCCAACATGGGGCTTGACCTCAAGACATCAAGAGTTTCACATTCTACTGACTGAACCACCCAGGCACCCCAAACAATAATAGTTCTTAGTGGAATATGCTCTTCTAAAAATTAGTAATAACACAGTCAACTCATTAAATCAAATTACTGTATAGATGGATCATAATGGTTTAGTGACTTGGCTAGCAAGTACCAGAGGTAGAATTTAAGTCCAGGAATGTCAGGATCCAGAATCTACTAACTTTCCCCTATACTTTTCATGACAACATCATCTCCCTAGAGAACACAGTTGCCTTGGTATCAAAGAGTGAGGTATACCTCCAAAAAAAGACGGTCCTGGGTAGCTAAAAGTGATAAAGATCACTGATCACAAAGCAACAGGTAGTTAAATGGGTTGCTGAGTTATGACTTAAGGTCTAATTGGACTCAAACAGGTCTGTGTCTGAATTCTGGCTCTCTCTTCTACTAATTGTATGATCCTGGGCAAATTACTTCACCTCTTTGTGCCTGACTTTCCCCATGTGCAAAGTAGGAAAAAGAACAGTACATCCTCACTGGGCTTTTGCTAATCTGTCAAATAGCAAATGATTTTCTAAAAATTATTATTGGCTTAGCACCACCTCCACTTTCTTCTCTGGGGTTGAATTTTAAAAAAAGGCACCAGGATTACACAGGAAAGAGGAAAATTCTAGGTTGTTCACAGAGAGAAGAGAACTAACAGACTTTATAATAGCATTAATGACTGCTTCTTGTTAAATGCCCATGTGTGCCAGTTATTTGGGTTTTTAAACCTCGATTAAAAAAACAAACAAGTGGGACTACATCACACTAAAAAGCTTCTACACAGCAAAAGAAACAAACATCAAAATGAAATGGCAACCTACAGAATGGGAGAAAATATTTGTAAACCATCTATCTGGTAAGAAGTTAGTATACAAGATACGTAAGGAACTCATATAAGTCATTAGCAAAAAACAAAAACAAAAACAAAAAACCCCAAACAATCCATTTTAAAAATAGGCAAAAGATCTGAATAGACAATTTTCCCAAAGAAGATATAAGATGGCAACAGATACAGGGCACTTGAGTGGCTCAGTCGGTTGAGCAACTGACTTCGGCTCAGGTCATGATCTCACGGTTTGTCGAGCCCCATGTCGGGCTCTGTGCTGACAGCTCAGAGCCTGGAGCCTGCTCCTGATTCTGTGTCTCCCCCTCTCTCTCTGCCCCTCCCCCACTCATGCTCTGTCTGCCTCAGAAATAAATAAACATTAAAAAAAAAGATGGCAACAGATACATGAAAACATGCTCAACATTACTAATCACCAGGGAAAGGCAAATCAAACCACAATGAGGTATCACCTCACATCTGTTACAATGGCTATTATTTAAAAACAACCAAACAAACAAAAATAAACAAGAGACAAATGTTGGAGAGGCTATACAGAAAAGTGAACCTTAGTGTACTGTTGGTGGGAATATAAATTGGTACAGCCACTACTAGAAAACAGGAGGGAGGTTCCTCAAAAAATTAAAATCAGACTACCATATGATCCAGCAATCTCACAGAAGTGAGTATACATCTGAATAAAACAAAACCACTATCTTGAGGAGATATCTAATTACCTCCATGTTCACTGCAACATTATGCACAATAGCCAAGACATGAAAACAAATAATCTAAGTGCCAATGATGGACAAATGGATAAAGAAATATGATATATATACAAACACACAGTTGAGTATTATTCAGCCACAAAAAGAAGGAAATCCTGCCTTTTGTGACAATATGGATGAACCTTGAGGGCACTGTGTGTGTGTGTAAAATAAGTAAAATAAGTAAAGTGTGTGCTAAGTATAATAAGTCAGAAAGAGAAAGACAATACTGTTGTTCTCACTTACATGAGGAATCTAAAAAAGCCAAACTCATAGAAATAGAGAACAGAATGTTGGTTGCCAAGGACTGGGAGGTGGGGGAAACAGGGAGATGTTGGTCACAGGGTATAAACTTCTAGCCACAAGATAAATAAATTCTAAAAAAAAAAAAAAAAAAAAGATAAATAAATTCTAGGGATCTAAAGTACAGCATGGTGAATACAGTACAAAGGACAATATTATATACTCAAAAGTTTCCAAGACAGTACATCTTGAATGCTATCACCACACACACACACACACACACACACACACACACACACACACACACAGTAGTTATGTGAGGGGATAGAGGTATTAATCTTATTGTGATAATCATTTCACAATATATACAGGTATCAATAATCATGTTGTACACCTTAAACTTACATATGTTCTAAGGCAGTATCTCAATAAAACGGGGGGGGGGGGAGGACTTAGTTGAGAGGAAAAGAAATTACAAGTCAGAATGGTATTAAGTTTGGGTAGAAAATAATATTATAGTAAATATCTTAAATTTTCAAAATACTATGCTGATATAGGGTCGACAGCCCTGAAAAAGTAAGATACTCTGATATAATCATAGAATAACTTCAAAGTTCTTCCCAAAAGATTCAATACAAAATTCCTATTTAACCTCCCTGTAACGTAAATATCAACAGCAAAAGGTATATGTATAACTTACTTATGTGTAAGGTACAATCACATACACTATATGGAAATTCACTAGATTTGGAATTTTTATATTTTTTAGGTCTTTCCTTTAGTTGAAAAAGATCCTAGGTCTAGTTTTTCTTTGTGCAGACTGCAAGTAAAATAAAATACTGTCTCCAAGACATTTAAAGCCAAGCACAGTGCAAAGACTTCTTCTATAACCTCGTCACCTAAATACTGCTAATTACAGTATAAAACACATAGGGAGAATATTTTATGACCAGAAAATATTAACACAAATATTTATGAACAAGTTTGAAAACCTCAATGAAATCATAATGTTCACTTTACAATTTGTCCAAAAACCAAGAAAAAATCTGAAATGTTATATCAAAGTTTAATCCCCAGGTCACTGAACTTCTCAATTAACCTTTTTCTTTCTATTAACCTAATATAGTAATGCATTTTCTCGGACACAAGCCAAAAATAAAATTATTAAAGCCCTCCACCCTTTTCTACAACATTTTAAGTAAACAAAATGAAAACACTTTATTGGAATGATTAAAAATCAAAGAAATACATATTAACTATTTCAGCTTAGTATGACTTTTTAAGAATAGAAAACAAAGCATCTCACCAGAAAAATATGGAAAATACTTAAAAGGATACAGAGTAAAAAATATAGATATCCCCGCATCCAAAAACAATCTCCTAAAACATTTTTTGTGTATTATTTTGGTACTTTTTTCCTGTGCAAGTACATATATATTTATAAAATTTGGATTATGATGGCTGTATAACACTGTACTAAAATGTCAATAGTAAATTTTGTGTCTTTTACCAGAATAAAATAATTTTTTTCATTTGGATTATGCTATGTATACAGTTATGTATCTTGTTTTTTTCCCCTCACACTGAACATTATTTCATGAACATTTTCCAATAAAAAATTGTAAATAATCGCTCATTAAATAATTTGTAAAAACATTACTTTTTAAAAATGTTTATTTTTGAAAGAGAGAGAGAGATCCGAGAGAGAGCGAGTGAGCATGCACGCAAGCAGGAGAGGGGCAAAGAGAAGGGGGGACAGAGGATCCAAAGCAGGCTCTGCACTGACAACATCAAGCCAGATGTGGGGCTCAAACTCACAAACCATGAGACCTTGACCTGAGCCGAAGTTGGACGCTCAACTGACCAAGCCACCCAGGCGCCCCAAAACATTACTTTTTTAAATGCCTGTATAGTATTAATTCATAGAGTGGTATAACTATTTATATGGTTATTCCCTAATCCTCCTTCACCAGCCCTCTATTCATTCTTCTATTAATGGACATTCAGTTGTTTTTAATTTACTACCACATAAATTTCAAATAAATATTTGCACAAAAAAATATTTGTTCAATCTCAGGTTGTTCCCTTAGGCTAAATTCCTATGAGTACCCCTTTATCTCAACACACACACAACTTCAATTTTTGTGTTCCATGTTTTTTAAGTAATAAAAGTTTACACTGTTAAAGCCACTGGGTGGTTTGTACTTTTTCCTAACCTTGTCTCATTTTCCTCTCTCAACTCTTCAGAGGTATCTACTTTTTTTTTTTTTTTTTGATTACCATTCCATGAAAAATTTTTTAAGTTTATTCATTTGTGAGAGAGAGAGAGAGAGAGAGAGAGAGAGAGCGCGCATGTGTGCACACACAAGCAGGGGAGGGACAGAGCGGGACAGAGAAAATCCCAAGGAGAATCTGTGCTGTCAGCGCAGAGCCTCCTGCAGGGCTCCATCCCGTGGGGCCCGATCCTGCAAACCACTACATCCTGACCAGAGCTGAACTCGAGAGTCAGATGCTCAACCAACTTAGCCACCCAGGCACCCCACCATGTATATTTTTTAAGTGACTTAGTTATTTTTTAAAACTTTATATAAATGGTGTCTGTGAAGTACATCTACTTCCCTTAATTGCACAGGAACCCAACTCTCAGCTTAGTATGGAGACAGAAAGACCCATGTCTTTAGCCTTACTCATCTCTTAACTCTGATTCCACTTCAGGTTCACAAACAAGTTTCTTTTTTTTAACATGACAAAGTCTTTTGAGTTTCTATTTTTTTTTTTTATATGTCACTTCTACTGGAGCACAGGGGGTACAAAGTATGAATTTATAAGAATTATATTATTTAGAAGTATCCCTGCTCAATTGTTAAAAGCAAATAAAAACCTGAGACGAGAAAGAAAGCACATTCCAAAGACAACAAACAGCTAAATATACTGCTAAAAATACCCTCATGATTTGTTCATCAAGTACACTGGTCCCCATTTCATGTGAAGGGAGAGGAAGCAGTGGTAAATAATATTAGATGACTGATCCTAGAATATCTGACTTACACTTTCTAGAACTCTCCTCCTTCACAATCAAAATTCAAAAAGTAAAATTCAAAAAATTCAAAAAGAAAGCAAAAAGAAATGTCAAGAACTGTGGTTTAGCAACTTTCCTAGGGACCTACAGAAGAATTAAAAACTACATTATAGAGGGGTGCCTGGGTGGCTGTCAGTTAAGCATCCAACTCTCCATCTAAGCTCAGGTCTTGATCTCAGGGTCATGAGTTAAACAAAACAAAACAAAACAAAACAAACCCCAAAAAACTACATTATGGTAAAAAAAAATTAATAAACAACCTACACCCTGAATTAGACACTCCCTGTCCTCCACGTATAAGAGTGAACTTACACATTCGCAGGTTGGGGTTCTTTTATCTAAAATATATGTCAAAAGGAAAAACTCACTCAACCCCTACCTCATTCCATATACTAAATAAAGTCAATCAAAGACCTAAATATAAGAGCTACATGGGAGTATATCTTAGTGACACAGATGTGGCAATAGATTCTTAGATATAACATCAAAAGCATGAATAACAAAAGAAAAACTAGATAAACTGGAAAGAAGTAAAGTTGTTTTTCTGTGTTTTCATCTTTCATCTTAAGAGAAAGGCTAATTTTATAAACCTTATGATATAAAAGGCGTTAACCTCCTTGACTCAAAGAGTTTATATGAAGAAGAAACTGAAAAACTTTCCACCAAATCCAGCATGTAAAATAACTGAAGCCATGCCATGGCCAATACTTCTCCAATCCTATACTCTTCATTTCTCTTATCTATCATTGACCCCCTCCAACTTCACCTCCTTCACAGCCTTTATTTACTTGCCCATTAAAGGTCCACATTTCTCGAAGTTCTGCTCTTGGCCTTCCTTCTGCTCCTCAATAATCTGTTGAATTCAATAACCACTAAACAAATGCTCCTAATTCCCAGACCTCTCCTTTTGCCAAGCCTACACCACTGAAAACCAGACCCCAAATTTCCAAGTTCCTAATAAACATCTCAAGAACAGTTCAGCAAAAAAATAGAACTTGTTGGTTTTGAAGATTCTCAGTCTCTCCAGATGCAAACAATATTAAAATAAAAATGGCTTCCATACAAAGTTCAAATCCAAGGCATTACCAAGAAAACATGGTCTAGAAGATGAGGTTGAGAATGTAGCTATAAAATTCTTTGTCATAACTTCAGAAAGCTCTGAGGTAGTGCTTCTGAGTACCACTCAGTTCAACAAGCAACCCTTTAAAGATTTTAAAAGTACAACTCACAGATTCTTTTAAATAAACACTAGAGCTTCCAACAAGCTAAAGACCATTGTCCCTTAGCAGAATCCCAAGACACAAAATAGCTTATCTCACCGAGATTTTTAAGTGTGGCTTTTTATCTAATGGAGTGAGCCCAAATAAGATTTATAGGAGATCCATAAAGTTTTTAAGAGAATTATATGGGCAGAAACACTGCCCATTTGGACTGAAAGGAACACAAACAATATAAAATAAAGAGTCCTTTCAGGCAGGGAACTACACAAATGCAATACAGGCTACCTTTCATAGAAAAAGATAACTCAAACTGTAGAACCAAAAGCCCAGGAGACAAAACTAAGAGCCATGGAGAAATTCCCAGATTCTGAATTCTAATCAAAGAACTACCAACTGTGTTTAGTTGAATTTTAGAAGCAGTACGAAGTAATGGCACCTTTGTGACAACATTTTCCCTCCTTTTGAACAAGAGGGCCTACAGAGGTTATCTTAGTCTGTCTGGCCTGACCACTATATTCTGGGTGTGTCAGGAGCAGATAATTTGCCTCTGGTTTCACAGATCTTCAGAGAGAGAGGTAATATACTCAAGGAGCTGAAATTAGGGAACTATACCTAATGAGGCAAAAACATCTATGCTCCATCCAAACCTAGACTTGATGTACGTAATGATATCCTGCACTATAAGCTGATACTATAAAGGGAGAGACTTTTGCAGGATATTGAGAGGGGGCAAGTATATTTTAAATGTGAGAGGAACATCAACAATTTTGGCCAGGAATATACTGTAATGATTTAAAATATGTTCACAAATTCTTTGACACCTCCTTCAAAAGGTGGAGCCTAATTTCCTTTCCCTTAATGTGGGCTAGACTTGGAGACTTGGTTCTAACAATAAAAAAAAAAAAAAAAGAAAGTAACTTCCAAAGACTAGAGTAAGGAAAGGGGAAAATGGTTAACTTTAAAACAGAGAAACTTGGTAAACACTACCTTCACACGTGACGAAGGTTAACATCAAGAGTCAGGTCATGTGGACTGCACGTAACGTCTAATATGGTGTGATGAGAAAGGCACTTCACCTCTGCTATAATCTTTCCCAAAACCTGTAACTCCAGTCGAACCATGAGAAATACAACAGACAAGCCCAGAATGGGAGACATTCTACAGGATGACTTAACCAGTACTCTTCAAGACTGTATGGTCATGAAAACTAAGGAAAGATGAGGGACTGTCACAGACCAGAGGAAGCTAGGGAGATGCGACAACTATATGCAATTTATTTAGTCAGCAACTTAGTGGTACAACTGATTGGATCCTCGAACGGAAAGAGAACATTAATGGAAAAACTGGTAAAATAAAAATGAAATCTGTAGTTTATTTAATACCAATGTAGCAAAGTTCGTTTCTTATTTTTACAAATACACCATGGTAATATAAAATGTTAACAGGGAAAACTGAATGAGGAGAATAAGGGAACTCATTCTACTATCTTTGCAACTTCTGTGTAAATCTAAAATTATTTTAAAAATAAAGTTAATCTATAACTTTCCCTCCTCCCTCCAAGATCATACCTATTTCAGAGGGTTGGTAAGAGGACTGGATGAGTCAATGCATAGAATAGTGCCTGGAGTATGAAGAGGATATAATAAATAATGTTACTATTCTTATATTAAACACTATATTTGCTAAATGGATGAAAATTAAAACATGATAATGCACCAACAAGAGCTAACTTATTAATTCCATACTTGTTATACAGCTCTATTCCCCATTACTTCCCAGCAAAAATAAACTGTGGCATATACATACTTTAAAAAAAATGTTTAATTTTGAAAGAGAGAGAAAGTGGGAAGGAGCTGAGAAAGAGGGGAACAGAAGATCTGAAGCGAGCTCCATGCTGACAGCAGAGAGCCTGATGCAGGGCTCAAAGTCACAAACCCTGAGATCATGGCCTGGGCCGAAGTCAGGTACTTAACCAACTGAGCCACCCAGATGCCCCTACTTTTTTTTTATAAACAGAAGTAATGGTGTACCAGTCAGTGACTAAGCCATACAAGGCACTGTGGCTTCCTGCTTGCTTTTTCTTTCTTGGATCACTCACTATGGAAGAAACCAGTTTCTATGTCACTCTATGGCCAACAACCAGAAAGTAACTGAAGCCTCATAAGTGAACCTGGATATAGATCCTACAGTCCCAGTCAACCCTTGGGATGGCTATAGCTGTGGCCAATATCCAATGCAACTCAATAGGAACCGTGAGCTAGAATCACTTAGCTAATCTCCTCACAAATCCCCATCCCAAGTCCTACATGAGATAATAAATGTTTGTTAGTTTTAAGACCCTAATTTTAGGGGTTTAAAATTATCTACTACTATGTAGCAGTAGATAAGTAATATATGGATTCTCACCCTTATTAATTCATTCAAAAATTTAACACCTGTTTTAATATTTTGAGGCTTTAAGGGATACAAATATTAATGATAAATTGTAGGCTTCTTGAAGGTATAAACTAATAAGACAATGTAATGGACACATAATTGGTTTTGTTTATACAGTATGCCTAATTCCTTTGCAAAACTACTTACTTATTCTGTGTAGTATCAGCTGTCAATCTACACCTTATCCTTGTCAAAGAACTGGACAAATATTACAAGCTTAAATTACCCTAATTCCTATAAAGAGTGACTTCTCCATGGGTAGCCATGTGACCTAAGCAGGAAAAATAAGCATCAGTCTTTAATCAACACATATATATTGGGAAGAGAGAAGCATCTCTTTCCCCACTGGTATTGCTATGCTGAAAAGATGAGTATGGGCCTGATAAGTAAGCTTGTTTACAGAATAAGATGAACAAAGCCAAGACATATCTAAAGCCAGGAACCATTTTTGGGCTTCCTAAGTACATAACCCACATAACTCTTTTTTTTTTTTTTTTTTTTTTTTTTTGCTTAATTTAGACAACAATATACATGCTTTGTTTTTTCTTTAAAAAATTTTTTTAATGTTTATCTTTGAAGGAGACAGAGACAGAGCACAAGCGGGAGAGGGACAGAGAGAGAGAGGGAGACACAGAATCCAAAGCAGGCTCCAGACTTTGAGCTGTCAGCACAGAACCTGACACAGGGCTCGAACTCACAAACTGTGAGAGCATGACCTGAACCGGTCAGATGCTTAACGGATGGAGCCACCCAGGTGCCCCGTGTTTTTTCTTTTAAATCTTTGTTGTATCAAATACTAAAGAAAAGTTCAAAATATCCTGAGAATTCAGATTATCAGAGCCAATTGACATAACTGGAGAGGAATTCATGACAGAGGTATTTAGTAGTATGGACTGTGAAGAAGAGAAAAAATTTTACCACATGAAAATGGGGAGTGGATAAAGAACATTCCAAAGAGCAACAGCATACACATATATGGAAAACAGAGTTCTGCTTGGTTGGACTATACAATATATATAGGTGATTGGGCATAGAAGCCTTAAATTATTTTCTTAGAAGACAAGGCCGTTTTCTTTAGACTAAGAGAGTGTATGAAGGGGAAGTATCACAGGATGACCAGCCAAATTCATTTTGTGATCAATACTATTTGATGTGACCAGTCATTTAGCTATGTACTCACTAGCTTTATCATCATAATTCGGTTCATGCTTCTCTACATATCCACAAGACTATTAAATGACTTATTAAAATTCAGCTATACTTCCTTCGTTATTGACTTCCTCTAATCTACTTATGTTAATAACCCTGGCAATAAAAAGAAAGATGAACTTATTTGGCAGTTAGTCGGAGCTGGTTCCTAGTGACTACCACTCATCATTTATTGCTACCTGCATCTTGAGCGATACTGCTAAGCTCTCTTTAATTAATTACACACAGAGCTATCAAGAAAGTTCAGAAAAATGAGAAACCTGAAACTTAGCTTCCAAGTTCAAGAGTCCCACTTTCTCTATTCCCAATTGAGAAATCATTTTTAAAAATCCACACAAAAGTGCTAAGAATGGTCTTATACCATACAGAAAAATTAACTCAAAATGGGTCAAAAACTTAAACGTTAAGAGCTAAACACATAGGGGAAAAGTTTCATGACACTGGATTTGGCAATGATTTCTTAGATAGGACACCAAAAGCATGGGAAACAAAAGAACAAATAAACTGGAGTACATTAAAATTAAAAATTTTTGTGCATCAGGGGCATCTGGATAACTCAGTCAGTTGAGTGTCCAATTCTTGATTTTGGCTCAGGTCATGATCTCATGGGTTGGTGGGATCGAGCCCTGCATCGGGCTCTGTGCTGTCTCGATGCAGAGCCCACTTGGGATTCTCTCTCTCCTTCTCTCTCTGCCCTTCCCCCACTCATGCTCTCCCTCTCCCTCTCTCTCAAAAATCAATAAACATTTTAAAAATTTTGTTCATCAAAGGATATTATCTAAAAAGTGAAAAGGAAACCAACTGAATGTGAGAGAATATCTGCAAATCATGTATCTGTAAGGGACTGATACTCAGAATATATATAAGGAACTCCTATAACTCAATAATAACACCAAAAGCAACAACAACAACAAAAGGTTAAAAAATGGGCAAAGGACTTGAATAGGTACTTCTCCAAAGAAAATTAACAAATGGCAGATAAGCATAGGAAAAGATGTTTAACATCACTAATCATTAGGGAATCAAAACCACAATACCACTTCACACCCATCTGGATGGCAATTTATTAAAGGAAGGAAGGAAGGAAGGAAGGAAGGAAGGAAGGAAGGATCGATTGACAAGGATCTGCAAAATCTGGAATACGCATGCATTGCTGGAAAGAATGTAAAATTCTGCAGCCACTGTAGAAAAGCAGTTTGGTAGTTCCTCAAGAACGTCAACATAGAATTACCATATGACCCAGCAATCCCACTACTAGGTATACACCCAAAAGAATTAAGAGCAGGGATTCAAATAGATATTTGTACATCCATGTCCATATCAATATTATTTACAATAACCAAAAGGTGGAAAGAATTCAAATGTCCATCACTACAAATAAATAAAATCTGGTATATACATACAATGGAATAGCCTTAAAAAGGAATGAAATTCTGATACATGTTACAACAGAGATGAATCTTAAAATATTCTACTAAGCAAAATAAGCCAAAGGGCAAATATTCTATGATTCCACTTATATGATGTACATAGAACAGGGAAATTTATACACACAGAGAGTTAAAAGAGGTTACTAAAGGCCAGAGAGAGGTAGGAATGGGGAGTTACTGTTTAATGGATGTAGAATTCCTGTTTGAGGATGATGAAAAAGTTCTGGAAAGAGAAGAATGGGGATGGTTACACAACACTGTGAAAGTGCTTAGTACCACTGAACTCTACACTTAAAAATGGTTAAGTGATCAATTTTATGTTATGTATATTTTATACAGTAAAAAAAACAAGAGCTAAGAATGAGTTTGGGCCAGAGGCCTTCCACATTCATCTTGGCAGTAGAGCAGGGGCATACATGGAATGAAGCCCACAGCCAAGCAGCCAGTATACAAATACTAGAAAAACACAAGCAGTTTCCACATTGCTGAGCATGATACACTGTCACCCTGATCTTAGCACAAAGAACTTACATCTAAAATTATTTCCAAGTCCTATTAAGGCTTGGTGTCCTGGCTTCCTTTCAAGCACCCCATCTGTCCCCAAGAATAGAACCACAGAGTCTGAACAGCAACAATCTGAAAGAAGTCCAACACCAGGGGCCAGCTGTTGGCAGGCAACTAGTCAGAAGCTGAAAACTTAAGCAGTGGCAAAGCCCCATTCTCACAGGGTCAACAAGTATACAAAGACAAACACTCAAACCTCTCTCTCCCTCTTTAAATCGTTTTAATGAAATATAATATACATACAGAAAAGGACACATCTTAAGAAACAATAGTTTCTTTCAAAGTCTGTTAGGAAAAGTTTAAGTTCAGGAAACCCAAATGCATCTCTTTATAAATTTGGAGTTTAAAAATAAAATTACTTCAGCACAAGCAGCATTTTCTCAGCAGCCAAACGTTAAATAATTTCTTTTATTTTTTTCCCAAGTGGAAGAGCTAATTATAGCTATTAGAAAACTCAAGTTGTGTATTGGATGGTCAACTTAGCAATAAAACTATTAAACTAGGATCATCAATTTAAACTAAAATACTTATGCAAAAAACCCAAAGAGTTATCTCTAATCCTCACTTTCTTTCCTTTTCTATATGCCTTCCAACTCATCTCAAAGCAATTCATCTGCATTCAAAACATTTCTTCTGTCTGCTCACTTCTTTCCACCTTGACTGCTAAAATTATCTCCATCTTCCCTGCTAATATCATCTGACCTGGACCACTACAATAGCTCCAAGTGTTCTCCTGGCTTCATTTTTTTTCCCCTTTGGCACAATACTAATTTTTATTAGTTATCCCTGGGCTTGATAAATTTTGAAACATGTTACAATAAAATTTAAAAAGGAAAAGAAGTGTCAAAATTGTGGAACAGAATTTGTCAGAAGACTATATAACTCCATTTAGAAATGCAGTATGAATTTTGGCTCTGTTCATTCTGGATACTTAGCCTTGCTAACAGAAAGAAGGATGGAGTTTTTTGTTTTGTATTTTATTTTTACTTTGAGATCTCATTTTACCTAAATACTATCACACAGAGATTGGAAGCAAAAAAAAAGAATTGCTTTTAACGTGCAAAAAAACCAATTCCAATCTTAGTAATATATACATATATATATATATATATTTATATATTTATATATATACACATACACATACACATATGGCAGGGGAATCTTGGTATCATGGCTTCACTCTGGAATGTACTACAATCCATCCTTCACACATGAATCAAAGTGATCCTATAAGAACATAAATCATGTTGCATCATTCCTTTGTTTGAAACCTTCCAATGGTATCCTAATTAGGGTAAAAGTTGAAATTTCTTACCAAAGCCAACTGCTTGCACCTTAGCTGTTCCCTCTCTATTTTGTGCTCCTAGATCAGCCTGCCTCCTTAGAAAACCCTTTCCTCATTCAAGCTAAAACAGTAGCCCCTTACTTTGAAGTGGGATCTGGGCACCACTTTTTTTTTTTTTTTGAGAGAGCAAGAGGGGGGAGAGGCAGAAAGAAAGGGAGACACAGAATTCCAAGCAGGCTCTGCACTATCTGCACAGAGCGCGATGCTAGGCTCAAACTCACGAACCTGTGAGATCATGACCTGAGCCGAAGTCAGACGCTCAACAGACTGAGCTACCCAGGTGTCCCATGGACATCCCTAATTTTTTAAAGCTCCCTGGGTGAGTCTGATATTCAGTGACATTGAGACCACAACACTAAATGAGTCTTGCTTTTGCTTGCAATAATTTTTCTGCCAATTTATTTCTTGCTACTTCTTTCTGCCTATGGGTTGAGAAACTGAAAAACCAACATGTAGGACGTGATAAACAAATAAACAAACAAACAAACAAAAACCCAGAAACAACCAGTATCAGAAACCTGTATTAAATCCTACCAAAGGTCACACCTATCTGTTAAATGCAAGGGCTATATTCATAAACTCTGAAGAATGCATTCTGCCTGTACCAACTTTTCTTAGTTCATGACTCTCAGTTCTGAATAGGAGATCTGAAGTTGTCCAAGAAATCAAATGCAAATGTTACCTCCTCAGAACTGCCTTCCTTAACTTTCTGGGTAAAGAGGGCCATTCCCTCTTCTGAGCTTAGGTAAGGTTCTTGAGTCTCTGATATAGTTTCTTACACTAAGTGCTACTATTTTTCTTTTTCTATCAGCTCCATTAAAGACTTCTCTGTGTTGTTCACTGATACATCCCCAACACCTACACAGTGTCTGACACAGGATAGATGCTTAGTAAATAGTGGATTATGTGATACATTTATTCATTCAACAAATATTTACTGAACATCACGTGCCAGGCAGCATCCTAGAACATTAGGACACATCAGTGAAGAACACAGCAAAAATCCTTGCTCCCTTATATACTAATGAGGAGTACAGGCAACATTAGTAAGTAAAATAAAAATATATACTATGTTAGTTACTAATAAGTGGTAGGAGGAAAAAATAAAGAAGAAAAAACTAATCTATGATAACAAAAGGTAGATCAGTGGTTGCTCAGGAATTAGACGGAGAGAGGGAAAGACCATAAAGGGGTACAATGAAACTTTTGGGGACTGATAGACACATCGTGCCTCTTTTTTTACCTACTTATACACAGGTTTTTTTTAATATACTGTACAGTACTATAAATATATTTTCCTTACGATTTTTTTTTCTATATTTGTTTATTTTAATTTGCATCCAAGTTAGTTAGCATATAGTGCAACAATGATTTCAGGGGTAGATTCCTTAATGTCCCTTACCTATTTAGCCCATTCTCCCTCCCACAACTTCTCCAGTAACCCTCTCTTTGTTCTCCATATTTAAGAGTCTCTTGTGTTTTGTATCTCTCCCTGTTTTTATATTATTTTTACTTGCCTTCCCTTGTGTTCATCTGTTGTTGCCTGAGTTGTTACTGTTAGCCATTATGACAGGTGTGAGATGGTATCTCACTGTGGTTTTGATTAGTATTTCCCTGATGATGAGTGATGTGGAGCATTTTTTCATGTGTCTGTTGGCCATCTGGTTGTCTTCTTTGGAGAAGTGTCTGTTCATGTCTTTTGCCCATTTCTTCACTGGATTATTTGTTCTTTGGGTGTTGAGTTTGATAAGTTCTTTATAGATTTGAGATACTAACCCTTTATTTGATATGTCGTTTGGAAATATCTTCTCCCATTCTGTCAGTTGCCTTTTAGTTTTGCTGATTGTTTCCTTCGCTGTGCAGAAGCTTTTTATTTTGATGAGGTCCCAATAGTTCATGTTTGCCTTTGTTTCCCTTGCCTCTGGAGACGTGTTGAGTAAGAAGTTGCTGCTGTCGAGGTCAAAGAGGTTTTCACCTGCCTTTTCCTCGAGGACTTTGATGGCTTCCTTATCTTACATTTAGGTCTTTCAGCCATTTTGAGTTTATTTTTGTGTATGGTGTAAGAAAGTGGTCCAGATTCATTTTTCTTCATGTCACTGTCCAGTTTTCCCAGCACCACTTGCTGAAGAGACTGTCTTTATTCCATTGGATATTCTTTCTTGCTTCATCAAAGATTAGTTGCCCATATGTTTGTGGACCCATTTCTGGGTTCTCTATTCTGTTCCATTGATCTGAATGTCTGGTTTTGTGCCAGTACCATACTGTCTTGATGATTACATCTTTGTAATACAACTTGAAGTCTGGGATTGTGATGCGTCCTGCTTTGGTTTTCTTTTTCAAGATTGCTTTGGCTATTTGGGGTCTTTTCTGGTTCCATACAAATTGTAGGATTGTTTATTCTAGCTCTGTAAAGAATGCTGGTGTTATTTTGATAGGTATTGCATTGAACATGTAGATTGTTTTGGGTAGTATTGACATTTTAACAATATTTATTCTTCCTATCCAGGAGCATGGAATATTTTTCCATTTTTTTGTGTCTTCTTCAATTTATTTCATAAGCTTTCTATTGTTTTCAGTGTATAAATTTTTCACCTCTTTAGATTTATTCCTAGGTATTTTATGGTTTTTGGTGCAATTGTAAATGGGATCAATTCCTTGATTTCTCTTTCTGTTGCTTCATTGTTGATGTATAGGAATGCAACCGATTTCTGTGCATTGATTTTATATCCTGCCACTTTGCTGAATTCATGGATCAGTTCTAGCAGTTTTTTGGTGGAATCTTTTGGGTTTTCCATATAGAGTATCATGTCATCTGCAAAGAGTGAAAGTTTGACCTCCTCCTGGCTGATTTGGATGCCTTTTATTTCTTTGTGTTGTCTGACTGATGAGACTAAGACTTCCAATACTATGTTGAGTAACAGTGGCAAGAGTGGACATCCCTGTCTCATTCCTGACCTTAGGGGGAAAGCTCTCAGTTTTTCCCCATTGAGAATGATATTAACGTTGGGTCTTTCATATATGGCTTTTATGATCTCGAGGTATGATCCTTCTATCCCTACTTTCTTGAGGGTTTTTATCAAGAAAGGATGTTGTATTTTGCAAATGCTTTCTCTGCATCTATTGAGAGGATCATGTGGTTCTTGTCCTTTCTTTTATTGATGTGATGAATCACATTGATTGTTTGGTGAATACTGAACCAGCCCTGCATCCAAGGTATAAATCCCATTTGGTCTTGGTGAATATTTTTTTTAATGTATTTTTGGATCCAGTGGGCTAATGTCTTGTAGAGGATTTTTTGCATCCATATTCATCAGGGAAATTGGTCTATAGTTCTCCTGTTTAGTGGGGTCTTTGGTTTTGGAACCAAGGTAATGCTGGCTTCATAGAAAGAGTTTGGAAGTTTTCCTTCCATTTCTATTTTTCGGAACAGGTTCAAGAGAAGAGGTGCTAACTCTTCCTTAAATGTTTGGTAGAATTCCCCTGGAAAGCCTTCTGGCACTGGACTCTTGTTTTTTGGGAGACTGATTACTAATTCGATTTCTTCACTGGTTATGGGTCTTTTCAAATTTTCTATTTCCTCCTGTTTCAGTTTTGGTAGTTTATGTGTTTCTAGGAATTTGTCCATTTTTCCAGATTTCCCATTTTATTGGTGTATAATTGCTCATAATATTCTCTTACTATTGCTTTTATTTCTGCTGTGTTGGTTGTGATCTCTCCTCTTTCATTCTTCATTTTATTTATTTGGGTCCTTTCCTTTTTCTTTTTGATCAAACTGGCTAGTGGTTTATCAATTTTGTTAATCGTTTCAAAGAACCAGCTTCTGTTTTCACTGATCTGTTCTACCGTTTTTTTGGTTTCGATGGTATTAATTTCTGCTCTAATCTTTATTATTTCCTATCTTCTGCTGGTTTTGGGTTTTATTTGCTGTTCTTTTTCCAGCTCTTTAAGGTGTAAGGTTAGGTTGTGTATCTGAGACCTTCCTTCCTTCTCTAGGAAGGCCTGGATTGCTATATACTTCCCTCTTATGACCACCTGTGCTGTGTCCCAGCGGGGACCCATTCTATCTCTTGACTACAGTGGTAATTTGGTAAGTGTATACACCAGCCAAAATTAATCAAATCAGATACTTCAAATGGATACAGTTTATTGTATGGCTATTATAGCTCAATGAAGTTTTTAAAAATAAAGCAGGAAGTGGAGAACTAAACTTTTTTTTTAAGAGAAACATTTTTTTAAAATCTTTATTTTGAGAGAGAGAGTGTGTGCACGAGAACTGAGAAGGGACAGAGAGAGGGTGAGAGAGAATCTTAAGCAGGCTCCACACTGACAGCACAGAGCCCAACACAGGGCATGATCTCATGAATCATGAGATCATGACCTGAAGCAAAATGAAGAGTCAGATGTGTAACTGACTGAGCCACCCAGGCGCCCCTGGAGGACTGAACTTTTAGAGAGGTGGTCAATGAAAGCCATATTGAGAAGATGAATTTAAAATTAAAAAAAAAAAAAGATGTCAGGAAAGTGGAAAGGTCAATATTGCAGATATTTCAGATATTTGAGGGAAGATCAACCCAGAGAAAGGGAACAACAAATGTACAGGCCCTAAAGAAGGAGCATGCCTGTTATATTCCAGGAATCAGCAAGGAGACCATAGGGTCTAGTTACAGAAAAGGAATAAGGGAGACAACTATTAATCTTATTGAGATAGGAAACCACTAGAGTGAGGTGAGAGCCATGAATACATGATTTGTCTTACACTTTAAGAGAGATACTCTGTTGACATACTACAGTGTGTTGAGAATAAGTTAAAGAGGAGATGCAAACAGACCAGTTGGGAGGATGTTGTTATAATCTAGAAGTGTTGGTGATCTGAACAGAGGAGTTGGGGGTAATGAGAAGTAGTAACATTTTAGCTATATTTTAAAATTAAATCCAGCAGGATTTGATGACAGACTAGATGTGGATGTGAGAAAAAGAGAGGATATAAACTGGAAGACTGGAGGTGCTACTAACTGAGATGCAGAAAATGAAGGAGGAATAGGTTTGGGAGGCATATAAGGAACTTAGTTTTCGGCATATTCAATTAAAAAAATTTATTTTTAATGTTTATTTATTTTTTGAGAGACAGAGAGAGACACGGCATGAGCAGGGGAAGGGCAGAGAGAGAGGGAGTCACAGATTCTGACACAGGCTCTAAGCTCTGAGCTGTTAGCACAGAGCCCGACTCGATCTCACGAACCGCGAGATCATGACCTGAACCCAAGTTGGATGCTTAACCAACTGAGCCACACAGGTGCCCCTCAATTTTTTGATACCCTTTTCACATTTAGGTAGAATTCTCAAGTATGTCACCAAAATATACCTGGAATTTAGGCAAGGAATCCAGCTTGAACATATAATTTAGAAATTGTTAGCAGCAGATGATATTTAAATCCACGAAAATGGTTAAGATCACCTAGGAAGTGTGTTGTAGATAGAAAAGAGGACCATGGTCTTGAGGCCAGGGACACTCCAACTTTTAGATGTTGGGGAAATGAGACAGAACCAGCAAAAGATACCCAAAAAGGGGGAAGAAAAGAGCAGACTAGGAAGCGAGGAGGAAAATCAGGCAAATGTAGTATCCTGGAAGAACAAGTGTTTTAAAGGGAATTCAAGTATGTCAAATGTTCCTCCTGGGTCAAGTAACTGAAATCTCAAAAGGCTGTTACTTAAGATCAAAATAAATGCAAAGCATTATATAAATTTTTAAACAAAGACTTAACTAAGAAAAACCAAGTACTAGATTAAGAGTGGAGCAAACTAATATTGAACACATCAAAAATATGAAATACCACTTCTTATCACACAATAAGAAGTGCAATATATAAAACATACTCAAAATGTCTACTTTTCAACTGGTAAATTATCCACTACTGAATAATTCTGATTTTAATCTTTCATAACTAGATAACAACTTTAAACTTAAATTTTTCCCCATTAACTATTACATATTCACTGTTATGTAACTATCCATTCTAATTAGTAATGTTAAAAGTATTTTTTAGCACCTTTTTCTTTTTTTGGTAAACATTTCCTTCTGTACAAGGTATTTTTTGTAAATAGCTAATTCAGAGTTAGTCAGAATTTTTAAAAAAAATTTAATGTTTATTTATTTATTTTTTGAGAGAGACAGAGACAGAATGCAAGTGGGTTAGGGGCAGAGAGAGAGGGAGACACAGAATCCGAAGCAGGCTCCAGGCTCTCAGCTGTCAGCACAGAGCCCAACGCGAGGCTCGAACTCACGAGCTATGAGATCATGACCTGAACCAAAGCTGGACGCTCAACTGACTGAGCCACCCAGGCACCCCAGTCAGAATTTAAATACTAAGTTTTAGACCTCCACGTTTGTTTTTCAACAAACATGAGCAGTGTGTTTCACAACAGCTTTCAAGGGAGACAAAATTTCTTACTCTTTTTCTTTTCTGTGTGGTTATAGACTTTAGACATTGTCTTCTGTAAATTATATATTGGAACTATAAATTTAGGACATCAACTTTAGAACACAAACTTTTTTTTATGTTTATTTTTGAGAGAGAGAGAGAGAAAAAGAGAGAGACAGAACATGAGCAGGGGAGGGGCAGAGAGAGACACAGAATCCAAAGCAGGCTCTGAGCTATTAGCACAGAACCTGACACGGGGCTTGAACCCACAAGTGGTGAGATCATGACCTGAGCTGAAGTTGGACACTTAACTGACTAGCCACCCAGGGACCTCTAGAACACAAACTATTAAGAAACACATCTTAGAGCTACAAAAAAGAGTTGGTCCATTCAGAACTAAAGTTTAAATAAACTCCATGTTCTAAACTGGATATAAAATATAAAACAAATAATTTATTTTGAAAAATGCATTCTAAACTGATTCAGTTCTCCCAAACTGTTAAATTTCTTTCATCAGTCCCTACGGTTTGTTTATTATGTTAGCTTCACTAATTTCTCTGGAAGCTTTCCTTTATTACATTGCTGAAAGTGAAAATCAAGCTTACAAGAATGATCAGAAATAGGCCAACCATTACAGCTTATATACCCAAATGAGATATCTAAGCTCCTCTTGGTAGCTATTTAGAGTAAAGCAACACGATCTTCAAATGGTGACTGAGCACTGATAAAATACAGTGGCAATTTATTCATTCTGTATATCCTATCTTTGTATTTCTTAATTTCTTCCATACATTTACATACACACACATAAAATGTATGTATGTACATATGCGTCTATGCAAGAGAGAAAAGAGAGTGTCAGAGAGGGAATGTGTGTGAGT
Source organism: Prionailurus viverrinus (assembly GCF_022837055.1). Lineage (NCBI taxonomy): Eukaryota > Metazoa > Chordata > Mammalia > Carnivora > Felidae > Prionailurus > Prionailurus viverrinus. Next base: position 80,450,573 of record NC_062563.1, on the reverse strand, counting down.
TTTAAACTTAGCTTCTTCTCCTCTGACACAAAGCAGGGAGTTCTGGTGGCATTGCTCAAGCTTGTGAAGCTATAGTGGTGCATAAAGACCTCAGCAGAAATTGGTTATTACTGGCCCAAGCTTGAGGAGGACCATGGCAGCTGGGTTAGGCAGACAAAGCAGAGTTGTAGCAGCTGGTGGCAGCTGAACAGAAGGCGCACACGGTTCCCTGCACAGGTGCATCCCTTCATGGAGCTATGCTGGGATAAAAGTGTGCAGAAGCCAGGGAATCACCTAAACACTTGCACTAAAAACTGTCTCTCTACTGTGTGGACTGCTTCATTGACACTACTCTTGCTATCACCAGTCGGTTTGCCCAGACTGTACACAAAGGAGAGCAGTAGGCCATTCCCTGGAAGAATGACAGAAGAAGCAAAGGTCTTATTATTAAGCAGATCGAATGATAGGAAGGTTGTCCGCCAGTTGTCAGCCATTGTCAGGTCAACTTGAGGCTGTTACCAAACCCATTGGTATTAAAAAGTAACACATCAAATGTTTGAAAAGTGAAATTTATTTATTTGTAATTCAGAAATTCCATGTTGTATCACAACAGTTATTCAAAAAATGTGAATTCTCCAAAAAAACCCTGAATAATAATCATAGGTTTTAGCAGGTTCTCACTCCTTATTAGCCAGAATTACACAAGATCATCAGTGCATTTAGTTTTAGAAGGAATTGTGGAAATTAAATATAAGTCAATACTTTCCTTTGAGATTGGATGTTTACCTACCCTTCTGCCAAATGTTGGCTTTTTAATCCAGAGTCTAAACTATTTTCATTCTGTAAATCAGAGTGAGTATATCATTGTATATTCCTCATATCCTACTTGCATATAAATGACAGGACTGAACATATAATGAGTTGGTCAGAAAAACAATCTGACCAGAAAAGGCAATAACATTAGCCATTAAAAAAAAAAAAGGGCAATAAAGAAACAGAACATTATATTTCAGGTCTCTACAGATAGGACACTTCAAAATGTATATGAAAGAACAATTTTTATTAAACATTTATTACTAAATGGTTGAGAACTGAGGTTGTGGCTAAGTATTTCCTCACAAAATGTCTTATTGGTCTTGAAAACAAGAAGTCACAGAAGAGGCCTGCCTGGCTGGCACAGTGGGAAGAGCATGAGACACTCGATCTCAGGGTTGTGAGTTTGAGCCCCACACTGGGTGTAGAGATTACTAAGAAAAATAAATAAATTTAAAAAACAGAAGTCGCCAAAGAAAAACTGGTACATCTTCATAAAATACCAAAATTCAGTCATTAAAAAAAATAACCAATAAATGAAACTCCACTAAATATATAAATTATCCCCCTAAAAGTTACTATTAAAAAAAAAAAAAAACATTCTATGGTAATCTCTATTTAAGTTCCAGGAAAGAAAACAACATGGAGTTAACTAAGTACATGAAACAACAAAACTTTCCTAAAGACACATGCCAGATTCCAACAGTCCTCAAGCCTTGGGGACCCTAAGTGATTTATGACTAAATATGATAGGCTCTCAATCACACAAGTAAAGCATTTGATGTACTTTTCTTTGTACATGAAATGTTCACCTCAAAATCTTCTGTGTACTGCTACCACTGAATTAATGTTTTATTCTTACAAAATTTTTTATTTCTACTGAAGAAAAATATCCACTATAAGTAATTAGGTCACTAATGCATACTCATTTTCTCTAGCTCTACAAATTTCCATAAAGGTATATGCTTTAGTGAGTGACTTCTCTATTATTTTGGCTTCCTCATATCCCAAAAGTATTTTATACTGTATTAATAAAAAAAAGTCAATGAACGTACATACTTGGCTGCGGATCGTCAAATGTACTCCTTGGACCAAAGAGAGAAGTAATGCAGACAAACTGAGCAGGAGAAAGCAATTGAAATAGAGAAAGGAAGACAAAAAACCCACCACTACCGCAACTAGTTCCTGAATAAAAAGTCCCCAGGCACTCCATAAATTATGGTAAGTAGAAGTATGTTGACATATATTGAATTCTTACTGTAAAAATTTGATACCAAGTTCTATTTACACTTTAAACCAGATTATTTGCCTACCTTTAACATGGTGGTTCTCAACTCCACATAAATACAGGAATCATAAGCTTTTTTTTTCCAATATATGAAATTTATTGTCAAATTGGTTTCCATACAACACCCAGTGCTCATCCCAAAAGGTACCCTCCTCAATACCCATCACCCACCCTCCTCTCCCTCCCACCCCCCATCAACCCTCAGTTTTGGTCTCAGTTTTTAAGAGTCTCTTATGCTTTGGCTCTCTCCCACTCTAACCTCTTTTTTTTTTTTTCCTTCCCCTCCCCCATGGGTTTCTGTTAAGTTTCTCAGGATCCACATAAGAGTGAAAACATATGGTATCTGTCTTTCTCTGTATGGCTTATTTCACTTAGCATCACACTCTCCAGTTCCATCCACGTTGCTACAAAGGGCCATATTTCGTTCTTTCTCATTGCCATGTATATAAACCACAATTTCTTTATCCATTCATCAGTTGATGGACATTTAGGCTCTTTCCATAATTTGGCTATTGTTGAGAGTGCTGCTATAAACATTGGGGTACAAGTGCCCCTATGCATCAGTACTCCTGTATCCCTTGGGTAAATTCCTAGCAGTGCTATTGCTGGGTCATAGGGTAGGTCTATTTTTAATTTTCTGAGGAACCTCCACACTGTTTTCCAGAGTGGCTGCACCAGTTTGCATTCCCACCAAAAGTGCAAGAGGGTTCCCGTTTCTCCACATCCTCGCCAGCATCTATAGTCTCCTGATTTGTTCATTTTGGCCACTCTGACTGGCGTGAGGTGATACCTGAGTGTGGTTTTGATTTGTATTTCCCTGATAAGGAGCGACGTTGAGCATCTTTTCATGTGCCTGTTGGCCATCTGGATGTCTTCTTTAGAGAAGTGTCTATTCATGTTTCCTGCCCATTTCTTCACTGGGTTATTTGTTTTTCGGGTGCGGAGTTTGGTAAGCTCTTTATAGATTTTGGATACTAGCCCTTTGTCCGATATGTCATTTGCAAATATCTTTTCCCATTCCGTTGGTTGCCTTTTAGTTTTGTTGGTTGTTTCCTTTGCTGTGCAGAAGCTTTTCATCTTCATAAGGTCCCAGTAATTCATTTTTGCTTTTAATTCCCTTGCCTTTGGGGATGTGTCAAGTAAGAGATTGCTACGGCTGAGGTCAGAGAGGTCTTTTCCTGCTTTCTCCTCTAGGGTTTTGATGGTGTCCTGTCTCACATTCAGGTCCTTTATCCATTTTGAGTTTATTTTTGTGAATGGTGTGAGAAAGTGGTCTAGTTTCAACCTTCTGCATGTTGCTGTCCAGTTCTCCCAGCACCATTTGTTACAGAGACTGTCTTTTTTCCATTGGATGTTCTTTCCTGCTTTGTTAAAGATTAGTTGGCCATACGTTTGTGGGTCTAGTTCTGGGGTTTCTATTCTATTCCATTGGTCTATGTGTCTGTTTTTGTGCCAAGGAATCATAAGCTTTAAAGAATACTGATGCCCAGGTTCCATCCCCCTAGATTCTTATTTAATTGGTCTGAGCAATGTCCTAAGCATGAAAAATTTTAAAGCCCCACAGGCAATTCTTATGTGCAACTATTATTGAGAACAACTGATTTTAAATGACATAAACTGAAAACAGTAATTTAGTTGTTTTGGGGTATATAAATATACATGCATGTACACATACACACAGAGTTCGAAAAAGTTGGTCACTCTTCTTGGAAGCAACTTCTTAGTATCCTAGGCTCATCACTTCTCTCACAAGCTCATTCAATGTCTACATATGAAAATAACTTTGACTTTGTTACCTATAGATGTTCTAAAAACTGGAAATATGATATAGTGGATTATTTCACAAATAATATTCACTTAGAAGCTGACAGAAGAACTAACCAAAGATCCAGGTCTCACAAAAACATTTCCTGTAAGATCGGGGCTGTATATTTTATTGCCGGAATAGGTTAAATTATTGTTTACTTCTTTTTTTTACAACTTTTCTTGTTAAGAATATATTTGCATTCAAAGCATTTTGTGGGTTAAAGAGCAACTTTAATCATTTTCATGGTAACCTTTTTTTTTTTTTTTTTTAAAGACAGAGAGAGTGCGAGCAGTAGAGGGAGGGAGAGAGAGAATCTTAAGCAGGAGCCACATCCAGCACAGAGCCCAACATGGGGCTAAATGCCACGACCCTGAGATCATGACCTGAGCTGAAATCAAGAGTCAGATGCTTAACTGACTGAGCCACCCAGGAGCCCCAATGGTGACCATTTTTTAAATCAAAAACTTTGAAGTATATGTAATGTCCAATATAGTGCACATTTAAAGTATACAATTTCATAAGTTTTGAAATATGCATACACCCATGAAACTGTTGCCACAATTAACATAATAAATATTTTTATCACTTTTAAAAGTTTTCCCACACTCCTTTGTAATCTAATCTATCCCTCCCTCTACTCTTAACCTAGACATATACTTTTTGTCATGATTACTTTGCATTTTCTAGGATTTTATATGCGTGAAATCATATATTATGATAAAAAGTTTATATCTGGCTTATTTCACACAGCAAATGACTTTGAGATTCAGCCATTTTATTGTGTTTATCAGAAGTTCTTTCCTTTTTATTGCTGAGCAATATTCCTATCAATACTGTTGACTACCATATTGTACTACCAACTTGGTTTTTTGGCACAGAATATTGTGAGAAGCTAACAAAAGCTCCTAAATGTTGGTGTGAATGTTTTTTCGAAAAAATCAATTTAGTGATTTTCATTTTACTACGTTAGCTCTGTCTAAAACAAAGTAATGTATTTATCTCAGATACCTTCTCTAGAAATTGGGGATATACTACCTCACCTGTGTAATTCACCTTAGTAAGGGCTTATGGACTCTGACTTCTAAGACCTGTTGATTATATTGTGGTACGTAAACTTTCTAGAAACAGCAATGCCCACTTATTTACATATTGTCTGTGGCTGCTTTTGAGCTACAACAACAAAGTTGAGTACTTATGACAGAAACTATATGGTTGTCAAGTATAAAATATCTCTCCACTTAAAAGAGTTTACCAACCTGTTCTAATTTATCACAAAATAACCCCGAAGCTAGCCAACAAATTATTTGTAGTGATTTACTGATTGATAAAACCATTCTGCACACACACACACACACACACACACACAGAGTAGAATGTCACTTTGGATAACAAGATCAAAGAAAATATTTTAAATATGTTAAAGTAGATTTAGAAATACCTATAGCAGTACCCAATAAATTTAGATGATATGTAAGTTACTAAAATCAAAAGGCACATAATAAACCTGAGTTCAAACAGTAAGACAATATCAAATTAAAGAAGTACTATAATAGCTTTCTAGGAATGTCTTAAAATAGATATGCATGTTTTCAATTCCTGCTCAAATGATAAATATTTAAAGACAAAATGAAATAATCACTATTGCCAAATAAAAAATGAACAGCCTGGAAAAATGGTTGGTAAACTTAGATATCCAAGTGTACTTATCACACCTTTCTAATCTGTCAGATTTTTGGTCTAGAACAATAGAAGGAAGGCATATTAACACAATGGTTAAAAAAATGGACTTTAGGGTCAGACAAACCAAAGTCAATAAAAGCAACAGCACTATTTTACAATAACTAAAGAAATGATTCTCCAAACGTATTTTGTAAAAGAATTATTTTTTAAGAGGAATTACATTTTAAATTAAAATCAGTATCATTATAGAACTACAAACACTGAAAAATCCTAAGGGAATATATGAGGGGAACTGACAGCTAAAAAAAATGCTCATCCCTAGAAGAAAAATAAATTTCTACTATAGAATGTAATAGAAGCACTTATTTGATTATTCATCTGAAAATAAATCTGGTTGGCTAATTCAGTGATCTGGGTTTTCTCTTCCTAATTATGGGTTGCTGCTTTTTTTTTCTTCCCCCAAAGACATATACCAGGTCATTAAAAGTCTGATCTGGCATCATCTAAAGCACAAACTGAATGACTTCAGGAAAAACAATGTAGATGCTAAAATTACCTGCTATAATGACTATGGAAACTGCAAGAAAAAGAGGAACTGTTTTGTAAATAATCAAGATCACATTAAAAATTATTTGTGGGCTCAAGGACAGAGATAGCACACTTAGGGTCTTTAGGAACAACACATTGCTGTAATTAAGATGCACTGCCTCCTATATCTGACTGCCCATAAAGATGACTGGGTGAGACAGTTTTGTTCTGCGTCGTTTAATCTCAATTCCTGGTCTTTATTTAGCACCTCTATCATTGCTTTGGAGATTCTGAGCAAATGCCAAGAATTCTGAGCAAATGCCAAGAATTCTGAGATCTAACCAAAATGGAATGGTGGCCACTCTCTGTGCAATCACCTCATTGACTCATTTTGTTATTCTGAGATAGCTGCCAGGGCCATGAGGCTGATTTCCAGATTCTATCCACAACGAGGAGTATCCAAATTTTTCAGATGATTCCATATCTGAAAAGGGATTCTAGGAAACAGAGTCTTTTCCTATTATTTTTATCATCTAATATGTAATAGGAAATGTAGTTTATAAAAGGAAATTGATTGAAGTTGGGCTCACCTGTCCACTTTTTCCTATTTCCAGCTCCATTATCGCAACAGGGGTATGTATTTGAGCTGAATGCCTTGACTGCGATTTGCCATCAACTCTCCAACTCAGACCTCGAAGCCCACTGTCCCAACGGCTCTGGTTCATGAGGCTCTCTCGAATTTTTGTCTTATGGCTCTTCCAGAATTTGGAAATGACAGCAGCTTGGTCACATGTGATCCCACCTTGCTTTTTGGTTTGAGCAGTCAAGAATGCCTCCAACTGGTTGAAATCCATGTCTGCAGATGCAATTGACTATAAAGACAGAAAAAATTATATAATTTGAATTTGGTAAATAACTAGAAAAAGATAGCTTAACTACAGATCATATTTTGAATGACTCTAATCACTAAATCAGCTTTCAAAAAGCGTCATTAAATGACAGTAATGAGAACAAGCTCTTTAAAAGAACAAAAACATTCTTTTTACAAATATTGAGTATCAGAAAAGCTACTTGCTGGGGTGCCTAGATGGCTCAGTCGGGTAAGCATCTGACTCTTGATTTCAACCCAGGTCATGATCTCAGTGTCATGAGATTGAAGCCCACATCAGGCTCTGCACTGGGCATGGAGCCTGCTTGAATTCTTTCCCTCTACCCTGCTCGTGTTCTCTCTCTCTCTCTCTCAAAATAAATATTTAAAAAAAGAAAAGAAAACTACTTGTTAAAAATTCCATGTCACTCAAATTCTATATCAATAACTAGAAACTAGTTCTTAAATACCAAGTTCCATGATGGGAAAATAATAAAATTAAATAATTAAATAATAAAACAAGAAAATGAATTAACTCATCCTCTGTTGAAATCTTATATAATTTCACAATGCCTTATAGCCAGGCTTGGTTTGATATACTACGACTATACAATGCCTTGTCCATAGAAGAACTAAGTACATTTTGTCAAATGAATGCATTATGTTAGCTGTGTAGTCCATCTTCAAATAGCTCATTTACAATACTACTAGTCTAAAATTGCATACTACTCTACATTTCTCCATAAATTTTCAAAATTTAATTATCATTGCTGTTTTGTGAATAGTAAGCTGCTAAATAAATAAACTGAAGTGGAAAATCATCAAGGGTCTGTGGCAATGGAGCCCTGGAGAGGACAGTGACTTAATGATTTGGTCTCAAGATTTTCCTTGCCTCTTCTTTGGTATATCCTTATACTCTCCTGGCCACTGGGGTTGGCATGAGCTCTAAACCAGACAAATCATAGTAGCCTCCTTTCTCTGGAAACAACAGCTACTTGAAATCAACTTCTCAATTTAGAACAGGAGTAGAAATGGTCTTTCCTCTTGGAATCCTGGAAGCAGAAGGCTATGAGGCTGGGTTGCAGACTGCTATCTTTGATCTGTTGGCAAAGGCCTGATTGCAATAAAAAAGAACAAAGCCAAGCAGAGATGAGAGTGGTTGTAATGGAATGATATCCCTGCTCTATAATCACCAAAGCCCTGGTTCCTGTAAACCTTTCTTTAGTTTTGTATGTTATCTCAGCATCCTTTCTGCCTACAGGTACCAAAAAATTCAATTTAATATTCAAGACAGTTTGAGCTATATTCCTATCACTGGAAACCAACGGTCCTGACTACACTTGGGCAGTAGCAGTGAGAACAGAGGAGTGTAAAGGAAGACAGTGTACAGGTAGAATATAGGTAGAGGAAGTAGAATTGGGGCTGAAAGACAAACATACTGCCTTTCATTCTTCCATTAACATAAAAAAGAATTGTATGATAAATATAACAACTTTCTGATAAAGATATTTCACCGTATAATTTAATAAACATATATTGAATACCTGCCTATTTACCTGGTATGAGGACCCAAATTCTCTAAGGCACTCAATAGAAATATCAATTTGTATAATGTACTATAATGAAGTCAAATTATTTCAGCTGGCACTTTGCTTCACAATATCACACCACAGCATCAGTGATTTATATCATTCTTTTCCTCAAATTATATCCAGATAATCATTCTGATATAACCTTACCTGTGATAGCATTTATTTTGGTTGGGTCCCAGTCGATTATATCTTGAACTGGGGTTAATTCATCCAAATTTAGAATAATCAGAAATTAAATAAGGAACTGGTTCTGGTTCAAGTTCAAAGTCATCAGTTCTCATTTATACCAAAAATATCTGAATAGCTACCATGGAACAGACACTGTTTAAAGCATGCCCCCTCTATCAACCAGTAGCCTTAGCTGGCAGCCTGGTACTACTCACTTATCCCTTATTCTTCTCTCTCCTCCACAACTTGAATTAGTGGTTCTCAACACTAGCTGCAAATTAGAATCACGAGGTACATTTTTAAAATATCAATTCCCAGACTCTATCCCAGAACTTCTGATTTCTAAAAATCCTAAATTGGGCCCCAGGCATTGGCATTGTTTAAAAGCATGCCAAATAATTCTAATGAGCAACAAAGGTTAAGAACTAAGCCTACATTTTGTTCATTAACTTCTACTGATTTTTATATCTGAAATAATTCTCCAATAATGTGTCTCCTCTGCTCTGTCCCTACTACCCAGCATAGAATACTCGAGAGGCCACCATCTTGTACCTAAACTAGGCTTGTACTTTGTACCTCCTCAAGTCTATCTTCTATTACCCACCAAAGTAATCTATCTAAAATGTCAATAGGATACTGTCACTTCCCTGCTTTAAGGTTTCCAAGAGCTGCTACAGTGGTTATCAGTCAATTATAAAACATTCCTATGTGGGGCGCCTGGGTGGCACAGTCGGTTAAGCATCTGACTTCAGCCAGGTCACGATCTCGCGGTCTGTGAGTTCGAGCCCCGCGTCAGGCTCTGGGCTGATGGCTCGGAGCCTGGAGCCTGTTTCCGATTCTGTGTCTCCCTCTCTCTCTGCCCCTCCCCCGTTCATGCTCTGTCTCCCTCTGTCCCAAAAATAAATAAACGTTGAAAAAAAAAAATTTAAAAAAAAAAAAAAAACATTCCTATGTAAGTTATAAGTTACAAGTAATGTTATTAGTAGTAATAAAAGTACTGAAGTTTGTAAAGATTTATTTTTATAAGTATAAACTGGAGGGTTTTCAAGGTTAACCTTATATTAACAATTCTTGCCTTATTTTTTTCAAATTCTTATTTATTTATTTTGAGAGAGAGACAGAGAGAGAGAGAGAGAAAGTGTGTGGGAGGGACAGAGAGAGAGAGAGGGAGAGAGAGAATCCCAAGCAGGCTCTGCACTGTCAGCACAAAGCCCAATGTGGGGCTTGATCTCAAAATCAAAATCAAGAGTCAGATGTTCAACTGACTGAGCCACCTAGGTGCCCCAATTCCTGCTTCATTTTAATTGTTTCGTTGAATGTAAGGAAAAAAACAGAAAATTACGAACATAAGAACTCTACATGGGAATAAATCATGCATATTACTATTTGTTAAGTGTGTCACAATGGAATAAAATATTGAAAACTGATCATCTAGGGTAGTGGTCCTCAGCAAGGTAGTAGTGCCCTCAGAAGTCACTTGAAAAATGTTGGAGCTATGTTTGGTTTCACAGTGACTGGAGTGCTGCTGGCATCTAGCAAACAGGATCTAGGGATGATCGGCATCCTACAGTGCTCAAGAAAATGAATTGACAAACTTTCTATAAAGGTGTTACATATTCCTCCTTTTTTTTTGTTGTTTTTTGGTCCAACTCTCTAAAAATAATATAAAAACCATTCTGGGACACGTGGGTGGCTTAGTCTGTTAACCTTCCAACTCTTGATTTCGGCTCAGGTCATAATCTCACAGTTTCAGGAGTTCAAGTCCCGCATCAGGCTCTGCATTGACAGTGCAGAACCTGCTTGGGATTCTTCCACTCTCTCTCTGCCCCTCCCCTGCTCCCACTGTTCCTGTGTCTCTCAAAATAAATTTTAAAAAACTTAAAAAAAAGAAACCCTGATAATTTAAAATATACATATAAATAAATAAAAATATAAAGACTATTCCTAGCTCATAAGCTATACAAAAATAGGCAGTGTGGCCTCTGGGATGTAGTTTACCAACCCCTTCTCAAGAACATCCCATAAAACAAACAGACTCATGTCCCACATGACTTGGCAATGTTCCACTTAACATTATGTGGAAAAACTTGTTTATAATTACCTGAATCTAGAAATTAATCTTTTTTTCATTAAAAAAATTTTTTTGCAGTTTTAATAAACATCAAATTTATGGGAATGAAACTAATATTATTTGTACTTTAATTTGGTCAGAACTTTACAAACAGGTTGTTGAACGTTTTGGAATATTACCAATGGCAATAGCAACTAAAATATCTGAATTACCAATACATCTATAAAAGTCCATGTTTATTGCTGCACATTCACAGGGATTCTACATAGAAGTACAGGTATCTGTATGATTCATTACATGTTCTAATGCAGTAATGCTTTAACATTTACATTTTAAAATACATATTTCAAATTACTTTATTTCATGTTTCTTAGAACTTGACTTTATAGTACATTTATGTCATCGTTTTAATTTGTTAGAAATGATGCATGTTAATTTTATTATATATGAATTATAACTATAAATAAATTCTATTTAAAAATAATAAAGGGGCATTAGAAAATATTTACTACAGGAAGGAAACACTGGACCTCATAGATTTGAGAACCAATGAGGATAAAGTCCAAGCTCAACACCACAAGATCTGGTCTGGCTTATCTTTTGGTGCCTCATAAACTTCTGCTTCCCACACTTGCCATTCACATAGTACTAACCTGTTCGTAATTCTCCAACCAGAAATCCTAATATGCTACTTCTTTTTATGTGTCTTTGTTCATTATTCTAACTGCTTGAAATGTCCTTCCATCACATTAATTTCCATCAGATTAAATGTCCTTCACCAGATTAACTCCTATTTACCATTCGAGACTCATTTCAAGCATGGCTTCTCCAATATTCCTCCTCCCCTAGTAAGGTAAGGGCTCTTTTCTACTCCTTTTATATATACATATACATATACATATACATATACATATACATATACATATACATATACATGGTTTATTTATTTACTTATTTATTTATTTTGAGTGAGACAGAGAGAGAGAATCCAAGCAGGCTCTGCACCTTCAGTGCATGCACAGCCTGATGCGGAGTTCAATCCCATGAACAGCAAGATCACGACCTGAGCTGAAACCAAGAGTAGGACACAATTGACTGAGCCATTCAAGCAGCCCCCACTTTCTATTCCAAAAATGCCTAATATTTCTGTCATTATACTTACCTCGATGTAATGAAATTATCTGTTTACAAGTCTATTTCACCCAACAGATTATAATCTGTGAGGGCAGGGTCTACATATTTCTGCAATTACAGCATCTAACATAAGCCCTTGAATTCATGGTATAAAAAGCACTCGCAACCGTATCAAAAACTATTTAAGCCAAAAATAATAAATGCTACAGATCAACCTAAAGTCTAGAATTATTTCAAGTCATCAATTTATTACTTTACAAAATCATCTCATGTATATCACAAACCATCAACTCTTAGATAAAGAAACAATTCCAAAGTGTTGATTTGTTTGCCTAATCTAGCCTTGCTGAGCAAGGAGCTCAGAGCCAAAGGTAATTTAGGCTACAAAATCAAAGGAGAGAAATTGAATAAAAAATAAAAATGCAAATCATCGTGTTAATATTATTGGCAAAATTAATGCTGCTAGACTATAATCATTGACTCCACATTATGTTACTGATAGTGGGCAGCTTAGAGAAATTGCTGGTCTCCTAGTCAACATAAAGCAGCATTATGCTAAAGATATATGTGATTGGAATATGATGAACCAAAAATAATTTTTAAATGTTAAAAATTAATAATTATAAATGTGAAACTGGAATTTCAAATCAACACAAAAAGTTAGGTAGGAGAAAAAGACAAAAAAGCATGCCAAGTTATTCAAGCCTACTTCAGAGAAAAGAAACAGGTTGATACATAAGCAATTCCTATCAAACTCCTCATAAGAATTTCTATATATACAGACAAAATTATTCTAAAATTTATACAGAAAGTCAAAGGAAATAGGATAAAACAATTTTGAGAAAAAAAAAAGCAATAAGTGGGAGCAATCAGTCTTCACCATTTCAAGACTTAAGATATAGCTACAATAATCAAGATCACAGTATTTGCAGAGGGAAGGATGCATAAACTAATGGAAAAGAATAAATAACACAGAAATAGACCCACACAAATATGAACAACTGATTTTTGACAAAGGTGCAAAATCTTTTCAATAGAGAAAAGAAAATCTTTTCAACAAAAGGTAGTTGAGTAAGTAGATATACTTTAGGAAAAGAAAAGAACCTCAACATAAATTTCCTAACTTATGTAAAAATTAACTTAAAATAGATCATGGGCCTAGATATAACATAAAACTGTAAATGTTTTCTTTATATTTTTTTGAAGTTTATTTATTTATTTTGAGAGAGACAGAGTGTGTGCAAGCGGGCAAGGAACAGAAAGAGAGGAAGAGGGAGAATCCTACATCCCAAGTAGGCTCCGTACTGCTAGCATGGAGCCCAGGGCAGGACTTGATCCCTTGAACCGTGAGAACATGACCTGAGCCAAAGTCAAGAGTCAAATGCTCAAGTGACTGAGCCACCCAGGTGGCAGTTACCCAAAACTGTAAATCTTTTTTGAAAAATCTTTGTAATGAAGAACTAGACAAAGAGGTCCTAGATTTGACACCAAAGCATGATCCATAAAAGAAAAAACTGTTAAAGTCAACCACATCAAAATTAACTTTTGTCCTATGCAAAAAAAAAAAAAAAAAAAAAAAATGCTGTGAAGAGGATGAAAAGACAATCTACAAACTGAGAGAAAAAACTTCAAAACAAACATTTGACAAAGGACTAATACCTAGAATATATAAAGAACCTTAAAATTTCAACATTAAAAAACAAATTATCAAAAGGCTCTTTGCTTTTGCGTCAGAAAAACAAAACAAAACAAAAAACAAATAATCCCATTAGAAACTGGACAAAAGATGAGAGACATTTCACCAGAGTGGATATATAAATGGAGAATAAGTGCATGAAAAATGTCCAACATCATTAGCTATCACAAAAATGTTAATTAAAACCACAATCAGAGCCACTTGGCTGCCTCAGTTGGTACAGCCAACTGACTTTTGATCTCAGGGTCATGAGTTCGATCCCCAGGTTGGGTGTAGAGACTACATAGAAAAACTAATAATAAAAATAAATAAAACCACAATGAGATATCATTATACACTTAGTAGAATTGCTACAATTTAAAAACAGTGACAAGACCAAATACTTCCAAGGATACAGAGAAACTGGATCAATCATACATTGCTGGTGGAAATGTAAAATGGTACATACACAGTGCAAAAGTCTGGCAATTTACTAATAAAAAAATGTAACTACCATATGACCTAGCAATAGCATTCCTGGGAATTTATCCCATAGAAAAGAGGACATGGGTCCACACAAAAAAGTTATATAATACACAAATGTTTCCAGCAGCTTTATTTGTAATACCCCAAAATTAGAAATAAACCAGATGCCCTTCAACAGGTAAACAGATAAACTATGGTACATCCATACCATGGAATACTACTCTGCAATAAAAAGGAAATGGACCACTGATAACTACAACCTGCACAAATTGCCAGAGAATTATTCTGAATGAAGAAAGTTTAGGGGCGCCTGGGTGGCTCAGTCAGTTAAGCAACCAACTTCAGTTCAGGTCATGATCTCACGGTTCGTGGGTCAAGCCCCTCATGAGACTCCATGCTGACAGCTCAGAGCCTGGAGCCTGCTTCGGATTCTGTGTCTCCCTCTCTCTCTACCCCTGCCCCACTTGCACTCTTCTCTCCCTCTCTGTCAAAAATAAATAAATCATTTAAGAAAATTTTAGAAAAAGGAAAGGTTATACATTGTTTTATTCCATTTATGTAATACTTTTTGAAAGTTCAAAATTACAGAAATGGAAAACAGATTAGTGGTTGTAAGGGGTTAAAAAAGGAGTGAGGGCTCTTTGAGGAAGACATGGTCACAGCTGCAACAGAGCTCAGGTCCACCGGATCCTAGAAAGACACTTGTGGAACAAGAGGTGGTGATTCACCAAGTTAGAATTATCCTAACCAGTCACAGTGTAAAACCTCTGGAGAAGGTGTATGCTGACTTGATCAGGGGCTCAAAGGAAAAAAATCTCAAAGTGAAAGAACCAGTTTAGATGGGTACTGAAACTCTAAGAATCAGTACAAGAAAAACCTCTCAGGCTGAAGATTCTAAAACTTGAGTCATTTTTCAGATGAGGATCCTTAAGTGACTCACACTGACTTGCATAGTCCTTCTGAGAATGTTAAACAGATTACTTCCATCAGTATTTAGCCAGGAGTCAAGGTAGAAGTCACCACTGCAAATACTTATATCAACTATTTTAATAAACTGATTATCAACTGTTTGAAAAAAAGGAAGGAGTGAGGATGAGTGGGAGGAAAATGGATGTGGCTATAAAACTTCAACATAAGGGATCCTACTGGTAATGGAAAGTTCTGTATCCTGACAGTAGCAAGTCAATATAGTGGTTGTGCTATTGTACTATAATTCTACAAGAAGCTACCATAGGGTGTAAGTGGTCAAGTATACAAGGATCATTTCTTTCTACTATTTCTTACAGCTGCATATGAATCTACAAATAATCTCTAAGTAAAAAGTTTAATTAAAGAATAAAACCTGTAAAGACTTCTCTAGCTTCCAGGTTTCAATTCTATAATTATTTAATTTGGTTTATAGGGTGAATCATGACGAGGTACTTCCTCTACCTCTCTAGCTTTGTGTCTCTTCATCTTCCCCTACCTCTTACAATCTTTCACTCCATCGATCTCCCTCCATCCATACTGTACTCATTTTAGCTTTTTTTTTTTTTAATGTTTATTTATTTTTGAGAGAGACAGAGACAGAATGTGAGTGGGTTAGGGGCAGAGAGAGAGGGAGACACAGAATCTGAAGCAGGCTCCAGGCTCTGAGCTGTCAGCACAGAGCCCGACGCAGGGCTCGAACTCACAAGCTGTGAGATCATGACCTGAGCCGAAGTCGGATGCTCAACCGACTGAGCCACCCGGGCACCCCTCATTTTAGCTTTTAAAACTGCCGTTCTTTCCCTATCCTCTGGACCTTTGCCTATGTTGTTCCTTTTGCCTAGAACATCTTAGTTGTTGTTCCTTCAACTCCTTTTGTTGACACTACCTTTTTTTCAAGCTTTAATACAGATGTTACTGTATACAGGAAATCTTCCCTAAACCACCAAATCCAGAACAGGGCTCTCTTTGCAGGCTACATAGTAAAGTGGTGTTTATCACAATGTAGGGTAACTGCCAGGCTCTTACATGTAAGGGCTTGTAGAGGGCAGAGACCTTGCCCTGCTTGTTTATATTTAATCTCTGGCGCCTAGCACAGTGACTGTCACATAGCAGACGATCAGTAAATATATGTTGAATGAGTGAATAGTTGGATGGGTGTGCAAATGGCAATCTAAAAGACCTGGCCTTGACTACTCATCTAATCTTGGGAAAATCTTTTAGTATTATTGTACCTGGATTTCCTTATTTATAATATACAAATATAGAATGTGGCAATTTTAAAACCTGGTGACAAAATTCTTTGACCCTTTTCCCACTTGAAGTTAAGAATCTATATCCCATCCCCTGGAATAAATATGGGCTGTGTGACTGTTTATCCAAAAGATCATGGCAATTCCAACTACAGCTGACCCCTAGATAACACAGGGGTTAGGAGCAATGACACCCCCAGCAAAATTGAAAATGCCGGGGCGCCTGGGTGGTTCAGTCGGTTAAGTGTTCGACTTCAGCTCAGGTCAGGATCTCACAGTTCATGGGTTCGAGCCCCACGTTGGCCTCTGTGCTGACAGCTCAGAGCCTGGAGCCTGCTTCAGATTCTGTGTCTCCCTCTCTATCTGCCTCTCCCCTCCTAGCGTTCTGTCTCTCTCACTCTCTCTCTTTCTCTCAAAAATAAACATAAAAAATTTTTTAAAATAATAAGAAAATGCATATCTAACTTTTGATTCCCTAAAAACTTACACTATATTTACTTACATATATATTTATACTATACTATAGTATATATAAAAACTTATACTAATAGACTTCAGTTGGCCAGAAACCTTATTTTATCAATAACATAATCAATTAACACATATTTTGTATGTCATATTTTTACATACCATATTCTTACAATAAAGTAAGATAGGGAAAAGAAAATGTTATTAAGGAAATCGTAAGGAAGAGCAAATACATTTATTTTACAAAATCTGCATGTAAGTGGACCCACACAGTTTAAACACTTTTTGTTCAAAGATCAACTTTATATGACATTCTAGAAAAGGCAAAACTATAAAGACAGTAAAAAAAAAAAAATCATGGTTGCCAGGGGTTGGTAGAAGAGGAAGGGATAAAACAGAACACAGATGATTTTTAGAACAGTGAAACTATTCTATATGATAATGTACCAATAGATACACATCATTATACATTTGCCAAAATCCATTGATGGTACAACACCAAGAGTGAACCCTAATGTAAACTATGGACTTTGGGTAACATTGGTTTATCCATTGTAACAAAATACCACTCTGGTGCAGGGTATTGATTGTTGGAGAGGCTGTGCATATGTGGGCATGGGGAGCATATGGAAACTCTATACTTGCTGTTCAATTTTGGTGTGAAGCTGAAACTCAAAATTAAAGCCCTAAAAAAAAAAGAAAAAAAGCAAATTCAAAAAAGATCATGGCCAAGTGATGCTGTGCCAATTTTCTGGCTCAGGTTTTAAGAAACTTCAACTTCCATTTTGTTCCTCATAAGAGGCTTGCTCTTAGAACCCAGGCACTATGTTGTAAGGAGCTTATAGAGACTACCTTATAAGGACTCTGGCCTCTAGCCCTCGGCCTATCATTAAGCTCCCAGCCAAACAGCCAGCACCAAATAGCCAGTGAATGAGGTATTTTGGAAGTGGATCATCTAGCCTCCAGTTGAGTGGACACCATATGAAGACAGTCTTCCCCTCTGAGCTCTGCCTAAAGTTCAGATTCATTAGCTAAATAAATGACTGCTATTGTTTTAAAATAATAAATAAATAAGAAAAAAAACTGAACTCAAGATGATGCCTTTTTAAATAAACTGCTCATTAAGTATCAAGTAATTAAAATTAGGAGGCTAATATTTGAAAATGGGAAACTTTGATATTAATCAATCCCAAAGCATGTTAGTCCTAAAGCAATCCCCTGTAATTTAATATTTTTATATAATCATTAATCTCTTCTTTCTGCTTGAAAGCAACAGTATTTATAGTTGGCACTAAAAATAAACCAGAGAGAATTCCTATTATTCTTTGGTAGACAAAACACAGCTTTTCCATTAAGCTTCCTGTTTTTTAGAGCAGTATTTCAAAACAAAGGGTCAGTGCTTAAAATAAACATAGATAAATAGTATTTAGTGAGATATATACTTTCATACAATGTAAACTTCACATATCAGAACAAAGTGATTCCATATTATCACCTAATTTGATGCTTCAATGACACACACTTCTGCCTCAAATTTTTCAATAAAAATGGAAATACGTCTCTGAAACTACTTTTACAAAGTATCCTTTAGAAACTATTAGGTTCCAGATACATTTGTTCTAATTTTTAACTAAGAAACTTTAATTTTTAGAGCAGTTTTAGATTCACAGCAAAACTAACCAAAAAGTACAGAGTTCCCACATACCCACATTCCTCAACCCATGCATACACATCCTCCCCTACCATCAACATCCACATCAGTGTGGTACTTTGCTACAATGGACAAATCAATATTGACACATCATTATCAACCAAAGTCTACAGTTTACATTAGGGTTCATTCTTGTACATTCTGTAAGTTTTGGCAAATGTATAACAACATGTATCCACCTTTATATACCACACAGAAGAGTTACACTGCCCTAAAAATTCTTCATGTCTCCCTCCTCTCCCACCAAAATATTCTATAAATGTCAATTAGATCTAGTTAACTGATTGACCTCTTTGGTTCAGCTATGTCCTCATAGACCTTTTGCCTATTGCATCTGTCCTTTACAAATAGCAGGGTGTTGAAGTTTCCCAAGTACAATAGTAGATTTGTCTATTTCTCCTTGCAGTTTTACCACTTTTTGCGTCATATGTTTTGACATTCGGCTGCTAGGTGCATACATGTTAAGGATTGTTACATCTTCTGGAAGAACTGACCCCTCTTTTATTATGTAATGTCTGTCTTTATCCATGGCAATTTTCCTTGCTCTGAACTCTGCTTTGTCTGAAATTAATAAAACCACTCCAGTTTTCATTGATTAGTGTTATCACAGTATATCTTTCTCCATCCTTTTACTTTTAATCAGTATGTGTCATATTAAAAATGGGTTTCTCATAGACAACATAGAGTTAGGTCTTATTTTTTTTTATCCACTTTAGCAGTCTCAGTCTTTTAGTTGGTGTAAAACATATATGGCATAAAAACTGATACAACTGCCAAGAGAAAGATGAGTCCACTATCATAGTTGGAGAATTAAACACCACTCTATTGGTAATTTAAAGATCCAGTACACAGAACATAGTTAAAATAAACAACACTATCAACTGGATCTAATTGACACCTACAGAGTACTTCATCCAACAGCACAATATCATTCTTGTCAACCTCACATGGAACACTGACTGAGACAGACCATATTCTCAGCTATACAACATACCTTAACACATAAAAAGAATAGAAACCATACATGTCTGCTCTCAGACAACAATGGAATTAAACTGGAAATCAGTAACAAAAAGGTATCTGAAAAACCCCCAAATAGTTAGGAATTAAATAACATACTTTTAAATAACACATATATTGAGGAAGTATCAAAAGAAATTTTAAAATATTTTAGGGGCACCTGGGTGGCTCAGTCGGTTAAGCGGCCAACTTCGGCTCAGGTCATGATCTCACACTCCGTGAGTTAGAGCCCCGCGTCGGGCTCTGTGCTGACAGCTCAGAGCCTGGAGCCTGTTTCAGATTCTGTGCCTCCTTCTCTCTCTGACCCTCCCCTGTTCATGCTCTGTCTGTCTCTGTCTCAAAAATAAATAAACATTAAAAAAAAAAATCAAAAAAAAACCAAGAAATTTTAAAATATTTTAAACAAAATTAAAATGAAAATATCTAAATCTGTAGGATGCAGTGAAGGCAACTGTTACAAGAGAAATTTATAGCACTGAATACATAATAGAAGAAAAGAAGAAAAATCTAAATCAATAATCTAAACTTTCACTTTAGGAAACTAGACAAGGAGCAAATTAAACTCAAAGTAAGTAAAAGAAAAGAAATAAAAATTAGAGAAAAAAATCAATGAAATTGAAAACAGGAAATCAACTGATAAAATGAATTAAGCCAGGGGCACCTGCCTGGGTGGCTCAGTCAGTTAAGCGTCTGACTTTGGCTCAGGTCATGATCTCACAGTTTGCGAGTTCAAGCCTCACATCAGGCTCTGTGCTAACAGCTCAGAGCCCAGAGCCTGCTTCAGATTCTGTGTCTCCTTCTCTCTGCCCCTCACCTACTCACACTCTGTCTCTCTCTCTTACAAAAATAAACATTAAAAGTTTTTTGAAAAAATGAATTAAGCCAAAAGCTGGTTCTTCAAAAAGATCAATAAAGTTGCTAAACCTCTAGCCAGGTTAACAAAGAAAAAAAAAGAGAAGAAATAAATTACTAACATCAGAAAAGAAAGAGGGGACATCACTACTGATCCCATGAACATTAAAAGGGCAATAAAGGAACATTATGAATAACTATATGCCCATAAGTTTGATAACCTGGAAGAAACTAAACAGTTCCTGTAAACTCACAATCTACAAAAACTCAGGAGAAATCAATTATCTGAATAGGCCTATGTCTATTAAAGAAATAGAATCAATAATTAATATCTTGCCAAAACAGAAAATACCAGGTCCAGATTGGTTTACTGGTGAGTTTCACCAAACATTTAAGGAAGAAATTACACCCATCCTCAACAGTCTCTTTCAGAAAACAGAAGCAGAAGGAATACTTTCTAACTCATTCCATGAGACCATATTATTCTAATACCAAAACCAGACAAAGACATTATCAAAAAAAACCCTCAAAAAAAACAAAAAAAACCTCACAAATATAAATGCAAAAATCCACAACAGCATATTAGGAAATTGAATCCAATAATGTCTAAAAAGATTTATACACCACAACCAACCAGGATTTATTCCAAATATGCAATATTCAAAATTCAATATTCAAATTTCAATTATACAATGCATCATATCGGGGTGCCTGGGTGACTCAGTTGCTTAAGCATTTAACTCCTGATTTCAGCTCAGGTTATGAATTTGAGCCCCACGTTGGGCTTTACGCTGACAGTGTAGAGCCTGTTTTGGATTCTCTCTCTCCCTCTCTCCCCCAACCCCGACCAGCTCTTGCTCACACATTCTCTCTCCCTGTCTCTCTCTCTCTCTCTCAAAATAAATAAACTTTAAATATTTAAAGTTTGATGATATACACCATCATATCAACAGGCTACAAAAGGAAAATTATATGGTAATATCAATAGATGCAGACAAAGCAACACCAAATGCTGACAAGGATGTGGAGCAATAGGAACTATTACTACAGGTAGAAATGCAAAATTGAATAGCCACTGGACACTGGCAGTTTCTTACAAAGCTAAACAATACTCTTACCATACAATCCAGCATCACGTTCCTTCGAATTTAACCAAATGAGTTAAAAGCTTATGTCCACACAAGAACTTGCACATAGATATTTATAGAAGTTTTATTCACAACTGCCAAAGCCTGGAAGCAACAAAGATGTCCTCCAGTAGGAGAATGGCTAAACTGTAGTACATCGAGACAGTGGAATATTATTCGGTACTACTTAAAAAAAAAAAAAAAGAGCTATCAATGAAAAAAACATAAAAGAACCTTAAATGCACATTACCAAATAAAAGAAGCCAATCTGAAAAAGCTACATACTTTGTGATTCCAATTATATGACATTCTGGAAAAGGCAAAACCATGGACACAGTAAAAAAAAAAAAACAAACCCAAAACAAAACGGTGGCTGCCAAGGGTTCAGAGAGAAGAATGAATAGGTGGAGGACAAAGGATTTTTCAGGCAGTAGTACTATTCTGAATATCATACAGAATTTGACACTATAAAGGTAGACACATGCCATTATACATTTGTAAAGATGGAATGTACGACACAGAGAGTGAACTTTAATGCAAACCATGGACTTTAGTTAGCAATAATGTAATCAAAGCAGCTCATCTATTGTAACAAATGTACTATACTAATGCCAGATGCTAATAATAGGGGATATTGCACCAGGAAGGACCGTGAGGGGATGTAAGGTTAATTCTTTGTACTTTCCACTCAATTTTTCTGTAACCCTAAAACTGCTCTAAAAAAACAGTCTATTTTTAAAAACTGACAGATACAACATGCACTAATTTCATATATTATGCTAAATAAAAGAGTCAAACACAAAGAGTATGTACTATATGATTCCATTTAGGAAGTTCAGTAAATGAATTAGAATTATATCTATCAACGTGGATGAAGCATAAACACAGATGCTGAACAATAACAACAACAAAAAAGACAAATGCACACAAACACATAAAGTATGATGCTATTTGTATGAAGTTTTGTTAGATGACAAATACTATAAATTTTAAAAATATTATGTAGTAAAACTATAAAGGTATGCATAAGATTGTTAAACACCTAATGCAGGATAATGATTACTTCAGAGGACAGAGAAAATGAAATCTGAGAGACACATAGAAGGCTCTAATAGGATCTGTAATTTGAGTTAAAAACATTTTGATAGAAAAAGTTGTGAAGACAGTACAGCATTTCAATATGCCAGACACCTAATTTCCCAGTTTATTAACATCTTATATTTCTATGGTACACTTACAACAATTAATAACCAATATTGATACATTATTTATTATTAACTACAATGTAAATACTTTCTTAGTTGTTTAAGTTTACCTTTTTTTTTTTTAATCTCTACACCCAATATGGCGCTCAAATTCACAACCCAAGATCAACAGCTGCATGCTTTACCAACTGAGCCAGCCAAGTGCCTTCATACTTATGTTTGCTCTAATGTCCTTTAAAAAAAAAAATTTAACATTTACTTATTTTTGAGAGAGAGACAGAGCACGAGCAGGGGAGGGGCAGAAAGAGAGAGGGAGACACAGAATCTGAAGCAAGCTCCAGGCTCTCAGCTGTCAGCACAGACCATGGTGCGGGGCTCAAACCCATGAACCACAAGATCATGACCTGAGCTGAAGTCAGATGCTTAACCAACTGACCCACCCAGGCGCCACTGATCTAATGTCCTTTTAATGTTCCAGGATCCTATCCAAGTTACATTCAATTAGTCATCATTTCTCCTTAAGTTCAAGTAGCTATGGTAGTTTCTCAAACTGTCCTTCTTTTTGATAACTTGACAGTTTTGATGAGTACTTTGGAGAGTGCCCCTTAGTTGGAATCCGCCTGATGATTTTTCTTATGGTTAGACTGGTGTTATGGGTTTTGGGGAGGAAGACCACAGAGGCAAGTTGCCATTCTCATCACACCACATCAAGGGTACATGCTATCAACATGGCTTATCACTGTTAATGACACCTAGCTGAAGTAATGTTTGTCAGGTTTCTCCACTGTAAAATAATTTTCCCAACTCTCTACACTCTACTCTTTGGAAGAAAGTTACTATGAGGAACACTTAAGGAACAGGAAGTTACGCTGCACCTTCTTAAGGACAAAGCACCCACATAAATGATATGGAATTCTTCTGTATGAGCCTGTAATGTTCTAAAATACACAAAAAAGGTAAGAGGCCTCTTGCCTCCCTTCCTCCCCTTCCAACAACACATACACAAGGGGAAAGAAAAATACCAAAGTAGTTATCACTGTTAAAATCAGAGTTTTAAATTTTTTCTTTCATTTTTTAGCACTTTTCCAAATTTTCTTTAATGAGCATTTTCTACTTAATGAGATTTCTTTTACTTTAACCATGCCTATAGGCATTATAATTTAAGAATCTCCCCGGTTTTACTCCGTATCAAAAAGGGAAAGCAAAATTGCTAGTCTAATATAATAAATCTGGATTAATATGAAAAATCTTGGTTCTTATGACCAAGAAGAATAAATATCAGGGACATGAGTTCAATGACCCAAAGCACTATTTCTTAAAAGTTCATAAAACATAAGCAATAAATGTAACATCATAACTTATAGCTATTTTTAATGAACTAGATAAAATACTGTCAAAGATGAGTAATAAACTTCTAGAATAAGTAGCTTATTAAGCAATATACAAAATGACCTTGAATTCAGGTAATTCTGTTTTCCCAAAAATGAATGAAAATTTAATTATAGGAAATTTTTTTTGTCATAGTTAGTATTGCTATTAACTCATACACACACACACACACACACACACACACACACACACACACTTAAAAAAAAGCAGAAAATCCTCATCTACAAATAACATATTTAATATTATTTTCACTCTGTAAATAATTAAGTCTTCTACCAGTTATATTATATGTGCAATTTTTAATATTGTAAGGAAAGAAGAATTGCTGGAATATGCCCAAGGAGTTGTTTGAATAAAGGATAGTTATTTCTTTAGTGGCTATATTATGTCCAAAAAGAAAAATGATTATAAATTAAATAAGATAATATATGAAATAGAAATAGCTGCTTCTCCAACCACTTAATAGGAACAGTAATTACGAATTTCAAAAAGCTATGCACGCCCCTAATTTCCAATAAGTAAGTAAATTGGAACACATCATGCAGATTTAAATTCATCATCACTTCTGCAGAAAACAGACTGACAAGCATATAGAAGGCTACCAAGTACTAACAATAGTTCAACCTCCATAGAAACTACTCATGGTAACCAAAAACAAACCTTTACTTCTCAACAGTTCGTTCTGTCAAGCTCCCAAGAATTTGCTGCTAAAATGTGTAGTTAAGCCTATAAAGTACAGAACGCTGCCAGTTGTTAGCACAAAGAAATTAAGACCTTGAGAAATTAAAGCAATTTGCCTCTAGAGATTAATATTAGCTTAAAGAGTCTTAAAGTGAATGTTTTTTCTCCTGATTTACTCCATCAGAATTTTTTGTTGGAAATACATGTTTACACAATTAAAGAACAAATATCAGGTAAAAAGAACTTAGTTGCATTTCTATAATCTCCTGAAATAAAAATATAATGAGCTAAAGCAAGTTTAAAGCTGTCCAAAAAATGGTTTAAATTAGCATTTTCTAAAACTCTTGAAAAATGTCTTGTTTTAAAAAAACTTGTTTATGCTGTTATTTGAACTAGAACCTGGTCCAAAACTTAAGTAAAAAATAGTCCAAAATAAAAGCAACTCAGTTTTGTCCTTTACCTTCAGTAAATCAGTGAAACCTGATTTACTGCTCTTAACAGTTAGTTAGAAAATGGTTTTGCAGTTTCAAGCATATTTCTCCAGGCTTCAGTTTCCATAAAATTAATCAAAAGGGATGGTGTTAAATAATCTCTATGTACCCCCCAAATATTAACATTCCATGCTGCTATATCTATAGGTTAAGCTACATATAATTACCAGTATTCAATGGTTTTTAACTTACAAAAACAGTAATTACAATGGTTCAACTTTCTAAATCTTCTAAGTTCTATTCCCTCCCAGATGCTAACTCGGACATCACTCAACTTTTGTATTTTTCAAGTAGAGCAAAATGTTTAAAAGCCAATAATAAGAGCTGGCTCCCAACTGCCATTCAGGATTGAATGTACTTTTTAGAAAATTTTTAAGGCCTATTTCAACCCTGAAGAATAAGATGATGATCTAATATGGAAACTCTCCTAAGTTACTATTTTACAATTTAGTTTTGAATATTTACAGAATTAGTGCTACCTCATTCAGTTTTATGATGTCACGTGGTTATCACAGTATAATTTCTACCACTGAGTTTTCACCACCTATCAGGTCTACTCCTAAGCTCTCAAATAGGAAAAATAACATGAACCTGCCTGAGAAAAGTGTTCAACGGGATGTGTTACTAAAAGCATCCTTGGCTTTCTCAATTTGCCAGAAAATGTAGAGCAATGCTGCCCAAACTGTGATTAGCAAATCAGTGCCAGCCCACAAACTCATTACCAGTCCTCTATGATGTGATTACAGAAACTGAAAGTAGCCATTTAAAACTTGTGTGATAATGTGATAGTAACTTTATGAATTTTATGTCAATTAATCTAATAATAAAATTGGAACTTATATTTTTATGTATTTTTGCTGAGAAATTGAAACAATGTTTTTTTAATTTATTTTGAGAGACAAAGAGACCACATGGGAGGGGCTGAGGGGAGGAGAGGGAGAGTGGGAGAGGGAGAGGGAGAGGGAGAGGGAGAGAGAGAGAGAGAGAGAGAGAGAGAGAATCCTAGGCAGGCTCCACACTGTCATAGTGTAGAGCCCAATGTGGGGCCTGAACTCATGAACTATGAGATCATGACCTGAACTAAAATCAAGTGTTGGTTGCTCAACCGACTGAGCTACCCAGCTGCCCCCAAAATTTTCAAAAACAATACACACACACACACACACACACACACACACACACACACAACTAGTCTCAAAAGACATTATTCAAGAAACACTAAAATTGGTCTGAGGAGGAAGGGGAGGGTCAGTCCAAGATGGTGGTAAAAGAAGGTCCTGAACTTACCTCCTCCAACAGACACCCAAATCTCTTTCTGAATATGGAGCAATTCCCTGTGAAATATAACTGAAAACTAGCTGAACTGCTCCTCCACAACAAAGGATAAAAGGTCCACACTGAGAATGGTAAGAGATGCAAAGACACAGTCTTGCCAAAAACTCCATCCCTGGCATGGCAACCAACAATAGGGAGGGATCTCACAATCTGGAGTTTCTTCCCAAGAAGCAAGAGGTTTCTGCCTCAAGTCAGGAACCCCAACCCTTAGGACCTACACTGAAGAGAAGAGCCCCCAAAATCTGTGGCTTAGAAAACCAACAGGGCTTATATCTTAGGGACCCAAAGGGTTAGAGGGAACAGAGACGGTCCTTTTAAAAAAAATTTTTAATGTTTATTTATTTTTGAGGACAGAGACACACAGAGAATGAGCAGGGGACGGGCAGAGAGAGGAGACACAGAATCCGAAGAAGGCTCCAGGCTCTGAGCTGTCAGCTCAGAGCTGGACGCGGGCTCGAACCTGTGAATCCTGAGATCATGACCCGAGCCGAAGTCAGACACTTAACCAAATGAGCCACCCAGGGGTGCCCCTACATGTGAACATGCACTCTCCTGATGTACCACTGAGGCTGGTGAGCATGCAGTCAAGGTATCTTCTTTCTACCTTGCTAAAACCAGTGAGTTTGCCCTACTCCCTACAGTCTCCACCTACTCCACTAAAGCTGACAGGCACATGCAATCCATACAGGGACACCCCTTGATCACCTGGTTTGATGGTCAGGGCACTTGTGTTCCTGGGCTCCACAGGGCTGAAACAATCAAGAAGACAGTTCTTGGTAGGTTACCACCCTCCAACGCACTGCATAAACAGCAGGCTAAAACACACTCCCAGTCTTCTTGAGAAAAAAGCCCATTTACAAGTCCAGAGCTTCAGTCTGAAGTACAAGCTACAGGTCTACCACGCATCCTAGAGGCTACTGAGGTGCTCCCAGAGAATGTAAGAATGGAGACACCATCCTTGCATACTCCCTTAGCCTCACTACACCTTGAAAATACCTCCCAGAAAGGAAATTATACATATATCTGGAAGCCTGATCTGCAACTGTCTCCCAAGGGACACCTCAGATTTTTCTAAAGACCAGCACGGTTTACAATTGTGACCCCACAGGACTGTACATATTTTCAGGCTGCTGCCTGAGGGTCTGATTTCCAATCAGCCAGATTAAGCAACACGCTACTAAACAACTATTGGATTAAAAAAGAAACCAAACGGGGAAAAAAAATTATAAAGACAAATGGAAATACAACATACCAAAATCTATGGGACGCAGCAAGAGCAGTTCTAAGAGGGAAGTTAATAGTAATACAGGCCTACATCAAGAAGCAAGAAAAATCTCAATCTATATTTTACACCTAAAGGAACTAGAAAAAGAAAAATAAATGAAGTCCAAAGCTAGTAGAAGGAAAAAAATAAAGATCAGAGCTGAAATAAAAGCTAAAAAAGCAAAAGAAAAGATTGATGACATTAAGAGCTGGTTCTTTGAAAAGATAAGCAAAATTGACAAACTTTTAGCTAAACTCACCAAGGGAAAAAAAAGAGAGAAGGCTCAAATAAAATTGGATTTGAAAGTAGAGAAGTTACAACACATACCACAAAAATATAAAGGATCATAAGAGACTACTACTATGAACAATTATATGACAACAAACTGGACAACCTAAAAAAAGAAAAGAAAAGTAAATTACTAAAATCATACAATCTTCCAAGACTGAATAAGGAAGAAATAGAAAATCTAAAAAGACTGATTACCAGTAAGGACATTAAACTAGTAATCAAAAAATCCCAAACAAAAGTTTAGGACCAGGCGGCTTCACAAGTGAAGTCTACCATTCAGAGATTAATATGTATCCTTTTCAAACTCTTCCAAACAACTGAAGAGGAGGGAACACTTCAATACTCATTTTACAAAGCCAGCATTATCCTAATACCAAAACCAGATAAGGAGATCACAACAAGAAAATTATAGGCCGATGTCTCTGATGAAAACAGATGCAAAAATCATCAAAAAAATATTAGCAAATAAAATTCAACAATACATTACCAAAATCATACACCATGATCATGTGGGATTTACTCCTGAGGTGCAAGAATGGTACAATATTCACAAATCAATCAACATGATACAACACATTAACAGAATGAAGAATAAAAATCATATTACCAATAGGTACTCAAAAAGCATTTGGCAATGCTTTTGAATAAACTCTCAACAAAGTGGGTAATGAAAGAAGGTACCTCAAAACAATATGATAAGCCCACAATTAACATCATACTCAACAGTGAAAAGCTAAAAGTTTTTTCTCTAATATCAGAAACAAGAAAAGGGGAGCCTGGGTGGCTCAGTTGGTTGAGCGTCCAGCTTCCACTCAGGTCATGATCTTGCAGTGTGTGAGTTTGAGCCCCGCACTGGGCTGTGCTGACAGCTTAGAGCCTGGAGTTTGCTTCAGATTCTGTGTCTCCTTCTCTCTCTGCCCCTCTGCTGCTTGTACTGTCTCTATCTCTCAAAAATAAACAAACATCTAAAAAAAATTTTTTAGGGGCCCCTGGGTGGCTTGGTCGGTTAAGCGTCCGACTTCGGCTCAGGTCATGATCTCACGGTCCGTGAGTTCGAGCCCCGCGTCGGGCTCTGTGCTGCTGACAGCTCAGAGCCTGGAGCCTGTTTCAGATTCTGTGTCTCCCTCTCTCTCTGCCCCTCCCCTGTTCATGCTCTGTCTCAAAAGTAAATACACGTTAAAAAAAATTTTTTTTAATTTTTTTAAAGAAATTAAAAAAAAAAAAAAGAAACAAGAAAAGGATGCCCTCTCCCACTTTTATTCAACACAGTATTGGAAGTCCTTGCCAGAGCAATTAGGCAAAAAAAAAAAAAAAAAAAAAAAGCATCTAAATTGAACTGGATGAAGTAAAATGGTCATTATTTGTGGAAAACATAATTTTATATTAAAAATCATAAAGACATGTTAGAGCTAATCAATAAAATATCAGGCTACAAAATCAACATACAAAAAGTTAGTTGTGCACACACTAACAACAAAATATCAGAAAGAAAAATGAAGAAAACAATCCTATTTACAATTGCATCAAAAATAACTAGGAAGGGACACCTGGGTGGCTCAGTCAGTTGAGCATCCAACTTCAGATCAGGTCATAATCTCATGATTCAGGAGTTATAGCCCAGCATTGGGCTTGCTGCTGTCAGCACAGGGCCCCTTTGGATCCTCCGCCCTCCTCTCTCTCTGCCCCTTCTTCCCTCTCTCCCTTTCTTTCTCGAAAATAAATAAGCATTAAAAAGTAATAATAATAACTAGGAATAAATTTATCAGAGGTGAAAGACCTGTACAATGAAAACTATAAGTCACTGATGAAAGAAACTGAAGAAGATCCAAAGAAATAGGAAGATATTCTGTGTTCATGGATTGGAAGAATTGTTAAAATGCTCATATTACCCAAAAAAATATACAAATTCAATGCAATCCCCATTAAACTACCAATGGCATTTTTCACAGAAGTAGAACAAATAAGGGGCACATGGCTAACTCAGCTGGTGAGTCCTACTTGATTTCAGCTCAGGTCATGATTGTAACATGGATGGAACTTGAAGGAATTACACTAAGTGAAATATGTCAAATACTGAAAAACAAATACCATGATTTCACTTATATGTGAAATCTTAAAAAAGTGAACAAAATAAAAGATCATAGAAATATAGAACAGAATAGTGGTTGCAAAGTAGGTGAAACAGATGAAGGAGGTCAAAGAGGTACAAAATTTCAGTTATAAAATAAGTAAGTCATGGGATATAATGTACACCATGGTGACTATCGTCAACAATATTGTAGAGCATTCATGAAAATTGTCAACACAGTAAATCCTAAAAGTTATACTATACATGGTGACAGATGGTAATTAGATTTACTGTGGTGATCAATATGTAATGTGTACAAAATGTTGAATCATTAGGTTGTACACTTAAAATCAATATAATGTTATAAATCAGTTATAACTCAATAAAAAATTTTTTTAAAGAAGCACTGCTACCGAGGGTAAACATATTGGAAGGTTTTGTTTTGTTTTGAAAAATTTTTTTTTAGTTTTATTTACTTATTTTGAGAGACACAGAGACAGTGCAAGTGGGGAAGGGGCAGAGAGAGAGGGAGAGAGGGAATCCCAACCAGGCTTTGCGCTGCCAGCACAAAGCCCAGTGTGGGACTTGAACCCATGAAACCGTGAGATCATGACCTGAGCTAAAACCAAGATCAGACATTCAACTGACTGAGCCACCCAGGCACCCCAACATACTGGAAGGTTTTACTGTCTTTGTAATTTAGGTCAGCATTTAAAGCAAAACTACTTTTGTCAGACTTCATCAGCTAAGAGCTAATACAACTCATTTCCACTTACAATAAAAATCCAAGTTATATTTGGACAAAGGAAAAAAAGGATACCATGAAGTAAATAAGGTGCTGACTATGCAAAAGTCAGAAAGGTTAAAGTCAAAACTAAAAAAAAGAAAAGAGAAATAGGCTGTTACTTTTCATTGAGGAGAAAGGAAAATATTTCAAGTTGAAAGCAAATTTATAAACCACTGTTGACTGTGCCTGGTTCCTCTTACAGGGGGAAAAAAAAAGCTATACTCATTTAGAATTTCTTACACAAGAATTACACAATTCAGCAAGTGAAAATTACCAATAAAAGGAAACTGCAGCAAAAAATGAGCTATGAAGTAGAGAGACAAATTCATTTCTCACAAATCTGTGTAATCTGTCCTATTTGTTGCCATCTGTATAATAAAGTCTCTGTTTATCTGATGTCTCTAAGACTTGGGAAATTACTGGAGCCTTTGTACACAAAGTCCAACTTTGTTTAATTTGAAACAGCTAAAAACAGCAGTTAAATCAAATCATATTTCAAAGACAAATTCATATTTCCCATTAAGAGGTTTAACACACAACTGACCGGTGCGCTTCAGTTGGGCGTCGCTGCTGTATTCTGCCAGCTAATTTAACAAATTTACACATTAAACAACAAGAAACTAATTTGGTTTCATAAGACAAAAATTTGGCCAATGACAGGATCACCTAGAGCACTTCGGGACATATTCTAAGCTGAATCACTTGTGCAACTATTAACAGACAATCTACAAGGAACTTTACACTTTACTGGCTGCTCTAATGTTCCATAAAGGGCAGACAGTTGAACAATTAACCAAGCCCAAATCTGGTGATAGAGAGCAAGATGGGAATGAGAAAAAATAAAATTGCATATTATATTATAGTAAGTGTGGAATCTGGTTAAATATATTCACACAGCATGTAATAGAATACCAATAACAACTGAAGATTAAACATCCACAATTTCAAAACAACTTTAAGCAACTGGGACGGTCTTTGATACAAAGCAGTTGGTCTCTGCTCAGACAGAAATTTTAATCATGTGTTTTAGGAGGTATGCTTAGCTAGTAAGCAAACCTAGCCAACTTCCTGACATTTTCAGGGCAGTATTACAGAACCTACTTGTTTCCTTAATGAAACCAAGTCTTGATACTTCATTATCAGCAACTTATTTACCTTTTTGTATATCTGAAAATACTTAGTAAAGTTTTCTTAAGGTAAAAAGTTAACAAAATACTGAAAGTTCTCCACTTGGCTTTTTAAGATCTTTCTTGGTCATGTACTTCATACACTTTATTCAGAGTTAATAACTGATCACCAACTATTTACTAAAGGTCCACATAGTTTGACACCATGTTAAAATACCTGTTCACACTATGCAAGTCTAGTGGGAAGCCTACAGATCACATCTGTGATTTTCAGTGTTGAAATAGTTTTAGCTCTGGTTTTTGAAATAGTCTCACTTGGTAGCTAAACCTAGCAGACAAATCAAACTGCTAATCCAAATAGTCTTCTCCATTTAAATAAGATACTTGTAACTGTTACCTTGAAATTACAGAAATTAGGGCGCTAGGGTGGCTCAGTCAGTTAAGCTTCCAACTCTTGATTTCAGCTTAGGTCATTATCTCATAGTCATGGGGTTGTGGGATCGTGCCTGAAGTTGGCTCCACACTGAGTGTGGAGTCTGCTTAAGATTCTTTCCCTCTGCTCCTGCCCTGCTTGTACCTGCACACACCCTCTCTCTCTCAAAAAAAATTAAAGAAAAAAGAAATTAAAATATTTCAGAAGTTTTTAAGTTGTTTTTTTTTAATTTATTTTGAGAGAGAGCGAGAGAGAGAGAGAGAGAGAGAGAGAGCTTGCATCAGCAAGCAGGGGAGAGGCAGAGAGAGAGGGAAGGAGAGAATCCCAAGCAGGCTCCATGCTCAGCACAGAGCCCAATGCAGGGCTCAATCTCACAACCATGAGATCATGACCTGAGGCAAAATCAAGAGTTGAACACTTAACCAACTGAGCCACCCAGTCGCCCCCCTCCATCAACCTTTTAATACATCACTCTTAAATATGAACAAAGAGGCACAAAATATGAAGAAAGCACCTGACATGAAAGACACACCAAAATAAACAGAAAATAAAAAAAGAAATTCAAAAACACAGAAAATTTAGGGGGCGCCTGGGTGGCTTAGTTAAGCATCCGACTTCACCTCAGGTCATGATCTCACAGTTCATGAGTTTGAGCCCTGTGTGGGGCTCTGTGCTGACAGCTCAGAGCCTGGAGCCTGCTTCAGATTCTGTCTCCCTCTGCCCCTCCCCTGCTCATCCTCGCACGCTCTCTCTCTCTCTCTCTCTCTCTCTCTCAAAAATAAACATTAAAAAAAAATTTTAATAGAAAATTCAGGAAATTTTATTAAATCCAAGAAATGGCCTATTATTAACATTATCAGAAATACAGAAGGAATTACCCATACAACAAATATTAACTCCTTTTGTCTTTAAAAAACATTAAAGAACAACTAAGAACTCCTGAAAAGTAAACAGCAGAAATAGAAAATTCAAAAAAGAACAGCTGAGAAAATTTTCAGAAAGTTGGTAAAAAAAAAAGCAAAGATATAAAAAAAAATAATGAGAGAAAAAAAAGACTAAGAAAATAAAAGGAATCAGGCAAGAAGGCCTAACCCTGAGTTCTAAAATTGGAAAAGAAAAAAAAATGGTGTGAAGGAAATTATCCAATAAATTGTACACAAAGATTTCTTACAACTAAAAGACATGAGTTTTTAGATTCAAAGTGTGCAGATTATGGGTAACATTTCTCAGCTATGAAGAAATTGACCAATTCAATAATAATGCTTTTATGAACAACTCTGTGTAACCTAGAAAAAGCTGATTAAATCTTCTGTCTCAGTTTCCTCATTTGTAAAATAGGGAAATACCAAGCTCACAGTGCTGTAAGAATTAGATAAAATAACATTTATAGAAGAATACATAACATTTATAAAATGACATTCATAGAATAACAATTATATATATAAAATAACATTTATAGAAGAATTAGATAAAATAACATTATACACACACATATATACACAATGGAATACTACTTAGCAATGAAAAAGAATGCCATTTGCAACAACGTGAATGGAACTGGAAGGTATTATGCTAAGAGAAACAAGTCAGTCAGAGAAAAACAGATATCCTAAGATTTCACTCATATGTGGAATTTGAGAAACTTAACAGATGAACATAGGGGAAAGGAAGGAAAAATGAGATAAAAACATAGAGGGAGGCAAACCATAACAGACTCTTAAATACAGAGAACTGAGGGTTGATGGGATGGGGAGGTGGGTTAAATGGGTGACAGGCATTAAGGAGGGCACTTTTCAGGAAAAGCACTGGGTGTCATATGTAAGAGATGAATCGCTGGGTTCTACTCGTAAAGCCAAGACTACACTGCATGTTAACTAACTTGAGAACTAAAAAAAAATAAAAAATAAAAATAAATAAATAAAACTTAAAATTCCATGTAAAACTAAATGAACAAAAACAAAAATAATTTTAAACAATACTGACCCCAAACAATAAAGCTAGTACAGTAAGTTATTTATAAAGTGAAAAAACCTCATGGAAAGTAACATGACAAAACATAATATATTCATGAGCTTTCATCTAATAACTTACTCCTAAGAAATAAACCAAATACAGAATTCAACAGAAGCAAAAAAACTATGTATAAAAACACTAATTGAAATGTTATACATAAAAAATTCTAGAAATAATCCAAACGTGTACTACAGAAGTGTAAGTACAATACAAGGTTAAATGGTCAATAAAAATAATTACTAACCTTATACAGAAACATGAAACAGGTATTTCTGAACCAAAAAATTATTTAATATGATCTAACATATTCTGACAGCAGGATAACAAAAATAAGGTCTGTCCCCAGAAAATCTAAGATGGAACTCTGCATTTTCATGTAAAAATCAGATTAAGATTTATATGACTACTACTACATAAAAATTAACATGTAAACAAAGCCTAGAAGAATTAAAATGAAAATTGCTTTGGTAGAATGATGAAACTGTGGATAATCTTTTACCAAAATTGTCATAAATGGTTTTAAAGAGCTATTATTTCCCCAACTGCAGTATAATATGAACCAGTCTATGATTTTAATAAAGGCAATTTAGTTGAATTGCTGCTTGCTTCTAATCAGTTTCTGCTCAAACTCTTAAAAGTTTTAATATGCCTTAGTTTATCTTTTAGCAGTTCAGGTGTCAGAAGAGGAATCTAAGAAAGACCTTTCCTGTGAGCAAAAAGCAATGAATACATCTTAAGTATTCACTGAGCCCATGCATTCACTGCTTTCTCCCTGAATGAGACCCTCTGGGATATTTGAGTTCCATAGCTTTTGTGTTATGACCTCTCAGACTATATTAGAGCATTTCTTTGTCCTGACTGGGTCCAAAGTCACACTGGGTCAAAAAACAAAGAGATTGGACCCAGTATGAGGCCTAGGGCAAATAAAATTTTAAGGGGAAAAAGAGAGAGAGAAAACTAGTTTCCCCTGAATCCAAAAAGTCTGAGGTCTCTTTCACCTACGACTTTAGTTAACTGTATGTACAAAAATTACAGGCCTAGACCTATATTTTTCTGAACAAGTGGACTAGCTTTACCAAAGATAATCTTGAATTACAGTGACCAGAGTGGAAACTTTCACCTAGATAAATTTATTCATTTCTGAGGTACCCTAGAGAAAAAAGGCTTTCAGCCAGGGTAGAAAAATTATTTTTCTTCCTCTGTATTTTCTGATGACCAAGATGAGACCTACCAAGGCATCCCACTCACTCTGGAGCCTGCAAATAAGATCCTGGGAAAACTGGCAGAAGCCAGAGAAGGGTGAGAATTCTTACCAAAGTCAGCACTCCTGATTTCTGTCCTTAGTGACCAGTGAAGAGAAGAAGGTAAAATTTCACATTGTCCCTTCCTTTCCAAATTCATACTCTTGTGAATTTGTTTTGGGGGTACTCAATATTTATCAATTCTTTCCTACTCTGGAACAGCCCTTGCTTCCTTGTTTGTCTGTCCTATGAATTTGGCTTAACTTTTCACCTGTATGGGTATGTAGATAATCAACTCTTGTGTGTGTAGGCAGCTAAAGCTGGGGAACCCCAAGAATTTGACTGGACAGAAGCAACCCAGTTGCAGCGAGTATCCTATCAATTGCTGCCAGTTCTCACAGGAACTATCTACGTCCCTCTTCATTTTGGTTATCTTTGGGAGTCGTTCTGGACTTTGGGAGGACCACATCTTTCACACCCTCTTTGCGGACACCTCTGTCCACAGTTAGATCATGAAAGGCTTATCAGTTTTGTTTTAAGTCACAGGATAGGTATGCCTGTGGTATAAAAGAGAAAGGGAAAAACAGTTTTTTAAAAGAGTTCAGTACTATCAAGAATATGTTGTTTTCCTGTATAAAACCTGATATTAAGATATTTGAAAAGATTTTGAATGAAATGTAGGGACAAAAGTGGTCAAATGGAAATTGATATTCAGATGCTGATAGAAATGATTGTTTTAAGGCCTTCTCCCCTAAGATAAAATGTACAGCGGAATGCTTTGGATTCCCTATTTTGGACATCTCCCAAATTTAAAGAAGCAAATTGAAGATAATGTAGTTGGGCACGTGGGTAAGCCCTTTAATATCACTCAAGTTGCAACCCAATTCTTTGAGGAATTAAAAATAACTGTCCTGGTCTTATAAATCATATCTTTACAAAAACAGAAATCC
This sequence comes from Prionailurus viverrinus, assembly GCF_022837055.1. Taxonomy (NCBI): domain Eukaryota; kingdom Metazoa; phylum Chordata; class Mammalia; order Carnivora; family Felidae; genus Prionailurus; species Prionailurus viverrinus. The sequence goes on along the minus strand of NC_062563.1, from coordinate 80,413,812 downwards.
AACTCTAGAAGCAATTCAAAGCCCATCTATCCTTTTTATCAATCCCAAACCTCCCATTTTCAACTCAAATGCTTGCAGATATTGCAAAAGATCTGTCCAGTTGTAAGCAAAACTCCCTTTTGGAGAAAATTTACAACCCTTCCCTGTGCCTTTGAGATGTAAATATTCTACCTGGTCTTCTGTAGGAACCAAAAGCCATCTCTGAAATGCAAACATGAGGAAGACCATTATTATCAGGACAAAAATAAAGCTTTTGGAAACTAGATGAATGAAAAAATGTTAAAAGTCTTCTCTACAAGTAAGAATAAAAACCTTAAACCATCTGAGCAGGTAATCTTACTTCATCTGCCAGAAACACAATTTGGATCCCAATGTTCTTTTAGAACTATTCAGTTTTGTATTACTGTACCTGTCCCCTGGCTAAAATTTTAAAACAAAAGTTGTAAGATATATGCATATGTCTGGATGTTTATATATGTCTATATATGTATGTTATATAGATGTGTTTTTTGTACCTCCAAATAGTACTGCGAATAATTTATAAAAGAGTTCTATTTAATTGGCATAAAGGTAAGTAAGTGCTTAAGTGCTTAAGTGTTCTCAGAAAAACACAAACTAACCTAAATGTTTTTCAAGTTCATGTGATCTAGGATAATCTTCAGTAAATAAAAGTTCGTTAATGTTTCTTGGCTTAATTAAAACAGACATATCTTCAGGCTTATCAACATTAAATATAGTGCAGACATACAATTTTTATTCTACCTGGGTTTACTAAAAATTAAGTCCATGCTATCTATTACAGAATATATAAGCAAGAAACACAAATAGATGGTTAGCTGTTTAATGTCTGATAAAACTTTCAAGATTAAGTTAAACATAACTTATGAGGAAATACATTAAATATAAAACAAAAACTCATGACATTTTCAACAATAATTATGTTTTACCATATGTCTACTTAATAAGTTTCTAAAATCTTTTTGATAACTTGAAACCTTAAAGTTATACCAAATCAAGTTAAGTGATAAATATTTATTGACTATCTAGATCATTTTCAAATATGATAAAATATTTAAACATTAATTACTGAACATAGGGTTATTTACTTTTGGCTCATAATGGAGGAATTAAGAATATTTGGGTCTATGTCATACGCTACACTGAAAAACTGACTACGAGGAAGATTTACTTCCAGAAACTATGAAATAAGATTATAAATAAAATATAAATTTGGAAATAAATTTATAAATTTGTGAATCCACAGAATTCATGCATAACATAGTCCACAATTGCTTGCTTCCTAGTTTTCAGCAGAAATTAAGGTTTCTAAGGGTTAAGATTCTAATTAATAGATGTAATTAAAACTACCGGAAATAGAGTGAAAAGAAACAACTGTGTATGAAAAGTTGGTAAAGAAAGTAGAATAAGTGTTTTGGGACAAAGAGAGTTACAAAGGATGGGTTTTGTTAAGGGAAAAGAGAATAATTTTGTCCTAAGGTAGAATGACTGGATGTTACAAAATGAGAAAGAGGAAAAATACAGGCCAAAACCCAAATGGATAAAAGTTGTAGAAAGTTGGTGAAGGAACCTCGGTAAAGAAATTTACATGTGGTGGGTGTCCAGGTGGTTCAGTCACTTAAGTGACTGACTTTAGCTCAGGCCAGGATCTCACAGTTTGTGGGTTCAAGCCCTGCATCGGGCTATGTGCTGACAAAGCAGAGCCTGCTTGGATCTTCTGTCCCCTCCCACCCCCCCACCCCCATCCCTCCCCTAATCGGGCTCTCTCTCTCCCAAAAATAAATATACATTTAAAAAAAAAGAAAGAAAGAAATGTATGTGTGGTCAAAGCTAAAATTGGGAAGAATTTCTCTGAGTTTCTAAAAAAATTTTTTTTTACATTTATTAATTTTTGAGAGACAGAGAGAGACAGAGCATGAGGGGGAGGGGCAGAGAGGGAGACACAGAATCCGAAGCAGGCTCCAGGCTCCGAGCTGTCAGCACAGAGCCCAACCATGACCTGAGCCCAAGTCAGACGCTCAACCGACTGAGCCACCCAGGTGCCTCAAAAGAGCTAAGTTTTGTAACCTTCTATATTTGCCTATAAAATCTATGGTCACTTTGGTTAAACAGATAATAAATGAATATTATGAAATACTACTTATTTCATAACAATTTATGATCATATTAAATCAAATGTTCAAACCTTTTAACACTGTTGACAACTTCCCAAATCAAATTCTTTTTTTTTTAATGTTTATTTATTTTTGAGAGAGAGAGAGAGACAGAGAGTGAGGGAGGGAGGGGCAGTGAGAGACGAAGACACAGAATCCAAAGTAGGCTCCAAACTCAAACGAGGGGCTCAAACTTAACAATAGTGAGATCATGACCTGAGCCGAAGTCGGAAGCTTAACCAACTGAGCCACCCAAGAGCCCCCTCAAGTCTTACTAGGTGAGTAAGAAAGGTCACTTCCTGGCATCCCCAGTAACATCAGGATATTTTGGGGACCTCAAGAAGAGAATTCACTCAAATCTACAGGTATTCTAGACAACACCAGATGGTGAGTCTTTGGCTTCTCTTCCTAGCCTCATGATGCTTTTTGAAAGTCCAATTCAAGATTCCTTATGAAAAGTTACCAAGCTAATTAAAAATAACCTGTATGGTCAATTCTCATTCTTACTGCACTCACGGAAATAATCAGTACAAGTAAGGAGACTAGACTTATTCTGCATACAGATGAGTCTTACTTTTTATTATTACCTCTGATAGAAATGGGGGTAAATATAGAAAGAAAAATAAGTTTCAATGGTAAATTATACCACACCCTTGTGGATATAAGTTCTGGTCCTTTTCATTATCTTTGAGGCTTCACTATCTACCTGTAAGCTGGACTGGACCCTGAATTTTTCTGGTTTGCTGTAATACCTGGCTACAACTCTCCAAACTTATGTTTCCAATTTTCTCCCACCTTCTGACTTAAAATCACCAAGAACAAAACTACCCTTGAACCTCACTGGAAGGGACCATACTCGGTCACTACCCAGACAGCACTCTAACTTCAAGACCTTGAACACTGGGTCTACATCTCCCAATTACAAAGGGCTCCTCCAAACTATTAGAATTATACATCAGCTGGAGATCTCAAATTAAAACTGACTAGAGAGGTTCCTCCCCAGAAGCAAACAATGCCTTGAGGAAGACAGCTCTCCCAACACCACAGATCAAGATCTTCGTTACCAATATGAAACTGTATTTCATTTCCTGTTCTACTACTTATTTTTCTACCCTGCCAATGCACAAGAAAACAATGCTCCTTAACTCTGACACCTATCCTTGACTCTACCCCTAAGGCCACAGATACACTATAAAAATCTGTAGGCTTTCTGGTTCAGGTGGTTTTAGATAATAGAGTTGTTTTAGATTACCTTTTGGCCGAACAAAGAGGAGACTGTACCATAGCAAATACCTCTTGTTATTCCAGGACCTACACCTTTGGTATCATATAAATGTAAGAAATCAGTAAACAATTCACTTGTCACATTGTTTGACTTATTTCATATCAACTAGTCTAGTTCATAGGGGTCATGACTAAAGAGTAGTATACTTCAGTCTCTTGGTATTATTCTCCTGACAGTCATCATTATATATTTTCCCTGGTGAACTGTGTTCTCTCAAAGGTTTTAAATACATGTTCACAGCCAGGAACAGTACATCAGATGGTCTCACTGCACTTGGAGAAACAGACACAGGATGGACAACAAGATAAGAGCAAAAACAATTCTTTGCAAGAAAGCTGAGTAAGAGGATCCTAAGTTCACCTTGTCCCACAGATACAACTAGATTATACCTCCCATCAGTATAAATAACCCAGAAAATGATCAAAACACTGGCAGAACACTCTCCACAGCTAAATGTAGAGAAGAGGCCACACTGAAGAGGGTAGGAAGGGCAGAGACACAGGCAGGAGCAAAAGGGACCCATGGGACTATCTGCAGGAAGGAAGGACGCATGCCCCTGTGGTAGGCGCATAGGGGAAAGGAGCAGAACCAAACACCTGGCACCACAGGCATGGGAGACCCACATTGGAAGATGAATACCCATAACATGTGGCTGTGAAAACCAAAGGGGCCTAACTCTGCAAGTTCTTAGAATCAGTGGAACTTACCACATGAAGCTTTAAAAATCAGCAGGCTAGGCTCTAGGAGAGCCAAGAGTATCCATCACTAAAGACACAGCACAACAAACAGCCCTGCTGAGACACAGCTCAGAAGTGGCAATGTGGAAAACACCTGGGCTACACAAGAGGGAGATTTGTTTACTAATCTCAGAGTGTGTGCTGGAGGGGCAGGGATCCTTGGGAGAATTCCCCAAGAATAAAAAGGCTGACAGGTGTCATTTTCCTCCCCCCTGCTTGAGCCTAGATACACAAACACCTGCAGGAAACAGCATAGCACCCACAATCTCCACCTAGCTTATTAAGAATGTGCACCACCCCCACATGCTTCTGTGTGTCTGTGCCCACTAACCCAGCCTCCACAGGAGTTTTCCTAGGCAGCTGCAGGCCCCCTCCCACAGAAGACCTGCAGGGGCCTGCAGGGACCTTGCTGGAACCAAGCCTCCTGCCCCACATTCTCCTGCAGACATGCCCCCTCCAATACGCCGTTGGCTGGAGCCCATTCAAATTGGTGCCACAAGCCAGGCAGTGTGTAAGCAGCCCAGACCGGGGCCAGCAACAGTCCAAAGTGACTCCTGCCCTGAGGAGAAGGGACAATAACCACACACACCAGTCCAACTACGACCCTGGCAGCAGGCTGGGGCAGACATCTGGTCTGACTGCAGGCCCCACCCACCAATGAAAATTTCTCAGAGAATAACACAGGGAAACTACCCTGCAGTTCAGGGCTACTAAGTCAATGGCAAAAGCCTAGTCTGACTCAACCCAAGCCCAAGGCAACCCCAGAATGGCCCAATAATAACACAGGGATCAAACCCTGCCCACAACAGGCAAAAAGAGCCATTGTAGATGACTGGACTGAAGGCAAATGTGGCTCAGCCACAACAGAAAGCATGCAACACACATAGGAGAACTCCTGAAGTGCCAGGTTCTGGTAAACAGTGGACACTGCGCGACAGGGCACTACAAAAATCTGTTCTTCATAAGGCCAAAATTTCAAGAGCAAGAGGCATAGCTGACTTTTCTAACACAGAGAAACAGACACAGAAAGGCAGACAAATTTAGGAGACAGAGCAATATGTCCAAAATGAAAGAAAAAGACAAAATCACAGTAAAAGAGCTAAATGAAACAGAGATGAGTAAAAGGCCTGATAGGGAATTTAAAGTAATGGTCATAGGGGCACCTGGGTGACTCAGCTGATTAAGCATCTGACTTCAGCTCAGGTCATGATCTCAAGGTTCGTGAGTTTGAACCCCTCATCAGGCTCTCTGCTCTCAGCGTGGAGCCAACTTCAGATACTCTGTGTACCTCCCCTATTTGCGTGTTCTCTGTCTCCCTCAAAAATAAAAAAATAATAAACATTTTTTTAAAAAGATAATGGTCGTAAAGATGCTCACTGGGCTGGAGAAAACAGCGGGAGGACCTCAGTGAGACCTCAACAAAGGGATAGAAAACATAAAAAAAAAAAAAAAATCAGAGATGAACAACTCAAATAAAATCAAAAGTACACTAGATGGAATGAATAGCAGATTACAGGAAACAGAAGAATGGATTGATGACCTAAAGAATAGAGTAATGGAAAGCACTCAGTTGAATAGGAGAGAGAAACAAATACTAATAAAACATGAAAATAGACTAAGGGAACTCAGCAACACCATCAAGCATGATAATATTCACATTATAGGGATCCCAAAGGAGAAAAGAGAAAAAAGTAGGCAGAAAATTTATTTGAAGAAATAATAGCTGGAAACTTCCCTAATCTAGAGAGAAAGAAACAGAAATCTAGATCCAAGAGGGACAGAGGACCCCCAATAATATTAATCCAAAGGGGTTTACACCAAGACATATAGCATTAAAATGGCAAAAAGTAGTGATAAAGAGAGAATTTTAAAAGCAGCAAGAGAAAGGAAAACAGTTATATAAAAGAGAAAACTATAAAGTTATCAGCTGATTTTTCAACAGAAACTTTGGAGCCCAGTAGGGAGTGGCATGACATATTCAAAGTGATGAAAGAAAAAAACATGAAGCAGAGAACACTCTATCCAGCAAGGGTACAATTCAGAATAGAAGGAAAGATAGAGTTTCCCGGACAAACAAAAGTTGAAGGAATTCATCACCACTGAACCATCTCTACAAGAAAAGTTAAGGGGGTGGGGGAGAGGGCACCTGGCTGGATCAGTTGGTGGAGCATGCAACTCTTGATCTCAGGGTTCTGAGTTTGAGCCCCACGTTGTGTGTACAGATTACATAAAAATAAAATATTTTTTAAGAAAAATAAATATTAAACAGACTGAGTGGAAAGACCATAAGCAGGAATAAAACAAGTAGCAAGCACAAAAGCAGTAAAATTAACCATATCAATAAAAATCAGTCCAGGGATTCACAAAATAAAAGGATGTAAAAGGATGTTAAGTATGACACCATAAACCTGAAATGTGGGGAGAGAGGAATAAAAAATGGGTTCAAACTTAAGCAACCACCATCTTAATATGGACTTCTATGTGTATAAGATGTTATATATAAACAACATGGTAACCACAAATCAAAATCCAGTAATACATATACCTAAAATAAAGAGAAAAGAATCCAAGTATATCACTAACAAAAGCCAGAAAACCATGAAAGAAGAGAACAAGAAAGGAACACAGAGCAATTATAAAAACAATCATAAACAAATAACAAAATGGCAATAAGAACATACCTATCAATAATTACTCTGAATGTAAACAGACTAAACACTCCAATCAAGAGACGTGGGGTAATGGAATGGATAAAAACGCAAGACCCATCTACATGCTGCCTATAAGACACTCATTTTAGATCTAAAGACACATGCAGACTAAAAGTGAAGGGACAGAAAAGCATTTATCATGCAAATGGAAGTGAAAAGAAGGTCAGGGTAGTAATACTTGTAGAGGACAAAATGGACTTTAATATTATTTTTTTTAATGTTTATTTTTGAGAGAAAAAGAGAGATGGAGTGCAAGTGGGGGAGGCACAGAGAGAGAGAAGGAGACACAGAATCTGAAGCAGCCTCCCAGCTCTGAGCTGTCAGCACAGAGCCTAATGTGGGGCTTGAACTCACAAACAGCAAGATCATGACCTAAGCCAAAGTTGACCGCTTAACCCAGACGCCCCAAGGACAAAATAGACTTTAAAACAAAGACTGTAGGGGTGCCTGGTCTGTTAAGGATTTGACTCTTGGTTTCAGCTCAGGTCATGATCTCACAGTTTGTAGGTCTGAGCCCCGCACTGGGCTCCATGCTGACAGTGCAGAGCATGCTTGGGATTCTCTATCTCTCTCTCTGCCCCTCCCCTGCGTGCTCTCTCTCAAAATGAATAAATAAAACAAAACAAAGACTGCAACACAAAAAAGAAGGACATTAAATAAGCATAAAAGGAACATTCCAACAAGATGTTAAAAAAATTGTAAATATTCATACACCCAATGTGAAAGCACCCAAATACATAAAAATAATTAATAAGAGACAAAAAGAGAGTAATCAATAGTAATAGAACTTTAACATCCCACTTATATCAATGGATAGACCATCCAAACAGAAAATTAACATGGAAACACTTTTTTTTTTTTTTAATTTTTATTTATTTTTTTCTAATTTACATCCAAGTTACTTAGCATATAGTGCAACAATGATTTCAGGAGATTTCTTAATGCATCTTACCCATTTCGCCCATCCCCTCTCCCACAACCTTTCCAGTAACCCTCTATTTGTTCTCCATATTTATAAGTCTCTTCTGTTTTGTCCCCCTCCCTGTTTTTTATTATTTTGGCTTCCCTTCCCTTATGTTCATGTTTTGTATCTTAAAGTCCTCATATGAGTGAAGTCATATGATAATTGTCTTTCTCTAATTTTGCTTAGCATAATACCCTCTAGTTCCATCCACGTAGTTGCAAATGGCAAGACTTTATTCTTTTTGATTGCTGTGTAATACTCCATTGTTTATGTATGTATGTATGTATATATATATATATATATATATATACCACATCTTCTTTGTCCATTCATCCACCGATGGACATTTGGGCTCTTTCCATACTTCAGCTATTGTTGATAGTGCTGCTATAAACATGGGGGTGCATGTGTCCCTTTGAAACAGCATACCTGTATCCCTTGGATAAATACCTTAGTAGTGCAATTGCTGGGTCATAGGGTAGTTCTATTTTTAATTTTTTTGAGGAACCTCTGTACTGTTTTCCAGAGTGGCTGCACCAGTTTGCATTCCCACCAGCAGTGCAAAAGAGATCCTCTCTTTCGGCATCCTCACCAACATCTGTGGTTGCCTGAGTTGTTAATGTTAGCGATTCTGACAGATGTGGGGTGGTATATCATTGTGGTTTTGATTTGTATTTCCCTGATGATGAGTGATGTGGAGCATTTTCTCATGTGTTGGTTGGCCATCTGGATGTCTTCTTTGGAGAAGTGTCTATTCATGTCTTTTGCCTATTCCTTCACTGGATTATTTGTTTTTTGGGTGTTGAGTATGATAAGTTCTTTAGAGATTTTGGATAGTAACCCTTTATCTGATAGGTCGTTTGCAAATATCTTCTCCCATTCTGTCGGTTGCCTTTTAGTTTTGCTGATTGTTTCCTTCACTGTGCAGAAGCTTTTTATTTAATGAGGTCCCAATAGATCATGTTTGCCTTTGTTTCCCTTGCCTCTGGAGACGTGTTGAGTAAGAAGTTGCTGAGGCAAAGGTCAAAGAGGTTTTGCGTGCTTTCTCGTCAAGGATTTTGATGGCTTCCTGTCTTACATTTAGGTCTTTCAGCCATTTTGAGCTTATTTTTGTGTATGGTGTTAAGAAAGTGGTCCAGGTTCATTTTCCTGCATGTCGTTGTCCCGTTTTCCCGGCACCACTTGCTGAAAAGACTGTCTTTATTCCATTGAATATTCTTTCCTGCTTTGTCAAAGATTAGTTGGCCATATGTTTGTGGGCCCATTTCTGGGTTCTCTGTTCTGTTCCATTGATCTGAGTGTCTGTTCCTGTGCCAGTACCATACTGTCTTGATGATTACAGTTTTGTAATACATCTTGAAGTCCAAAACAGTCACCTTCAATGACACACTGGACCAAATGTATCTAACAGATATATTCAGAACATCCCATCCTAAAACAGCAGAATACACATTCTTTTCAAGTGAACATGGTACATTCTTTAGAAAGGAGCACATATTAGGCCACAAAACAAATCTCAACAAAGTCAAAAAGATCAAAGTATACCATGCATCTTTTCTTACCACACTATAAAACTAGAAATCAACCACAAGAAAAAACTCTGGAAAAAGCATAAATCATGTATTTGTGAGGTTAAATAGTATGCTACTAAACAATGAATAGGTCAAGCAAGAAATCAAAAAGGAAATCAAAAAATACATGGGGAAATATGAAAATAAAAAAACAATGGTCCAAAATCTTTGGAATGCAGCAAAAGTGATTCTAAAGAGGGAAAGTTTATATCAATAAAAAAAGTTTATAACCTCAAGATGAAAAATCTCAAATAAACAACCTAACCTTGCACCTAACAAAGCATGAAAAAGAAGAACAAAAACCCCCAACCAGTAGAAGGAAGGAAATAATAAGGATTAAAGTAGAAATAAACAAAATAGAAACTTTAAAAAAAAAAAAAAAGGAACATATCAATGAAACCAGGAAGTGCTTCTTTCAAAAGATCAACAAAATTGGGGCACCTGGGTGGCTCAGTTGGTTAAGTGTTCAACTTTTGGCTCAGGTCATGATCTCAGGGTTTGTGAGTTCAAGCCTCATGCTGCATTCTGTGCTGACAGCTCAGCTTCTGATTCTGTGTCTCCCTCTCCCTCTGCCCCTCCCCTGCTCATGCTCTTTCTGTCTCTCAAAAGTAAACATTAAAAAATTAACAAAATTGATAAACCTTTAACCAGACTCATGAGAAAAAAGAGACAGAGGGAGAACTCAAACAAAATCAGAAATGAAAGAGGAGAAATAACAATTGATACCACAGAAACATAAAGGATTATAAGAAAAGATCATAAATAATTACATGCCAACAAACTGGACAGCTTGGGTGGAATAAATTACTAGAAACATATAACCTCCCAAAATTGAATCAGGAAGACATAGGGAAAAAATGGGTTTTTTTGTTCTGTTTTTTAGAAGTAGAAAATTTGAACAGACCAATTACCAGGAAGGAAATTGAATCAGTAATCAAAAAGCTCTCTACATACAAAAGTCCAGGACCAGACTGCTTCACAAGTGAATTCGATCAAACATTTAAAGAAGAATTAATACCTATTCTTCTCAAGCTATTCCAAAAAAAAAAAAAAAAATAGAAAAGAATGAAAACTTTCAGTTATAAAATTAGTAAGGGCTGAGTATCAAATGTATAACAAGGTGACTATAGCTGATATTAACACTGTATAATTGAAATCTGTTGAGAATAGAACTTAAATGTTCTCACCAAAGGGAAAAAGAAAGGGGGGTAGGGGGCAGGAGGTAAATATGAGAGATAATAGATGTGTTAATTAACTAACTCAATGGAGAGAAATCCTTTCACAATGTACACATATCAAATCATTACATTGGGGGTGCCTGGGTGCCTCAGTCGCTCAGTCAGTTGAGCAGTTGAGCAATAGACTCTTGATTTCAGCTGAGGTCATGATCTTAGGGTTGTGGGATTGATCCCCATTGGGCTCTATGCTGAGCATGGGACTTGCTTGGGATTCTCTCTCTCCCTCTGTCCCTCTGATTGGCTCTCTTTCTTTTTTTTAAATTTTTTTTTTTCAACGTTTATTTATTTTTTTGGGACAGAGAGAGACAGAGCATGAACGGGGGAGGGGCAGAGCGAGAGGGAGACACAGAATGGGAAACAGGCTCCAGGCTCTGAGCCATCAGCCCAGAGCCTGACGCGGGGCTCAAACTCACGGACCGCGAGATCATGACCTGGCTGAAGTCGGACGCTTAACCGACTGCGCCACCCAGGCGCCCCTGGCTCTCTTTCTTAAAAAAAAAAATCATTACATTATCTACTTTACATATCTTACAATTTGTCAATTACATTTCAATAAATCTGGAAAAAGGAAAGAAAATACTTTGACAGTTTCTTAAAAAGTTAAATATATACCTACCAGATGACCCAAGTCACTTCACTCTTAGGTATTTTTTTTTTAATGTTTATTTATTTTGAGAGAGAGACAGAGACAGAGAGAGACAGAGAGAATCCCAGGCAGGCTCCACACTGTCATCGCAGAGCCCAACAAGGGGCTCAGTCAGTTAAGCATCTGACTCTTGATTTCAGCTCAGGTCATGACCTCAGTTTGTGGGTTTGAGCCCCACATTGGGCTCTACACTAACAATGCAGAACCTGCTTGAGATTCTCTGTCCCTCTCTCTCTACCCCTCACCTCACTCTCTCTCAAAATAAATAAATTAATTTAAAAAAAAAAAAAGCCCAACAGAAGCTTAAACTTCCCAACTTTTTAAAGTTCAGTATAAACCTTTTATCTGTGGCTACTGAGTGAATTACAACTGAGCACTACCACATCAATGGCAAATAAAACTTGTCTTTTCTGTTAATCTATCAACGGATTATCTATAATATCTATAACTGCCTGTTGTCAGTTAATTCGCAGACCTCCAAGCAACTGACCAAACTAGAACATTGGAAGAGGTAAAGTTTCCCTCCCATCAGTTCTGGCAACAAGGATGAAATTACTGGAACTCTTTGCTCACTCTGGAGACTGCAGCTGCGATCTCGAGCACTCTGACCAAGCTGAGTAAGGTAAACTTTTTTACTATTCAGACTCCCGTATCCCTACTAAGGGTCCAATGAGCAAGGATGGCAAAAGCCTTTCCTGGTCTTTTCTAAAAGGAATTTTTCAGAACTTAGATTTACAAGAGGAAATACCTGTAGAAACTAGTTCTTTGGTAATGTTAACTCTTTGTTTGAGTAATCTTGTTACAGATCCATTACCTCCACAGCCACTGTGGCCCATCTGTTTTGTTTTGTGTCCTGAGAGCATGACTTGGATCCAGTGAGAATGCTTTGTCACTGATTTTCCACCTTCTGCAGGGTGCAGATTGTTGGGTATGTGTCTACAAGCAACCAACCATCACATGAGGGCCCAAGACACTTTCCTACCACCTGTGTTGCTCTCACAGGAGTTTGTCTAAATAAAGGGTCTCGGGCCCAAAGGACCTGTATCTTCTGTCTTCTTACGGAGAAGTCCTATCTGAGTATCACTTGTCCAGTGTCACAGATTAGAGGATCAGTGATCAGATGTGTCTCATTTTTGTGGGAGAATGAAGACAGGTTTTCACAAATACTATTCTTACTGCCTTTGGCACCGGGGTCTTTGCTTTCTCTGTTTGGCTATCTTTGAGAATGAGTAGATCATGGAGGCTACACCTTTTTTGAGGATGTCTCTTGTATCCATGGGTAACCCATAAAAAGGCTTACGGTTTCAGTCACATTTTATATGAGTACACTCTCCGAAGCTGGGTTGCAGTCCAAGGCTTCTTCATTTGGAAGTTAACTCTTGGGTTCCAAGTTCTTCCCGGCTTTGGTTTCAAGGCCTCTCTGTTCTTCTCTCAGGTTGCAAGTTCTTTTTGGATTTTTGCTTTAAGGCTTCTCTGTTCTCCCTTCTTGATCCTCCTCCTTTCATCAGAACTTGGTTAAATGAAATCCTCCTTCTCAAACTTCTGCTGACTACATTCTCTGTCACTACAGCACTAATTCTGTCTGCTTCCTTTCTTGTTGGCATGACTTTACTAAGAATAACTTATAACTTAATTAAATGGCTTCTTTGAGAAAACTTAAGCTGGCTCCTCCAAGACCTTTCTCTCCCCACTCCAGCCCCTCAAATCCACAGAGTCACTGGCACTGTAGTCCCTGATCCCTCCCTCTAGGGACTCAGGAACCCCCCCCCCCAAAAGCAACAGCCTAAGTGAAAAGGTTAACTGGAACAAAATTTAGTCCAAAGCCTCCATAAGATTACACATTAGGAAAAAAGAAAACCTTAAAAATCTCCTCCACAAATACTGATAATAAACTTTAGCCTTTATATTGAGCACGTAACAACTTATTCCATCTACTAGAAATACAATTTAGTTAAAAATATAAAGCAGGACAAAGATGAGAACCAACTATTATATGTAAACTAGTAACTGTATTGTATTTATGCCTGACACATGGCTAAAAACTTTAGAAAGTCATAAACATCTCTATTTGTGTATGTCTACATATTTTTTCCTACCTCTAGATGGTATTACTAAATTAATAAAAGACTATTCTAATTGGCTTAGAGAAAAGTGCCAATACAAACTATTCTAAAATATATACTGCCTAAAATATAGGCACTAACCCAAATGTACTTCAGGTTTATGTGATTTGGATAAAGCTTTGGTAAATAACATTAGTTTAATATTGTTGGTTTAGTAAAATAGGAATGTCCTAATACGTAAATTTTATTCTACTTGGATTTAGTAATCAAATAAGCTAGATTATAAAACTAATAAGGGCGTCTGGGTGGCTCAGTCAGTTAAGTGTCCGACTCTTTGATTTTGGCTCAGGTTGTGATGTCACAGTTTGTGAGATCAAGCCCTGTGTCAGGCTCTGTGCTGAAAATCCAGAGCTTCCTTAGGATTCTCATTCTTGCCCTCTCTCTCTGCCCTTCCTCCACTCGTTCTCTCTCTCTCTCTCTCTCTCTCAAACTAAATAAACTTTAAAAAGAATATATTTTTAAAAGTTTTATGAAGCTAATAGTTTTAATTTTAATCAAACTGAGTAATTGTTCTGACAAACTTTATTACCAAAATCTTTTTGGTAACTTGAAACTTAAAACTATCCTCAGTTACATTAAATGCCAGATATTTACTGAATATCTAGATTTCTTTTTTTGTTTATTTTAGTTTTGAAAGAGCATGAGCAGGGGAGGGACAAAGAGAGGGGGGACAGAGGATCTGAAGCAGGCGCTAACAGCAGCGAGCCCAATGTGGGGCTCGAATTCACAAACTGTGAGATGATGACCTAAGCCAAAGTAGTCGGACACTCAAATGACTGAGCCACCCAGGTGCTCCCACATCACTTCTAAATAAGATAAGACACTGAAACATTAATTACTAAATATAAGTTTAAAGTTTTGTTGGATTCTTTGTTTTTTAAGTAAATTCTATGTACACCCAATGTGGGGCTCAAACTCAGGACCCCAAGAGTAAGAGTCACATGCTCTACCAACTGAGTAGCCAGGTGCCCCTAAGTTTAAGTTTCTATATTTTTGGATTCTAATTTTTTACAGAGAGACTGAAGATATTTAGGTCTGTAAATAAACATGGGGTTTTTTGCCACATTTTGAGATGTTGTACTGTGAAAAATATATGTGTAGAATTCCTAAGATTGTATATTTATAAAATGGGTTAATCTGCTACAAAATGCCAATATAGGACAGGCAATTCAGTTGTCTACTATATCTGTAAAATAAAGGTTGCTAATAGTTTAAATATATAATCTATTTTATATGTAAATGGAATTTCTAGTAATTCTAGAACAATTCTAGAATACCAGAAACAGTAAGGGTTAAGGAAAATATCTCTGTATGAAAAGTATTCAAGGAGGGGCACCTGGGTGACTCAGTCAGTTAAGTGTCTGACTCTTAATTTTGACTCAGGTCATGATCTCCTGATTCATAAGACTGAGACTTACATCTCAATCTTGGGATTCTCTCTCTCCTTCTCTCTCTGTCCCTCCCCTGCTCGTGTGTGTGCCCTCTCTCTCAAAATAAATAAATACACATTTAAAGAAAAAAAGAAAAAAAGTTTCTTAGATTATTGGTCTGCTCTAAAGACAATATGAAAGGTTCTTCTTGAGCTTGTAAGTAATTCACCCAATGAAGCAGATTCTGTATCTTACTGGGATAATTTCTGGTGCTTGATCATGTTTCCAATCATTTAAAAGAATGGAATCTTCTTTTAAAAAGTGATCTGTGATCCTATTAAATCAACTGTTCAAACCTTTTGACATTTTGACAACTTTGATATTTTGCCTTCCCCAAATCAAACCCTATATAAAATCTTGATCTTGAACGGATTTTGAGATTTCCAGGAGAGCATCTGGAAAATCTCAAAGGGTTTTTTTCTTTCACCTTTTAAGAAGAGAAATGTTTAAAATAATTTGGTTTACTTGATATGTTAAACTGCATGGGAAACACTGTCACATAAAAAGTGATGTTTAACTTTCCCTAGGTTATATCTATATGGGTAAGTGTTATTATATATGTACTTCAGAAATTATATGAAGTTCCTAGAAACTTTGTCAATGCCCTTAATGTCCGTGATATAATGGTATTAGTCATAATTCCAATTATTATCTTCAAATGTGTTATGTCACAGAAATAACCAAATTTCTTGTGAACTGCATTACTTTTATAACGAGCTCTCATAAAATCTTTAATCGTGACTACTTTAGGTTCTTTGTCACTCATAAGTAGTTGTCTTATTCTGATACTTTCTTGAAAGTTCTTCAGTCACCTACAAACCAAAATCCTTCACCTTCAACAACGGGACTGTTTTAACAGATCCAAGGAAAAAACTAGGACAAGTAATCTGAGTACAGACTTCTAATGCCATTGCTTAAATTAAATAATTATGAGATCACACCATTGAACTGAGCAAGGATTTCCAGAACTCCAGTAAAGAAGTTGATGGGTTCATAAAACTGATAACTCGAGATTAAGCAAAATGAGAATTAATTACATGGAACTGAATCAACTGATGAAAAGTGATTATAATTGTTATGGCTTTTTTTGTTTGGAACATTGCTGGTTATTTAACATTCTATGCTCTGGATTTAAGGAACCCCTTTCTCTTTTCTCTTAAGCTACCAATAACTCACAACAATTTAGTAGATTGCACCTTTGTAAACAAGAATGAAACACTTTCCTTTTTCTCCCTACCTGATCTTTCCAGATCTTGGAAACTCTTATTGAATGTTCTTATTTTCATGGCAATATAGTTATTTTCATAAGTTCAATAAGTTTGTTCTTCTTGTATCAAGACACAATTGGAAACACTGGTTATATTACCAAGGCTTGGAATGGAACGCCATGTTTAGGAATGATGTGCATAGGTGGCTCAAATGGTTAAGCCTCGAACTCTTGTTTTCAGCTCAGGTCATAATCTCATGATCTCATGAGTTCAAGCCCTGCGTTGGGCTCTGCACTAATGATGTGGAGTCGGCTTGGGATTCTCCCTCCTCCTCTCTCTGCCTCTTTCTCTCCAAGTACGTTAATAAACTTAATAAAAAAAAAAAAAATGATGTGGTCAGATATGACCAGTTTTAAGGAACCACAGCAGACTTTATAGAGCCAATGCTTATAAAAAACCAGCCTAGTACCTTACTTATAAGGTTCCAGACTTATAGGTGACTAAGGAAATGTCTCTGCTGGCAAGCTTAGGAACTTTCAGATATTTTGGGGACCTCAAGAAAAGATGAATTCATCCAAATCTCTAGATTACTACAGATGAAGTCTGAGGGGGAGTTCTTGGCTTGACTTCCTAGCCTTGAGAGAGTTTTAATTCTAATCTGAGATTCCTTATAAAAGTCCCAGCAAAGCAAAGTTAAAAAGGCCTGTGTGGTCAGTTATTATTCTTGCTGCACTTACATATATAATTAGTCCAGATTAAATGAGACTGGACTTATTTTATAAAAAAGGATTATCTTAGTTTGTTATGATTGATCAAAACAGGGGTGACTGTGGAGGAAAATTTTACTATAGAAAACTTTTCAGTAGAAAACTATAACCCAGGGCCCCTGGGTGGCTCAGGCAGTTAAGCACCCAACTCCTGATTTGGACTTAGGTCATCATCTCATGGTTCATGAGGTGGAGCCCTGCATTGGGCTCTGCACACAACAAGGAGCTTGCTTGGGATTCTCTATTTCCCTTTCTCTGCCCCTCCCCTGCTTGCACTCCCTCTCAAAGAGAAAGAAAGAAAGAAAGAAAGAAAGAAAGAAAGAAAGAAAGAGGAAAAATATAACCACAAGATATCAGATACTAGTTCTGTTCATTGTCTTTGAGCTGTTTTTCATCTCCTTGTAAAAGAGATACTGCCATCTTGCATTTTGTCAGTAATTAATATTTACAATTTTTCTGTCACTCTCTTGACCTGACATCACTGAAGCTAAAACCTGACTGCCCAGATCCTTATTCAGGCTCTAAGTTGTCTTGTCCCAAAGGCCTGCAAACTTTTGATGCTGGACGACTTGGTATTAACTTCAAATAACTTGTTACAACAGTTTGGGCCACTCAGGAAGTTCACCAAACACCTGTACCTTCCATGCTTTGCTCTGGAAAATAACCAGACACTGATATCTTACTCCACCACCTAAAAATCCTTTGAGCCCAACATGTAGAAATCTCAATTGGCTGCCCTCTGGACTCAGAAAATGGATTACAGTCTATTTCAACCATTAATCTTTGTTTTTCTTTTTGTTTCCTCATTCTAATCTATGTTGTTGTTTTTTTTCTCTTTGCCCATCTCTTGCCTCTCCATTTCTAACTCAAATCTTTTCTCCATAGCAATCAACCTAGCTTCTTTTTTTTTAGGTGAAACTTCTAGGGAAGTTTCAGATGGAAGAAATGTGGAGACCCACTCAGACCCTCAGAATTGCTGTAAAGATTATATTAAAGTGAAAACAGTTGAACTAAAGAAACTGCAAAAGGAAATCTTATCTAAATCGTCCTTATCTGACTTAAAGCAGAGCCTCCTGCAAACACAGCTGCCATTAATCCAGCTCTTACCACCCCACCCCCCAAGTTTACTGCAATTACAGCTGCCATGGATATAAATGTCCATTCCATTAGTATCAAAAAGTCCAATGGAACCTTCCACACCTTTCCAGTAAAGCCCTAAAGACCACCACCACCACCTTTAAGTTTGGTATCTAAGATTTTTCTCTCTGGCTATTGAGCACTCCCTCAGGAATGTCACGCAAGCCCAAACAAACTTAGTCTTCTGTCCTGTTAATCTGTTGTCAATTAATATGCAGGCCCCAACGACTGCACCCAAGTTTAAGTTTTACTCTCAACATCAAGCAATGAAACAGGAAAGATATTCTTCTCAATAGAGTCTAGTCAATACAAATAACATCAACACTCTGAAAACTATGAACACTCTGGAGAGTAATATTTGACTCTGGTGGGTCCTTCACTAATTCATACTAAGGCAAACCAGTAAATGATGCAATACCCTAGTTGTTTGTCTATCTTGTTTACTTCTCAATTTCATATCCCTGACTTATATCATTCTCCTTTAATTGAAATTTTCAACCCATAATTGTTAAGACTTTTAAAAGGGAAAAATAAGTCTCATTCATGAGCTTATTACTTCATTTGATTGCCTAGAAGAGCACAAGCCTGAGACTAAACTCATTTAATGTGTGTGGGATGGGCATGCCCTAGTTCTCTATATAAGGCAGCACTCCCATGGTCTCTCCAGGGCAGCCTTCCCAACTGTCCCATCTAAGGGATAAGCCTACTAATAAGTAAAATGTATTTTTCACTCTACTTCTACATCACAGTCACATATACACACGTACACACACCACACACATACATATACAATACCCCTCAAATTCATTTTGCCTTTATTATCTTTTTTAAGATTTTACCTTTAAGCAATCTCTACACTCAACATGGGGCTCAAACCCCCAACCCCGAGATCCAGAGTCATATGCTCCACCAACCAAGCCAGCCTAGCAAGGCAGACACCTTCATTTTTCTTTTCTTTTCTTTTTTTTTTTTTTTCAGAGAGAGTAGAGACAGCGCTAACACGTGCGCAAGAAGGGGAGAGGAGCAGAGGGGGCAGGGGAGAGGGAGAGAGACAGAGAGAGAAAGAGAAACTTAAGCAGGCTCCACACTCAGCACAGAGCCCAACGTGGGGCTCAATCCCATGACCCTGGGATCCTGACCTGAGCAGAAATAAGGGGCTGGACACTCAACCAACTGAGCCACCCAGGCAACCCTTCATTTTGCTTTTAAATACATAGTTGCTTATGCTTAAGCTGGACTTAGGTATTTTAGCTTTATACCAAAAAAGAAAAACAAATTGTTTTTCTTTGCTCCTCAGACTTAGTGCCAGCCTCATCAATGTCTACGGTAAGGCAAGAATTGAAAGGAGGGAACAGAGTCCATAGAGCCAATCAGTTAATTCACCTTTCTCATTTGAACTCCATGCATGGAATATAGCTGCCTGTTTTACTACTGACAGGTCTATAAAACATGCATGAGTGGTATTTGAATATCTTAGCAATTCAGACAACTGAAATAACAAGAAAACGCCAGGAATGAGTATACCATTTTATAGAAATCCACTTGTGGCTTTCATGTACATTATATCCAAAGAAGTTTGCAGATTTAGACATTACTGTCAGATAAGAATTAAGATGTCAGCAGAGAAGGAAAAAAAAATTACAGCCAATTTGACAAAGGAGACAAGCTCTCCTACATTGTCAGGGTTTGCAGAGAAGGTGGTTTTCATTCCCATCAATGTCAAATTCCCGAAGTTAAATAGTAAGAGAAAGACACAGGTTTAGTCTCTGCAATGGTACCTCGAGTTTCTATATACATAATGGATAAAATAAGGAATTTTTAAATCATAATAAATGGGGAAAGAGAGTGCTTTCTGTTAAAGGAATATATTGTCTTATTTATAATCTACTAAACTTTAATTTGAAAATAACTACACAAACGTGATTGTTCACCCTGAAATCTAGGGACTTATTCCAGGAAAATGGAGAAGCTGATTCTGGGGATCTGGAGACATGTATTTTGCCTCTGGAACAATACTAGTAGACCCCAAGATCTTGACATGGAACAGAAACAACGGAAGACAAAAAGAGGGTTATCTGAACCAAGAAAGATCATAAAGCTATGAGTATGTCACTATCCACTACAAATTAAAATGTTTAGTTATTCATTAATCAAATGCTTGAGTATTTCTGTTGTTCAAACCACAGAGCTTGATAAAGACCATGGTGTGTTTCAAGGGTCTTAGAGACACACAATCATGATAGAAACCTTGCAATGCCCAGTTATATTCTCAAATACCAAGTTCCTTTGGCACATACCTTCTCAAGATTTTAATTCCCCAAGCTGCCTTTCCTAAACAAAGCTAACAACACTTTTCACCAAGTCTTCTGGAACTTTATCCAATACTCAATCGAGTCTCTTAGATCCTCAGCATACCTAACACTTGGTTCTTCTCCAAAGAACCCAAAAGGACCACACTGCCTCAACTCCCTCAGCTGCAATGCAAGCAACCATCCCATTACTATCTTAATGCTCCAGGTAACACCATGTTGGAAAGAGGAGTCTTGAATGATGGACACAAAGATTTGTAGTCAATGGACAGCTGAGCTCAACCAAAAGCTGACCAATAAAAAGAAAAGAAAAGAAAAGAAAAGAAAAGAAAAGAAAAGAAAAGAAAAGAAAAGAAAAGAAAAAAAGCCTTCTGGCCTATCTAGCAGTCTCCTAGAAGTCTACTTAAAGCATTCTCTGAGAAACTGACCAGTTCTGGATGCCAGTAATGTGGGAAACAAAGACAAAAGAAAAAATTAAATTTCCTTACTATCTACAACCCATTAACAACTCCTTGAACAGGCAGAGTCACCTTCCTTTGGGAGCTGAACTGCCTCAATGTTGACAACTTTGCTAAGGGCAAAAGGCAGTCTTAGCTTAACATTATCCCATCCTCCATCAAGCACCCCCCATCCCCTCCCTCCCCCCCCACCCCGCTTCCTGTAAGTCCAGTTTAACATATAAAAATTCCTTTGGAAACTTCCTTTATCTCTATCCCCAAGATACATGTTAGCAATCGTCCTCCAAGCAAATGGCCAACTGATATATATCTGAAGGGTCTCATGACTGAGGATTTACTAGAGTGTAGTAAATGAACTTTTCCTAACAATAGCTAGCCCCCTCAAGGTACTGGAAACCATGCTTCCAAAATTCCTTAGAGACTTACACTATCCCTAATCCCCTCCCAACTTGAAAGTATATAATCAGTCACCTGTCACAACCCCAGTGCACCTCTTTGTGCCCATGGGTCCTGTCCCCATGCTTTAATAAAATGACCCTTTTGCACCAAAGATGTCTTAGGAATTCTTTCTTGAAAGACTGCTCCAAACCCCAACATTTCCACATCACCAGGGCAAAAGAGAAACATATGTACGGTATCAAGGCTGACTCCTGAGGACTATTCAAGTTCTGCCCTGCAAAAATGACTGTCCTGGAAGTCAGCCGGCTTCTGTCTATTGGGTAATTCCCACTTTCCTCGAACTTCAGTAGCAGTCACTTGGAACTTTAATAACGTGTGGTTTTGATTATATAGATAAGGTAGTACTCCCGAAAAAGCCAATAATATATAACAAATTCCTTCTCCAAAACTGAAAATTTTAGTTAGCTCTTTTGGATATTGAAAAAAGATATTAAATTGCCCCTACCTGCATCTTACTTAGCTTCTAATAGGACTATTACCATTGTGCCTAAAACTGTACATTGTAGATGGACATGGCTCTCAAAGACAAATAACTAAACTGTAACCATATACTGAGGAAAGTCTTACTTGTACATTATTTATGCAAATGCTTGTGTTTAATTTTAAAAACACTCTACCACTGGGCTCTTCTTTTAGCTGTCGAGGACGCTTGTAATATATTCTGTATCCAGGGGATCTAAATTCAGATCCCTGAAATAAATGACTTTCCTAAAGGAGTAAACAGAATTAACACTTTACCACACAGTAGAATTTGAATAAATAACAGATGCAATTATTAAATATAAACCATAGGCCAAGTACTATTTAGGAAGTATATATATATATATATATATATATAATTACATATATTAGATATATTAGTAATTGTAACCAAATCAGAAATTATTTTTCTTATTCTGAATGTGAAGAAACTGAGGCTAATATTAAATAATTAATTGTCTTTATCCAAATAATGAACTATAGTATTGAGGTTTTTAACTAAGGTCTTGCTGCTTCCTAGATCCTATTATTTCTATAGTAACAAACTGCCTCCTAAGATTCACAAATTCATAAAAGGAGTTAGGTGACCTCCAAAGCTCTTATTCAGTCACCAATGCAATATATTCTTCTTCTAAGTACGAAGATGGGAGTTTCAGACATTTCTTTTTACTTACTGTTTCCCAAATACCACATGATCTTTTACATCTCAGTGCCATGACTCATGCTGCTTCCTCTGGCTGTAATACCCCTTACAACCCCCATCTTTTCTCCAACTCCTTTAGAACACAGCTCAGGAAACTAGTGGTTTCCTCCTTTATCTACACAGTACCATCTCCATATCTCTTATAAGTGATTAAAACCACAGATTAAGAGTCAAAATAACCTGTGTTCAGCATTAATTCCACTTCCCCAAGTAAGATGTTGGGCAAGTTATTTATCTACTCTAAACCTCAATTTTGTCATTTCTCATATGGAGATAACATCTCCCTTATTGGACTGCAGACAGAATTGAGGAACACAGAACAAATCCTATGCATCCTATGTATCCTTTACAGCACACTCTTCCAGGTTATCAGATTCTAGTCCAGTTCAACGCTTGTGAGCTATCTAGCAACTCTTTGTAAGTGGTAGATTACTGACAGATATATAAATTATGTCCTGGCAAATAGTAATTTGACATCTCCCCTCCTTCCTAGGGGAGCAGGAAAACATCAGGTTTCGTCTGGTCTCAAATGGCAATTCATTTCCATTCATTTACTCTATATAAATGTGTGTTTTTATTTCTTCCTTTGAATATGTTATATCTGCCTAGTGCCTCATATGAGTAAAATAAATTCTTTAACATGTGTTCATTTTGTATCTAGGAGTCCAATTTGACTTTTTTTGGAAAATTACATTTTAACAGTACTATCATCATTGTTATCATGATGACTTCCAATCTTGATCTTTCCTAAACTCCATATTCCTTATATTTAATTAAGCCCACTAGAATCTTCACTTGAATATCCCAAAATAAATGGTTTTCTTTGTTTAGAAAACTTGTTCCACCTTACAATAGCCAACCTCCAAGATTACCCCCTTGTTCCTGTCTTCTCCTGACTTTTTGAAGACTCTAGGTTGGCTGTTTTGCAAGGAGTATTCCTCTTTAGAGTCAGTTTATATATTTTTTGAATAGAAATACATAGGAAGCACAAATGTCAATTTGTCTCTTGAGGATGTTGAGTTCGATCATCTGATTAAGGTAATGTCCATTATTAACTCTCAATGACTCTGTTGCTAGGCTTTCTCATTCACCAAAGCTATCTAGTTATCTAGTTCTCCATGTCTAACGTATGTATTCTAAGTCTTTTCCAGTCTCGCTAGACTCCAAACCCTCCTTCCTACTCCTCAGTCTCTGCAAGGAATCCAGGTGCTACTTCATCACTAAAATCCCAAAATGGCTCCCTCAGCCTCATCTTCTGAATTTTCTTGTAGACATAGCAACCAAATGCAATGCATAGTCTGGGGTCAGATACTCTTTGAATAAACCAGCAATAAAAGACACGTCTAGGGGTGGGGCACCTGGGTGGCTCAGTCGGTTAAGCATCCAACTTTGCCTCAGGCCATGATCTCCTGGTTGGTGAGTTCGAGCCTGACATCCAGCTCGGTGCTGCCAACCCAGTGATGCCAACCCTCTTTG
Organism: Prionailurus viverrinus; assembly: GCF_022837055.1. Taxonomy (NCBI): domain Eukaryota; kingdom Metazoa; phylum Chordata; class Mammalia; order Carnivora; family Felidae; genus Prionailurus; species Prionailurus viverrinus. The sequence goes on along the minus strand of NC_062563.1, from coordinate 80,389,939 downwards.
GATCCTTTAGCTCCCTCTCTCTCCACCCCTCCCCTTCTCATTCTCATTCTCTCTCAAAAATAAAGAAACAAACAAACAAAAAAAAGATATGTCTGGGGGCAACTAGGGGAACTCTGAATATTAAGGAATTATTGTTAACGTGTCAGTTATATACTCATATTGATGTGGAAAACAAAGGCAAATGAAAAATTAAACTTCCTTACCACCTACAGCCCATTGACAGATGGGTGACAGGCAGAGTGACATTCCTTTGGGAGCTCAGATGCCTTGATGATGACACTTTGCTAAGGGCAAAAGGCTATTTTAGCTTAACATTTTCCTGACCCCCAAGGATCCTGTAAGTCTATTTTAACATATAAAAATTCCTTTAGAAACTTTCTTTATCTCTACCCCGCCCCCCCCACCAAGATATATGTTGGCAATCATACCCCAAGCTTATGGCCCAATGATATATATCTGAATGGGCTCATGACTGAGTTTTTACTAAACAGTAATAAATGGCCTTTTCCTAACAACCAGACCCTCAGGATCCTAGAAATCTTGTTTCCAAAATATCTTGAAGGCTTGTGCTGTCCCTAACTTGAAAGTATATAATCAATCACCTGTCACAAGCCCAGTGCAGCTCTTTCTGCCCATGGGTCCTGTCACCATGCTTTAATAAAACCATATTTTGCACCTCAGATGTTTCAAGAATTCTTTCTTGGCTGTCAGCTCCAAACTCCAACATTTCCACATCAATACTATGGTTATATGGTTTAGAGACACACACTAAAGTTAAAGTTAAATATCATGACATATACTTTACTTCAGTAAAAAAAAAGAAAATAAAATATAGCAAAATGTTAACAATTGCTAAATTAGGTGAAGGATATACTATTCCCTATTATTCTTATGTTTGAAATGTTAAAAAAAGAAACAAGAGGCACAAAATGGAGTCACTTGTGCTAAGCCTCATATCAGAAAAACAAGACTTAATATGTAACCTAACTGCAGTTTCAGCCTCTCCCAGAAATGTAATCTGTAATCTTTAACCAGTCAATCTGTTATTACCTGGATAGCATTAGTGAGATAATCTACCCAACAGATCTTTTCCGTGCCCCATAGGAAGGTAACCTTGTCTGAAACAATCTTCTCTTTCTAGAAACTTCCTTTTACTGCCCCCTTCAGCCTATAAAAACCTTCCATTTTGTTTTTGGGTTTAATGTTTTCTTTTGTTTGAGAGAGTGCAGCACACATAAGCAAGGTAGGAGCAGAGAGAGAGGAAGAGGAAGAGGGACAGAGAGAATCCCAAGCAGGCTCCATGCTCAGCCCCAGAGCCTGATATGGGACTTGATCCCACCACTACAAGATCATGACCTGGGGACACTGAACCAACTGAGCCACCCAGGTGCCCCCAAAACCTTCCATTTTGTACAGCTCCTCAGAGCTCCTTTCTATTTGCTAGATGAAATGCCGCCTGATTCATGAATCATTGAATAAACTTATTCTGAAATCTTTAAATTTATTCATTTTTTAAAAAATTGTTTTAATGTTTATTTTTGAAAGACAGAGAGAGACAGAGCATGAGTGGGGGAGGGGCAGAGAGAGAGGGAAATACAGAATCTGAAACAGGCTCCAGGCTCTGAGCTGTCAGCACATAGCCCAATGTAGGGCTCAAATCCACAACCTGCAAGATCATGACCTGAGCCAAAGTTGGACACTTAACTGACTGAGCCATCCAGGCGCCCCCTAGATCTTTAAATTTATTCAGTTAAAATTTATTTAACAGACTTTTAGAACTCAAAAATTTTTGTTTCCATCTTTAAAAAACTGAAGCACAGATTAAGTGACTTAAGACCACAAGCTGTAAATGGTACAGCTAGATTCTAATCCAAATCTGGGTTAGCTCCAAATCTGGGTTCTTAGCTTTTACACTACACTGCCTCTGGTTCCACAGGTCAGTTGGTGAGGCACTGGTACTTGGGGTAGGGAGAAAAAGAAGATAGGAGGCATAGCAAAGTTAATTTATGTAAAGCACTTAAAAGAGTGCCCCGCATACAGTAACAACTATGTAAGTATTAACTATTACAGACCACTTGTTCCACAGAAAACTGTGGTTGCTATGTGGGAGAAAAAAAAGGAGGAAGGGTTCTACTGATCAAAAAAGTCTGAGAAATCCTGAGTCAAAGAAAGTTAAACATGCTTCTTTTTTTGAGAGAGAGATAGCAAGAGTGAGTGCAAGCAGAGGAGGGGCAAAGGGAGAGGGAGAGAATCTTAAGCAGGCTCCACGCCCACCATAGAACCCACCGCCCAGCACAGAGCCCAGGGCAGGGTTCGCTCTCACAACCATGATACCATGACCTGAGCTGAAATCAAGAGTCAGACGTGTAACTGACTGAGCCACCCAGGAGCCCCTAAACATGCTTCTTTAGGCAGAATGTCTTGGTGTTTTTAATATGTTAATGCCCATCTCTGAGAAAGGAATACAATATGTAGCATATTCCAATGATAATTGATCATTGAATGCTTTTTTTTTCCAAAAGGTAACTTAAAAAAATCGGGTCCTCCATAATAAAGCAATAAAATTTCAATGGTTAAAAGGAATTAAATAATAGACAAATCTGTAATGTTTTACTGAACAAACACAATGTTCTTTTTCAAATGTTTGTTATAGTCTGCCTACCTAACAAATAGTCTTTTTCAAGTTTGCTAACATAAGACTACTGGCTCTGTCCCTTTTCCAAGGCTTAGTATCCTTGTCCTCTACATGAGATTCAAGTCTCCTCTTTCCTACCTGAGGGCAGGAAATCAATTCACTCCCCATGCCCCCATACACACATTAAAAAAAAGTCTCCTATTAAAAAAATATAATTTGATATACTAAGGAAATGAGGTGGTAATCTTCAACCTGTAACTGGTACGCACTCCCGTGTCCTTCATGCAATGCAGTCCTTAAAATAAAATCTTTAGGGCACCTAGATGGCTTAGTTGGTTGAGCAGCTGACTTCAGCTCAGGTCATGATCTCACAGTTTGTTGACTTTGAGTCCCGCATCAGGCTCTCTGCTGTCAGTGCAAAGCCTGCTTGGAATCCTCTGTCTTGCTCTCTTTGCCTCTCCCACACTTGCGCTCTTTTTCTCTCTCTCAAAAATAAATAAACATTAAAAAAAATGTTTTTAAATAGCAAAATCTTTATTTTTAAATTGTTAACCCGTGGTCTCTTTCTCTTGCAACAAGACTTGGCACACTGCTGACATAATTTGTTTTCAAGTCTTATTCTTGCTTTGTTTGAAGAAAAACACAATCCAGAAGAACATCTGACAAATTTCAAAGGAACCTAAAAATACATGTAAGAGTGGAACGTAAGAATTTTAAGGTGAGAAGTCATTAACAACCTGAGTTACAAACCCATGGGTATGGTATTTTAGGCATCATTAATATTTTAAACGTACAAAGTCGTTAAAATCCATGGTAGCCCATATTCCATTTTTTTCTCAAGTTGCCACATTTCTGGAATATAATCAAACATACAGTAAAAAATGACCAAGTTTTTAAAAAGATTTTGCAAATGTGTATCTACCACAAACAAATGTCACAAAGACTTCACAAATGGCCTGAATTATAACTAAAATCAACTCAAATATCAAATATTTAAAGCACATGCTAAAAGGTAAACTATTCAAGCTTCTCTTTCCTTTACAGACTCTAATGAAAACAGAAGGTAGGCCAGCAAATCACTTTTTTAAGTTCCCTTTCAGCTCTTATCTATATGCACATAAGATATGTAATCAAAGTACAGATATACTCTAGAGCAATATAAACATTTAGACACAACTGAAGACTATTTGGCACTTGCAATTAGATTCTATTCTGGGTAAATACACTTGTCTATGTCATGAAAAAAAATTTTTTAATGTTTTTAAAATTTATTTTTGAGAGAGAGAGACAGAGCATGAGTTGGGGATGGGGGGAGTGGGCAAAGAGAGAGGGAGACAGAATCTGAAGGAGACTCCAGGCTCTGAGCTGTCAGCACAGAGCCGACAGGGGCTCAAACTCACAAACCATGAAGATCATGACCTGAGCTGAAGTCAGATGTTTAACTGACTGAGCCACCCAGGTGCTCCATCATGCAAGACATTAATAACACTTTTACACAATTAAGCAGTCTCCACAACTTTCAGAAGTAAACCACCAATCCAAAAGTTAAAGCAATGCACCTATTAGGATGGACAAAATCCAGAACATTGACACACCAAATGCTGGTGAAACAACACGAGCTCTCATTCATTGATGGTAAGAAATCAAAGTGGTACAGCCTCATTGGAAGACAATTTGATGGTTTCTTAAAAACTAAACACACTCTTTCCATATGCAATTTCCAACAATTGCACTCCTTAGTATTTTCCCAAATAAGTTGAAAACTTATAGCCACACAAAAATCTGCACACAATATTTATAGCAGCTTTATTCATAACTGCCAAAACTTGGAAGCAATCAAGAAATCCTTCAGTAGGTAAATAAATAAACAGACTAGTATATCCAGACAATGGAATATTATTCAGTACTTAGGGGCGCCTGGGTGGCGCAGTCGGTTAAGCGTCCGACTTCAGCCAGGTCACGATCTCGCGGTCCGTGAGTTCGAGCCCCGCATCAGGCTCTGGGCTGATGGCTCGGAGCCTGGAGCCTGTTCCCGATTCTGTGTCTCCCTCTCTCTCTGCCCCTCCCCCGTTCATGCTCTGTGTCTCTCTGTCCCGAAAATAAATAAACGTTGAAAAAAAAATTAAAAAAAAAAAAAAGAAATGAGTGCTTTTCCTCTTAAAAACAAAAACAAAAACCTAAACTATAAAGCCATGAAAAGCCATGAAAGAACTTTAAATGCATATTACTAAGTGAAAGGAGCCAATCAGAAAAGGCTACATATTCTATGATTTCAATCATAGACATTCCGTAGAAGGCAAAATCATAGAGACAATAAAAAAATCAGTGACTGCCAAGGGAGAAAGAGGAAGGAGAGATGAACAGATAAAACAGAGGATTTTTAGTGTAATGAATCCATTCTGTATACTATAATGCTAGATACACATCATTATACATTTGCCAAAAAACCCATAATGGGGATGACGGGGAGCACCTGGCTGGCTCAGTTGGAAGACCATGCGACTCTTGATCTTGGGGTCAGGAGTTCAAGCTCCATGCTGGGCATAGAGCTTACTTAAACACACACGCACACACACACACACACACACACACACACACACACACACACAAACTCATAATGGAATGTATAACACCAAGAGTGAACTCTAATGTAAACTATGGTCTCTGGTGATTATGATATGTCAACATACGTTCATCTATTGGAATAAATATACCACTCAGAAGTGAGATATTGAGAATAGGGAAGCTGTGCATGTGTAGGAGCAGGGAGTATATGAGAACTCTGTACTTTCTGCTTGATTTTGCAGTAAACTTAAAACTCTTCTAAATATTAAATCTATTTACATTTTTTAAAGTAACAGTAATGTGTTTTAATGATGCCAGTTACCACGAAAAAATTAAATGCATGTTTTAATATCAGGAGACATACATGGTCAAGAGAAAAATTTCCATTGTTTTATTTTTCAAAGAGAGCAGGGCAAGGGCGCCCAGCTGGCTCACTCAGGTTAAAAAATGTCAAACTCGTCAGCTAAAAGATTCTGATGGCTATTAACTTCCCAGAGAGAAATTTATATACAAATTAAACAGTAAGTATAAAGATTAATTTCCTCCTCAAGCCTACAGTATCAAAACAACTTATTATTATGGAGGCAAAACGTCTGCAGTGTGTTATGAACTAAATGTGTGTATCCTCCCAAAATTCTTATGTTGAAGCCCTAACCTCCAATGTGATGGTATCAGAAGATGGGGCTTCTATGTGGTAATTAGGGTTAGATGAGGGCACACGGTGGGACCCTCATTATGCAATTAGTGCCTTTATAAGAGACACTAGAGAGTTTGCCCTCCCTCCCTGTCTGTGTGCACAAAGAAGAGGTTACATATGCACAGTCAGATGGCAGTTGCCTGCAAGCCAAAAGAAACCTACCTTACTGGCACCTTGATCTCAGACTTCCCAGCCTCCAGAACCATGAGAAACAAATCTCTTTTGTTTAAGCCTCCCAGTCTATGGAATTATGACAGCCCGAGAAGATTAAGGCATAGAGGAAACTAAATGCAAATTTCCTTACTGGCTTGCCCCAATTAACATCCTAATCCAAGCCAGTGACTCTTCAGGCCCAGGACTTCCACTAATCTTTTAATTTGTTATACAATGGACACAAATTCACAATAGGGCAGGAAATAAAAGTAAAAGGTACTAGGGTAATCAAAAATTCACTATCTTGTACTGTGCAAACATCAACTTCATAATTCAGGATCAATCTCCCATCTTGTGGATTGTATCAGTTGCTTTGTTTCTTTTTGCTGCAGCCAAGTAACCATGTTGTTATTTACTGAAAATCTGGGCTGAGTAAGTAGGAAATCTGGGCTTACTAATTAAGATGTGGTGAAATGTAAACTAATTTTGATACTTCTAAGCAACTTTAATGATGCAAATGAAGCTTTACTGATGCAAACGTGGCAGGTCAAGTGTTTTAAACATTTTTAAATCTGGAATGGTGATGTGAGTCAATATAATAGGGCAATAGGGCAGATATGTGCTAAGAATTAAGTTTTAGGAAGAGAAACAGTGGTGGCCAGAAAAAGCCAAGATGAAATGTGTTTGCATTTTTCTCCTGCATTACTTGGCCACTTTCCCTCAGAGAGATTCTGTATCCTTTGCTAAGTAAATCAGGAATTTAATCTTATAATGAGTAAGGGTGGGTGGGTCATATGGTCTACTCACCAATAAGTAAACCTACCACAAACACTAGAGAACTACATCATTTGATGGCTACACTGAAGTAGTTCATGCTTTAGACTACTTAAGAAGCTTTCTTTCTAAATGTAAATCTGATTTTATGTCACTTATCCAATCACAATCTTTCACTGGCTCCTTGCTGATGAAGTTTTATAGTGACGATGGAGTGCTCCAGAGCTGACGACCAAGAAGGAATTATTGAAGATGTCAAAAAGGTGCAAAAAGGTGATTTTATTAAAGCACAGAGACAGGACCCGTGGGCAGGAAGAGTTGCACTGGAATTGTGACAGGTAACTCATTATACACCCTCAGGTTGACAGGGGTCAGGGACAAAGTCTCTAAGGAATTTTGGAAGCAAGGTTTCCAAGACCTTGAGGGGCAAGCTGTTGCTAGGGAAGTGCCATTTATTACTGTTTAGTAAAACCTCAGTCATGAGACCCTTCAGATGTATATCAGGGGGCCATAAGCTTAGAATATGATTGTCAGCATATATCTTGGGGCAGTTGAGATAAAGGAAGTGGATTTACAGGATCCTTGAGGTTGGGATAATGTTAAGCCAAGATTCCCTTTTGCCCCTAGCAAAGTGTCATCCTTGAGGCAGCTGAGCTCCTAGAGGGAGGTCATTCTGCTGGTTTCAAGGACTTGCCAATGGGCTATAAGCAGTAAAGGAATTTAATTTTTCATTTACCTTAGTTTCCCACATCACCATGGCAAGTACTTTAACCCCTTTCCTTCGTTCTTGTGTGGCCAGGAGTGTCTGAAGAATATCACACATACTACACCTGAGGGGCGGGGACGCTTGGGGACTGGGGGGGGGGGGGGGGGGGGGGTACTGTTAACCTTTACTGTGCCCTCAGCTTGCCCCAAGCTCCTTCATCACTTGCTACCCACAGAATAAAGTCCAAATGTATTAGCAGAGCATTCTTGACAATCAGGTCCCCTTTATCATGTTTTATCTCACATGTCTGAGAGTAACTTGCCAGTCCTTGAACTCAACACACATTTCCATATTTACATGTCTTAATGTGTTTCTCTACCAAGAACCCCTTATTCTGCTTGTGGCAATGTTAATTCTAGACCAAACTTAAATGCTGTTACATTCTAATAACTGAAACTAATTATAACTCACTGATTATGCTTTATATTTTGCCTTTAATTTTTATCATTTACATAACTGTTCACCTACCCCAGTAAACTACAGGCTCCTTGTGAAATACATACCATCTCACTCATTTTATATTCCCAATACTGAGCACAATACTTTGCACATAGTTTAATGAATATAGGAATGAATGAAAGACTGCATACTTGTTTCATCACCTGATTAAAACGAGTTAATTCTGCATCATCTATCATTCACCTAGACAGAAGAAAATTAATGCGTAGGCCTAACCCAATGGAGTACTAAAAGAGTTTACAATTTAATAACAAATTTTGACGTACACTCTATAAAAAGTGATGTTTTCAGTTTTCGAGTCCACTAATCAAGTCAGCTTTCAAATCTTAATATTATGAATGTCCGAAAGAGCAGCCTAGTATCTGCTTCAGCAAAATCTCTTGGGGCCATATATCCTGAAAGCAATTTGCTGCCTTCCATATTACCAAAGTCTAATTACAGAACACCACATTACGATTATATTAAATTACATTGTTATTCAACAAAAAGATCTACAGTTTTAGTCACTCCAGAACAAATTTACATGCTAACCCAGTAACCATGCAAAGCAAAGTCAATGGTGATTCTATGAATTTGATTCTTAATTGTTTTCCTCCAAACAGATGTCTATCCCTATCTTAACCTCCTCCTACATAGGTACTATGCAATCTTTGGCTAGATGTGTATAAAGGGTCTTCTAAAGAAATTATAATTAATAGCACTTCTGGAATTACTCCACATTTGTTTATTTTAATTAAATTCAATTTCCCTAAAATTCTAAAAAGAAAAAAACCTAAGCCACACGGACTTTTATAAGATAATAGCCACAAAGCTATATAAATAAGGTAGAAACAGAACCTTAAAAACCAGACTAAAAATTTAATGGGATGCCCGGCTAGCTCAATCAGTAGAGCATGCAATTCTTGATCTTCAGGTTGTAAGTTCAAACCCCACACTGGGTTGTAGAGATTACTTAAAAATAAAATCTTTAAAAAAAAAAAAACCCAGACTAAGAGTTTAAGGTTCTGGTTTCAGGGCAAATTATCAGAATGCTTCCTGCATTGGGCCAGATTCCTCCAAAAAATAACCCCACATCAATTTTAAATGCCCCAAATCACCAAGTTTTGTAATGTCATAATGCAAATTATAAACCAAGATCTGGTCATTTTCTGTATTAAAAGAGCTATAAACCTAATTACTATCTTCTATATTCCTTCTTATATAATCTGTTATTATAGTAAGAAGATAGCAAATATAATATTGAAGTCCAAAATGCTCTACAGAACCCGTAACAAGAAAAAAATTAAAAGTTAAATAAAGGTTCAAAAACCTAAATTTCAGGGCATCTGGGTGGCTCAGTCAGTTAAACGTCAGACTCTTGATCCAGGCTCAGGTCATGATCTCACCATCGTGAGATCAAGCCCTGCATCAGGCTCTGCACTGATGGCGTGGAGCCTACTTCGGATTCTGTCTCTCCTTCTCTCTGCCCCTCCCCCACTTGTGCTCTGTCTCTCAAAATAAATAAATAAACTTAAAAAAATTTCTAGTTTGTAACTATGTAATTGAGAAAACATAGTAAATTAATAAACAAAAGAAACGGTAGAACCGCCAACTTTGGACTACTTCTTAGAAATCAAGATGAAAAAACTTTATGCAAAACAAGTACATTAAGAAAGGTAAAGCAAATTAATCAATCACCCTTCCTGCCCAAAATAATATTTGTTGGTTAGACTAATTATCAGAAACAATGACCAACAGGATGTATTTATACGACACTTCAATACTTCTGTAAATAACTAAACTCAAGAATTTAACACATTTTAAATTACAAATGTTTACCTTCCACAAATATAACTGAAGAAAGAAAATATATTTTTGAGTTAACTCAGGATTTTTTTCTAGTAAAACTCTTATAGGCTCAGGATTCCCTCTACAACTCACTGGAAAATCAAAATGATGTGGATCTGTTGTTAAATGGCTGTTTATGCCAGAAGAGAAGCACTGATGTTCTAGATACTTCTAAATTACTCTCTTTAGTAGTAGAAGCTAACTGTTACTAACTAGCTTTCATTCTGTCAAGTTACTTTTACCCAGTAATTTACTGATCACTGTAGTCTTCTAGTTTGGGGTAGGACTCCAATCTCAGCAAAGGAAAAAAATCCATGATGAAGCACAATGAATGTTTCCTCCTACTGAATACTCCAAGCAACACATTAGCCCTTCTTTAACTTCATGGAGAAAGAATTTAGCTTTTTCTCAAAGAACATTTTGTGGCTAGCTCAAAGACATAAGTGTGGGAAAGTCTCCAGAAGCAATCAAACTAAAAACATACCCCTCTTCACTTCCTCCGCAGTACTATTGACAGACCATAAACCTTTCTCTTGGGAGAGAGCACATGATTAGTGTAGTATCCAACTCAAGTGCATAAATTAATATTTATGTGAAAAAAATTACTGGGGCGCCTGGATGACTCAGTCAGTTAAGTATCCAACTCTTGATTTCAGCTCAGGTCATGATCCCAGTGTTGTGGGATCGAGCCCCATGTGGAGCCTGCTTAAGATTTTCTCTCTCTCTCCCTCTGCCCCTCTTCCCTTCTTGTGCTCACTCTAAAATTTAAAAAAAAAAAAAAAAAAAAAAAATCACTGTTTAAGGAACCAAATTGTTTAGAGGTCATCTCTTAAAACCAGAGTCCCACTACCAGCTTAAATTCATAGACCTGCAATAAGAGAGGCAGTCCTAGCCTGTAGAAATTTAAATAACTTAACAATTAAGAAAAATAAGAATGAGAGAAAACACAAAAATGCCACACTAGCTGTACTAGTGAAGAAAGGCCATTAAAGTACTATTGGACAGGCGATAAAATGTATGACAAGAGAGAGGAGAGTATAAAACTTAAGAAGAATAATGACTTAATTATTTGCAGCCTCAAAGGAAAATATGTCTCAGGTACACAGGAGTTCGGAAGAAATACAACTCAGGGCATGGTTCCTACGTGCAATCTATTTATAAGGACAAACCAGAGCCCAAAGAAACTATATAAAAACTTCTCAAGAGACACCTGGGTGGTTCAGTTGGTTAACTGTGCAACTCTTGATTTCAGCTCAGGTCATGATCTCACTGTCATGAGATTGAGCCCTGCATCGGGCTCTGTGCTCAGCATGGAGCCTGCTTAAGATTCTCTCTCTCCCTCTCTCTCTCTGCCCCTCTCCAACTCATGCTCATGTGTGCTCTCTCTTTCAAAATCAATAAATAAAACATTTTTAAATTAAAAATTAATTAATTAATAACACATTTTTTAAAAATTATCAAATCAACCTGTGAATAGATCAAACATGGTTCTCATACAACAGAATACTACTCAGCCTTTAAAAAAAAGGAAATTTTGGGATGCATGGCTGGCTTAATTGATACAACATGTGACACCTGATCTAAAGGGTTTTAAGTTTGAGCCCTATGCTGAGTGTAGAGATTACCTAGAAATAAAATCTAAAAAAAAAAAATTTTAAACAAGATAAAATCTTAAAAAAAAGAAAAGAAAAGAAAAGAAAAGGACATTTGGGGCACCTGGCTGGCTTAGTCGGTTGGGCACACAAATCTGATCTCGGGGTTTTAAGTTCAAGTCCCACAGCAGGTGTAGAGATTACTTAAATATAAAATCTTTTTTAAAAAAAGAAGGAAATTTCATAATATGCAACATCATGAGTGAACCTTGAGGACAATATGCTAAGTGAAATAAGCCAGTCATAGAAAGATTAACACTGCATGATTCCCCTTTTATAAGGCATCTAAAATAGTCAAATTCATGTAATCAAACTATCAGAGTGGTGGTATCAGACTTGGGGGGCGGGAAAAATGGTGAATTACTAATCAATAGCCATAAAAGTTTCAATTAAGCACAATGAATAAGCTCTAGAGATCTGCTGTACAACACTGCACCTACAGTCACCAATACTAAAATTTTTATTAAGCTTTCTTATGACAATAAAATAAAATAAAAAATAAAAATAGTTCTCTACTCATGGAAGATACCTAATGAGAAAATAATGACTAAATTTTAAGGATTAAAAAGTAGTCTCCTCTATTCATAATAAACCAAAAACCAAAAACTTTTGAAATCCCCATCAACAGTACAATGGATAACCATATTTTAGGTTTGTATTCACTCAAACACTGGTATACTCAACAAGGATTGGCAACTTTTTTCTATAAAGAGCCAGACAGTAATTATTTTAGGCTTTGCCAGCCATCCAGTCTCTGATGCAACTACTTAACCTTGCCTTTGTAGAGCAGAAGCAATCATACACTTTATTTTAAGACATTAAAATTTGAATTTCATGTAAGTTTCCTAGGTCATAAGAAATTCTTTTAACTGTTAAAAAATGTAAAAAAAAGAAAAAACACCTCACTGTACACAAATAGGCAGGAGCCAGATTTAGCCTGTGGATCATAGTTTGCTTATCCCTGCTCTACAACAAAAATAATGATCTACAACTATATGCAATAATGCTGACTCTCATAAGCATAACAGTGAGTGAAAGAAGATAGACATAAGAATATGTACTCTAAGACTACATTTATATAAAGCTCAAAAACAGGCAAAATTAATCTGTGGTGTTAGAAGTTACTAAAGTGGGGGACACCTGGGTGGCTCATCGGTTGAGTGTCTGACTTCAGCTCAGGTCATAATCTCGCGGTCTGGTCCGTGAGTTCGAGCCCCACATCAGGCTCTGTGCTGACAGTTCAGAGCCTGGAGCCTGCTTCAGATTCTGTGTCTGCCTCTCTCTCTGCCCCTCCCCCTCTTGCATTCTGTCTCTCTCTCAAAAATAAATGAACATAAAAAAAAATTTAAAAAAAAGAAGTTAGTAAAGTGGGGAGGAGCTAGTGACTAGTAAAGAGCATAAAGGGGTTCCAGGATGCTGGTAGCATTTGGTTTCTTGATGTGGGGGCTCGTTACATGCATATGTTCAGTTTGTGAAAATTCATTAAGGTGCACACATGTGATCTGTGTATATTTCGGTATATATGCCATATCCAATAACAAGTTTTTAAAAATAAAATTAAAGTGTTCTCTCTATAGAGAACTAGCTAAATACCCAGAAATGATACAAAGACTTTAGGGACAGATAATTAAAAATAATCTAAAGGAAAGTAAATTAGATGTATGATTTATGAGTGGGAAAGGAACCCTCAGTGTAGAATTCTCAATTAAAAAATTGTCATTTTATATTTGTATGTCAAGTAATCTATTTTATACAAAGCAAATCTTGATGATTAAAAATTAAATACTAGGAGATTTGCTCCGAACATCAAATTTAAATAAAATATATTAACATTTATCACCTTGATTGTAAGTAAAGTTTTCTTTTTTTTCTTTTTTAACATTTTTATTTATTTTTGAAGACAGTGCAAGCAGGGGAGGGGCAGAGAAAGAGGGAGACACAGAATCTGAAGCAGGCTCCAGGCTCTGAGCCGTCAGCACAGAGCCTGACGCAGGGCTCAAACCCACAAACCGTGAGATCATGACTTGAGCCAAAGTCAGACGTTTAACCAACTGAGCCACCCAAGGACCCTATAAGTAAAGTTTTCTTACAAGAAAACCAAACATACTAATGACACAAAACTGATTATCCCCAGCAAATGTTTGTTATTGATTTTTTTTTTTTTTAAGTTTTATATGTTTACTTGGATGGAGAGAGCGATGGAGGGGCAGAGAGAGAGGGAGAAAGAGAGAATCCCGAGCAGGCCCCATATTGTCAGCCCACACCCTGATACGGGGCTCAAACTCACAAACCCATGAGATCACGACCAGAGATGAAAAACCAAGAGCAACTTGGCCACCCAGGCACCCCTGTCTGTCACTGATTTTAAGGGATCAAAAAGATTATCAGAAGTAAAGGTAGAGAAGTATGTAAAAACGAATTAATACATTTTCTGCCCTCATTCCTTTATGCACACATTCTTGTTTACTATCAGGATACCCCTTCCCTCCTTGAATGACAAGTCTAAGAGATAGGAAAATTCTCTGTTTAATTCATTGATGTTCCCAGTGCCAGGCACAGGACCTGGCATTGTAGGTGCTCAATAAATGTTCACTTGAATAAATGAATGCATTTTAAATAAATGATAAATGATTTGATTACTTCTCAAGTAACATACCCTCAGGATAAACAAAATGGAAATTTAAGGATTTCATAAATGGTACCACGATCAGATGTCATGACATAGAATAATATACAGAATACTATGTTTCAAAGACATTTCCATACTCGCATACAAAAACATTAAAAGTTAATCATACATATGGGGCACCTGGGTGGCTCGGCTGGTTAAGTGTCCAACTTTGGCTCAGGTCATGGTCTTACAGTCTGTGAGTTGGAGCCCCACATAGGGCTCTGTGTTGACAGCTCAGAGCCTAGGGCCTGCTTCAGATTCTGTGTCTCCCTCTCTCTTTGCCCCTCCCCCACTCACTCTGTGTCTCTCTCCCCCTCTCTCTCAAAAATATTCTAAAAAATTAAAAAACAAAAAGTTAATCATACATAAAGCACACATAACACAACCCATACCAAAATTTCTTTAATTTAGTATAATATGGCACTTCTCAAGGAATCAGTTGAAACAAATAATGAAGTCAAAATTTGTAAAAATTATGTCCTTAAAAAAAAAATTACAGGAGCGCCTGTGTGGTTCAGTTGGTTAAGCGTCTGACTTCAGCTCAGGTCATGACCTCATGGTTTGTGAGTTCAAGCCCCACATTGGGCTCTGTGCTGACAGCTCAGAGCCTGGAACCTGCTTTGGATTCTGTGTCTTCCTCTCTCTCTGCCCCTCCTCCACTTGTGCTCGCGCTCACTCTCTCTCTCAAAAATAAATTTAAAAATGTAAAAAAAAAATTTTTTTTAATTACATTCTACCTTAAGACAAAGCCAAAAAATGAAGATGTTTTATTAGGACCAAAAAAAAAGATTTTTCATATTTCTATAATTTAAAATAAGGATCCACTTCACCTTTATACCTTTCTTATGGCATTTACCATGTAATACAGGATTCTTTAAGAAAGGGACTGTGATACTCACTTTTGTGTACAGAGCCAGGTATATATAGCACATTAAGGGCTCAGTAAATATTTGATAGCTAAATCAAACAAAGAAATTGTCTTTAAAATCTCTCTACCCAGGAACTCCTTCAACCCATAAAGTTTGCAGACCCAGAAAGCTTTGAGAGGAAGAGATTCAAAAATAGATCTTCAATTAATCTTTTTTTTCTAAGTTTTGGGTTTTTTAAGTAATCTCTATATCCAAAATGGGGTTCAAACTCACAATCTGAGATCAAGAGCTGCATGTTCCTCCAATTGAATCAGCCAAATTTATAGAACACCTCATAGAAGTCATTTGATTTCTCTTTATTTTTTTTAAGCAGGCTCCATGCCCAAAGTGGGGCTTGAATTCACAACCCCAAGATCAAGAGTCTCATGATCTACTGGACTAAGCCAATCAGGCACCCTTCATACCGGTCATCTGAGCCCATTAAAATAAACTCCGGCTGGTAATCTGCAATTGCTGCTTTATCATATGATGTCCAGTGACATAAAAAAAGTAACATCTTACTAAACAGTTGCTTGCCAATCCTTCAGAGAAGCAGAACTGCATCTCACAAGTTACCATCTAAATTCTCAAAACTATTCAATGAAATTAGCAACATTTACTGATACAAAAACTAGGGAACTATAGCAAAATGAATGTATTTATAGAGCTTTAAATTTTCCAGAAAATGGTATTTCTAAATTCAAGCCATCAAACCAAGTATTTTACATTCCTTTTTGGATAAGAAATTCTTATTGTTGAGTAGCCAACTTTGTTTTCTTAACTAGAACATTCAAGAGAAAGAACATTTGAAACTTTGTTGCTTCCAGCAGTGTTAGCAAGCCAATATTCTACTGCCACCTAGCACAGAAAAGCAGAACTACTACTGCTTATAGTTAACACAATGATGAAGACAAAAGACAAATCAATCTGAAAACATGTCAGAATAAGTCAATATTTCAGTCTCTTCTATTCAGGTCTCTTAATCTACACATTTCAAGACCAGATATTTTGCATTCTTTTTTAAAATCAAGTTAATTTATGATTTAGTATTTGCTCTCTGAACCGTATATGGGTGAAGTTCATTCTTAACACTGAAGTGTCAGTGAAGACAACTGCTGTATACATTTTTCAATTGTAAACTCAGACCAATAATGTATTAAAAAGTATCTTACACAGTAAAAATTTCTACATTATATAACAAATGCAAAAACTCTATTGCAAACACAAAGCTCAAAATTTAAAAGGATTTTGAAAACAAATTTTAATAAAAATAAAAAGTATTCTGGCTTTTTCAGGGCGTCTGGGTGGCACAGTCAGTTAAGTGTCTTGACTCTTGATTTCAGCTCATGTCTTGATCTCACAGTTCATGAGATCGAGCCCTGTGTCAGGGCTCTGTGCTGACAGTTCAGAGCCTACTTGGGATTCTCTCTCCCTCTCTCTCTGCCCCTCCCTCACTCACACTTGCTACCTCTCTCTCTCTCTCAAAATAAATAAATAAGCTTAAAAAAAATTTTTTAAAGTATTCTGTTTTTTTCACAAGAATGAGATATTAGATACATTTCACAAGATAAATCTCAAAACAGAAGCTGAGGGGTGTCTGGGCAACTCAGTCAGTTAAACATCTGACTTTGGCTCAGGTCATAATCTCATGATCTCATGGTTTGTGAGTCTGCCCCCCACATTAGGCTCTGTGCTGACTTGAAGCCTGCCTAGGACTCTCTCTCTCTCTCTCTCTCTCTCTCTACCTCCTCTACATATTCTCTCTAAAAACACACACACACACACACACACACACAGAAGCTGAAGATACCATTCTTTGATGATAAAAAAAATTATCAGGGTGCCTGGGTGGCTTAGTCAGTTGAGTGCCAATTTCAGCTCAGGTCATGATCTCACAGTTTGTCAGTTCAAGTCCCACATCAGGCTCACTGCTGTCACCACAGAGCCCACTTTGGATCCTCTGTCCCCCTCTCTCTCTGCTCCTCTTCCGCTCATGCATTCTCTCTCAAAACTAAATAAAACATTTTTTAAAAAAGTATCACTACTGGGCAGTCAACTCAAATCATTTTACAAACCTAATACCAAATATACTTTTAAGCTTCTGCTTTTATAAAAGAAAAGAAAAGAAAAGAAAAGAAAAAGCTTCTGCTTTTACTATAAATACTTGCCACAAAATTTTCCAGGTTATTTGGAAACTAGGATTAAAACGTGCTTTAAAAATAATATAAACAGGGCGCCTGGGTGGCTCAGGTGGCTAAGCATCCGACTTCAGCTCAGGTCATAATCTCACAGTTTATGAGTTTGAGCCCCGTGTCAGGCTCTGTGCTGACAGCTCAGAGCCCGGAGTCTGCTTCAGATTCTGTATCTCCCTCTCGCTCTGCCCCTCCTGAGCTCGTGCTCTGTCTCTCAAAAATAAACATTATTTTAAAAAATTAAAATAATATAAACAAATATTAAAAACCAAAAATATACACCAGAGTTTGCAAAATATTAAACTACTGGAATATTAAAAAGATTAAGTAGGGTATCCCTCAGCCAGAATTTAACATTTTCTACTTACATCATACCCCAAAACATCTCAGCAATACACTGTTCATTAAAAGCCTCTGAAAAAAAGCTTTTACCCATGCTGAGTACAAGGGTACCAAATTCCTAATACTGAAAAATAGCATATAAAAATCACTCATGATAATTTTTTTTTCTTTTTTGAGAGACAGCATGCGAGCAGGGGAGAGGGGCAGAGGTGGGAAGAGAGAGAGAATCTTAAGCAGGCCCCACGTTCAGCAAGGGGCCCAACCCAGGGCTTAATCCCACAACCCTAAGATCATGACCTGAGACGAAATCAAGAGTCGACACTCAACAAACTGAGCCACACGGGCACCCCATAAATAAATTTGTTTTAATTCAAATGAAGAAAATTATGTATTGTATACACCCCCTTGTGTTTTAAAAAAAGAGGAAAGACTGCTGATGATGGGGTTCAGGGCATGCTACCCCAAAATACAGCTGGCATAAGGATTCTTGAAAAATGAAGTAGTTGGAGAAAAGGCAGAGCAGGAAGGTCTCTGACCTTCTCCCCCACTCCTTTCTCATGAAATAGGTCATAAAATCCACATGTGAGAGGTGCCCTCTCTATACCCAGAAGAAAGGAGCATCCTTATCTCCAAAGATAAAGAGATGTCAAAAAGAACCCTACAAACAGGCCTTGCTAAAGTTTACTCCAGTTTACTACAATTACCTCATACTCCCCTACTCCTCCTGTGACCTCTTCACCAAACCCAGCATAAAATACTCAGGTCTAACTGTTTCTTTGGGTCTTCATTTCCTTATGAAAGCTCCTGTGTCATGCAAAACTTATATGAAATAAATTTGTATCCTTCTCTCCTGTTAACCTGTCTTTTGTCAGTTTAATTTTCAGATGTGGCCAGGTCCCTAAGAGGATCAAGAAAAAAAACCTTTTTCTCCCACATGTTGACTAAACATAGTAGTATACTGTCCACATCAAAATAAAATTCCTGGAAATTAAAAACATGATCAAGTGAAAAATTCAATTAAAATGTTGGAAGATAAAGTTTAGGAAATCGATCAAAAAGTAGAACAAAGAAAGAAATGGAAAATAGAGAAAATAAAAGAAAAATTAAGGATTCAGTCTAGAAGCTCTAACATTCAAAATCAGAGTGCTAAAAAGAGACTAGAGAAAAAAAGAGGGGAAAAAAATCATCAAAGTAGGAATACAACATTTCCCAGAACTAAAGGTCAAGTCTCCAAATTCAAAGGGTCCACAGTGGCCAAAATAATGAAAGAAAAGAAAACTACAAACCAAGGACACTCAAGGAAATAAAGGATAAAAAGAAAATCCCAGGGGCGCCTGGGTGGCTCAGTCGGTTAAGCGGCCGACTTCGGCTCAGGTCACGATCTCGCGGTCCGTGAGTTCAAGCCCTGCGTCGGGCTCTGTGCTGACAGCTAGGAGCCTGGAGCCTGTTTCTGATTCTGTGTCTCCCTCTCTCTCTGCCCCTCCCCTGTCCATGCTCTGTCTCTCTCTGTCTCAAAGATAAATAAACGTTAAAAAAAAAATTAAAAACAAAAAAAAAAAGAAAGAAAATCCCAAAAGCTCACAGAGAAAAAGGTCGCAACTTCAAAACTGTGAGTCAATTTCACAACCTAGAAATACATTTTCAACCAAACTAGCAATTAAGTATGAGACTAAAGATACTTTTTTAAGACTTAAAAAGAAAAAAGTGACCTCTCATATACCTTTTCTTAAGGAGGAACTACTTGAGAACATGCTTCAAGATCTGAGAAGAGACACAGAAAGCAAGCTGAGCCCAGCAAGAAGATAGAGCTACTTTATGGGTGCATCCTGGACTGTTCAGGTGATGTTCTGACAGCTAATAATTAGGCCCTAAAGACCAAGTCAGGAAACTTAAAATAGGGTCCCAAAGCAGTCCAATCCTCATTTAGGAAAGATATTATCATTATCGTAGTCAACTATATTCATGAGAAACCCCAACCTTGGGACCAGAGGTAAATTACTTTTGTGCTGTTTCTGTCCTTTCCTTGTAGTTCATTGTACTTAATAAGTAGACCTTTCCCTGCTTATCTTTCTATGTTCATGTTGTAGAGTGGGCTAGGAACCATTCTAAACTGCCTATAATCTGCATCAGTTGGCACACTCTGGCTGCCTTTTCAAAATGTAACCCCTGGCTTAATGTCTATATTCCTCAAGAACTATGTATTCCACAAGGGCAGGGACTATAGCTGTGATGCTTACTGCTGTATGCTGTATCCCAAGCACAGGGCATGGCATGTATTAAGATGCTTAATAATATCTGTGGTATACGTAAATGCACAAAAACATTAACACTGGTTATGTCAACAGATAGTATGTTTTTACACATCTCACATTTCTAAACTTTCTTTAATGAGACTAAATATTTATAATAAAATTAATAAGGGAAAACATACAGGTAGCTCAACAAAAAACAAAAAAATTAAACCGAGCACTTCAGATGATACACATGAATTACATGATATACAAAACATGTATTACCACAGGTCCTTTCTTTCCAGTCAATCTAATTCTCAAACAAATTATAAATTTTTACGGCTTCAAGAAGAGAAACAGAACCAGGGATTTAAAATAGAAATATATAAAATAGAAATATTTTTATAGCTTTTTACTATTATACATCTTTTTTTTTAAGTTTATTTATTTATTTATTTTTAGTAATCTCTATACCAACATGGGGCTTGAACTCACAACCTCGAGACTAGAGTCGCATGTTCTTCCAACTGAGCCAGCCAGGTACCCCTTAAATATTTCATTTTTTTAAGTAACCTCTACACCCAACATAGGGCTCAAACTTAAACCCCGGGACCAAAAGTCTCATGCTCTTTCAACTGAGCCAGCCAGCTGCTCTTCAAATCTTAATATTATATATTCTATAAGTTATTTTCCAATGTAAGTTTAAACCAGTTTTCACGTTGATAGTTTTTACTTGATTTGCAGGCTCATAACATTATGCTTTATATTATCTTATATTACATTAATAAACACATAAATTTCACATACTCTGAATATAAAAAAAAATCCAAATTCAAATTCTATGTCTTATGAAGAACACACATTTAGTACCACGGAAACATTAAGGCTCATTTCTTATTTACCACAGATCTCATGAACCTAAAGAACAAGAAGTAAAGTTCCCCAAGAGGACAGAACACAAAATAATCCCTATTTCCAGCTTCCAGATTTTTTATCAAGTAACCAACTTCTAAACATAATTTGTATAGTATATTGTTTCAGGGCACCTGGATGGCTCAATCACTTAAGCGACCGACTTCAGCTCAGGTCATGATCTCCTGGTTCGTGAGTTCGAGCCCCGCATTGGGCTCTGTGCTGAGAGCTCAAAGCCTAGACCCTGCTTCGGATTCTGTGTCTCCCTCTCTCTCTCTGCCCCTCCCCTGTTCACACTCTCTCTCTCTCTCCCAAAAATAAATAAACATTAAAAAAAATGTTTTTATATAGTATATTGTTTCCAAATATTAAACAAGAGTTTAAGGGTAACCTGGGTGGCTCAGTTGGTTAAGCATCCGAGTCCTGCTCTCAGCTCAAATCTTGATCTCAGGGTCGTGAGTTCAAGCCCCACATTGGGCCCACACTGGGCACAGAGCCTACTTGAAATTTTTTTAAAAATAAAAAAATAAATTAAAAAAACAGGAGTTTAAGAATAGATGTTTGAGACAGAAATCAGCACATTTTTTCTGTAAAGGTTCAGATAGTAAATATTTTAGGTTTTTTAAGGCCGTATCTCTGTCACAACCACTCAACTGTTATTGTAATAATGCAAATTGCTAAAGACAAAATGTAAATAAATAAGCATGCGACAAAAATGGCAGTGGGGTCACCTGGCTGGCTCAATCAATATAACATGAGACTCTTGATCTCAGGTTGTGGGTTCAAATCCAGCATTGAGAATAAAGACTACTTAAAAATAAAATCTTGAGCTTGGGTGGCTCAGTCGGTTAAGCATCCGGCTCTGGATTTTAGCACAGGTCATGATCTCACAGTTCATGGGATCAAGCCCCACATTGGGCTCCAGGCTGGCAGTGCAGAGCTTGCTTGGGATTCTCTCTCCCTCTCTCTCTGCCCCCTCCCATGCTCTCTCTCTCAAAATAAATTAATAAACTTAAAAAAATAAAAATAATAAAGTAACTTTAAAAAATAAAAATGGCTGCAGGCCAGATTCATCCCATGGGCCATAGTTTGCTGACCCCTGGCTTAGAATATTATACCTTCCAGCTCTCCCCATATAGATAAATGTGTAGGTTTCTCTCATGCTTATCTTTTTAATGGCAATCTCCATATTTAAGCACTAGCCACTCATTCACTTAGTCTACAGATTTTTACTACCACATGCTAGAAACAGTATTAGAAGTTAGGAATAAAAAGGTAAAAATAATGAAGTCCTGCCCTCTTAATGCTTACATTCCAACAGGGAAGTCAACAAATAAGCTAATACATACATAATATAATTTCAGGTAGTACTGAGTATGAAGTAAAGTAAAGCAGCGTAAAAAGAGTAGGGGAGGAAAGGTGAGACTCTTTGGATAAGTCAGGGAAGACCTCACAGAACAGCACTTTTAAGTAGAGAATGAATGAAGCAAATGAACAATCCATATGAATATCTGGCAGAAGATTATTACAGGCATATGGAGGAACAACTGCAAAGGCCCTGAAGAGTCAGAAAGCACCTGGCATGTTTAAATAAAGACAAGAAGACTAGTGTGGCTAGAAATGAGAAAATGTGATCAGAGAAACAGATACCGAGAGATCATAAAGACTTATGGACAACAGTAAAAGGACTGGATTTTAAGTTTGATGTGAAGCCATGAATTTGGAATGGCTGAAAGCCAGAAACTAAGGAGATACAATGCATGCTTTAAAAGCATCACTGGTTTACTTGTCAATTACATCTCAATAAACCTTGGCAAGGGTAAAGGATCACTGGTAGCTATTAATCCATAAGCTATTGCTTGCATTTCAAGACTTCTAAAATAGGATCTAAACCTGTGTGCCTGGCTGGTTCAATCTGCAGAGCATGTAACTCTTGATCTCAGGACGGAGTTCAAGCCCCAGGATGGGCATAGAGTCTACTTAAAAAAAAAAAAGAAAAAAAGACCTAAACATATTTTTAAATTCAAATCATAGAAGAAAAGAGAAATAGATAAGTTAACTTTTGACTGTAACTTGACTTTTGTTGTATAGGAGTATGTCAACAATAGATAAAACCCAACAAAATTCTCATTAAAAATTTTTGTTTGGATGAAGCTAGAGAGTATAATGCCAAGCAAAATAAGTCAGTCAGAGCAAGACAAATACCACATGACTTCACTCATACGTGGAATTTAAGAAGCAAAACAAATGAGCAAAGAAAAAGAGAGAGACAAACTAAGAAACAGACTCTTAACTATAAAGAACAAACTGATGGTTACCAGAAGGGAGGCAGGTGGGGAATGGGTGAAATAGGTGATGGGGATTAAGGAATGCACTTGTCATGATGAGCACTGGGTAATATATGGAATTGATGAATCACTATACTGCACGCCTGAAACTAATATGTAACACTGCATGTGAACTACACTGGAATTAAGATAAAAATTTAATAAAATTTGTTTTTTGTTTAGTATGAAATTTCAGTGAGGGAACACAAAATTATCACCAACAGAGGGCAGTAGTGAACACAGAACATAAGTATACAAAAAGTGATCTAGCTTCAGTTAAGATCTTCCTCTAGAATTCCAGTAAACTAGAACAAGGAGCATCCCTGCAAGGTTAACAGCGGAAGCAAGAAATAGAGAATATGCAAATACATATCTAGAAGAAACTGAATTATAAATATAAACCAAAAAATAGGTTAAAATGGCAGAGTATTTATACACAATGTCATCTCCCTAATTAAACACACCACTCTCAATTCACTGGTTTCACTGCTCCTCAGAAGCTACCATAAATAAGGCTAGAGCAAATGAATGGCCAGCTTCATATATGTATAAGCAGAAGGAAGGTTTGCCCTTTTGTGAGCAATAGGTAATGCTCAAGAGGATCGATGTCCCAGCCAAGTAGGGTAGGAAAGCTCCATCCAAGTGGAAAACAGAGACCACTACAAATGCCAGCAATCACTGCATTACATCTGGGCACAGTGTGAAGGTTAAAGGGAAAGAGTGCAGCTCAGGTTATCTGAAACAGCCTATAAATGAATGCAGGCAGCTGGCAATAAGGAGTCTAACATGTATACCCACTGCCTATACCGTGCAGGGAGTTGTGCATCCTTTCCTTTCTTTCCTCCAACCTCTGTTGTCCCTCTTCATTTTCACTTTCTTCACAGAACTGGATTCTCTATAGATGACTGAAAGCTATGGCACCAAATGAGATGAGGTACTACTCACTTTTATCCTCAGTTTGTTTCTCTTTGCTTAGACTCGTGCATTTTTTTAGTATTTTCCTCTCTGCTCTTCTAGCCTGCATGCTCTTCTAGCCTGCATGTTGAATTCAAGATAGCTGAAACTCTGTGGAGTTTCAAAGACAAAAGAAAAAAATGTTTTGACTTCTGTCATCTATATGTAAAAATGTATACCTTGACCACTTCAAACTCATTAGGATGGCTAGCATCACAAAACAAAAACAAAAACAACTAACTATCAAGTGTTGGCAAGGATATAAAGAAATCAGAAAGTCAGAACTCTTATGTACTGTTGGTGGGAATGTAAAGTGGTACAGCCACTGTGAAAAAAGAAAAATTACATATAGAATTACCATATTATCCAGCAATTCCACCTCTGGCTATATATCCCAAAGAATTGAAAGCAGGGTCTCAAAGAAATATCTGCACTCCTGTGTTCACAGCAGCATAATTCACAATAGTTAAAATATGGAAGCACCCCAAGTGTCCAAGGACATGAATGGATAAAGCAAGCGTGATATACACATACAATGGAATATTATTCAGCCTTTAAAAGGAAGGAAATCCTGCCATATGCAACAACATGAACCTTGATGACATTATGCTGAGCAACATTAAGTCAGCCACAAAAAAGACAAATACTGTATGATTCTACTTACACGAGATACTCAGAGTAGTCAAAATCATAGAAATACAGAGTAGAATGCTGGTTGCCAGAGACTTGGGGGGGGGGGGGTTAGTTATGGAGAGTTATTGTTTAATGGGTATAGAATTCCAGTTTTACAAGATGAAAAGAGTTACAGATATGGATGGTGGCGATGGATGCACAACATTATAAATGTATTTAATACCACTGAACTGTACACTTTAAAATAGTTAAGATGATAAATTTTATAAGTATTTTGCCACAGTAAAAAAAAAAAAAAAAGTATGCCTTGCTTAAGAGCAGGAACTAAGGTTAACAGGAATAAAGAAATAAAAGGTTGCTTCATTTTTTTTCCTGGCTCCTCCACCAATACTCCATATTGGGTACCACTATGCTATGGTCAAATTGGACTATTTACCATTTCCTGACCTTGCTCTACATTCTCCTAGAATGCCTGGAATGCCCTATACGCTGCCCCTCACTTCAGTCTCTATTCTACACTTTATTCAAGAGCAGCAAAAATGGCATCTCCAAGAAACCTGTAATACCCCTTTCTGTCCACAGTTTACTCAGTCCCCTATTTCCAAATACTACAGCATCCTTGCATCATGACTGTTTGTGTACATTCTCTTTTATTGCAGAAGGTCATGCTCAAAGCCTTTTGTTTAAAAATCTTGTTTGCAGGACTCCTGGGTGGTTCAGTTGGTTAACTGAGGGCGTCCCAGTCTTGATTTCAGCTCAGGTCATGATCTTATGGTTCTTGGGACCAAGCCCCGCATCTGGCTCTGTGCTGACAACACAGAGCCTGTTTGGGATTCTCTCTCCCTGTCTCTCTGCCCCTCCCCAATTTGTGCACTCTCTCTCTCAAAATAAATAATCATTTAATTAAATAAATAAATAAATAAATAAATAATAAAAATAAAAATCTTGTTTGCGTATGTTTTCCTAAGAATTAGAGAGATGTTTATACCTCAGTGTTGCTTAAAAAGGTAAATGAATATTGGAACTAGATGTCACCTAGAACTAGATGTCATATAGTTTCAGTCCTAAGTCAAACAATCAAATGCTTTTCCCCTGGTTATCTCAATCAGTTATACCGAGGCTGTGTTGCAAAGCAAAGGCAAATCTTGTTCTACTCCCACCACTAAGTGAACCGTGCTAGCTCTTCAGCCCAGAATTACTCAGAAAACTGAAGTATTCCATCGTCAGGCAGAGGACTGAAAGGAGAGAGAGCAATACCTGGATACTATTCAGCAATATATTTAAATGAAAACAAGGAAGACAGTTTCTAGGCAGTGTCTTCTCTGGGTATCTGCAATTTGTATCTCATAATCAAACAAAAGAATCAAAATATTGTCCACCCAGTGCTCGCTTCAGCAGCACACATACAAAATATTGTCCACCCAAAGACCAGCACCCCCAATGTTTGGAGCTCCTAAGACACTGCTACACACATGCTGTTCTTACTTCCTGGCCCGCAGTCAGTCATCCTCATCACCCCCACAGGCCTAGCAAACACCTCAAAAACCCAGGTAAGAAGTCAAATTCTCTAGGAAACCTTTTCTGCCCACTCAGAGAATAAGATTTGATACAAATAAAAGGCATTCATTAGTGTTTATGTTATCAACTAAAATTACTCAGAATAGGGGTTCCTGGCTGGCTTAGTCGGTAGAGCATGCAGCTCTTGATCTAAGGCTGTGAGTTCAAGCCCCACATTGGGTGTGGAAATGACTTAAAAATAAAATCTTTAGGGGCACCTGGGTGGCTCAATCAATTAAGCATCAGACCTGCTCAGATCATGATCTCACAATTCTTGGGTTCAAGCCCCACATCAAGCTCTCTCTGTGCTGGCAGCTCAGAGTCTGGAGCTTGCTTTGGATTCTGTGTCCCTCTCTCTCTGCACCTCCCCTGCTGGCACTCTGTCTGTCTCTCAACAATAAATAAATGTTTAAAAAATAATAAAATAAAATATTTTTAAAAATAAAATACGGGAAGCCTAGGTGGCTCAGTCTGTTGGGCATCTGACTTCAGTTCAGGTCATGATCTCACCGCTCCCGAGATGGAGCCTCGAGTCAGGCTCTGTGCTGACAGCTCAGAGCCTGGAGCCTGCTGAGGATTCTGTGTCCCCCTCTCTCTCTGCCCCTCCCCCATTAACACAAATAAATAAATGTTTAAAAAATAAAGTAGGGGCGCCTGGGTGGCTCAGTTGGTTGAGCATCAGACTTTGGCTCAGGTCATGATCTCTTGGTTGGAGAGTTCAAACCCCGCATTAGGCTCTGTACTAACAGCTCAGAGGCTGGAGCCTGCTTTGGATTCTGTGTCTCCCACGTTCTCTGCCCCTCCCCCACTCTCATTCTCTCCCCCCCCTCAAAAATAAAAATAAACATTTAAAAATTTTTAATAAATAAAAATAAACAAAATTACTCAGAATGTCTAGGATCACACCTGAGATATCACTCCTAATATTTCCATGCGACAATGTGTGTACTTTTTGTGAAATAATTGCTTTGTGTTTTTTTTTTTCTGGATTCAAATCCTATACGCAAAAGCAGTTAAAAAAAGAAAAACACAACTGCCTTTTTAAAGCCTAAGCAGTTTTGAAACAAACTGATGCAAAAACAGCTGAAATTTCAACATTGCCTTTAATCAAAGTGCGATTTTAGACCAACTAGACTTAGACTCCCTGAGCCTGTTTCCTATTCTTTAAAATGAGTGTCCACCTAGGACGGTTCCTAACACATAGGAAGCCCACAAAAATCTAAAATCATTTTTATTGCCTATCTCTCGAGTATATTTCGGCATTGGATTCATTCCTATGACTAGTTCTCAGTCTAAACCAGTGTTGTTCAATATAGTGGCTATATGTAACCACTGGTCGCTTGAAATCTGGGTAGTACTAATTGATAGGTGCTTTCAGTGTGAAATACACATAATATTTCAAAGACTTGGTGAAAAAATAAAATACCATATTAACATTTTGTATATCGATTACACAAAAAGATCATACTATGGATATACTGAGTCAAATGAAATAAAATTGATTTCATCTGTTTCTTTTTACTTTTTTAATGCTGCTTTTAGAAATTTTTAAATTATATATTTAGCCTTCATTATATTTCTATCGGACAGGTTGACTTACGCTTTGACTTCAAGCTGGTCAATGTGCTCTCTTAACCATACAGTGCACTAGTTCACAGGGGTTCGCTCCAGCCAATCCACCCCCTATCCCAGCATACAGTGGCTCACTTAAACACTCCCCACTTCCACAACCCGGGAAAGCTGATTTAGCAGTTCTTTAATTTTTAATTTTAATCTGGAGGGCACAGAGCAGCCGAGGCAACTCGAAACTGTTGCCCACACAACTACAGAGGAAAAGTTGAGGGAAAAACCCAGCGTCCTCTTCGGACGACGAACACTGCTGCAAGGCTGGGAGCTTGAGCAGAAAAGGGTCACCCCTAAGAAAGTGAGAAGGGGCGACAGGGCAAGCGCCTCGGATCTGAAGGAACATAACGTAGAGCCCACGGAGTGGAGGTGTCAGAAGGAAAGCCTTTTCAGCTTCTGGGGAACCAATCTGAGTATGGAAGGGAAGGAGCTGGGTTCCGTGGCCGCGGCAGGGAAGATCGATACCTTAAGAATCCCTCTCATCTTAGCCAGAAAGGGGCGGAACTCCTCCAGTGACACGTCTGGATAGAGCTGGCTCCGCAGCAGCTCTTCTGTGATGCCTTGATGCCCGTGGAAAGCTTCCTGGGCCAGGCCGCTCAGCAACCCGCTCAGAGGTTTGGAACCCTCAAGCTCGCCCGCCATGGTCAGCTGCAGCCCCGCCCCCCAGCAGCTGAGCGCAGCCTCGCTACGGCACCCGGGATGGGCCTAAATAGCCTGGGCAAAGGCGCGCGGGACGAATGAGGGCGAAATTCCGCCAGCGGTTGGTATTGGTAACTAACAGATTTGCTCTGCAAAACCCATCGCCTAGGGCTGCCACCGTGGAGCTATCCATAAAGTTCCAGAAGAATCACTTTACTTCCGCTGATTCCCTTCATTACTCCAGGGCCTACTGAAAGGAAAGATCACTGGGTGAAGACCACCTGACATGGGGAACTATTCTATGAATGAAGGTGGTAGTTTAACTTTGGAAAGGCTGCATCTCATCCCAGGCCTTGCCAATCCACTAACTGAATAGGATCTATCACTCAGATGTAATCTCTGCCTGATCATTACCTCTCCACCTTTTGTCCAAGAAAATTTAACTAACGCCTAATAACATAATGTGTTTTCTAGGATTATTTACCTTTATATATATGCGTGTGTCTTGTGTTTCCAGCTAGATCAGCGGCTCAGCTCCGATGCTCCTTTTTATAACATTCTGTTAACACCTTCTTTACAATCCTGAAATGAAATGCATAGGTTATATAATTTTGTACCCATATAGTTTCAAAAAAACCAATATATTATTCACCCATGAGAAGGAATGAGGTACTGATACATGCTACAACATGCATGAATCATAAAAACATGTTAAGTGAGGGGCGCCTAGGTGGCTCAGTCAGTTGAGCACCCTAAACTCGATTTCAGCTCAGGTCATGATCCCAGGTTCATTGGATTGAGCCCCGGATATGACGCCACACCAATCATGGAGCCTGCTTAAGATTCTCTCCCTCTCCCTCGCTCTTGCTCTCCACCTCTGCCCCTCTCCCCCTCTTGTTCTCTCTGAAAGAAAGAAAGAAAGAAAGAAAGAAAGAAAGAAAGAAAGAAAAGAAAGAAAGAGAAAAATAAAGGAAGAAAAGAAAAGAAAAGAAAAGAAAAGAAAAGAAAAGAAAAGAAAGATGCCTAAGGCAAGGCAACAGCAAAAGAAAAGACTCTGAAGCCCTGGCTCAAATGGAAAACATGAAAACCTAAGACAGCCTTCCCAGAAAACAGGTTTCCTTTTCATTATGACCAAATAGGTTTACATTCTAAGTTCCATTAAGCAACTGGTCACTTCTCCTCTTACACTACTCCTTTTATGGCTCACAGACTTTTGATCTCAGGCAAGAAATAGGTGTTTAAGATTTTCCATCTCTAAAAATGTTAAAATAAGAAATGTGGACTGAAATAAAGGGCGAACACAAGGGCCCCAAAGTTTTGCAATAAACTCTTCCTGTTCTCTGTCTCTACTCCACCTTTTCAAATTCTACTTTAATTACCATTCACTCTCCAATCAGCCAGCCACTCAACAGCTATTAGTGGAGAGTTTTGTGCCAGTCATTCTGCTAGGCTTTAGGGGATACAAAAATGAATGTCTGTATCCTAAAATCTTACATTCTGGTAAGGGAAGATGATATATAAATGAAGGGGAGCAGAATATGCCACCCTAAAATATGCCATTTTGGCATAAGGATTATTTTGAGCTAAAGGCAATGAGAAGAAACAGATATAAGAAAAGCTTCTGGCCCTATTTGCCTAAAAGCAGGATGTAAATTTTCAAAGGTGTCCCACCTCTGTCTACCAGGAAAGACAAAAGTTAATGGCAGGAGACAACTGTAGGCTTTACTAATGAAGAAGGCATGGAACTAAAACTGGCTAACAAATCTTACTCTTGTTTCCCGTGCTTTTCCTGGACATCTCCCCATAACAGGCCTTCCTTACAACTTCCTTTCTTTTGTCTTTAGTTGAAGATGGTATATAAATTGGAGTTCTAAGCCATCACTTTGAGTTACTCATTTTTCCCTGGGTATCTCACATGTATACATTAGGGATACATGTTAATAAACTTGTTTTGTTTTTCTCATTAATCTGTCTTTTGTTTTAGGGGTCCCAGATAAGAACTTACAATAATAAAGGGAAAATTATTTTTTTACCCCTCTACTTAAACAAATGATTAAAATACAATGAACTAAGGGTTGCTACTACTCAGTACCTAGAAGTAACTATCAGATTTGGTAGTAGAAAAAAGAAGATTGATTAACTCAGCTTGTGTAGATCAAGGAATGGCTTAATGGTGAATAGTGTTAAAGGAGCTAATCAAGAGGACATGATACTAGTTGACCCATGAGCTGGACCTGGAATATGAGAGTCTCCTCACCCACTCCCCTGTCCTTGGAATGTACATTCTGCCAGTTCCCACAGAGGGAGCTATTCCAAGGACACAGTCTATAGAGAGTAAGGTGTTGTTCAGACCATCTAGATGGTATATGTGACTGAGCCCAATTAAGGCCTCTATATAAACTTTAAATTATTCATGCAGAGATCTGCTTATCTTGCAGTCATCCAAGACAAGCCTCATAAGTAAGTTCCCTTGCTTATTAAAACTGCCACCTACCAGTTTTGAGTGGTCTGCCTTTTTATTCAGTCTCTCCTGCCCTCCATGTATGGGACCTGGTCTAAGATTTCACCCAGGAAGCTCCAAAGGCTGCAAACCAACAAAAAGCCAGACATGTTGCAGGGGAAACAGCATGTTCCTATATATGGAGACATGAAACAGAGTGGTGTTTTGAGGTACACTATGAACCCCATAGTGCAACAATAGGGTTCAAGATATTCTACGCCAAAATATGGAACTTTGGCATATTGAATATTTGAAGAAACGTGAGAAACAAAACTTGGAAATAACAGGTACAGGAAGGACTCCCTGATCTCCCCCCTTCTCTTGTGAAGCAGGTCAGAAGACTCTCATGTGAGAGTTGCCCTCTCTATACCCAGAGCATTATTATCTCCAAAGAGGGAGGGATGCCAAGGAGACTCTGAACAAACAGGTTTGCTGAGTTTTCCCAATTTACAACCCTTAGCTCATACCTTTTTGTAGTATCACATTTTTTTCCCACAACTTTCCATTCTTCATCAAATCTAGCATAAAAATACTCAGGTTTAACCACTTCTTCAGGTCTTCATTTCCTTATCAAGATTCCATGCCACATGAAACTTATATTAAATAAATGTGTATGCTTTTCTCTTGTTAATCTATCTTTTGTTACAGAGCCCCAGCCAACGAGCTAGAAGGGCAGAAGGAAAAAGATATTTTTCCTCTTCTAGAGTAACAAGAGTAGAATGAGGAACCTATGGGAATAAATCTGGAAAGATAAACAGCCTGTGTCACAGAGATGGAAAGTTTACACATAATGCTGACTTTTATACTTGGTCATTGAGGATAACTGAACAGTTGTAAGCAAAGGAGTAATAGGAAGATCAGATTTGCCGGGTTTTTTTTTAATGTTTATTTATTTATTTTTGAGAGAGAAAGAGAGAGACAGAATCCCAAGCAGGCTCCATGCTGTCAGCACAGAGCCCAACACAGACTCGAACTCACAAACCATGAGATCATGACCTGAGCTGAGGTCAAGAGTCAGACACTCAACCCACTAAGTCACCCAAGCATCCCCAGATTTGCATTTTTAAAAGATTCCTCTATGTGGCAGTGTGGCAAATAAATTGAAGGAGCAAGGAAGGCCAAGGCTACAGTATCACAGTAAGCAAATAGATGTTGATATGGGTCTGATCTAAGGCAGTGACACTTAGGATAGAGAATATAAGAAAGATTCTTGATTCAAAGAAGGTAAAATTTGTAGGCTTTGGATGAGGGAAGAGAGGAAAAAATGAAAGGAATGATTCCCAGTTTCTGATTTAGGTGACTGAGTTGTAGATGATGGTCTGGAGCATACAGGGGCTCAATTTATTCATGTGCTAATCCTCCACATAGCTTGTGTATCCTTATGTCCTTCAATGAGCTTTATGAATCAAGTGGCACCTGGGTGGTTCAGTCAGTTGAGTGTCTGATTCTTGATTTTACTCAGGTCATGATCCCAGGGTCATGGGATCCATACTGTGAATGGAACCTGCTTAAGATTCCCTCTCTCTCTCCCACTGCCCCTATCCCCTACTGGCCTTCTCCTCTCTCTTAAATAAATAAATAAATAAATAAATAAATAAATAAATAAATAAATAAATAAGTTAGTTAGTTAGGGGGCACCTGGGTGTCTCAGTTGATTGAGCATACAACTTTTGGTTTTGGCTCAGGTCATGATCCCAGGGTGGTGGGATCAGGCTCCACACTGAGCATTGAGCCTTCTTGAGATTCTCTCTCTTTCCTTCTGCCCCTCTCCCCTGCTCATGCTCTCTCTCTCTCTCAAATAAAAAATAAAAGAAAAAATTTAAATGAGTTGTGTGAATCAAAATAACTATCATAGCAAGCATTTGAAATGAGATTGCCACAGAATAAAACTCTCATTCTGCATTTTGAAATATTTTAATTCAGGAGTGTCTGGGTGGCTCAGTCAGTTAAGTGTCTGACTCTTGATTTGGGCTCAGGTCATGATCTCACAGTTTGTAAGTCTGGGCCCCACATCAGGCTCTGCACTGACAGCATGGAGCTTGCTCGGGATTCTCATTCTCCCTCTCTCTCTCTCTCTTTTTTTAGTTTTTTAATGTTTATTTATTATTTTTGAAGGAGAGAGAGAGCAAGGGAGGGGAGGGGCAGAGAAAGAGGAAGACACAGAATCCAAAGCAGGCTCCAGGCTCCGAGCTCTGAGCTCCCAGCACAGAGCCCGACCTCACAAATGGTTCCCATCATGTCCCCATCACCATTTCAACAAATACCAACACATTGCCTATCTTGTTCCAACTCTATTCTCATTTACTTCCCCCTTACTATTTTGAAAAATCCCAGATATAACTCTTTATTGGTAAATATTTCAGTATACTTCTCTAAAAGAGACACTTAAAAAACCCACAATTATTCCACATAAGGATATAACTTTCTTAGTAGTTGTTAAATATAAATCCATATTCAAACTTCTGTCTCACAAACTTCATATTTTTTAACTGAGTATTTAAGTATTGACTAGCCAGCAAGCAACAATTAGTTTTCTTCTCCTTTGCACTAGTTTATTACTGAGACCATGGTTAAGCCCTATTTTACTAAGCCATATTGCTTGTATCATATTTTTAATTTTTTAAGTTTATTTACTTATTTAAGCATTCATTGCACCCAACACGCAGCTCGAACTCAGAACCCCCAGATCAAGTGCCACACACTCCCCTGACTGAGCCATCCTTGTGCCCCCTTCTTTATTTATCTGAAGTCTCTTTTAATCTATACATTCCCCTTCCATCTTCATGGTTACTTTCTTTTCTTGCAATTTATTTGCAGGTCATTTTTCCTAAAGAGTTTCCCACATTCTATATTTTATTGATTGTATCCTCATGGTATCATTTTTAAAAACTATATTCTGGGGCACCTGGTTGGCTCAGTTGGTTGAGCTACCAACTCTTGATTTCATCTCAGATCACGATCTCATGGTTCATGAGATCAAGCCCTGCATCAGGCTCTGTGCTGACAGTGAGGAGCCTCTTGGGATTCTCTCTCTCCCTCTCTCTCTTTGCCTCCCTCGTGCTCTTTCTCTCTCTCTCAAATAAATAAACTTTAAAAAAAATAAAAATAAAAACTATATTCTATCCTTGTATGTTCTATTAACCTGTAAATTAGAAATTAGATCTAGGGAGGTGTCTGGGTGGCTCAGTCAGTTAAATGTCTGACTCTGGATTTTGGCTCAGGGCATGATCTCACAGTTCCTGAGTTCGAGTCCTGCATCGGGCTTACTGCTGTCGGAGCAGAGTGGGCTTCAAATCCTCTGTCCCCCTAGCTCTCTGCCCCTCCCCCACCTGTTGTCTCCCTCTCTCTCTCTCAAAAATAAATAAAACATGAAAAAAATTATTAAAAAAATTTTAAAGAAAGAAATTAGATCTAGGAACTTGATTAGATTCAGGTTCAATTTTTTTTCCAATGGGAAGTACCGTTTTGTGTTGTGCCCGACATCTTGATGCCCAAAACAACAATCATTTATTTTTCCCACAAATTTGCAGTATTTATAGCTCTTGATAATACCACAACAGTTAAACATTAGTTCATTCCTATTTTTAAACAGAAAATCTGGTTTACTTACAACAGGTCATGAAGCTTCTAAGTTTGCCAGGCACCCCCTTTTGGTTTTTCCTCTTCCCTTTTCAGACAGGGATTTTTTTCACTGGGAAGCTTACAAAGTGATAAAAATGTGAACTAGAAATCCTTCAGGAAAAATTAGGAAAATCAAAGTATATTTAAGGACAACAGGCCTGTGCTTCATGTAATGTTGTAAGGTAAACAAAAAAAAAGTTTGATGCGAGCAATATGGCTGAGGAAAATAGGGCTTAATTGTGGTCTCAATAACATAAACTAATGCAAGGGAGAAGAAAAATAGATAATACATAATAACTATTGTTTTCACACCAAAGTTTTTACCATTGTCTTTTGTGTGGAAAGAGGGAATATATACACATCCTTCCCTCCTTTTCCAACCCCTGCCAGTGCCTCGCTCAGTCTTGTTACTAGGGGCTTAGCAAGTGGTTCAGTATCCATCCTAGAGAAGACAATCCTCATCTGGATGATTGGCTAAGTGTTACTATTTTACAAAATCTACTTTACAAATCATTAAAGAATCTCCATAAGGCTATCACTATTGTCAACATTCTCACACTTTGTGTCTGCTTGGATCTGATAGGATTTTTTTCAATATTTTCATCCTTCACTATTAACAATGCTTTGCATAGGATACAAACGTTTGCATATATTAATACTTACTGTAATCCAATTCTAATTAGGAATTAATGTACATCAACACTTTTAAGCAATCAAATCTTCAGCATTGATCTATTGTGTAAGTCTGGGGTAGGGGGGAGGTAAGTAATTCCAAATTGTTACAGAAAAAGAAAAAAATATATTTATAACTTGAAAACTTCAGCATAATCAAAGCAATTGTCTTACTCATGGAGACTGTCCCAAAAAGCTAGTAATGGCATCTTCCAAATTCTGCTCTGTCCATTACAGCTAATAGGTCTACTCCTTACACTAATAAAATTGGTAGAGTTTAACCCTTTAGAGATCATGTAATTCAATCCTATTATACAGCTGAGGAAAATGAGACCCAGAAAACAAATGACTTGCCTAAGATCACGTAACCAATTAGTAGCAGAGTAGAAGAACTCAAGGCCAGGATTTTAGATCCCCAAATTTATGCTATTTCCATCATCACACAACAGTTGTCTCAACAAGTAATCATAGGACATTTATGGCTACATAGAAAAAGCCTGGTTTGTTTTTTTTTGTTTTTTTTTTTTTTTAGTTTATTTTGAGAGAGACAGACAGCACAAATGGGGGAGGGGCAGAGAGAGAGAGAGACAGAGAGAGAGAGAGAGAGAGAGAGAGAGAGAGAGAGAGAATCCCAAGCAGGCTCCACAGTCAGCACAGAGCCAGATGCCATGCCGGGCTTGAACACACTACCGGTGAGATCATGACCAGAGCTGAAATCAAGAGTGGGGGGCTTAACCTACTGAACTACCTGGGTGCCCTTAAGTCTGGTCCTTTTAAAAGAGAAGTCAGCATCAAAAGCATACAGCTCAGAGAGCACCCAGGAAGACTTATCTTCTAGTGCTAATTTCCTGAATGCGTGTGATCACAGAATTAAATACTACTCTGGAACCTATCCCAAGCAACCGCCACTTTATGGAAGGTTAATAATCACTCGTGAATAAACATTGAATGAACTTCACCTACATGAACTTCCATAATAAAACACAATGGTCATAGAAGCCCAACAGTTTAGTTCTTTTTTTTTTTTTAATATTTTATTTATTTCTGAGACAGAGAGAGACAGAGCATGAATGGGGGAGGGTCAGAGAGAGAGAGAGAGGGAGACACAGAATCCGAAGCAGGCTCCAGGCCCTGAGCTGTCAGCACAGAGCCCGACGCGGGGCTTGAACTCACGGACCGTGAGATCATGACCCGAGCCGAAGTCGGACGCTTAACCGACTGAGCCACCCAGACGCCCCCCAACAGTTTAGTTCTTGACGGGGGAAGTCAGTAGCTCTGCATGGGAACACGGTTTCAATCTATTTACAGGTACCCCTTGGGCTTCGGTTCTTTGTTTTGGTTCCCTTATCTACTAAAAAAAAAAAAAAAAAAAAAAAGATAATGGCCCTCACTTCATAGAATTATCGTATTGTGAAGGTTAATGAGATAAAATGTGTAAAGCGTTTAGCAATGCACCTAGCACATAACTGAACTAAATGATCGTAATTAAAATTCTTAGGCTCCCTGTGAGTGGCTCATATTACGTGTAAGAAACTAGTACACAACGAGAAGGTTATACTAGACAAGGACTGCTGGTTTGGCAGGCAATCATAGCTTCAAAACGTGTAAGATTCCCTGGGATTTAATGACGGTACACTTAATCTCTACCACTCAATACAAATCAATAGGCGACAACACTTCAAGCATATGAAAACAGATACCCATTCTAAATCTCTCTCTTCCGACTCTATCTCAAAATGAACAAAACCGAATATTCATATATTTCAAAATGAATAAAATACAAGACTAAGCGACCCAGCAAAAAAGGGCTCAGTCCCGCCCTTTCAGGAGTAACCAGGGAGACCACAACACCTCGCAGACGCTTCTAGTTTGAGTTAACGGAAGGGACCTTACAGGCGAGCACAGAGCCACCGGCGACGTGGGTGCCCAACACCTGCCTTTAAAATCACGGGATGATCGGTCGGCCTCGCAAGGGTCCTCCGCCACCATGCCTCCACCCCCAGGGCCCGGGGCCAACACTCCTTGTAAACCCCCAGCTCCCTGCCGCAGCTGCCTCAACAGGCGCGCGGCGGGCAGCCTGCTACGTCACCTCGGCGCCGCGCCACTTGGCAGGCCCCCTTCTCCACGTCCTCCCCCCCCCCCCCCACTCGCCGCTTTCTGGAAGGTTCGTGAAGGCGGTGGGCGCGTTCCGTTAATCTGCGGCCGTCCGGAATCCGGCTCCATCCGTCCTCCCCAAGCCCACGCAGACCCAGCCGACCTTGCCATGCCGGAGAACGTGGCTCCCCGGAGCGGGGCGCCCGCCGGGGCTGCGGGCGGCCGCAACAAAAGCGCCTATCAGGACCGTGACAAGCCGGCCCAGATCCGCTTCAGCAACATCTCCGCGGCCAAAGGTATCGCTCCCAGGGTCTGACCTGCGGCCGTGCGGGGTCGAGTTCTGTCTGCACTGTCATTCTGATCTTGGGTTGCCAAGGCACATTTTCTGTTCCTTGAGATGATCTCGTCTTTCCAGTGATAGATGGAAAGATCCCTCTTTGGAGGGATCTGTGCTGTTTTTTGCCGGTAATTCCCAGTGCCTAGTATGGAGACCTTTGGACTGGCCCCATCCTGGGTCTCAGACGCCCATAAGTTTTCATCCTCGGTCCCTCATCACACTCCAGTAGAAAGCAGCCGAGGCCCGCACGTGCGGCTGCAGTCCTTTGGGATCTGACACAAGAGCCCTGTCGCTTATCTGCTTATTGGTTCCATTGGTAGAATGTTGTTTGCATAATCCATTTTAGTTTTCTTGCCCTTGTAAAAGTACCATTTAAGTAAGCTCTTGGCGTAACTAATGAAACGAATTGAGAACTTAGTGCTTATATTGGGGCGGGGACCTTTGTATTACGCTGTGGGAAAGACTTATCCGTCCTGTTTGGGAATATGGAAAGATCTAGGCTGTGCTTTTATGTTCTCCCTGTATGTGCAACGAAACACAAACAAGTCTAGAAACATGGACAGTTTGTTGGTGTTTCGTTTTATAGAATATTTTGGTGTATGGTAGAAATGAAGACCTGAGTTACAATTCTCTCGGTGGCTTTGTGACCTTCGACCTCTAGCCAGGGTTTTCTCCCCCGTAAAATTGAGGCTTTTTTTTTTAGAGTTGTGAGAATTAAGAATAGTCGAGTTGAGATAGAAGAATCTGGAAGGAAAAATGAGAACAAAGGCTTAGAGATGTTACCCAATGTGTATTGAATATTGAAACACAGTGAGCATTCCATCACGGCATAAAGTGCATGAAGAAGCGAGAGGTGAGATTGGAAGGGTAAAATGGGGCCAATCTCGAAAGGTCGGTGAGAAGAGGCCACATGAATTATCTGTGAACCTGACCTTGAAGAGAACTCAGAACAGAGAGTACTAGTCTTTCCAAGTCAGACAAAACTCAACAAATTTGATCGAGGAAAGTTGCTTTAGTTAGGTGCATTTTCGGTTTAATTCAGGGAGCCAGTTTTTTATTTAGATGTTATCCAAAAAATGCCCCCCCACCCACCCAGATTGGTTGATAGTGTGAAAAAAAAGTCTAGTATTATTCAGCATGAGTCATTTAACAGACTGTACTGTGTGCCACACAGTATGTTAAACATCTGACAGTTTTAGAAATGTAAGCAGTCTAAAAAAAATCTTTTATTTTTTTGGATAATGTGTGTGTTATCTGAATTTTCGCAGGTGAATGTCAGAGCCTTTTTTTTTTTTTTTTTTGCCTTTTTTAAACACCCCCAGCGTGGGGCTTGAACCCGCTACTCTGAGATGAAAGTCACATAGTCTCCATACGGAGCCAGCCAGGTGTCCTGAATGTGAGGGCATTCTTAAAGTGAATTGGTCTGCTTCTAGAATCATGGCCATGTGGGTACACTACAGTAGCCTGAAAGCATAATATTGACTGGATAATTAGGAACAGCAGCCTAAAATTACAAAATAAAATTTTAAATTATAGCAAATATTTTCTCTAAAGATCTTTATCATTCACACAATAAAGGAGGAAGTATTATGCTGGTTGTGGCGTATACAATTATTAGGTCACAATCTCAGCCTTGTGTATATGGGGTGAGGTGGTATGTGAGGAAGGGGAAGGCCTAATTATTTGTCTTAGGCTTGTCAAAGAAAAGAGGATTTGACTTGACTGTTCATCACATCTAGTTTTTCTTAGAAAATAGTAAATGGACTATTAAAACAAACATTCTTAGGGACAAATAATAAGTAACTTTGGAACAGTAGACTGTATATCCAGACATATTTCAAGTATCCACTTTTTTTTTTTTTTTTTAATTTTTTTTTCAACATTTTTATTTATTTTTGGGACAGAGAGAGACAGAGCATGAACGGGGGAGGGGCAGAGAGAGAGGGAGACACAGAATCGGAAACAGGCTCCAGGCTCCGAGCCATCAGCCCAGAGCCTGACGCGGGGCTCGAACTCCCAGACCGTGAGATCGTGACCTGGCTGAAGTCGGACGCCTAACCGACTGCGCCACCCAGGCGCCCCTCCACTTTTTTTTTTAAACGTTTATTTATTTTTGAGACAGAGACAGAGCATGAACGGGGGAGGGTCAGAGAGAGGGAGACACAGAATCCGAAACAGGCTCCAGGCTCTGAGCTGTCAGCACAGAGTCCGATGCGGGGCTCGAACTCACGGACCGTGAGATCATGACCTGAGCCGAAGTCGGCCGCTTAACCGACTGAGCCACCCAGGCGCCCCAGATATATTTCATAATGTATTGATGATGACTGAAAGCTGGGGTTTTTGTTTGGGTTTTTGTTTGGGTTAAGATTTGGGCTCTTTGTTTGTCTTGGTTTATTTGGTGGCAGGGTTGGAAGGTGTCCAAAAGGTATTTTACTGTAGGCCATATATATATACTGGCGTCACGTTAGCGGACAAAACTCTTTGCCCTCAGAAATTACTGTCTATAGGTAGGAGAGACAGAATAGACAAATAAATGGAATTATATAGCATATTAGGAAGTCTTAAGGAATGGAGAAAATACAGTCTTCATTCAGACTACGTTGTACTTATTTTGATATTTAGAGAAAGATTAGGTAAATCCTTAAAATGTGTTCTGCCATAGGTAGGGCACAAAGTTATTTACAGGGACTTGTACCAACAAAAGGTGAAATGTCATACAATTAAAGGAATTACTGTTTCCAGTAGATTATTATTAGACAATGAATTTTCTTTAGTGGACACAGTATAAACAGTTGTATACCATATCCTAATAAGGACAGAATGATCATTTGAAAGGAGAAATACTTCGTGGGTTTTTTTGTTTCATTTTGTCTTAAGAGCCTTGATTTCTTCCTTCTGTTTACAGCTGTTGCTGATGCTATTAGAACAAGCCTTGGACCTAAAGGAATGGATAAAATGGTAAAAACTTGAACTGTTTGTTACATATTGAGTGCTATTGTCCACACTGCAAAATCTCAATAGAGGGTTAGGATGTGCTGCTTAAAAAATAAAAAGTATTAGAAAGGTACTTTGAAAGTTTAGAAGAATAAAAGATTGCTTTGGAATGAGTAGGACTTAACTATAATTCATATTTTATTTGACGCTTTTAACATTGAAAGTGTGTCCGCCAGAGTAGTTCTCTGTTGTTTTGTTACATGGAAAGTACAGTAAGGCAATAGCTATGAGCGCTTGAGTTCAGTGTTTTCTTATTGGTAAATAACTGTGACCCTCTATGGGTCTGTAGAATTTCACTTGTTCTTCCAGCAAGAGAATACAGCTAAGTTGAGAATACCAAGAAATAAGTTACTATTTCAACTGTGAGAAGTGTGTACATTATGTTCTTGATGCTATCTTTTTTGGAGATCCATAGTGTCATTTGTTACTATGGATATGAACCCAGGAATAATAGTAATTATATCCAGTGTCTAGATTCCTTCACTTCGAACAAACAAAAATAGCTAGAGTAAAGCCAAGTATTGCACTTGTAAAGTTAAGCTGTTGCTGTATATTCTTAAATCAGTATACTAACATAAGGGAAGAGAATTTAAAATTAAGCACAGTTGTAAGCTCTGCAAACATAAATTAACTTCTCTACTAAGAAGTTTTAAAGTTAGAGCTTTAGGGTGTCATAGTGCCGGGTAAAGAAAACAAAATTTTTGAAGTACAGTGTTTTCAAAAAACAAAACTTTCCAGATTCAAGATGGAAAAGGCGATGTGACCATTACAAATGATGGTGCCACCATTCTGAAACAAATGCAGGTGTTACATCCAGCAGCCAGAATGGTAAGTATAATTTTGGATGAGTGGGTTTTTTAAGTGTATTGCTTGATATTTATAAAGAGTTAAATTTGTTTCTTTGATCACATTGTATTTAAGCATTGTGAATTTACTTTGTTTAGGTTAAGCAGGCATGTTTTTAGGATGCATTGTGTGCCTAGCATTGTGCTCTTCAGTGCAAGGTTGTAATAAAACATGAATCTCCTTGTCCACAGGAGTGTGCCAGGTAGTTGAGGAAAAAGGAGATAAAAACATGAAATGCCGTGAATTATTAGCTCAGTGGGTGTTAGTTGGAAGGGAGCAATGTAATCTTGATTGTGTGCAAAATAAATCACATGTCTAAACTTTACACTGGTGTTTATTAGAAATAATTACCAATTCAGCTAAGTGTGATGATGATTCCAGTGTCAAGTGAGAAAAGAAAAGAAATTTCATCAAAAAGTTACGTTTAATTATGTAAAGTTGACTTTTGAAGTGAATCAGATTCTACTTACACAGAGTCATTTCAGATGAGCTTCCAGAGGACTCCAAACTGACACTTGTGCCATCTAGAATGCTGCATTTTTTTTAGCTTCCAACTCTACAACATTATTTATGCTTTCTGACAGGAATTTTTTTAATAGCTGGGGAGAAAAAATTGACAACCCATAGTCTGAACCAGAAATCATAATACAGCTTCTTATAGAGAGTATACCTAAGCAGAATTTTTTGTGTCACAAATATATCAATCATTTTAAAATGAAACCCAAGAAGTCAAAAATTTTGTTGAATCTTAGAGTGTTGATAACAGTAGTCAAGTTGTTTGTGACACTGATCAGAAGGCCATTCGTTTTATATTTCAGTTAGATGTTATTGGGTCCTCACATTTCTCATTGAGCAACTTAGCATGTTCTGTTTCCTTAGCTGGTGGAGCTATCTAAGGCGCAAGATATAGAAGCAGGAGATGGCACCACATCGGTGGTCATCATTGCTGGCTCTCTCTTAGATTCCTGTACCAAGCTTCTTCAGAAAGGTAGGTAGGACTTGGGACATGTTTTATTCCTAAATAAAGGCCAAAAAATACTAAGTAATAGGAGATATGATAGTTGATTTGGAATAACGAATCTTATTATTAGGAATTTTTAGGTTAAATTTTGCTTGGTTTATCATATGAATAAGATTTTTTTTTTCTTTTTTCTTTCTTATTTTTTTTTTTAAACCAAGCTTTATTTTGAATGAAACTTGATAGAATTTTGCTTTTCTAAAATAAGCTGTGGTGGTGTTATTAATCTTAGGCTCTAAATGAGAATGGTGATTTGGGAGAGATTGTATAGGTTCTTCTGCTGATAAATAGTGCTTAATCATAGTAGTGACTCTCCAGTCACTTATTCTACTTAGAATTGTGATGTTTTGAAAAGTATATAATTTGGCTTCAGTCTTAAAGTATCATGAGTGCAGCATTGATCTGTTCCAAATTAAATGGAAATAAATTATTAGCCATAATAGCAGCTAACGTTGTTCAGACTATTTTGTTTATAACTGAAGCCTCAGTTTATTTTTTTTTTAATTTTTTTTTTGTTTTGTTTATTTATTTTTGAGAGACAGAGCACAAGCAGGGGAGGAGCAGAGAGAGAGGGAGACAGACT
Organism: Prionailurus viverrinus; assembly: GCF_022837055.1. Lineage (NCBI taxonomy): Eukaryota > Metazoa > Chordata > Mammalia > Carnivora > Felidae > Prionailurus > Prionailurus viverrinus. The sequence continues at coordinate 80,346,757 of NC_062563.1, read as the reverse complement.
CTGAAACAGGCTCCAGGCTCTGAGCTGTCAGCACAGAGCCTGACGTGAGGCTCGAACTCCTAAGCCGTGAGGCCATGACCTGAGCCGAAGTCAGATGCTTAACTGACTGAGCCACTCAGGCGCCCCATGAAGCCTCAGTTTCGATAATTTAAAAAATATGTCTGCTTTGGGGCGCCTCGGTGGCTCTGTCAGTTAAGCATCCAACTCTTGATTTCAACTCATGTCATGATCTCATGGTTTGTGAGATCAAGCCCCACATCAGGCTCTGCTGATAGCATGGAGCCTGCTTGGGATTCTCTCTTGCTCTCTCTGCCCCTCCCCTGCTTACACGTGCTCTTGTGCTCTCTTTATCTCTCTTCACTCTCTCTCAAAATAAACTTTCAAAAAATTTTTTAAATTATGACTGCTTTGAAATTATGAGTGGAAAGTTTCTGTTTTTAACATGTGCCATATATGTAGTTCATGTGTTATAATAACGAAATTTTAACAAACAGGGATTCATCCGACCATCATTTCTGAGTCATTCCAGAAGGCTTTGGAAAAGGGTATTGAAATCTTGACTGACATGTCTAGACCTGTGGAACTGAGTGACAGAGAAACTTTATTAAATAGTGCTACCACTTCATTGAACTCAAAGGTGAGTCCAGTACTAAGAGATCATTGCAAAATCACATTTTAAAGTTTAAGAATTGCAACTCTTACATTGTGATTTTTGATGTTAAACAGTTCATAAATGTTAGGTCTGGAGTGTCTAGATAACTGAAGTAATTTGTACAACTAAATTAGTTAAAGTCAAATTTCCTCCTTCAAAGCTTTCAAATAAATTGTATCCCCATTTTACATATGGGGAAATAGATGTAGTGAAGTTAAGTAACTAACCCAAGACCTATCAGTAAGAGGTAGGTTGAGGGGCACCTGAATGGCTCAGTCAGGTAAGTGTCCGAGTTCAGCTTTGGTCATGATTGTTGAGTTTGAGCCCCCAAATCAGGCTCTCTGCTGTCAGCACAGAGCCTGTTTTGGATCCTCTGTCCTCCTCTGTTTCTGCACCTCCCCCGCTCATGCTCTCTCTCCTAAATAAGTAAAAAATAAGGGGTGAGTTGAGATTGGAACCCAGGACAGGTTTGCCCATCCATAGTCCCTCTTAACTAATAATCAATGCTGCTTTTTTTAGTTTTCAAATTTAAAGCATTGATTTTTTTTTTTTTTTTTTAATTAATGTTTGTTTATTTTTGACAGAGAGAGCATGAGTGGGGGAGGGGCAGAGAGAGGGAGACACAGAATCCAAAGTAGGCTTCAGGCTCTGAGCTGTCAGCACAGAGCCCTATGCGGGGCTCGAACTTACAGACCGTGAGATCATGATCTGAGCTGAAGTCAGACGCTCAACCAACTGAGCCACCCAGGCGCCCCAAGCATTTATTTTTTTTCTAAGAATTTCTTGTGCATTTAATGTTAATTGTTTTCTGTCACATTCTCTTCATCCCTCCTGTGTTTTCCCCTTTTTTTCATCAGCTTTATATCAATACATTCATTTTATTTCAGTGTTATATGGGGAGCTAGTGTTAGTCACATACATGATACTGTTAAATGTCCACAGTTGTAACAATAGTGTGGTTACAGGCATTGGTCATAGAGTCTAGAATACTTGGATTTAGTGCTGGGTTCATCACTAAACTAAGCTGTGTGACTCTTCAAATTTCCTCATCTGAAGATTGAATGAGTATATAAATGATAAGGGCTAAGATCATTTTAGATAAGAATTGTCTGCATAAAGTTAACTTGGTTTTTGGATTTCCTATAGAATTATTAGTAATTCAGACAGTCTGTTTACTAAATTAATAAAACAGGAAAGCAAGCAGACATTTTGTGCCCTTGGTGACTGACAACGTGAGTGGACAAGACAGTTTGTATGGAATGTTGTCTTCATGTTCCCACTCTTCCTTTGCAACCCAAGAAAAGTGGTTAAGATTACTTCTTGAATATCTTTGTCATTAAAGAACTAGGATTTTTTTCTGTTGTGAAGTTGATTTTATTATTATTTTTTTAATTCTAGGTTGTCTCTCAGTATTCAAGTCTGCTTTCTCCAATGAGTGTAAATGCAGTGATGAAAGTGATTGACCCAGCCACCGCTACTAGTGTGGATCTGAGAGACATTAAAATAGTTAAGAAACTTGGGTAAGCATGTCTAATTTTAACTTTAGTAAAAATAAGGGGTACCTCAGTGGCTCACTTGGTTAAGCCTCTGTCTCTTGATTTTGACTCAGATCATGATCTCATGGTTCATGAGTTCAAGCCTATGTTGAGGACATCAGCACAGAGCCTGGTTGGGATTCCCCTGTCTCCCTCTCTCTCTGCTCCTCCCTCAGTTGCTTTCAAAAATAAATAAGCTTTTTAAAGAAAAATTAATTTTAAGAACTTGTATTAATATGGGAATCTCAAGAGTTTGTTTATATCCTTTTACGATGGCAAGGCAGTAGTGTGATCAGAGTTCAGGAATAGGGCACTAATAAATGATTCATGTTTTATTCGACTGATGATTTTTAATCTGTTAGTGATCTATTTTTTTAATAGTTATTTCTCCCAGATTTTATTTGGCTCACTGTATTTTTTTTAATGTTTGTTTATTTTGAGAGAGGGAGTGGGGGAGAGGCAGAGAGAAAATCCCAGGCAAGCTCCATGTTCAGCATGGAGCCTGACATGGGTCCTCGATCTCATGACTGTGAAATCATGACCTGATACCACATCAAGAGTCCGTCGCTCAACCAACTGAGCCACCCAGGCGTGCCCTGATCGGCAATCTGTTAAACTTAACAGATTTCCACCTGTTAACTGTCGTCTTCTTGTTTTCTTTTCTCTTAGTGGCACAATTGATGACTGTGAGCTGGTAGAAGGGCTGGTACTTACTCAAAAGGTGGCAAATTCTGGCATAACCAGAGTTGAAAAGGCTAAGATTGGGCTTATTCAGTTTTGCTTATCTGCTCCCAAAACTGATGTAAGTAAGAGCCAAATGCAATTGGTTCCTTGTTCACGTGTTTCGACTTTTTAATAGCTCAGATTTTTGTTTGTTAATACAAAAACAGAAAATACACTAGTAATAAAAACCATAGGTTTCAAAAGAATTTGTGAGATTGAGGTGCCTGGGTGGCTCAATCGATTAAGCATCCAACTTCAGCTCAGGTCAAGATCTTGCGGTTCTTGAGTTTGAGCCCTGAATCAGGCTTTGCTATCAGCGCAGAGCCCATTTTGGATCCTCTGTTTCTCCCCCACTCTCCTTCTCTCACAAAAATAAAATACTAAAAAAAAAAAAAGAATTAGTGAAATTGAGACAAAAGTAGAAATTGTTGATGACAGACATGACAAATCTGTAGCTTCAATTGACTGTCATTGAACTAAGCGTTGACTTCATAGATAAGGCAAATAGCAATAGAGGCTATGTATGAAATAGGTTATGGAAAAGTTACAGTGTAAGTAGAATTTCTAAATTCTTTCTGGTTTCTGAGAAACCTCCACCCACCCTATAGCAACAGACAGATCTTTTGTCCTACATTAGCACAAATGAAACTAAACCAGGTTACTGTTTATACTCTAAAGAAATGTTTTTAAAGGTGTTTTCATATCTTTTAGTCATAAGTGCTGTTTCCAAAAGTGGGTGGTTGAGCTTGTCACTTCGCTCAGGTTTGTTTTCTTTACAGTGTATTGCATTACACATTTTTAGTCCTGTGTTTCCCAAAAGTTTAACCCATAGAAAAATTAATTTTGTTTTATACACCACTGATTAACAAGATTTGTCCCTGGTACCTCCTTTCAGCATGCCAGTTTTGTTTGTGTTTGTTTGTTTTAACAAGCCATAGAGTTAAAAGGACGCAACTGAAATTATTTCAGGAACGCATATATCTGTATGAAGAAAATTGACATATTCAGGAAATAGGATAATCATTTCACAGTTACCAAAAATGTACTTGCAAAAAATATAAGACAGCAAGGTGTATAGATAAAAGTTAAAGACCTGAGTTAATGTTGGTTAATGACCTGAGTTAATGTTGGTCTTCCTAGGTCTTTTCTGGGGTGACAGTATGATATCTTACTTGGTATGATTTTGGTTGAATATACATGATACATGATATTTGCATTAAAAGTTTGTCTTTCTCACTAAAAAAAAATTAAAGGCAAAAAAAAAAAAACCTCTTATAAGGCAATTTATTAATATGTTATTCTTTTTCTCAACAGATGGATAATCAAATAGTAGTTTCTGACTATGTCCAGATGGACCGAGTGCTGCGAGAGGAGAGAGCCTATATTCTAAATTTAGTGAAGCAAATTAAAAAAACAGGATGTAATGTCCTTCTCATACAGAAGTCTATTCTGAGGTGTGGGGCTATTTCTTTTGTTCACTTTTTTATTTTTTTAATGTTTATTTTTGAGAGAAAGTGTGTGAGAAGGAGAGGTGCAGAGAGAGACAGAGGATCCAAAGCAGGCTCCATGCTGATGGCAGCACAAGGTGGGGGCTCAGACTCACAAACCATGAGATCATGACCTGAGCTGAAGTCCAGGACTCAAAACGACTGAGCAACCCAGGCGACCCTCTTTTGTTCACTTTTTAATGACATTTATTTTTGATCCCTTATAGCAATTGTTTAAGAAACATTTCAGGGGCGCCTGGGTGGCACAGTCGGTTAAGCGTCCGACTTCAGCCAGGTCACGATCTCGCGGTCCGTGAGTTCGAGCCCCGCGTCGGGCTCTGGGCTGATGGCTCAGAGCCTGGAGCCTGTTTCCCATTCTGTGTCTCCCTCTCTCTCTGCCCCTCGCCTGTTCATGCTCTGTCTCTCTCTGTCCCAAAAATAAATAAACGTTGAAAAAAAAAAATTTTTTTTTAAAAAAGAAACATTTCAAAGTGAGTAAACCACTGGAAATCTAGGATGAAACTGCATTGGTGGGACAGCACTGTATTCTGATCATTCTCTAAAGTAGGTTCTCTTCCCATTGTGATGATTTAAATATGTGGGATATACAGTTGACCCTTGAACAACTTAGGTTTGAATTGTGTGGGTCCACTTATATATGGATTTTTTTTTTTTTTTTTTTATTACAGTGCTGTCAGGTGTATTTTCCTCATGGCTTTTTAAAGTTTAAGTAATCTTGGGCGCCTGGGTGGCTCAGTCGGTTAGGCATCCGACTTCAGCTCAGGTCATGATCTCACAGTTCATGGGTTTGAGCCCCGTGTCTGGCTCTGACAGCTCAGAGCCTGTAGCCAGCTTTGGATTCTGTGTCTCATTCTCTGCCCCTTCCTCGCTTGTGCTCTTTCTCAAAAATAAACAAACATTTAAAAAAAATTTTTTTTTAAATTAAAGTTTCATTTAAGTAATCTCTACACCCGATGTGGGGCTCAAACTCATGACCCTGAGATCAAGAGTTGCATGTTCTTCTGACTGAGCCAGGCAGGCACCTCTCCTCATTGTTTTCTTAACATTTTCTTTCCTCTATTTTTATCATAAGAATAGGGGTGCCTGGATGGCTTAGTCAATTTGGCATCGGACTCTTGATTTCAGCCTGGGTTGTGAGCTTACAGTTCATGGGTTTGAGCTCCACATTGGGCTCTGTGCTAACAGGGCAGAGCCTGCTTAGGATTCTCTCTGTTCTCTTTATCCCTCTCCTTGCTTGCACGCGCTCTCTCTCTCTCAGATATTTAAAAAGAATACAACATATGCTACGTGTAACATGCAAAATATCGATTAAGTGTTTATGTTATTCATAAGGCTCTGATCTTTGGGTTATAAGTAGTTAAGTTTGGGGGAAGTCAGGGCATCTGGGTGGCTCATTCAGTTGAGTGTCTGACTCTTGATTTTGGCTCAGGTCATGATTCCAGGGTTGAGATCAAGCCCTGCATCAGGCTCTGCGCTGAGTGTGGAGCCTGCTTGAGGTTGTCCCTCCCTCCCTCTACCTGCCCCCCCTCCCCTTCTCCTGTGTGCTCTCTCTAAAAAAGGGCAGGAGGAGTCAAAAGTTGTATGCAAATTTCGGGGGGTGTCTGGGAAGCGTAGTCGATTAAGTGTCCAACTCTTGCTATCAACTCAGGTCATGATCTCATAGTTCATTAGTTTGAGCCCTGCATCATGCTCCGTGCTGACAGTGCAGAGTCTGCTTGGTATTCTCCCTGCCCCTACACAGTCCCCCCCCCACCCCAATAAATAAATAAGCTTTAAAAAATCTTTTAAAAAAATGACAAAAAGCAGTTGAATGGCAAAGTGGTTTTTATTTTAATCTAGCATTGATATAATCCCTGATTTGTATTTCAGAGATGCTCTTAGTGATCTTGCATTACATTTCCTGAACAAAATGAAGATTATGGTGGTTAAGGATATTGAAAGAGAAGACATTGAATTCATTTGTAAGGTAAAATATTCCTAGCATCTGTGTGAAAATACTGTCTTAATCAAATGTCTTAATTTGTGGATTTGATTTTTTTTTCCCAGACAATTGGAACCAAGCCAGTTGCTCATATTGACCAGTTCACTGCCGACATGCTGGGATCAGCTGAGTTAGCTGAGGAGGTCAATTTAAATGGTTCTGGCAAACTGCTCAAGGTAACAGTATTATAATAAAGCTTTTTATCTATCTGGATTTTTTGTTTTCACCCTTATTTCAAATACCTAATTTGGAGTTTGTTTACTAAAGATTACAGGCTGTGCAAGCCCTGGAAAAACAGTTACAATTGTTGTTCGTGGCTCTAACAAATTGGTGATTGAAGAAGCTGAGCGTTCCATTCATGATGCTCTATGTGTTATTCGCTGTTTAGTGAAGAAGAGGTAATAGAAGTTACTGAGTAATATTTTGAGCATTAAATTTCTTTACTTTGACTTTTTAAAGTATAAATAGTAAGTTATTAAGAATAACTTTCTGTTGGATAAAATAAGCTAAAAATGTATTTGTGAATTTCAGAGCTCTTATTGCAGGAGGTGGTGCTCCAGAGATAGAATTGGCCCTACGGTTAACTGAATATTCACGAACATTGAGTGGCATGGAATCCTACTGCGTTCGTGCTTTTGCAGATGCTATGGAAGTCATTCCATCTACACTAGCTGAAAATGCTGGCTTGAATCCCATTTCTACAGTAACAGAACTAAGAAACCGCCATGCCCAAGGAGAAAAAACTACTGGCATTAATGTCCGAAAGGTAATAATTTAGTCTCTTAATTATTGCAGAAAATGTTGATTAAAATGTTAAAAGCTTCATAATCATCTATTGAATGAAAAGCATTCTAATGAAAAGTAATCTTGGATTTTGGGGCACCTGGCTGGCTTAGAAGAGAACGTGACTCTTGATCTCTGAATCGTAAGTTTGAGCCCCACATTGGGTGTAGAGATTACTTTTTAAAAAAATAATCTTGGATTTAAGTATGAGATCTGCATGTTAATTAGTTTAGGCCATTGAGTAAGAATGAAGATGATGCCTTAACTGAAAAGTATCAATTATTTGGTACTTATGGATTGTGTGACTGTTAGTGAATTAATTGGCCTGTGTTTCACTTTCCTCAGTTGTAAAAACAAAGACAGTTAATAGTTTCTTCAAAAGCCTGTTGTGAAGATTGAACGTATTACCAACTAGAAAGCTTTTACTAAGTTGCCTAGCATAAACACTATGTAAATGTTAACCATTGCTGCCGTTGTGGCCAGCAGCCAAGTATGGTTGTATAGGGTAAATACAACAGTAATAATTTCCCTTTTTATATTAATGTCTCCTTTTATTGAAGAGACAAATTAATATATAATGGAAAAACAACTGTGAAGATCCAAGGTAATATTTTCGGAATGATACAAAACTCCAAAGGAAGGGCACTGCCTGGTTAGGGGAAACTTCATGAAGACACAACTTTGATTGGTAGGGAATGAGATTTTAGGTGGAAAAGCAAATGGTTTACAGGTGAAAGGGACCAGGAAGTGACTCATTTTGTCTTGTGGGTTATATGTTGGTGATACACTGGAATTTAACTTTGGGAAGCTTAGATAAGAGCTAGAATATGCCTTTGAGTATTGGGGCAGGTATGTGGGAGGGGGGTTGTTTTCCAATAGTTGGGAGCTACTGATTTTTTTTTTTTTTTTTTTTTAAGTCAAGAAGCTAAGATGATGTAAAAGTATTTTAAGGGGGAAAGACTGGAGGCACGGTGGCCTGCTATGGCCATTGTAAATTAATGCAGTAATCCTGAGAGAAAGGGGACCGAGATAGTGGCAATAACAATTTAAAAGTAGGGTTTAAGAGAGATGTAAAGGAAGAGCAGACCAGATTTGGCCAGATTAGGATTAGGATTCAGGGATGGTTTAAACATTAAAGATCTTACAGTTTTTAATTAGTATGATTAATTTTTGCCCAGATAATAGGAGTTATTTTGGGATTAGGATTGGGGGGATCTAGCATTAATTTAGTTTTTCCAAGTTTTAGTTAAATACAACCTACAATACGGAGAAGAGCTTAGTAGGGAATATTTTACTTTTGACTAGGGCAAGGGAAAATGAGGTTTAAAAGGCCTTATTAAGTCAAACTTGTAACAGTGTAGTTGGTGATGTAAGTAATAAGTACACTAAAAGCAATCTGTGCTATTTGGCAGGGTGGTATTTCCAACATTTTGGAGGAGTTGGTTGTCCAGCCTCTGTTGGTTTCAGTCAGTGCACTGACTCTAGCAACTGAAACTGTCCGGAGCATTCTGAAAATTGATGATGTGGTAAGTATAAATAGATTGTGGATTTCCCTATAAGGTCAAAAAGGCATATTTTTAAAAGAGTTTTGGGAGGGGAGCAGGGTGGTAAATGATACTTTGTTGGTCCTCAGGTGGTAACAGTTCATACTTTTACAGTCTTTTCTCACTTGTAAAAATAGGAGTGATTTGGTAATTGCCCTAAACCAGTGTTAAAATTTTATCATTACAAGTTGTGGAACTCCGGTTTTTTTCTTGTCAGGTAAACACTCGGTAATCAAGTAACACTGGCCAACTGGCACCATCACAGCCACTAACAGTGTGTCTGGAGTGGAAGATCTCCTTGCTGTTTGGAAGATTGTTTTCCTCTACAAATTCCCAGGCCTGGTCTTCCAGTTGGCACTTGCTTGAAATTGTATTGACATAATTGAATTAAAGTATTAAATGTTTGGTTTCAAAAGGCAGATTAATTTATCGTCCCTTTTACCCCCAATAGTCTTACTTCGGATATTCTTGACCTGTATAAGAAGAGAAAATGAATTCACATTCACTTATGGATTCGTTTAGGTCTCAATCCTGGGTACTTGAAGTTTGTTTGTTTTAAACAAGTATTGAGAATTTTAAATGGCCCAGTATGCTCATCACCCTGATAAATCCCCATTTACACAAAAATATCAAAGCCCTGTATATGCTGTTTTAAAAGATAACAGTGTAAGAAGATACAAAGTGAAAAATGAAAAGTCCCTTTAGCCTATCCTAATCCCTTCCTCCAAGAATATAACCATTATTGTGAAAATTGGGATTTCTTTTACAAATAAAACTATATGCATATATGTATCAAATCTTATTTATACATAGGGGTTCATAATGTCATTTCTTCAGTGGTTTACAGTATCTTTATTGCCTCTGTCCTGATCCAAGCATCATCTCTTGCCATGAGCCATGTAAAATCTCCGAATTAAATTAGTTTCTGTCCTTGCTTTGGCTTTCTTCCAGTTAGTGTGTTCACTCTAGTGTGTTCACTCTAGTGATTTTTAAAACATTCATAAGTTTTCGTCACCTCGTCTACCTTTGGATAAAGGCCAGACCTTTGATGTGGACCATAAATTGCGCCTACACAATCTGGTACCACTTGGCCCACCATCTCCTGTGTTGTATTTCATAAGGATTATTATGAAAACAGCTGGGGCCCTCCATATTTGTGGAAAAGTAATTGCAGCCAACCAGTCTGAAGTATGTTTTACATCTGGTAACTCATTTAGTAAATAATTTGATAAATGGTAAGTCTTATTTAAGTCAAAAAATTTCTCTAATCCAGGGTTGCCTGAGTGGCTTAGTCAGTTAAGTGTTCCACTTCAGCTCAGGTCATGATCTCGCAGTTCGTGGGTTTGAGCCCTGCATCGGGCTCTGTGCTGACAGTTCCAAACTTGGAGCCCACCTCGGATTCTGTCTTCCCTTTCTTTCTGCCCCTTACCCCCTCACTCTGTCTTCTGTCCCTCTCTCAAAAATAAACATTTAAAAAATTTTAAAAACACTTTTTCTTTAATCCAAATGACTTATATTTGAACTTGTTTTTTTTTTCAATTTTTTAAACATTTATTTTTGAGAGACAGAGCATGAGCAGGGGAGGGGCAGAGAGAGGGAGACACAGAATCCAAAGCAGGCTCCAGGCTCTGAGCCATCAGCAGAGTCCAACGCAGGGCTCACACTCACAAATCAGGAGATCATGACCTAGGCCAAAGTCAGACACTTAACCGACTGAGCCATCCAGGCACCCCAACTTTTATTTATTTATTTATACACACCATTATGTATTGATATATAAATAAATTTGTAAGTATTGAGAGTCCCCCCTACCCTTTCTAGTCCTTCCTTTCGTTTCTTTTTTTCTTTCCTTTCTTGCTGGCTAGGACCTAGAGTACAAATGCAGAAAGGAAATGATCACAGTGGGTGTGAGAGCCAGCCTCTGAGGTAGCACCCAGTAATTCCTGCCTTCTAGTATTCACAATCTTGTGTAACCCCCACCATCTCCCACATTGTACCAGGGTTTAATGATAGCATATGATCAATAAGCATGGAACAGAAGTGACAGGTCACTTCCAGGATTAGATTATAAAATACCGTGGCTTCTGCCTTGGACACTCTGGTTTTTGCTCTCCTAAATTACTTGATCTGAGAGGAACAGGTTGCTATGTTATGGAGAAGCTTTATGGACACAGGCTTTCAGCCAATAGCTAGCAAGGAACTAGGGCCTGTCAACCATTACATGAGTGAGCTTGGAAGCAGATTCTCCAGTCTCAATAGAGCCTTGAGATAATTGTATCCTTGATCAACAACTTGACACCCTTGCAAGAAACCCTGAGCGCGAACCATTCAGCCAAATTTCTCAAATTTCTGACTCTTAGAAACTAGGTGATGTAAAAATGTTTATTGTTTTAGGGTAGTACATTATTACACAGCATGACATAAATAACTAATACAGTGGGCATCTTTGTTTTATCCATCTTTTCACCATCAAATATAATTGCTATTTTATTTTTGTTTTATTTTTTGTTTGTTAGATTCCTTTAGTTAAGGAAATTTCCTTTTATTCCTAATTTCCTTAGAGTTTTATTTTAAACATATATAGATGTTGGGGCACCTGGGTGGCTCAGCTGGTTAAGCATCTAATTCTTGGTTTCAGCTCAGGTCATGATCAGTGGTGGCTTAACGGACTGAGCCACCCAGGAGCCCTCTCCCCCCCTGTATTAACATCGCAGACTTCAACTTAGCATTTATTACAACAAATGTTATAAAGTTCAAACACATTTTTGCTATTTCAGTATTGAGTTGCATACAGACCAAATAAACTTTACATAATGACAGACATTTCCATCTATGACTGAAGACACTTGAGCCTTCCACATTGATCTCAGGGCCTACACAGGTGATTTTAAAGTTATCAAGATTATCCTCAGCTTTAAGTCTCCTTAGTCTCTGGCTCTGCTCCTCGTTCTTCCTGTGCTGATGTGGCTGTGGGAACAGCAATGGCTGCAGGAATTAAAATAGCTGTAGCAGCTGCAGCCATAGCCTCTTCCTTCTGTTTTTTTCCTACTTGTTTTGCTCCTTTTATCCTTTTGTGGTTCTTGTCCTTTTTTTCTTTCTTTTGCTTTCTTTTTTTTCTTTCTATACCCTTCTTTGGAATTCCTTGCCAGTGATGGGTTTGATGGTAGGCTTTTAGTCTTTTTGATCCGTAACAAAGGTGACGTGCTTAGGGTGACTAAGACTGGACAGGGAATGCAGGTGCTTGGGGTTTTTAGCTACTGGCTCAGGAGACTGAGCCAAATGGGGGTAAGGACTTGAGGTCTGCAGAGCTGGAGACCACCAGGAGATGGAATGCTGTTCCCAGGTAGATTGGCTCAGGGAAGACCTTTTCCTATGCTTTGTTACCAATGCAAAGTCTCGTGGTGACTTCTTTGAGAGGTGAAGAATGGGAGCCCCTGTGCTTTGGGCGGACATAGTGATGCCCTTTTTTAAGATGTGGAGAAGAAGGGTATCTCCTGTGCTTTAGAGGAGACCATTCTTGGGAATGTTGAATACTGATGTGGGGTAGGAGAAGGGGGTGCTTCCCTTTGTAGTGTTATGAAGACCAGCACCTCTGAGGAGGAGGAGAGAGAGAAGGAAAATGGATTCCTTTACTGGGTGATGAGGAGGGACTTCCTCTACTTCAAGGAAACCCTCTTCCCCTTTTGCTTTCGTGGTGAGAAAGGCCTTCCTCAAAGTCACCTCCCTCACCATTTCTCAAATGGGACCTCTTCAGTAAGTAACTCATCATTATTTTCTGAAGAGGAGGAACAGAGTCAGATGAAGACTGCTGGTTTTGTCATCTGGTTTGGTGTCTCTACTGCACAGAATCTGCAGCAGCCGTTTCGCCACGGTTACGGTGTTTAGATTCAGAAAATTTTACTTTTCTCCACTTCGGAGCTGGCGAGAGGGCCTCTTTGCTTATTACCTTTATATTTTGTCACTTTACCTAAAGTTCTCCTTGGAGATACAGAAACACGAGTTTTTCTGATATAGCCTGGCTGCTGGGGTGTTGGAGAATGATGAATTTTTGGTGGTGGAGTTGCTGGAGGTGTTGGCCGGTGTCTTCACGTTGGAGGGCTTGCTGAAGGATATAACCTACAAGTTTTTGAGGGACCTGGATGCTCTCTTGGGAGGCTTCTTTCTGATTGGACAAGACAAAGTGGACAATGAGCTACTCCTAGACAAGGATGCTGATGAATCCTTTTTTGTGTCTCACTGGAGAGCTTTCCTTTCTAAGCCTTGGTGGAGTTCTTCAAGGAAATAGATTGCCACCTCCTCAGGCATGGCGGTCTTCTAGATGAATATAATCGTGATGGGATCTGTGCACCCTCTAGGTGGAGTATGAGGAGAGTGAGATCTTGGTCAAGTCGTCTTTTTTTCCTTTTCCTTTCCTCCCCCACCCCTCTGAAAAGTTTCATAGGCTCTGGTACAGGTTTCGGCAGGGGAACTTTAGGATGTCACCAGTAGAAGTGGTGACTTGTACTGAAGGTTCTTTTTATTGTTCCTAAAGGTTCTGAGAGTGCTGGAGTTTTCTATTTTCCTGGAGCAAGGAAGGACTCTTGGTCCTTGGCTCTTGGTTCTGATGGGGAGATTGAACATGACTACACGTTATCTCATGACTGGGCAGGATTGTCTTCTAGGGAAAGGAGACATGGATTAGAGTCTTTCTGGGTTTCAAGAAGCATTCTCTCCCTTTTCTCTCTGCTGCTTTTTCTTTTTTTTTAATTTTTTATGTTTATTTTGGAGAGAGAGAGAGAGAGAGAGAGTGTGTGTGCGCGCGCATGCACGCGCATGAGTTAGGGAAGGGCAGAGAGAGAGGGAAACACAGAATCCAAAGCAGGCTCCAGGCTCTGAGCTGTCAGCACAGAGCCCAATGTGGGGCTGGAACTTGTGAACTGTGAGATCGTGACCTGAGCTGAAGTAGAGTGCCTAACCGACTGAGCCACCCAGGCGTCCCTCAGCTGCTTTTTCTTCCTTATCTCTCTTATCTTTGTTTTCATCTTGCTCTCTTATCTTTGTTTTCATCTTGCTTTTTCATAGATGCCTGTTTTTCATTCTGTCTCTTTTATTTCTTCTTTAGGTCTGGGAAAGCAGATGGTCTTGTAGGATGATGGGCCACAGTTCTCCCATAAACTTAACTCTCTAGCACTTTATTTTCCATTCAAAAGCTCCATCAGGTTGATTTTCATAATTCTGGGTTCTGGATTCTCCAAATATACCCAAGGGAGTTGGGCCAGAGCCACAATGGGATGCTCACTCTGCTATAACCTAATAAAGTGACGGTACTATGTACTTCAGGTGCAAGGAATATCTTCCATTTTGGTTCAGTACTTCACTTCCAATCGATTGGCTCAACTCAATTACAACATTCTCATCAAACCCAAGGATTTCTTTTACTCATTTTGTTCTCCAAGCCTTTGTAACTTCCAAATTTATTTTGCTCATATCTGCCAATTTTTCTAGGCATATTGCACATTTCAGCTACTTTAGTAGCTTCTGTTTGTTGCTGAAGCAAAGATCTTACTTTGCACTTGTTCTGCAGAATTGCAGGGTCATGTTGTTCTGACACCACTCCCCTATTCCAAAGTGCACCAGGCTAGATCTTTTTGAAGTTATTTTATATACTTAATATATAATTTATATTTATTTAGTGTATATTTTAATTGGTTTAAAGCCACTTAATATATTAATATAATTATATATTAACTTACAGTAACATATTTTTATGGTAACAATTTTAATTTTTTTTAAAAAACAATTTGTTTAAAGTTTATTTATTTTGAGAAACAGCATCAGCAGGGGAGGGGCAGAGAGAGAGATTGAGAATTTCAAGCAGGCTGCATACTGTCAGTGCAGAGCCCAATGTTGGGGCTCAAACCCAAAAACCATGAGATCATGATCTGAGCCAAAATCAAGATTTGGATGTTTAACCGACTGAGGCACCCAGGTGCCCCTAATTTTTTTAAGATTGTATTTTTAAGTAATCTACACCCATCTATCTCTATACCCAATGTGGAGTTCAAACTTACAACCCAGAGATCAAGAGTTGCATGCTCTACTGACTAAGCCAGCCAAGTGCCCCTATGAATTGGTCTTTTAAACTTAAAGTGATGGAGAAAATGCTAATAATGCAGAAAAACTTAAAAGTCTGTGGTGACTGCAGCTATTACATTGTGATTAGCCCAAACAAAATTAAGGAAAATTCTTCCAGTATTAGAAGTTCTCACAACTTTGACAAACAAGTGAAATTGTTACATCTTGAATGGTTCACTTTCATCTCATTAAACGTAAGGATCAACCAACATTCATTTTGGAACTATACTGTTGATCAATTGCAACTGTAGGTAGGCTACAGATAGAAGAGTTAGATATATAGAAGAGTTAAATATATGGCACAAAAACAGACACTCAGATCAATGGAACAGAATAAAGAACCCAGGAATGGACACACAATGTATGGCCAACTAATCTTTGACAAAGCAGGAAAGAATATCCAATGCAATAAAGACAGTCTCTTCAGCAGGTGGTGCTGGGAAAACTGGACAGCGACATGCAGAAAAATGAACCTGGACCACTTTCTTACACTATACACGAAAATAAACTCAAAACGGATGAAAGACCTGAACGTAAGACAGGAAGCCATCAAAATCCTTGACGAGAAAGCACGTGAAACCTCTTTGACCTTTGCCTCAGCAACTTCTTACTCAACACGTCTCCAGAGGCAAGGGAAACAAAAGCAAAAATGATCTATTGGGACCTCATTAAATAAAAAATCTTCTGCACAGCTAAGGAAACAATCAGCAAAACTAAAAGGCAACGGACGGAATGGGAGCAGATATTTGCAAACGACCTATCAGATAAAGGGTTAGTATCCAAAATCTGTTAAAAACTTATCAAACACCCAAAAACCAAATAATCCAGGGAAGAAATGGGCAAAAGACATGAATAGACACATCTCCAAAGAAGACATCCAGATGGCCAACAGACACATGAAAAAATGCTCAACATCACTCATCAGGGAAATACAAATCAAGACCGCAATGAGATACCACCTCACACCTGTCAGAATCGCTAACATTAACAACTTAGGCAAGAACAGATGTTGACAAGGATGCGGGGAGACAGGGGATACCTTTTGCACTGCTGGTGGGAATGCAAACTGGTGCAGCCACTCTGGAAAACAGTACAGAGGTTCCTCAATTAAAAATAGAACTACCCTATAACCCAGCAATTGCACTACTAGGTATTTATCCAAGGGATACAGGTGTGCTGTTTCGAAGGGGTACATGCACCCCAATGTTTATAGCAGCACTGTAGACAATAGCCAAAGTATGGAAAGAGCCCAAATGTCCATCAATGGATGAATGGATAAAGAAGATGTGGTGTATACACACACACACACACACACACACACACACACACACACACAATGGAGTATTACGCAACAATCAAAAAGAATGAAATCTTGCCATTTGCAACTATGTGGATAGAACTGGAGGGTATTATGCTAAGTGAAATTAGTCAGAGAAAGATAAATATCACATGAATTCACTCATATGAGGACTTTAGGATACAAAACAGATGAACACAAGGGAAGGGAAGCAAAAAGAATATAAAAACAGGGAGGGGAACAAAACATAAGAGACTCTTGAATATGGAGAACAAACAGGGTTACTGGAGGGGTTGTGGGAGGGGGCATGGGCTAAATGGGTAAGGGGCATTATGGAATCTACTCCTGAAATCATTGTTGCACTATATGATAACTAACTTGAATGTAAATTTTAAAATGCTAATAATAATAAATAAAAAGAATTCAATATGAAAAAAAAATGAAAGTAATATTAAAGAGTATAGTGTATTTTATTTAGAAGTTATGGGCTACAACCCTTTATACAGGCATACCTTGGAGATATTGGGGGTTTGGTTCCAGACCACTGCAAAAAGCAAATATTAAAATAAAATAAAGCGGGGCGCCTGGGTGGCTCAGTCGGTTGAGCGTCCGACTTCAACTCAGGTCACGATCTCACGGTCCGTGAGTTCGAGCCCCGCGTCGGGCTCTGGGCTGATGGCTCAGAGCCTGGAGCCTGCTTCTGATTCTGTGTCTCCCTCTCTCTCTGTCCCTCCCCCGTTCATGCTCTGTCTCTCTCTGTCTCAAAAATAAATAAAAACGTTAAAAAAAATTTTAATAAAATAAAATAAAGCAAGTCATATGAATTTTTTGGTTTCCTACCTAGTACATATAAAAGTTTTATTTAAATAAATAAAAGTTATATTTACACCATACTGTAGTCTATTAAGTATGCAATAGCATTATGTCTTTTAAAAAGTATATACCTTATTAAAAAATACTTTATTGCTAAAAAATGCTAACCGTCATCTGAGGTTTCATGGAGTTATAATCACTGATCACAGATCACCATAACAAATATAATAGTTTTAAAAGTTTGACATATTGTGAGAACTACCAAAATGTGACACATAGAGATAGGAAGTGAGCAAATGCTGTTGGAAGATGGCTGACAGACTTGCTCAATGCAGGACTGTAATTTATAAAAGTTGTAAAACACACACACACACACACACACACACACACACACACACACTCATTCACTTACCTTCCCCCAGACAGGTAGTCATTAACCATTTATCAGCATTCCACTCCTGACAGCTTGCAGCCAGCCATGGCACTTAACGATTCTCCAAAGTGTTCAATCCCAAAACATGCACTTTCCAGGGAGCTCTAGCCAATGATTGAGATGGCAGGACTAGTGGGGTCTGGTCATTTCTGACCATTGTAGAACTCTTCCATGAACAATCTTTATGCTGGAGCTCTCTTTTTATCTGGCTAAGACTTTCTCAGCATTACACTGCAGTTTTAAACTCCTCCTACATAATTATTCTCCTTTCCTGCTCTTTCCTAAAGTATCAGATTGCATCTTGGCCTATCAGATTGTATCTTGGCCTGAAGACTTTTCCTACTCCTTCTTTTATCTTTCATAGGAATTTTCCCAGTAAATAAATCTCTTGCATTTCTAACTCCTTTTTGGTGTCTGCTTCTTGTAAGAACCAAACTAGGAGAGAAAAAAAAGAAACAACCCAAGTAACCATCAACAGGTAAATGGATAAACTTTAAAAAGTGAAAAAGAGGGGTTCCTGGATGATTAAGATGGTTGGGTGTCTGACTGTTGAATGATTTCAGCTCAGGTCATGATCTCATGGTTTGGGGGATCAAGCCCCAAGTCAGGCTCTGCGCTTACAGCGAGGAGCCTGCTTGGGATTCTCTCTCTCCCTCTCTCTCTCCCTCTGTCCCTCTCCTGCTCATGCTCTCTCTCTCAAAATAAACATTTAGGAAAAAAAGAAAAGCATACAAATTATTTTAAAAAAACAAAAAACAACCCCTAAAAAGTGAAAAAAGACAATGCTAATAGTGCAGATTAAATTTAAGAATATTCCTTATCTGTAACTATTACATTATGGACAGCACAAAAAAATTTAAAAATGAAAATACTTCCAGTATTGGAAAACTATTGTCTCTTTCAGTAAAAAATACTATTCAGCACTTTAAAAGGAACAGACTGCTCATATACACAACATGAATGAATTTAAAAAGAAATTAGTATGCTGAGCAAAAACTCTGAAAGCCCAAAAGAGTACATACTTCATGATTCCATTTATATGAAGTTCTAGAACAGTCAAGGGGATGGAATGGACAATAGGCTGGGAAGGGGCACAAGAGAGCTTTCTGGGATGATGGAAATGTTCTATATCTTAATAGGGGTATGATTTCATGAGTGTATGCATTTGTCAAAATTCATCCAACTATGCATTAAGATCTATTCTCTTCACTAGGTATGTTACCTCTCAATACAAAAGTATGAAAGTTCTTCCTGTGATGATGTAAGATTTGTTATTCTTGTAGATCTGTCTGTCCATTTCTGCTCTATATACTTTGCAGCTATATCATTAGATATCTTCAAATTTAGAATATTGTTGGTGAGTGGAAACTTTTCCGCTCTTCTACTTAGATACATGACAGTGTCCTCCACACTCATTCCTTCTATTATATTCTAATCTTCCACTTGCCGTGCTTCGGTATGAAGTCTTGTCTTGCTGTTTAGGGTCAGGCTTACACCAAATCCCGAAAGGGGCACCTGTGGCCATAGAACCATCTGCATGCGAATGACTAGAAGTCCCTATTCTGGTCACTTGGGGCGTCCATACCTTATGAGCTTCTAGCTCAGGCTTCCACTCAGAATCCAGCCAGCATCTGTTCCAGTGTGCAAAGCAAGTCTTAGCCAAAACAAAGAACAGCCTGAAGGAGGTGGGAAAGTGGGGGATTTTGCAGGTGCTTACACTCCAGCCCCATCAACAAGAAAGGCTTGGTAAAAAAGGGTTCAGGGGCACTGGCTCAGTAAGGAGAGCCTGCCACTCTTGATCTTGGGGTCATGAGTTCAAGCCCCACGATGGGTGTAAAGCTTGGTAGAAAGAAAGAAAGAAAAAAGAAAGAAAGGAAGGAAGGAGGAAAGAAAGAAAAAGGAAGGAATGAAGGAAAGAAAGATTAAAAAACAGGGCTCAGACCTTAGAGATACGTAGGTTCTAGATATCACTATACCTTAACTTCATGGTGGCTATAGCTGGTTGTAGGGCTGGGGCTGAGGGAGGCTGAAGGATAGGAGGTGAGGGTAGGAGCAGCCTCAGACTGAGGTAGTAGGGACTTAGACTTCAACACACCTGCTATGTTAAGGCTAGGCCTCTCTTACAGCCACCTGACGTAGAGGGAAGTCACCATTCGAAATGCCCAAATACCAAGTGGGAGCTGTTGATGGGGTGTGTTTGTGGTTAGTGTTCGGCGTTTGCACCCTTCAACCACACCACGATGAAGGGGATGGAACCAACCAGCGAACACCTGGTTCCTACACCTACACTACCACTCACTGTTGGGTGGGCCAGGCCCCACCCAACTCTGGACTTTTATTGGTCAAACCAAGAAAAAAACCCATGTGATAACTAGAAGCCTCCTTCGGATTGGTTGATTGCTGCTAGCGCTCAAGTCAATCAAAGTAGAACATACCTCAGTCCTTCCCAGTCTCTGGCTCCCAGGGGAGCCATGTTAGATTAACAGATGCAAACCTTGCCTCTGTTCTGAGATTGCCACACAATAACATCTTCTGCTTTCCTCTTCAGACGCCGTCTCCTCCTAAAGTGTTATTTCAATGAATGAAAATGCGCTTTTTTTTTTCCCTACAAAACGAGCTGGTTCATTGGTGTAATGTGAGAAGTGTGCATTTAGGCGGTGAAGCGCGAAGCTGGCGAAGAGGTGCCCTGTTCTGCCCGCCAACCCTCTAAACCTTCAAAGATTTAGTACTCACTCCCACTATTCAGAGACGCTCGTCTCGGGTTTCCCGCAGCCAGAGGGGAGTTTGAAGGACTTTTGGCCCCTGGCGGTCCCTGTAGCGTCCCTAGTTACCGAGCCCTTCGTAACCGCCCGCCCCAAGGAGCCGCCCGGTTGCCGGAGGCCGCGCCAGCTTCCCCACTGCAGGCCCGCGCGGGCGCACAGGCCTCAGCGGGGAGGGAATGGCCGCCTCACACCCAGCGGCGAAGCTGGCGGCCTCCAGTCTCCAAACCCCGGTAAATCCCAGCACCGGAGCGCAGGTCGCCCAGTACGAACGCGAAGAACCTTTAGAGGCTCTGGGGGTGGAGGCCGTGGAGGAGGAGAAAGACGAAGAGGAGGAGAAGGCAGTGCGGCCGGCGCGGGCGCGGGTAATGCGGGGGCGGGAGGTGGCGGGGGCTGGGCGTCCGCCTGGTGCAGGTGGGGGTTGGTTGGCGTTCGGGCAAGGTGAAGGACAGGCTGGGAAACGCGGCGCCCTGTCCAGCTCCTCCCTACACAGTAAATCTGGCCCGCCACCTTCTTTCTGCCCCCCCCCCCCCCCCCCCCACGGAAAATACTCTAAACTGAGGCGTTGGGAAATCTTTTAATTTTCACCGAAGAGGTTGTTGTAAAAATTTCTTGGAGAGCATTTACTTTATTTCTAGAGAGTACAAAGTACAGAAGTTGATTCCTTTTGCTCCAGCATCTGTTGGGCATAGTTATTTCTTTTTCTTTTCAACTTGGGGAAAACTGATGTCCGCGATAGCAGTTAACCCATATAACTCAGGTGAATCCGCTGTGCTGTCAGGTGTGTTTAATTGTCGCCTTAAAGCCTTGGTTATTAGTGCATTGTAACACTGCCCATGAGAGGCGGTGTTTAAAACCACTGAAGAGTTCAGTGGGCAGATCATATACAGATTAAAGTTAAGCATCCAGAGAAGCAAACACACCGAGAACACCGAGGTTCTAGTTTCCTAAACAACTCCTCAGGGTGAGACAGGCTTTTCACTGACCAATTTTCAGCGTCACATGTGTCCTGAACCTGCCCATCAGGTAGAGGGCCGAGTCTGCCATTTATTCTCTTCGCTTAAAAGACTGGAACATTGAATTTTAATTCTCATGTGCAGATATTAACTTCCTTACCCCCAATTAATGATTCTTAGCACTATTTGTCTAAAGATTCTCAGATACAAAACATTATGGCCTATGACTAATGAAAATCACTGGATATTTTGGAATTCTAACCTTTTTACACTAAAACTGTTAATAAGAAAATCTGGGGGCGCCTGGGTGGCTCAGTCAGTTGGGCGGCTGACTTCGGCTCAGGTCATGATCTCGTGGTCCGTGGGTTTGAGCCCCGCGTCGGGCTCTGTGCTGACAGCTCAGAGCCTGAAGCCTGTTTTGGATTCTGTGTCTCCCTCTCTCTGACCCTCCCCGGTTCATGCTCTGTCTCTCTCTGTCTCAAAAATAAATAAACGTTAAAAAAAAAATAAAAAATAAAATGTTAAAAAAAAAAAAAAAGAAAATCTGTAGCAACATCTTTTATGGTCAGTATTTCACCGACAGATAAACTACTTGAGGTGTAAAGTAAAGCAGATTAAGACCCTGAACAAGAACCAGCGTCAGAGTCCTGGGAACAGTTTCACTCATGATAAAGTTTCCCCACAACACAAATCTCAGTAGCCAGCAAAGGGAGCAAAGTGATGGAGGGAAAAGATTTGAATAGAGGAAAAGGATTGGGAGTCGGATTAGGATCCATTCTCTGCCATTTGCTAAGTGATATTACGATGTAACTTACTTTCTTGTATGTAAAAAAACTATAATATCTCTTTTGTCTCACCAGGATATTAGAACCAAATGAGAAAATGTGTGTCATATCTAAAGAATGATTTATGTAAATTTGTATTAATAATAACAACTGCCGGTGAGACTGTCATTTGAACAACTTGCCCAAAGATTAAATTCTCCTTTGGCTTGCTGTGGTATAGGAATCAGTCATTTCTGTAGTTGCAGGTATACTTCCTGTGCCCATATTGGGCTCTGAGGCCAGTTCTCTGAATCTAGCTTCAGTTGGAGATAGCACTTCATAGGCCCTGTTATGTGATTGATGATGACATGGGTAAAACAATATTCTTCAATTCACATTTAACCTTTTTCAAAAAATATCAAGCAGTTATTAAGTGCTAGTCACTGACTATTTGGTTGTGAATGAAACAGACATAGATCACATTGTCACAAATACA
This sequence comes from Prionailurus viverrinus, assembly GCF_022837055.1. Lineage (NCBI taxonomy): Eukaryota > Metazoa > Chordata > Mammalia > Carnivora > Felidae > Prionailurus > Prionailurus viverrinus. Next base: position 80,324,399 of record NC_062563.1, on the reverse strand, counting down.
AAATGAATAGTCAAATGATTATAAGATGAGAAATACCAGCTAAGAAATGAACAGGCTTCTATGATTAAAAAAAGAAGTAGCCGGGCACCTGCTTCTGCTTAAATGAGTTAACATTTAAGTTGATGCCTGGTAGATGAGAAAGAGCAACGATTTGAAGAGTAGGGGCAGAAAAAGCACTCATTCCAGGCAGAGGGAACAGCGTGTGCAGATGCCCTGAGACTGAAAGAGAAAGAGCTTTGTGTGATTAAGGATCTGAAAAGAGAGAGTGGGAGACGGGAGGGGAGCTGAGAGGAGAGGAGAGGCAAGGAGAGATGAGGTTGGAGAGGTTAGCTGGGCCTGATCATTCAGGGCCTTTTAGACCAAGATAAGTTTAGTGTTTATTGTTGGTACAGCAGGATGTCCTATGAGACTTAAGAGATCTGGCATGTTTCTTTTTACATTTTTAAAAGATGACTTGGTGGCTTTGTGGAGAATGATTGGAGACTTTGACAAAACAGAAGTAAGGGATTGGTTAGGAGGCTGTTGTAGTGATTTAGGGGCCAAAGGTGGTAGCTTGGACCTAGGCCAGGGGACATGGCAAGAAGTGGACAGATTTCTCTAGAATGGATAGGATTTACTGTTAGATCGGATGTGAAAGCTAAGGAAGAGGAAGAAATCAAGAATGCTCATTCCCAGGTTTCTGGTTTGACCAGGTGTATAAAAAGGAATGCCATTATTTAATTGGGGATAACTGGAGAGGAATAGGTGTACAGGCTGGGTGGGAACTGGGATTTCCTTGATTCTGAGATGCCTATGAAACTACCAAGTGGAAATGTGTAGGAAGCAATTGGGCCTATGAAACCATAGTCCTGGGGTCTGCACTATAGATTTCTGTCTGGGAGTTTTCAGCATTTTAAAGACAATGGGAATGGATGAAGTCACTAAAGGAGAGAGTACAGAGAAAGACGAGAAGGGGCCTAGTATAGAACTCTTAAGAACCTAGCATTTAAGTGGTGTCTGGGTGGCTCAGTCAGTTCAGCATCCAAGTGGCTCAGGTCATGATATTACGGTTTGTGACTTCGAGCCCTGCATCAGGCTCTGTGCTGACAGCCTAGAGTCTGGAGCCTGTTTTGGATTCTAAGTCTCCCTCTCTCTCTGCCCCTCAGAGAGAGAGAGAGGGACAGAGTGCCACCAGGGGAGGGGCAAATGCACGTTCCCTAAGGTGACACAGAGACTTTCAGTCCCTCCTCCCTTTGTTCTTTGGCACATACTCACTGTAAAGCCTGTGAAAATAAGCCCATGAAATGGAGAAGGGAAAAAGAACCATGAAGTGAAGTGAAGGTTTGGGACTCCATTGTGGGGGAGGGTTCGTACATATTTTCGATAGGTTGTAAACCTACTGTTAACTAGACAGCTCAGCTTTTATTTGGTATTTCTGAAAATGAATCATCTCCCTTCTCACAAGCCTACTTAAAAAAAAAAAAAAAATATATATATATATATATATATATATATATAAAGGAGCACCTGGGTGGCTCAGTCTGTCAAGCATCTGACTCTTCATTTCAGCTCAGGTCATGATCTCAACGATTCGCACTGACAGCGCAGAGCCTGTTTGGGATTCTCTCTCTCTCACTGTCTCACTCTGCCCCTTCCCTGCTCATGCTCTCTCTCTCTCAAATAAATCAGACTTTGTATAAAACAACAACAACAACAACAACAACAACAACAAAATATATATATATATATATATATTTTTTTTAAACAAGGGTGCCTGGGTGGCTCAGTTGATTAAGCCTCCGACTCTCTTGATTTGGGTTCAGGTCATAATCTCACAGTTTGGTGAGTTCGAGCCCCTCACTGGGCTCTGCGCTGACAGCATAGAGCCTGCTTGGGATTCTCTCTCCCCCTCTCTCTCCCCCTCCCCCGACTCATGCTGTCTCTGCCTCTCTCAAAATAAATAAATAAACTTAAAAAAAAAAAAAAAAAGAACTTAGCATTTGATAGGTAGAGAAAAGGGGGGCAAAAGAGATTAAGGACCAGCTACAGTGGTCAACAAGGTGTGCAAATTTCCTGTTCATTGGCTTTGGTGATGAGGGAAAGGGTTAAATGCTGCTAAGGGAAGGGAAATGTCATCCCTGAAACAGGAGCGAAGGAGAAAAAGGGCGCAAAAGTGGGCAGTTTTGTAGGTGGGAAGATGAGTGAACTTCCCTCTGATGGTTTCTGTCCTCTTAAAGAAATAGAAGACTTATCATGGGTAGTTGGGGGCGGGGTGTGAGAGTAGTAGAAGAGCAAGGGAAAGAAAGGTAAGCAGTATTGCTGGGGGAGGACAATTGCTGGAGTATTGCTCCAGGAGTATGTGTGGAGGTGCCAGGCACATCAAGTATCCATTAGAAATTGTCCACTTTTACTCTAGTATTAGTATTCACAAAACCTTCATTTTATTTTTTTAAGTTACATTTTAATTATGGAAGTAATACATGAACACGTTCTCCTTTTAAAATTTCAGCTACAGGGGCACCAGGTTGGCTCATTCGGTGGAGCATCCAACTCTTGATCTTAGGGTTGTGAGTTCGAGCCCCATGTTTGGTGTAGAGATTACTTAAAAATAAAATTTTTTTCAGGTTTATTTATTTATTTATTTTGAGAGAGAGAGCACATGCAAGCAGGGGAGGGGCAGAGAGAGAGTGAAGAGTGAGAGAATCCCAAGCAGGCTTCACATCGGCAGTGGCAGCAGGGAGCCCAATGTGGGGCTTGAACCCACGAACCACAAGATCTGGACCTGAGCTGAAACCAAAAGTTGGATGCTTAACTGACTGAACCACCCAGGTACCCCAAAAATAATATCTTAAAAAATATGTCTATCAAATGCTACAAATAAGGTGTAGGCCCTTTTAACACCTCTCCCCCCAAAAAGAAAATCTGACCACCCCAACGCCCATTAGTAGCTACTGTTTTAAAACTGATGTATAGTTGGGGCACCTGGGGTGGCTCAGTCAGGCGTCTGACTTCAGCTTAGGTCATGTTCTCACGGTTCATGGTTTGAGCCCTGGGTCGGGCTCTGTGCTGACAGCTCAGAACCTGGAGCCTGCTTTGGATTCTGTGTCTCCCTCTCTCTGGCCCTCCCTTGCTCACGCTCTGTCTCCCTCTGTCAAAATAAACATTAAAAAAATTAAAAAATAAAACTGGATGTATAGTCTTTTGGGCTTCCTCCTATCTCCTATGTACATAATATTTTAATATATGGTCACATTTTTTATTCAACGTTTATTTATTTTTGGGACAGAGAGAGACAGAGCATGAACGGGGGAGGGGCATAGAGAGAGGGAGACACAGAATCGGAAACAGGCTCCAGGCTCCGAGCCATCAGCCCAGAGCCCGACGCGGGGCTCGAACTCACGGACCGCGAGATCGTGACCTGGCTGAAGTCGGACGCTTAACCGACTGCGCCACCCAGGCGCCCCATATGGTCACATTTTTTAAAAAAATTTTTTAATGTTTATTTATTTTTGAGACAGAGAGAGACAGAGCATGAATGGGGGAGGGTCAAAGAGAGAGGGAGACACAGCATCCAAAACAGGTTCCAGGCTGTGAGCTGTTAGCACAGAGCCCGACTCGGGGCTCAAACTCACAGACGGTGAGATCCTGACCTGAGCTGAAGTCGGAGGCTCAACCAACTGAGCCACCCAGGCGCCCCTATATGGTCACGTTTTATTTATACATATTGTTCTGCAGCTTGCTTTTTCTCTTACATTTACTGGGGGGTTTATCCATGTTAGCATATATAGATCTACCTTATCCCTTAGAAATCTTTTCAGTGCAAAAAAGTTTTTAAGTAAAAATTCCGGAACTGCAGATGATACTAGATAGAATTATAGCACAAAAATAATTGACAGTGCTAGTTACTAATGAAGCAACATGTGCTACAAGGAGTCATCATCTAAATAGGTCAAGCCAATCTAGGGAAGATTATCCTCTAATCTGGTGGCTGCTGCATGTACAACATTCCATAGAAAGCTGAACAATTAAAGGGAAAGGGTACTATTTTAGGTTCTTGGAAAATAATGTCCTTGGCCTAGGTTATTTGACGTACTAAATATTTTCTCTATACCAAATATTGTATGGAGATGATTAGAAGTTGCTTATTAACCATTCATCTGTTTTTGTCTTAAAATTTTTTTAATGTTTATTTATTTTTGAGAGAGAGAGAGAGACAGTGTGAGCTGGGAAAGGGGTGGAGAGAGGAGACATAGATCCAAAGCAGGCTCCAGGCTCTGAGCTGTCAGCACAGAGCCCGATGCGGGGCTCAAACTCATGGACTGTGAGATGGTGGTCTGAGCCAAAGTCTGATGCTTAACCTACTGAACCACCCAGTCGCCCCACCATTTGTCTGTTTTAGATAAAATGTTTTGAGATCAGTTTATCTGAAAAGTTTGAAGTATTAAGCTGAAATGGAGTGGATAGTATGCCAAAGTCAATGCCTAAGTATACTTTGTAGAGATTACTTTGTAGAGATTACGGTTCCATCTTGTTAGAAGCTAGTTAATCCTTCTATAATTTTTCAAACAGTTTTTCCAGGTCCAAATACATTTTATCCTTTTTGTGAAAATGATTCTTATAAGGCCTCCTTTTAAGGCACGTTCTAAAAGAATGAATGAAGAGCACACAGATGTTTTTGCCTAAAAATAGTTCTTTGGAATATTGATTGTAGTCTTTGGAAAATAAGCCCTTTCCTTAATGTGGATTAGAATATAGCTCTTTAGGGCAGCCAGTATTTCTTCAAATGATTCAGTCCTATGTGAGGGAATACCTGTCTTCCCTCTGTGTAAACTTAACTTTTTTTTTAGCTTATATTCATTCATCCAACAAATGTTTCTTGAGTATCTGCCATTGGCCAAATACTTTTCTAGACATTGGGAACACAGCCACAAACAAAACAGATAAATCATTGCCTTTGTGATACTTATTTTTTGGTAGGGAGGCAAGGTATATGGTACTCAAATAAGCAACTTCATGTAGATGTCAGTTGGAGGTGAATATTTATGACAAAAATAAAGCAGAAAAGGGAGGCCGACAATGAGTGGGGGCGGGGTGGGGGGGGAGAGGGTAGTCAGTGAAATCTTGTTAAGAAGATGACATTTCATTAACACCTGAAGGTGTGAGCAAGTGGGCTGTGCAAATACCTGAAGGAAGAGCATCCCAGGGAGAAGGAACACCAAGTGCAAAGGTCCTGAGGTGATTTTGCTGATTCTGTGAACATTGGAAAAACTGCAAACTGGAGTCAGTTACCGCTGCTAGAATGAACTGCTGCTAGGGAGACTCAGCAGACAGAGAACTAACAGAAAGGGATACAGTCCCTTCTTCCTCCTCCAGCTTTGCAGTTTCCCTCTAGTCTTATTTACTTATTTATTTTTTTAGAGTCTACTGGGGAACAGCTGGCAAAGCAGAAACATTCTTTGTGGAGTCCCATCCCCAGCATCACATAACAGGGTATAGAATTCTGGGTGGCATTGGAGCCAAGAAACAATAGTTTTAACACCTGGCACATCTATTTTATGTATCATAAAACTGATAGTGCCCATGTCACAGAAGTGCAGAACCTAGGCTTGGATGAGAATTCTGACACCGTGCCTATAATCTTTCTCCCAAGGCATGATAAAACTGAAGTTATTTAACTTCCATACAACTGTTTCTTATTGAAGGATTATAGGGGGGCTGAAACCAGGTGACCAGTGAGTGGTTTAGGAGCCAGTAGTTAGATGAGAAGTGGGAACCATTTCCTGCTTACCCTAACCTCCGTTTTCAGGCTTTGTCCCCAAAACTGCTTTATGCATTTTACTCCCCTCTTATCCTGCACTTTGCTCCCCACCATGTCACCTACCCCTGCTGCTTTGGCTAATGTCATTTAACTTCATCTGGAATTCCCCTTTCCTTTTTCCCCCTTCACTGTCCACAGATTTGGGATTGAATACCAGCTCTGCTACTTCCTAGCTGTGTGACTGCAGGCAGGTCACCTAACTCCTCTGAGCCTTGGTTTCCTTGAGATCATACTACCTGCTAGTTGCATTGCCACAGGGTATAATAATATACAATGAATGTTCTAGCACTGTGCCTCAGATTTCTTTGTCTTTCACTGCTTCCTTGGTCTCTGGCACACTTTGTCCTCATCCAACTTTATGTCTCCAGTCTGGCTCACCTCTGCAAATTCTGCCTCTTCTTTCCCCCTAGTCAGAATTAGGCATTCTTTCTGTGAGCTTTCATGGTGTCTTATAGAGTGACATACATGGTGACTCTTCTGTCTCCCTGTTCAACTGAACAGGAGTCAAGAGTTCTGTCTGTCTCATTCAGTCTGCTATTGATTTGTGTACATGTCCTCTGGTAAACTAGCCAGAAGCTTCTCTAAGGTAGAGTTTTTATCTGATTTGTATCTTTAGCAGCCAGCTGAATGCTGGTTGTCTCCAAAAAGTTAATGAATGAGGAAATTAACAAAGTTCTCATCCCCACAGCTAAGTAATGGTGAGGAGCACATACAGAAACAGCAGAAGATATCAGAAAACTCTCTTACTTGAGTTGTAGGGCATATATAAAGCAATTCTCTGAGTCATAAATTCGTTGGTAATGAATTTCTGCTTACCAATTCTTTCAACGAAAACTTGTTTTCCTTCATTTGTTTTAGGTTACCCCAAGTGGTACAGCACTGGCCTCTTGTATACTGTTTTTAGTCCATTAAAAAAAAAGCCCATACCTATAACTATTTGTAGACAGCTGATTTTATGAATTTTTCTGTTGGGAGAAGCTACTCGCTTTTCTAGAATCTTATCAGATTTGATCTATAGTTTTCTATGGCAAACCTGCTTTTTTCACTTTCAGTCTATTTCATGCTCTGGGTTAAATTTAAAACCATGATCAGCAGTCTTTTATGCATAGCATCATAAATAATTTCACCTGTATCTCAACTGAGAAATATTAAAATTATTTTCTTTACAGAGAAAATGGGGTTTTACCTTTTTAGTTGTTGAAGTTAAAGAACTTTGGAAGGTGTGTGAAAAGAGTGAGGGAGGAAGACCAGTCAGACCCTTCTAGGCATGACCTGTATATAGCATAGCTGTGCTATGTGTAGTTATGATACTATACTGCTCTTGTTCTCTTGTCACTCTGACAGTCCCTGTCACCCATGGGAGCTATTGCTTTTGTTGCCCACAGAAGTTGCTGTTCTGATGGTCTCTCCTACCCGCCCCCCACTTCCTGTTTTGTCCTGAGGCATATAGGTGTCCTTCTCTCTGGCTCCTTAGTGAACCAATGAGAAGTTCCCTCCATTCCCCTGTCCTCATTCTCTCATTTCCCTGACTTTTCCCTTTCCCTGTCTTTTCTCCAAAGGCACACCCTCAGGGCCAACACTGTAGGAGCCCAGCTAGGGAAGGGTTTGGGGCTGTTTTGGCTGGTTTGCAGCAGGAAGAACTGTTTTTCTTCATCTCATTTAGTTGGTTAAGCATCAGACTCTTGATTTGGGCTCAGGTCATGAGAAGTGGGAATGAACCATTTCCTGCTTACCCTAACCTCTCTTTCCAGGCTTCTGATCCTGTGAGATCGAGTCCCACATCAGTTCCGTGTTGAGCGTGGAGCCTGCTTAGGATGCTCTCTCTTTCTCCCTCTGCTCCTCTCCCCTGCTCACATGCTCTCTCTCTTTCTAAAAAACAAAAATAAATAAAGGACTTTCCTTGAGAAAAAAAAAAGTATAATTCAGAAGGAGGTTGTTTATAAAGGATGGTTTGGTTCTATTCTATTATCGTATATGAGTTAGTACATGACCTGGGAATCTAACCATCATTTATAAAATGAATTAAATAGCATTTATTTTCTGGCAATTTGATATCTATCTATCTCATTCTTTTTTTTTTTTTAATGATTATTTATTTTGAGAGAGAGAGTGCGTGTGAATGAGCAGGGGAGGGGCAGAGAGAGAGAGGGAGAGAGAGAATCCCAAGTAGGCTCCACGCTGTCAGCATAGAGCCTGACTCAGGACCAGATCCCACGACTCTGAGATTATGACCTGAGCTGAGATCAAGGGTCAGATGCTTAATTGACTTAGCCACCCAGGTGCCCCTCTTTCTCATTCTTAATAAAATGTCATTAGGGGAAAATGTACATAGCCCACAAGTAACTTAGAATCCATTATATGTATGTAGCCCACAAGTAACATATAACCTAATTAAGTGTACACTTTAAGAAGCAGCATTGGGAATTGGTGTCATTTTAATTTGTCTTTCAATTCGAAATACCATGTAACAGGTTTTTTTTTTTTTTCCTTCCTACCAGACTAATATTAACACTAACATTTCTGAGGTGGATGGACAAACACATATAAGTGGTGAGGACTTTGTGGACTTCTCTGATGTTTACCACTCTAATGAAGACTATTTTAGGAAACTAGAAGAGCTGAAAGCTGCCCACTTGGAAACTATGGCAAAATTAGAGAAAATGTACCAGAATAAATTAAATTTAAAGGAAGTTCAGCCAGTGATCATCAGGGAAGAAGCTTCTAGTGTCTCTTCCAGGTAAGTTTGTACATGTATTATTTGTGGGCTGTAAAATGTATACTTAAAAGTGCAGAACAAAACTATCTCAGAATATCTTCTCTCTACTGTCCCTTTGTACTTTTAATGATATACAAAGGTTGGATTTTATTCAAAATGTGTAATGGCTTATCCACCAATGGCTTCTTGTTTTGAGAGTCATTTGGTGGTCATTTAGTCTTTTCTCTCTGACCTGCCACTCACAAAACTGTAGCTATGTATCAAAATATTTAGTCTGGCCATTTTTAAATGATAAAAATTAAAATTTAATTTTAAAAGCCGTTTACAGTATGTGGATTAACATGAGATCATTAAAAATACAAAGTACGACTCTGCTCTCTCTCTCTTTATCCCCCTCCCCTTAATATCTCAAGAGTATACTTTTCACTTTAATAAACTTTCCAGCTTCTGGTACTTAAAAAAAGTTATATATGTGTATATATATATATATATATATATATATATATATACACATATATATACACACACATATGTATATATATATACACACACATATATATGTATATATATTTATAATATGTATGTGTATATCTGTGTGTGTGTGTATAAATATAAAGTACAAAGTGTTCAGATCTAAGATATAAATCTTACTCAGGTTTTCAAAATAGTCTGTAATTCCTGGACCCATTTCTACTGTAAACTCTCTTGTTTTGAAACTTGAGGCAAGTCTCTTAACTCATCCAGTTGGTCAGTGCTAATTGTGCATCTCCCGTGTGCCAGGCGTTGCCTGGCCCCTGAGGAGCCAAAATCGCTCAAAGAACTAGCTGAGAACCAAAAATTACAATACAACATGATGTAACAGTGTTATAGAGACAGAAGAAGAAACAATTGATTATGTTATGGTGTTGGTAGAGGGATGCAGGCAGGAATTTTCTACAGAACTGTCATATCTAAGTTCAGTCTTAAAGGAGGCATAGCTGTAGCAGATGCGGGAAGCCAGGAGTGGGCTTCTAGGCAACAGAAACCATGTGTGCAGAGGCGTGGCAGCATGAGAAATCACGGTGTGTGTGAAGAACTTCATGTGATTGGATATAACTTAAGATTAGAAACTGGAGGGGCACCTGGGTGGCTCAGTTGGTTGTGTCCAGCTTCAGGTCAGGTCATGATCTCGCGCTTTCTGAGTTGGAGTCCTGCATCGGGCTCTGTACTGACAGCTCAGAGCCTGGAGCCTCCTTCAGATTTTGTGTGTCCCTCTCTCTCTGCCCCTCCCCTGCTTGTACTCTGTCTCTCGCTCTGGAAAATAAAATAAACATTAAGAAAAAATGTTTGGAAACTGGAAGTAGAGAGAAGCAAGAGGTGAAACGGAAAGGCAGACAGCGGCTAGCCTTGAAGGGCTTTATAATCTAGACTTGACTTTGTTACAATGACAAATCATAGAAAAGTTTCAAGAAGCGGAGTGACATGATTATATGTATGTTTTAAGATGGTGACTCTGGAAAACGTGTAGAGAATGGAATAAAGTTTACACCCAAGGAGCCTCTGCTGTCTCAGGTTCCCCTGTAATGTGAGGGAGTTGAATTTTAGATAATTTATAGGCATCTCTTAACTCTATTCTAAATAAAAGTGATAATTAGAAGCCTTATCTATAGGCTCTTATCTTCTAACTGATTATACCTTGATCTTAGAAAATATATAGTGCACAGGATGCCTGACTGGCTCAGTTGGTTAAGCGTCCGACTTCAGCTCAGGTCATGATCTTGCAGTTCACAAGTTCGAGCCCTGCGTCTGGCTCTGTACTGACAGCTCAGAGCCTGGAGCCTGCTTCGGATTCCGTGTCTCCCTCTCTCTCTGCCTCTCTCCCACTCATATTCTCTCTCTCAAAATTAAACATTTAAAAAATTTTGTTTTAAATTAAAAAACAGAAAATATCTAGTTCTTAATTTGTATATTTGGTCACATGCAACTGAGAGCATAATCTAATTATTCTTCTCATTTAGGTCTGAATCAGAAAAGAACTATCACCATATCTCATTAATGACATCCTTTTCAGAGCCTGATTTAGGGCAATGTTCCTCCTTGATTATGTCTTCCTCTGAAGATGAGTTGCCCAACTTAGAAAAAGAGTGTCCTGAGAAAAAGAGAGTGATGAGCTATGCTAAAGAACTGATCAACAACATGTGGACAAACTTCTCTGTTGAAGATTATATTCAGTGTGGACATGCTGACTTCCCAGTTGAAAAAACAAAGAAGAAACCAAGAGAATGGGTACCAAAGGTTACAGTACCTGAACCTTTTCAGATGATGATTAGGGAACAGAGGAAAAAAGAAGCAAACATGAAATCTAAGCCAGATATTGAAATGGTACACCAACTGCTCAAAAAACAAGAGGAGGAATCAGAGTGTAAGAAAAAATTCCGAGCCAATCCAGTTCCTGCATTTGTCTTTTTCCCCCTTTATCATGACATAGTCAAGCAAAATGAAGAACGCAGGAGATATATGAAGGAGAAAAACAAAGAAGCTCTTTTGGCCTCACAAAAGCCATTTAAGTTTATCGCAAGGGAGGAACAGAAGCAAGCAATCCGAGATAAGCAGATGAGAGACTTGTTTAAGTCTAAAAAGAAAACAAATCGATTTAAGGCCAGACCTATACCTCGGTCTACTTATGGTTCGGTTACCAATGGAAAGTTAGAAGAAGAGCCGTATAGAAACATTAGGATGCAACTGAGAGCCCAAGAGCTTTTACAGAATTCATCCCCTCTGCCTCGCAGATCAGGTCACAGTTGTGCTGCAAGGAAGCTCAAGGGTCCTGAACAGGCTGAAAAGTTGAAGTGTAAACACAACTTTAGGTGGCAAACTGCTGATTTTGAAGACCTTCCCGAGAGATATCAGAAACACCTCTCGAAACAGAAGTTTTCAAAATTCCTAACTGTCCGTAAACCATCTGATCTTCACGCAGCCTCCAATGCATCCACACAGAGAGAGAAAATTTTGGCAGACGTTGCAGCAGATGAAGAACATTTAAAAGAAACACGGGCTTATCTGTCTCCAAGGCACAAGTCACCAGCAAGAAGTGCAAGTGCAAAGCCTGTGCCTTGTAACCGCAACCCTCCAATGCCCACAGTGTCTTCCAGAGGAAGAGAACAAGCCACAAGGTAAATAACTAGGATATCGTACCAGCTGACTCGCGATTGCTAAAATCGTGTTTGCAGCTCTGTTGATTTTATGTTGGTGAATTTGAAAATGTGAAAAAATTATATTAGGTGATATATTTTACCGTATAATATAGAGTATTTTGCCAGAGGGTGTTCTGCTAAGAAATGAATGTATTTTGTATTTTATGAATCTTTGGGGATAGAAAAGGTTAGCCTGTTGATTTCTAGTTTTGCAAGTCAGAGCCTTCACAAAAGGTTGCCTTTTTTCAACCTTTGAATTTTCCTGTGTTAAATTTTTGCTAAACAGCATTCTCACTGGCTTAAAGTGAATTAAGCCTTAGTTTGTTGCCCTCAGGAGATCACTTGAGGAAAAGAAAATGTTGGAAGAAGAGAGAAGTCGGATCCTAACTAAGCAGAAGCAAAGGATGAAAGAATTGCAGAAACTCCTGATGACCCGGGCTAAGGCTTATGACTCACATCAAAGTTTAGCTCAAATGTCTAAATCCAGAGTCATGTCTCTCAGGTATCATAAAAGAATCCTGAACCTCCAGATCACTGGTTTTCAAACTTTCTTTCAGTGGATACGATATATGAACAGATTGATTAGTATTTTAGTTTCCGGATTAAGTTGCCATCGGTTACTTAAATTCAACGTACACACATTCTCATTCACACTCACCTCATGGTGAGAACCACCATATGTACTCACCTCATGGTAAGGACCATAAAGCCATATTGATGAATTGAAACATTTCATATTGATTGTGGCCATAGTTCATAGATACTAACATAATTTTATGTTAGTATCTAATCTTTTTTTATACTTTTTTTTATACTTTTTTTTTTTTTTTTTTAAGTAGGTTCCATGTCCATTGTTGGGCTTGAACATGATACAACCCTGAGATCAAGGGTCGTATGCTCTACTGATTGAGGTAGCCAGGTGCTCCTTCTTTATACTATTTTTGATTGCACAGTACAATATTGAGAAAAATCTTTTAAGTTTTTAATTTTAATTTCAGTAAACATAGAAAAATTTTGATTCACACAAAGCTCTTTTTTAATAGCTTGCCATGTAATCTAAGAATATTCTTCAATAAATAAATATGTCACAGAGCTTTGTTCTGAGGTCTGCGTGAAATCTAATATCACAAATTAACACACTGATGTTAAGTAACATCAGTTATGTGTGTCAGTTAACACGTGTGTATAAATGTTTAGTGGTGTGTATTGCATTCCGTTGCAGTTTGAATATAAATAAATAAAAATATTTGCAGAACCCCTTCACGAACACTGGAATTCTGCAGCACAAAGTTTGAAAACCAGTGTTCCAGAGGAACATTTTTATGTAAAAATGTTCATGTTTAAGTAGGAAAATATCTCCCCCTAAGCTGGGTAAGTAATATGATTAATTAATTTTTAATCTGATTTATAAGTACCCCCCAAATTATATTTGCGTTTATTTTTTATATTTTATTTATTTTATGATTTTTATTTTAGAGAGAGAGTGCAGGAGTGGGGAAGAGAGGCAGAGAGAAAGAATTCTAAGCAGGCTTCAGATTCAGTGCAGAGCCCAATGCAGGACTCGATCCCACAACCCTGGGATCATGACTTGAGCTTAAATCAAGAGTCAGACACTCAACCGACTAAGCCATACAGGCACCCCTGTATTTGCTTTTAATTATGAGTATTCCTTTTTAATTGTAAATTTTTATTTATAATAATAATTATATTCTTTTATAATGTATATTATGTTTATATCCCTTATAATATATATCAGTGTAATTCAGTGATAGAGGGAGCTTAATTTGATAAACTTGAGCAATAATTTTTAGAAATATACTGTTCACCCTAAGAAAGTAAACTGGATTTTTCATAATACCAATCTTGTGTATAATTAAGCATAATTAGCATTTTATAGTACAATTATTTTCTCTAATCCATGAAATCTTATTATCTTGGTAAAGTTAGTATATTTTACATAGAGGAAATAGCATAATTTAGTTCATTATAGGATCTTATCCAAGTAGTAAGTACATTTATTGTGGATTTATGTATTTTGCTTCCTTTTTTCTATATGTTCTATTCCCCTAGTCCCCATTTCTCCCCTGACCTGCTCCCATTTAATTCACTCTGCCACCGATTTATAGGAGATCTCACTTATGAGGAAAAAGAAGGAGCAAGGTCTTGTTTTTCAGAGGAAATTCCTTAAAGAAAAGATATCTAATTTGAACTAAATTTTCTTGTTCTTTTTCACTTACAAATGAGATAAGAGGGTGTTCATTCATCTCTTCAGGCCAGTTTGAAGCATTTTAATTTTTAAAAAATCTTGAAGATTTCAGAAACATCAGAGTATCCAGATTGTTCCCAGTATGTAAAGGTGTGTTCTCACAACCTAGGATTTTTATTCTGCAGTCCATAAAAATTTACCAGTCTAGGAAAGGAATTGTGGTAAACTGTAAGCTGTGCTCATAATTTAACTTCTGATCTGTCGTCTAAGCTAAATGTTATATGTGCAAGTTATTATTTCTTTTTAAAATGCTGTTCCTTTTATTTGATTTTAGAAAGAGTGAAAAGGAAAGGATGAGAGAATACCAACGAGAACTAGAAGAGAGAGAAGAAAAATTAAAAAACAGGCCGCTACTATTTGAAAGAGTTGCTCAGGTTGTGTTTGTTGGAATTTAAGAGCTACTGTCAGCCTTTTTTTTTTTTAATTTAGCATCTCTAGCTCCTAATTTACAGTCCATTTTTTTTATATGTTGTATACAATTTATTGAGACATATTGTTTCTGTGACAGCTTCATCAAATCAGTCAAGTAAGTTTTTGCTCAAATCTGAGCATTGAATCTTGTTGATAAGACATGTCAGCTTGATAACATGCTGCTAATCCAGTCGTATTCAAAATGTTTCACAGCCTGTTTTTCATGGCTGGTCTTTTCTTTTTAATACCAACTTAGCCGGATATTAAGGTGAGCCTTCATGATACGATTTGTAAGTCTTTGAAGAATTAAAAAATGAAACAAAATGCTAATGGAATCAGATTTATTTCTGCCAGTTTCTTTTCCAGTTTCATTGAGATATAATTGACTTAGAGCACTGTATAAATTTAAGGTGTACAACGTAGTGAGTTGGTATACATATATTGCAAAATGATTACTACCACAAGTTCAGTTAATAACCATCACTTCATGTAGTCACCAAACTTTTAGGATTTACTAAGATCTAAACTTTTAGGGGTTACTCTCTTGGCAGCTTTTTTAAAAAAATATATATTTTTAAAGTTTATTTATTTTTGAGAGAGAGTGAGAGAGTGTGTGTGAACAGGGGAGAGGGTGAGAGAGAGGCGGGGACAGAGGATCCGAAGTGGGCACTGTGATGACAGCAGAGAGCCTGATGCAGGGCTCGAACTCACAAACTGCGAAATCCTGACCTGAGGCGAAGTTGGAAGCCTAACAGATTGAACCACCCAGGTGCCCCTCTTAGCATCTTATACCTTAGCATATATACCATACAGTGGTATTAACAGAGTCATCATGTTGTACATTACATTCCCAGTACTTATTTATCTTGAAACTAGAGGTTTATACCTTTGACCACTTTTATCCAACTCCCTTGGTAACCACAGATCTGATCTGTTTTTCTATGAGTTTCTTCTGTTTTTGCTTTTAGATTCCACATATAGTGAGATCATACAGAATTTGTCTTCCTCTGATTTATTTCATTTAGCATAAAGTCCTCAAAGTCCATCTATATCGTTGCATATGGCAGGATTTCCCTTTTTGTGGCTGAATAGTATTCCACTGCATATATACCACATTTTCTTTATCCATTAATCTTTTGATGGACACTTATTTTGTTTCCATATCTTGGCTATTGTAAATAGTAATGCATTGAATGTGAGGGCACAGGTAATCTCTTTAACATGGTGATTTTGTTTCCTTCAAATAAATACCCAGAAGTTGGACATTGCTGGATTCTATCATATTTCTATTTCTATCTTATTTATTTTAATGTTTATGGGGCGCCTGGGTGGGCAGTCGGTTAAGCGTCCAACTTCAGCCAGGTCACGATCTCATGGTCTGTGAGTTCGAGCCCCGCGTCAGGCTCTGGGCTGATGGCTCAGAGCCTGGAGCCTGTTTCCCATTCTGTGTCTCCCTCTCTCTCTGCCCCTCCCCCGTTCATGCTCTGTCTCTCTCTGTCCCAAAAAAAAATAAATAAATGTTGAAAAAAAAATAATCTATTAATGTTTATTTATGTATTTTTGAGAGAGTGAGAGAGAGCAGGGGAGGGGCAGAGAGAGAGGGAGACAGAGAATCCCAAGCAAGCTCTGCATGGTCAGTGCAGAGTCTGACATGGGGCTTGAACCCACAAACTACAAGGTCATGATCTGAGCTGAAGTCAAGAATCGGACATTCAGCGAACTGAGCCACCCAGGTGCCCCTCATATTTCTATTTTTAATTTTTTCAGGAACCTCTGTACTGTTTTCCATTTACAGTCCTACCAACAGTACACAAGGGTTCCCTTTTCTCTACCTCCTCACTAGCATTTGTTATCTCTTGTCTTTTTGATATAGCCATTGTGACAGGTGTGAGGTAGTATCTCATTGTGGTTTTGATTAGTATTTCTCTGATGACTAGTGATGTTGAGCATCTTTTCATATATCTGTTGGCCATTTGAATATCTTCTTTGGAACAATATTCGGATCATTTGCCCATTTTAAATTGGATTATTTGTTTTTTTGCTGTTGACTTGTATGAGTTCTTTATATATTTTGAATGTTAACCCCTTATCAGATAAATGATATGCAGATATTTTCTCCATTCAGTACATTGCCTTTTCATTTTGTTGATTTTTTTTTTAAGTGAGTCTGTAATTTTCATTCTTACCTACAATTACTGAAAGCACTTCCTTTTCACTGGAAAAATAATTAGATCGTATGGACAATGAACCCTGATTTTACTAAATTTGTACTCGGTTTTATAATCTCTCCCTAAAAAATATTTGTCAATTTCACATCCCTCTCAAAAGGGAGGTGTTCTAATGGGTGACATAGCTTAACAATAGACAGAATCACTGGAAGTTACAGGTGTTGTGAATTTCAACCTGTTACATTTGGAGCTTCCTGTTAGCATTATAGGACTCTTCTTCTCAGTGACTCACTGAGGACAGAGACATGTATTGTAACTGAATTTACACATTACAGCCTCTCAAAGTTATGGGAACCCTTTACTTACAGATTTGTATATAATTTTATGTAATGCTTTTCATTTTAAGGTGTGGGTTTTTTTTTTTTTAAATCTTAGTTTCAACTTGGAAAAATCATCATAAGCTGTTCTATTTAGCATAAAGTGATTGACTTTTAGCTCCTAAAATAGTTATTTCCAGCTCCCAGCTGCAGGTTTTTATGTCTGTTTGTCTGGTGGCTCTGTCTACAGAGATTTCCCACAGGTATCTTACATTCATCTTGCCTGAAAGTAGATCTTCCTCTTTGATTTCCTATTTTTATTGGACCATAGTTTTGGTGATTGGGAACCACTTTGCCTCCCTCTTTCAGTTGCTACTGAGAGACCTGGAAAGTTTTCTTCCTAAATAATATTTGGACCTGCCTTTCTCCATTCCCGATGGTGAAATGCTAGGTGAAATCTCTGTTGTCTCCTGTGTGAGTTATTGTAATGGTTTGATTCATTTTCCTGCCTTGCTCTTTGCAAAGCCATCCATTATATCTTCACTTTACTATCCCCGTTCCCTTGCCAAATCTTAACCCTGAATATGTAGTAAATAACCTCTGATAACGATGATGATCATCCATTTTCACTGATTCCACTCGTTCTCATTTTCAGTGAATGGTATCAAGAGATCTTGGGGCACCTGGTGGTTCAGTGGGTTAAGTGGCTAACTCTCTCTTGGTTTTGGCTCAGGTCATGTTCTCCTGGTTTGTGAGTTTGAGCCCTGCATCAGGCTCTGCACTTAAGTGTGGAGGCTGCTTGGGATTCTCTCTTCCCTCTCTCTCTGACCTTCCCCTGCTTGTGCCCTCTCCCCCTCTCAAAATAAACTTTAAAAAACTAAAAAAAAAAAAAGAAAGAAAGAAATCTTGTCACTGACTTCTTCAAACAATATTACAAAGTGGGTATTCCTTTTTGGAAAGTTTATTTATTTTTGAGAGAGAGAGATGCAAGCAGGGGAGGGGCAGAGAGAGAGAGAGGGAGACCCAAGATCCAAAGCAGGCTCCACGCTGTCAGCACAGAACCTGATGTGGGGCTCGAACTCACAAACTGTGAGATCATGGCCTGAGCCAGTCAGAGGCTTTGGCCTCCCAAAGTGGCTATTCCTATATTACAGAGGAAAAAGCTGAAGTTCAAAGAATGTAAGTAGTAAGATTCATAGTTAGTAATGGAACTAGGGTTGGACCCGAGTCAATCCTTCCAAGCACTTAACACTAAGCTGTCCTGCTTTCTCCCAGAAGATAACCCCATGAATCTTAGCATGTATGGATCCTCTACTTTCTGATCCCTGTTAACCTCTAAAGAGGTTAACTAGTTTCTTTCAGAAACTTTTCTTTCAGATCATACCAGACTACTAGTTTCAAACTTGAAATCTTTGTTGATGCTGTTTCTGAACACTCTTAGAGCTTCTTCCTATTTTTCCTCCTGATCTTTCAAGTCTTCCTATAAAATCACTTCTTGAATTGTTTCCCAGGTTGGATTGAGTACCCTTTCCTCTGTTTTTTTTTTTTTTTTATTACCCTCAGCATACCTCTGTCTTTGCTCCTGCTACATTGTGTGGGAAATTATCTGTTTCAGGATCTCTCTTCCCTTCTAGCTAGTTACTTTTGAAGGTTGTGGTCAAATCTTTGTATTTCCAGCACCCAGCACCTAGGAGAACATGTGGCACAGAGATGTTAAGCATTTGTTGAACCAAAACTGAACTGTCATGATCAAATTAGCCAGATACTCATTTTGGGGGGGGCGGGGGTATTATTAGCCCAGGCTGCGAGCACTGCCCTGACCTATTAGTAATGAGTCTCAGCGTGAGTAAGCCGTTTTGCCATGCTTTGAATTCCCAGTTTCTAAGCACAGAGAAAATGAGGCAAAGTAAGTAGTCATGTGAAATTAAACCCATGAAGAAGTTTTAAATGTTGAAAACATAGGTCAGTTTCATAGCTGATGCTACTTCCGCCGCTTCTGGCCCTAACATATGCTGTTCCCTTTGTCCAAAACACTTTCCTGTGTCTATACCCACTACCTTCCATGAGGACTTGTTACAAAATAAGTATTCAGTAATTAAAAAAATGACATAATTGATATACATGAAACTTATGGTTATGAAAAATAAGTACTTTCCCCCCTTCAAATGAGGGCACTGATTTGTAGACAAACTCATCATTGCATGTTATTTTGGTTTCCTGTAGAAGAAACACTAGTTTTCTTTTGCAGTATTTGGTAGTAAAATAAAATAATCATAGTTATTTTAATTGCTCCTTTTATTTCATTGTCTATAATTCTTTTGCATGGTGAAATGCAAGGAAGAAATGTTTATTTCAAAATTTATTTTTTTTAATGTTTTTATTTATTTTTGAGACAGAGACAGAGCATGAGCAGGGGGAGGGGCAGAGAGAGAGGGAGACACAGAATCTGAAGCAGACTCCAGGCTCTGAGCTGTCGGTGCAGAGCCCGACACGCGGCTCGAACTCATAGACTGCGAGATCATGACCGAGCTGAAGTCAGACGCTCAATGTACTGAGCCACCCAGGCGCCCCAGAAATGTTTGTTTCAATTAAGAATAATTATACACTAGGGGTGCCTGGGTGGCTCAGTTGGTTAATTGACTCTTGGTTTCAGCTCAGGTCATGATCTCGTGGTTCATGAGTTGGAGCCCCACGTTGGGCTCTACGCTGGCGGTGTGGACCCTGCTTGGGATTCTTTCTCTTTCCCTCTCTCTGCTTTTCCCCTGTTCTCTCTCTCTCCCTGTCTCTCAAAATAAGTAAATAAACTTAAAAAAATTTTTAAAGAATAATTATACACTATTCACCATGATATAAAATATTAAAAGGTAATTAATTCTATATATAGAGTGACTGGCAGTGACTCACCATTGCTTTGGTTTTGTTAACATAAATTAGTACAATTTTTTTCTCGCAGCCTGTTTTGCTGTGACTTTTGCTGCTAATTAACAGCTGTTATTTCACAAATTCACTCACAACTTTATGCATTATCCCCTTATTAGGGCTAATTGTGGTCTTGCTGCTGTTGAGTTATTCTCTAGCAGAGTAAGCCTATGATCCAATACAGAACAAACCGTGTTGTCCTGTTTCTTGGAAATCACAGGGTTTATTAACTGAGTAGATGTTAAATTCTAAGCCAAATTCAAATGAAGACTTATGAGTACTAACTTTGGTATCATTTTAATATCTCTTATATTTAATTTGTTTAGATCAGCATACACTGTTCTTAATGCATTTAAAGTTAGGTCTGGGGTTTCCTTATTCTGCTTTACATTCTTGGGGGCATAGTTCTTATCTTCTCACTTTGCCATGACTTTCAGTTCCTTGAGGCTTGTCTGTTGATATTCATAGCCTCTGAATGCATTTTTATTTACTTTTCCAAAAATTGTTGCTAATCATAGTGGGTGGATTTAGTAGTGCTTTTTCAGTTTTTCAGAGCATCAGGAAATCACTGGTGGTAGTTTATCCATTGTAATCGGTCTTTGCTATTTTGGTTTCTCCCACGGAACACTAGACGCCATGTTCCCTCATTATGCTGGAGTCCGTAGATTAGGCAAATCAATACTGACACCTGCATTGCTGAAGTCAGGTTTAAGCCACCTTCAAACTCCAGGATGACCACTATTACTTAGAGAAAGCAGCATGGTGGAGTGAAACAGACCTAGGAACTGGTCAAGAGACTTGGTTCTATCACTCAGTATCCTTGTGACCTTAAGCAAACTGCTTAACCTTAGTGGGGGTGGAGGGAGTGTCTTAATTTCTTTGTTTGTTATATTTGGGGGTAAGACTGGGTACTCCCCCACACTCTTTCCAATATGGGATGCCACTGGGCCACTGGAACTAGTGTATTCCTAGTCACCTTGCTTTAGTTGGAGGTCCAGATGGCAATTTTTTCCTTTTCTTTTCTTTTCTTTTCTTTTCTTTTCTTTTCTTTTCTTTTCTTTTCTTGAGAGAAAGCATGGGTAAGGGGGGAGAGAGAGAGAAACAGAGAGAGAATCTCAAGCAGGCTCCACGCTCTCAGTCCAGAGCCTGACACAAGGCTCCAACCCACAAACCGTGAGATCATGACCTGAGCTGAAACCAAGAGTCAGTTGCTTAACTGACTGAACCACCCAGGCACCCCCCAGATGGCAATTCTTGGCCCTATACTAGTTCATATCCGCTCATAGGAGGTAAAAGTTGACTAAAACTGAGGCACTAGTGTGAACCCCAATCATCTTGTGACCCTGGAAAGC
Organism: Prionailurus viverrinus; assembly: GCF_022837055.1. Classification (NCBI taxonomy): domain Eukaryota; kingdom Metazoa; phylum Chordata; class Mammalia; order Carnivora; family Felidae; genus Prionailurus; species Prionailurus viverrinus. The sequence continues at coordinate 80,303,280 of NC_062563.1, read as the reverse complement.
CTGTGGTCTCAGGAACTGTGATGCTTCCTAACTTGCTTCAGGTATGAGAGGGTCATCTTAGCTCAGCTCCACGGGTCCCAAAGCCAGGAAACAACATTCTGGAGATTTGAACACAGATCAAAATTCTTATCCTTCTTGCTGTGTCCATTGCTTCCTCCAGAGTAAAGACAAGAACTGTGATGATTTTATCATCTTTGAGGGATTAGAGATGTGGCATGTAAAGAGTAGAAATTACAGGAGGTACATAAAATGAAAGAAACCTCTGACAACTATCATGAACTTCTTTTCTTCCTGATTTTTCCAGATATCCTTGAACATAAAAGCCTATTTTTAAAAATATATAAAACAGGTATAGTGTAAAGAATAACTATAGGTCAAAATTCATGTGGCTACCACCCAGGTTAACAAATAGAACGTTGCCAGCACCCCAGAAACCTTGTGTGCCCTTCCCAGATCGAAACCCTCCCCCACTCCCCTGGAGGTAACCACCCATTGTAACTTCTGAGATAAGCATTTCCTTGTTTTTGTCATTACTGTTGTTGTGTTTTTGTGTTTGTTTTTGCAGTTTTACCTTCCTATGTATCTATCCCTACAAGTATAGTTTAGTTTTGCCTGTTTGGGAACTTTATGTAAATTAATCATACGTTCTGTATGTATTGTCTAGTGGTTTACTTCTTTTGCTTAGTATTATGTTTGTGAGATCAATCCATGTTGTCATGGACAACTAGAGTTCACTCATCGTCATTGCTTTATTTTACTCTGTTGTGTGAATAGACCACTATTTAGCCATCCCGTTATTGATAGGTATTTGGGTTGTTTCTGGTTTGGGGTTGTTACAAACTATATTATCTGGAACGTTTTTTGTACATGTCTTTTGGGGCACATCTGTAGGACTTTCTCTGGGAATATGCCTGCAAGTGGGTTTGCTCGTCAGAGGGTCTGCCTGTTTCCAGCCAACTGTGATTATTGAATTTAATTTTCATTGGAGCTTTTAACCCATACATCTTTAATGGAAATTTAAAGTCTTTTGTTCTCATCTAAAAAGGTTTGTCTTTCCTATAGAAAAATGCAAGAATGGCAGCAGAAAAGCATTATTCTAACACCCTAAAAGCAGTAGGACTATCTGATGAGTTTGTTTCAAAGAAAGGCCAAAGTAGAAAAATATTTGAGTACTTCAGCAATCAAGAGATGAAAAGTTTCACTGAAGATAAAGAAAGGTAACATATATAAGATGTCTAAATGGTTTACCTTTGAAATAATTCTTACCTACTGGAAAGCATAAAACTGTTCTGTATTTTTAAAAGATCTCTTAACCTAACATATGTGAATTGTTGTAAAACATTGATATTTTAACATTTGACACATTCAGAACATTACATGGTGATGAGGTATCTTGTTTTTAAAGCAGAATAATTTAAATTCTGACTGACATAAATAATGAAAATAGTTAAGATGCTTTCAAATGGAGTTTTGAGAGTCAATCAAGGTTTGAAATAAGTTAGTTCCCAGTTGACACTTTTATAGAGTTTTCTTGATAAATCGGAGTTCATACACTTGAGGAAGACTGACTACTTGATGGCATACATTGCAAAGAGTTTGTTGACCTTTAAACCAAATCATTTTTCCTGTGAAAGATTGATACATTTCTTCCTCCAGCCTTAATGAAGAAGAAAAAATAGAAGAAGGAGAGAATGGGAAAGAAAATTATTTTATTGATACCAACAGCCAGGATTCTTACAAGGAAAAAGAGGAAGCTGATGAAGAGAGTGGAGAGGAGAAATCTGTCAAGGAGTAACATGGAATCAGTAGGGTCTCCTGTCTGAGCCCCTGCAGTCAATTACAGTCTTGGGCATTAGCATCCATGCTCGTGGTGTTCAGAACATCAGTGGGAACCTTGTGATATGTACAGGGCTCTTGAGCAAAGTCATGTATAGCCTGAAAAGGCCAAATCCAGCCAAATGAATGGTTTTTGGGTCAGTTAGAGTAAAGCTTTGGCTATTCAGGTTTTTTAATCGCTACATATAGTCTGTGTGTAACTTTGATCTCACTTGTATTTTTAAAAAGCATTTGAGAATCACAGCTGTCACAAACTGATTAGTTATAAAAATATATGTTACTTCCTTATTTGGGGTGGAAAAAAATGGCTTAGCATTGAGAGCAGAGAGAAGTATTGGCTTTTGGTGATTTGAAAACATTTTTCTCGGAAGCCTGAATCAATAAATATCTTAAAATTACACTATTTGCCCATTCTTTTCCTCTGCAATACATCTCACAAAATGAATCCTCACACTTGTTTTACTGGGTATTTTAAGTCTTATCTGAGCCATTTTTTTAAAAATAATAAAATACAGAAAAAATACATACTTGCAAATTTGCATACATTTCTGCACTGAGAGTTTGCTGTTAAATTATCCACACTATATCATTACTTTTTATTTTTATCCCTAGTCTTATTCCAAATTATTTTTGATGTGTAAATTATTGGAAAAGTTTTTATATCAGGTATTTTTTTAATTCTGTGTATTATGATGGAAATAATTGTAAGCATCTGAGTTATAATCTTAATTGAAGGTAAATATCAACCCTGTTGTGTATATGATGAAATTGTGCATAATAACTTGTTCAAGGAAAATCTCCAAAGAAATTCATGTTTAACTCTTTTTTATTTTATTATTAAAAAAATAATTTTTTAAATGTCTTATTTATTTTTGAGAGAGCACAGTCAGGGAGGGGCAGAGACAAGGGGACAGAGGATCTGAAGTGGGCTCTGTGCTGACAGCAGCGAACCAGATGTGGGGCTTGAACTCACGAACCTTGAGATCATGACCTGAGCCGAAGTAGGACGCCCAACTGACTAAGCCACCCAGGTAACCCCAGATTTAAAAAAAAAAAAAATTTTTAATGTTTATTTATTTCTGAGACAGAGAGAGACAGAGCATGAGTGGGGGAGGGGCAGAGAGAGAGAGGGAGACACAGAATCCGAAACAGGCTCCAGGCTCTGAGCTGTCAGCACAGATCCCAACGTGGGGCTTGAACTCACAGATCGCAAGATCATGTTCTGAGCCGAAGCCGAACGCTCAACCAACTGAGCCATCCAGGCGCCCCAAGGTACCCCCAGATTTAACTCTAATACTTGACCCAGTTGTTCTCAAATTTATATACACAATTGCAGACATATTTTGTCTTTCTGTAATTATGGTAACTTGAGTTTATGAATCTATCATTTTTCCTCTCTAAGCAAATTTTTGTTTTAAAACTTCAAACCAGACATAAAGATGTGATAGGATAAGACATTTTCTTTTCTAAAAACAACCTCCTTTAAAGAGGATGAACTAGGGGCGCCTGCATGGCTCAGTGAGTAAAGCTTCCGACTTTGGCTCAGGTCATGATCTTGCACTCTGTGAGTTCAAGCCCTGTGTCAGGCTTTGCGCTGGCAGCTCAGAGCCTGGAGCCTGCTTCAAATTCTGTCTCCTTCTCTCTCTGCCCCTCCCTGACTCATGCTCTGTCTCTCTGTCTCTCTCTCTCTCTCTGTCTGTCTCTCTTTCAAAATTAAACATTAAAAAAAAAATTTTTTTTAAAGATGAACTAATTAAGGTGTATAGAATAGCAGTGATTCCCAACTGGAAATTTATGCTTTTAATTAAGAAATAAAGTGATTTTTCTCAAGGGCACATGTTTACTTATAATCCCTTTCCTATCATTTGTTCCAAAACTATTTGTCACTATAATTAGATTGTAAACTCTTTGAGAGTTGGCACCATTTTAAAATTCATTTTGTATTCCTTTAATATTTTGTACAGGATTGTGCATATGGTAAGCACTTAATAAAGGCTTGAATAAGTAGATGAATATGGTTTTTAATTATAATTATTTTGGCATGAGTACACAAGGGATTTAAAGCATCTCCCTTCTAATTTATTGAAAGCCTGTGAAACACAATCCACATGTTGTAATATTTAAAACATGACTTGCTTCCAAGGATTTTCTCCTCATTCTGTCCCTTCTCAGTTTCATGGGGACACTGTGGGACTTGGTTTTAGTACCAATGTTCAGCTTTCTTTTCTTTAAAAATGGGAATAATGTCTATTTGGGTAGCTGTAGGAGGGACTGGATGAAATCATGTATGGAAAAAGCTCTTTGGAAACCAGGCTACTCAAATGATAATGTCAGAAGACAGAATATTCCTGAATAAACTTTTAACTTTAACTAACCATACTTTTATTTCAACTAGCTACAAAATGATTTAAGTATTGTATTAGAAATGATGTTTGGGGGTGCCTGTCTGGCTCAGTCAGTGGAACGTGCAACTGTTGATCTCAGGGTACGAGTTTGAGTCCCATGTTGGGTGTGGAGATGACTAAAAACAAATAAACTTGAAAAAAAAATGTTTGAGCCATTTTTTTAAAGACAGTAGTCTGGTAAACATGGAGCCAAACTTAAAAGACACTGACAGTTTCAAATCTGTATGTAAAATCACAATTTTTCTTTTAGAAGACATCAAATTGATAGCTGCTGGAAGATTTCTTTAGTGTGTGGCATTACACAGTGATGGGCACAAATCAGTCTTTAAAAGTATATATATATAAATTTTGTTTGTTTATTTTTGAGAGAGAGCAGGGGAGGGGCAGAGAGAGAGGGAGACAGAATCAATCTCTGGCAGACTCTGTGCTGCCAACACAGAGTCTGACGTGAGACTTGAACTCAGAAACTGTGAGATCATGACCTGAGCTGAAAACAAGAGTCAGACGCTTAACCAACTGAGCCACCCAGGTGCCCCACGAGTCAGTCTTAATGATTAAGTCAAATATAGTTTTCACGTGGTAGGTAACTGGAAATGTTGTGCATTTGGATCATCAGAATTTGCTCCACAATTCTATTCACTTATAGTATTGTCTGTTATTCATGATTAGCCTAGCATCAAGGTGATCTTTTCCCCTTAAATAAGAAGAATATTACTGGGTTACCTACTGACCTCAAACACATATTTCTTCAGAAGAAATCATCTGGGTAACGGAGGATTAAGTGATTCTCTCTCTCTGTATATATATATATATATATATATATATATATATACACTTAATATAATTAATATACTTAAATATACATACTAAATTTTTATATTCATATAATATATAGTATATTTAAATTTATACTGTGTATACTGCATGGCACACACATACGTAGATGTATATGTATGTAGAAAAATTAAGAAATTTTAGCCACCCCTGGTGGCTCAGTCAGTTGAATGTCACACTTCAGCTCAAGTCCTGACCTCATAGTTCATGAGTTCAAGGCCTGCATCAGGCTGGCTGCTGTCAGTGTGGAACCTGCTTTGGATCCTCTGTCCCCCTCTCTCTCTGCCCCTCTCCCACTTGCGCTTGCTCTCCTCTCTCAAAAATATATTTTTTTTAATTACTTGTACTCCCTTTATTAGACTATACAATAAAACAAATTCACATACCTTTAAGGATACCAGGCATTCTATCCATGGACAATATTTTTAAAGTTACCTCTAATAATTTGAGAGTAGCAAAGATTTCAATATTTAGACCTAGGCAATAAAAATCATAAGTGTTGGGGTACTTGGGTGGCTCAGTCGGTTGAGCATCCAACTTCAGCTCAGGTCATGATCTCACAGCTTGTGAGTTTGAGCCCTGTGTCGGGCTCTGTGCTGACAGCTCGGAGTCTGGAGCCTGCTTCAGATTCTGTGTTTCCCTCTCTCTCTGCCCTTCCCCTGCTCATGCTCTCTTTCTGTCTCAAAAATAAATAAACATTACAAAAAAATTTTTTTATAATCATAAGTGTTAAAATATTGCCTTACTGCTTAAAAAAAAAAATTTTTTTTTTTTACCCTTCTCCACCATCATATGCCTATTTGTAGATGTGTGTTCTCAGTGGTTGTTTCAGAAGGAAACAACGTCTTATGAAATGAACTTTTAGTCAGCAAAATTTTATCAGTATATTAAGGTCTAAAGAAAGTGATTACCTTGTCCTAAATGCTCTAGGTATTCTCAATTTTTACAGCTTATGAGTTGTCCTGATGTGGTCTGTGGTTGGCCAATTTACCTGTATCATCTTTTAGAAAAGTTAAAAGGGTAATTTTCATAGACATTTTTTTGTTTCTTTCTACAGAGGAAAATAATCCAGGGTCCCAGTATACAGTATGTTCTTTTAATTCTACTTTAAACAAAAATCCCAATATCCAGAATCTGCTTAGCAACTAATATAGATTGAATAAATGAAAGAACAAAACCATGGTTTGTAAGATTTCCTAACACTGAAAGCAGATATGTTAATATTTAGAATATCTACTTCTCTGGTTATTTTGTTATTTTTTTAGTCTTTCTTATTTTATTGTAATAAGGTCTATGTTGAGCTCTGTATAAGTTTAAGGTATACAGCATAATGACCTCCATATATTGTGAAATAACTACCACAATAAGTTTAGTTAACACTCATCTCATATGAATACAAAAAAAAAAAAAAAGTTTTTTTTTCTTTGTGTTGAGAACTTTTAGGATTTACCCTCTTAGCAACATTCAAATATACCATATAGTACTGTTAACTATAGTCACCATATGCATTATATCCCCAGTACTTATAGCTGGAAGTTTGTACATTAAAATTTTTTTTTAATATTTATTTATTTTTGAGAGAGAGAGAGACAGAGCATGAGTGGGGAAGAGGCAGAGAGTGAGGGAGACATAGGATCTGAAGCAGGCTGCAGGCTCTGAGCTGTTAGCAGAGAGCCCAACACAAGGCTCGAACCCACGAGCCATGAGATCATGACCTGAGCTGAAGTTGGACACTCAACCGAGCCACCCAGGTGCCCCTGGAAATTTTGTACCTTTTGACCAGCTTTCTCCAGTTCCCCTACCATCTACTTTTGTCCTTTCTGTAAAAACCAAGACTTTGTGGTGTTTACCAAGTTCTAAATCTCAATAAGAGAAGGAGATAAAAGTTTGAGAATAAAAATAATAAAATCTGACATATAACTGTCAAGAGTCAAGAAATAATATACGTGTTTATATTTAACTCTGAAAAGATGGTATTACCAAAAAGTGGTAGCAGAATTTGCCTCTGGAAACAGTCTGGGTGTGGGCAGTGAAAGCCTTATTTTTTTGTTTTGTTTTGTTTTCCTTTTCAAAATATGTTGAAGAAAAATATAAATGAGTCTTTATCCTTGTTCGAAGGGATTTTCTAGTCATAGATTTAGAGTATCCTGGTATCAAGAAAAGAGTAAAACACCTATCTTTTCTTGGTACTAAAAAAAAAAAAACTTTATTATAAAATATTTTGGGCATATACAAAAGTGGAGTGAATGGTCACAAACCCCACATCCCCATCAGCCAATTGTCAATAATTATCCACTCACAATTATTTCTTCTATACTCCCATCCACTACTCCCTAATTGTTCTGCAGCAAATCATAGTCATATTTCATGTGTACATATTCCAGTATGTATCTTGAAAAGGTAAAAACTCGGGGCACCTGGGTGGCTCATTCGGTTAAGCATCTGACTTCAGCTCAGATCATGATCTGAGCTTTGTGGGTTTGAGCCCCGCATCGGGCTGTGTGCTGACAGCTCAGAGCCTGGAACCTGCTTCAGATCCTTTGTCTCCCTCTCTCTATGCCCCTCCCCTACTTGCACTGTGTCCCTCTCCCTCTCGAAAATAAATAAACATTTTTTCAAAATTAAAAAGAAAAGGTAAAAACTCTCCCTGTAAAATAATTCTCATGCCTTAACACACATACAAAATGCATAATTCCTTAATACCAGTTATCTACTAGTGTTCACATTTAACCTATTGTCTTACACATTTTATAGTCTATTTGAATCAGGATCCAAACACTGCAGTTGGTTAATAAGTCTCTGAAGTCTCTTTTAAATACATCTCTTTTTTACTTACAATTTTGTTGGTGAAAAGACCAGGTCCTTTTTTGTCCTGTAGAGTATCCCACTATGAATTTTGTCATTTAATGTGTTCCTCTGTTCTTTGTAAATTTTTTTAATGTTTTTATTTATTTTTAAAAGAGAGAGCATGGGCATGGTAGGGACACAGAGAAGGAGACACAGAATCTCAAGCAGGCTCCAGGGTCCAAGCTGTCAGCACAGAGCCCAGTGCGGGGCTTGAACTCGTGGACTGTGAGATGCTGACCTGAGATGAAGTTGGACACTGAACTGACTGAGCGACACAGGCACCCTTGCTCCTTTGTTCTTTGTCTTTCCTGTAAATTAGTAGTTACATCTAGGCTTGATCAGATTCATATTTGATGTTTATTTAATTTGAGAGAGAGTATGTGTGCGTGAGCAAGGATGGGCAGAGAAAGAGGGAGAGAGAGAGAATCCCAAGCAGGCTTCATGCTGTCAGCGCAGAGCCCAATGCTGGGCTCCATCCCATGAACTGTGAGATCATGACCTGAGCCAAAATCAAAAGTTAGATGCTCTACTGACTAAGCCCCATATTTGATGTTTTTGACAAGAATACTTCATAGGTGGTAGTGATAGCTAATGATCTTTCCTTTGGCAATGTGATCCACCATTGCTGATTGTTGCTACAATTCCTCATGCCATTGTCTCTTCACTTGCTTTGGTTATCTGAAGATCTCATCTCTGGTAGATTCCTTAGGGGAGGGCTTATGGAGGGAATATTCTCTGATTCCTTAACATTTTCGCAACTGCTTGTCTATGGTGTTTATATTTGAAAATCAATTTGGCTGGATATAAAAGCTTTATCTCATAAAGTGTCTTAAATATGTCTCTGTTGTCTTCTGGAATAAAATATCATATGGTCTGATAGAAATCTTATTTTCTTGCCCTTGCATATAACTTTGTCTTTTTGCCTGATAGCCAAAGTTTTTGTTTTCGTTGAAGTCCAGTACTTTTACTATACTGCGTCTCAGTGTTGGCTTCCTGACCCAGTTTCCCCAGGTATATGGTGTGCCTTTTTCTTTTTTTAAGTTTATTTTTTTTAGTAACCTCTGTACCCAACCTGGGGCTCAAACTCACAACAACTCAAGAGTCACATGTTCTTCTGACTGACCCAGCCAGGTGCCCCTGTGGTGTACCTTTTTAGTATTTAGTTTCAAGTCTTCTTCTGTCTCAGAGAAATTTTCTTGGATTATGGTTTTTAATATTTTTTCTATTCCATTGCTTTAAGAACCTCTTTATACAGGTGCCTGGATGGCTCAGTCAGTAGAGTGTCCTGCTCTTGATTTTGTGATCCCAGGGCCTTGGGATCAAGCCCCCTTTTGGGCTCCATGCTGAGCATGGAACTTGCTTAAGATTCTCTCTCATGCGCTCTCCCTGTGTCCCTCTTGCCCACTCTCTCAAAAAGAAAGGGAAAAAACCTCTTTATATATGTTGGTGTGTGGGTGTGTGTGTGTGTGTGTGTGCGCGCGCACACACCTTCTAAAGATTTCATTTCTTCATGAATTTTTTATTTTTTTCTCCAGTTTATTTTTAACATTTTTCTCATTTTTATTTCCTATTTATTTTAATACATTTTTCAAGATTTTATTTTTAAGTAACCTCTACACCCAACACAGGGCTCAAACATACAACCTCAAGATCAAGAGTCACATGCTCTCCTGACTGAGCTAGCCAGGTGCCCCTTAACACATTATTTTTTTGTATTTATTCTCTCTAGTCTTCATTTTTGAAATGATTGTTTTCATTTACTTCTGATCTTTCCTGGGTGTTTAACCTTTCTTTTAAAATCTTTTTTCATATCACTTTATTTCAGAATTTTTCTCATTGTAATTAATATTTTCTCTTATAGCTTTTAGCATTTTCTTTTAGCTCATTCTGAAATATGATGGCTATAGTTTTCATTTCCTTTGTGGAAATGAAATGTGTATTTTTTTCTCATGTGCCTTTATCGTCCAAAGAGACATTATTCTTCTCTTGTTCTTTTATTTAAAATGAAACAAAACAAACAAACAAAAAAAACTTTGAATAGGATTCAATTGTGATCCTTTTCCTTTGCTAATATTTTAAGTGACATGAGTTATACCATACTCTTAGAAGAGAGAAGCAACTCAGGACAGCTTTTCTAGCTTCTGTTAAGAACTGTGCAGGGTCTAGGATTTTACCCTTCTTATATGTTAATGAGTCAGCATGTCACAATTTCACGGATGTTGACAGAAGACATGAGAATCCTGGGTCAAAGACAATGGACTGTTACTCATGGTGCAAGCAATAGCTGAAGTGTCAGCATGATGTTCATTTGAGCTGGCTCCCTTTGTCCCCAAGTTCCATGGGGAAGACGCAGAGGGACCATTCTGTGTACCTTCACATTGTGGTAGCCCGTGTTATAAGAGAAAAACACTGACATTGGGGGAGTTGCAACTTTTTTAGTAGGTGGAAACAAGACTGTAATTTGTCTGGAGGTAGAGGTGGGAGAGACATTACTTCACCCCTCAAGGTTGCTTACTGCAAACAAAACCCTGAGAAAATGACCCGGGTAAAGAGTGGTCAGGACGCTGCATTCTGGCATGTCTAGCAAGAATGTGTTTGGACTCAGGGCCCGGGGCAGATCGCCTCCTCCAACAGATTTAAACTCTGTTTGTATGATATTATTAAAATAAAATAAGGGCTTGAATTCTCTGAGATTTTCTACTCTGCTTACCCATGAGCTTCTATCTGGATCTTCTATTTCCTTTGCTCCCGTTGTCCCTGCTCATAAAAATTTCCCCTCGGGCTCCTGGCTGGCTGAGTCGGTAGAGCATAGGACTCGGGGTGGTGAGTTCAAGCCCCACATCAAGGGTAGCGTTTACTTAAATTTTTTTCTCCTCAACGTGGGACTTTTTCCTGGGAGGATCCTTTGGTCATATCGGGCCCGCAAATCACTCCAGCATTCTCAGACCTTCCTGTCATCTTCGTACTTACCTTCATATGGGAGCCTGCAAATTCTGTCCTCATTTCTTGTGCTGTTCTCAGAACAGCCTGCTCAATTGTCAGGTAAGTACCTGATGGCAATTTTAGGACTCTCAGATCCTCAGTGCTTTCAAAAGTGCCTTTGACTTCTCTACTTCCTTTTACAGTCTTCCTAACAACACGAGGTTCTTTTTCCATTTTGGAATCTGTGACTGTATCTTATCACCTGATTTTATTGTAGATGTTAGCTGAAGGTTTTTGGTTTTGTCATTGTCTGTTTATATGGGTGGATACGGTGGGGGGGGGGCGCCTGGGTGGCTCAGTCGATTGAGCGTCCGACTTTGGCTCAGGTCATGATCTCATGGTTTGTGAGTTCTAGCCCTGCGTCGGGCTCTGTGCTGACAGCTCAGAGCCTGGAGCCTGCTTTGGATTCTGTGTGTCCCTCTCTCTCTGCCCCTCCCCCACTCACACTCTGTCTCTCTCTTTCAAAAATAAATAAACATTAAAAAAAAATTTTGTGAGTGGATATGGAAAGATTTAAACACTAGACTACTGCCACTACCTCTTCTCCAGTCCCATTTTCTCTGTGTACTTTTTGAACTGTTTGATTTTTTTTTTTTTACTGTATTACTTAGAAAAAAATAATTAAAAGTAGATACTGGACTGGAGTAAAAGTGTTGGTCACCTTTTACCACTGAAATGAAATGAAAGATGGTGATAAATTCCAGTGCTATAGGTAACAAGCAGAGAAGGGAGATGAGGGGGAGCTCAAATTTATTTATTTATTTTTTAAATTAATTTTTTTTTTTTTTTTTTTTTGAGAGATTGACAGAGCATGAGCTGGGAAGGGTCAGAGAGAGAGGGAGACACAAAATCCAAAGCAGGCTCCAGGCTCTGAGCTGTCAGCACAGGGCCTGACATGGGGCTCGGAACCACAAACTGTGAGATCATGACCTGAGCCGAAGTTGGACACTTAATGGACTGAGCAACCCAGGTGCCCCTCAAGCTACAAATTTAAATGAGGTGGTTAGACTGTGTGACCTTCAAACAAAAGCCTGAAAGGGTAAGGGGTGGCTCGGGTTTTCAGCCGGGAAAGTACTGCAGGTAGGGAAGAGCCAGTGCAGAGCTCTTGAGTGGAGTGTGCTTGGATGTTTGAAGAACAGCCAAGAGGCCAGGGTGGCTGGAGCAGAGGAAGAGGACGAAAAGGCTGGAGATGAGATCAGAAAGACATGGGGCAGGGGGTGGGGCACAGAGAAGGAGGGGATCTTGGAAGCATTGAGTGAGATGGGGAGCCACTGGGTAAATGACATGACAGCATTTAGGGTCATTCTGCAGCTGGATGAGAGTGGTCTGTAAGTGGCAAGGGTAAAAGCAGGAAGGTCACTTATGAGACTTTGTAAATAGCCCACAGTGCAAATCCAAGTGTGTCTAATTTCAAAGCCAGGTCTTCTTCCATTATGTACCAAAGCGCTCATAAGGGAGATTCTTACTTCTAACGTATGGGCTGTTATTTTTTCCCCCCAAAATGGCTTATTTTCCCCCCAGAATGGCTTATTCTATTACAAATAAGCCATGAAAATATCCTTTTAAAAGAAAAACAAAAATCCTGTTAAGACCCACTGATGAGTTTTGAGTATATAATTTTTCCATCAGAAACCATTTCTCAAAAAGAAGGATAACTGACTTGCTTTAGTGATAGCACTGAGAAATTCAAACCAGCCCCTACACCTCTGTCCACTAGGGACTGAAAGCAGCAGGCGGACCATTTTGTGAAGGTTATTTTTTGTAGTTGCTACAATTAGAAGATAACTATTAGGTTGTAGACATGGTCATGAAATAATGATATTTTTCCAAAAAGAGGGTAGGGTAGAAACTGCCAATTGTTTGGCCAAGTATTTTCCCTTTCTTCCTAATTATTAGTCCCCTACTTTTGCTGGAGGTGGCAATATGCCCAGGTGAAAATGAGACAAAACAGAATCATATTTCCCAGCCTTCCTTGCAGCTAGGTGGTCATGTGATACCATCCTATGCAGAGAGAAGTGAGTGGGTTTTTAGGAAAGGCCTTCAGGAGAGAAAGATTTGGTTGGCTTGGCCATTTGCTCTTTGCCTTTTCTCTTTTTCTTCTTCTCCCTTCCTGGAACTTGAATGTGATGGTTAGAGCCAGCATAGTCATCATCGTATCATGAGGAAAAAGCCAAGGATAATCTGAGAAACTCGGGTCCTCACACCTTTAAGCCACAGCATCAACTAAGCAACTGCTAACCTCAAGATGCCGTGTTACTCTTGTTTAAGCCTTGTTGTTTCCTGTTTAAGCCTCAGTCATTTGGGTTTTGTCTTAACTGTAGCAGAACACAGTTCCTAATTCAAGAGATATACCCAACCCACCATTAAATATACTATGAAAAGAAGTAACATTTCTGAATTGCCACAAGCTACAAATGCCTGTGATGTTAAACATGTACACTGAGGTCAATATTTTACTTCTGCTTGAAGAATGCTTGCTTTTTTCCAGGAAGAAAAGTATTCCCCATGTTTATCTTTGAGAGAAGAAATGCAAAACAGGAAATCAACATTACGAAGAAAAACAATAAGGGAGCCCTTCTCAAACAAATATTTCCCTTCCTCCTGAATTATTATTTTTTAAGTAATCTCTATGCCAAGTGTGGGGCTTAAACTCACGACCTGAGATCAAGAGTCGCCTGCTGTGCCGACTGAGCCAGCCAAGGTGCCCCTGATCATCCTGAGTTATTAATAAAGAGAAGCATGGTGTATTTTATTATGGAAATAAGCTATCCTGCGGCGCTGTAATAATGCTCAGATGGATTGAGTAAGCCACAGTGTCCTTTTGCCAACCTTAAACGTTATGTTCCTAAAAACCATGCCAAGAGAAAGTGTGGATGAGGGACTGAAATACTTCATGAGAAACATGGAGACAGAGGAACCAAAATAGGCCAGGAGGAAGCCAAATGAAGTACATTTCTAAAAATGTTCACCAATATAAAACAGCCCACTAAATAAAGGTAACATCAATGACATTATGAACATATTCGTGGAACTAATAATGAGTGCCATACAATTCATTTTCTTTGTTATTCCTTGCACGTCAAGACATTTTCAGAACTTCTCTTTGTCCTATATTTTTGATGAGATCTTGTCAATTTGCTTTATTCTCGGGGGAGTGGAGAGAAATTGTATTTTGCCTCAGCATTTCTTTCTCTCACAAGGAGACTGTGAACCAATATTTCATGCTGTTCTGCTGTTAGTTCCACCTCTTTCCAACCTCCCTAGTTTCTGATCCCAGACCACCTGGGTGAGTTCAGTAGTTGAGAAGGCTCTCCAGGCCCTACCATCACTTCTGGAACCACTTGGAAAGTAGACATTTTAAGAAAGGAGGAAAGGAGAGTTTAAAAGCAGCAAATAAGAAACAAGAATCTTTTTGTTTGTATAACTGTAGTTTTTAAAGTATTTCACATTATATCAATGGATTTTCATATCCAACTTGTGGGGCAGGTAGAGTATCCTTTCCATTTTGCAGAGGAAGAAATTAAATAACCCAGGCAATATTATGCAACTAGTTAATGACAAAACCTGGACCAGAGTCCTCTGCTGGGTCAACTGCCCTACCCTAAGCTTTAAGGAATGTTACCCTCAAAACAGAAGACACAATCAATTCATGTTCCAAGTTGACTTAGAAACAGAACAATAGTTTTGTTCAAGGAAGGTACAGGTTTTTTTTGGTCTATAGAATAGATCCCGCTTAAGGTATACAGGAACTTGTGTGTTCAAAAGCTTCAGAATCTAGAAAATTACACATTACCCCAAATGTAATGTTAGGTAAAAGTAAGAAAGTTGTTACAGTCATGATATGAAAACTATCAGGAGGAATTATTGAAAAACTTATTACTTTAAAAAGTATCCTAGGTGGCGCCTGGCTGGCTCAGTTGGTGGAGCATGCGACTCTTGATCTTGGGGTCGTGAGTTCAAGCCCCGTGTTGGGCATAGAGATCACTTATAAACTTTATTTATTTATTATTATTTTTTTATTGTGCTATACTTTTTTTAATATGAAATTTATAGTCCTATTGGTTTCCATACAACACCCAGTGCTCATCCCAAAAGGTGCCCTCCTCAATACCCATCACCCACCCTCTCCTCCCTCCCACCCCCCATCAACCCTCAGTTTGTTCTCAGTATTTAGGAGTCTTTTTTTAAAAAGTATACTTCATGTTCATGGTAAATACTCTCAATAATATAGAAGGGTCTAAGTTTTTAAAACAGCTTTGTGTGTACTCTTCCAGAAATGTTACATATATTTATATAAATATTCTGTAATATATTCTATAATGTATAAATTCTATATTATATCCCATGGATGATGTCAGATTTTGTATATACCTGCCAACATCTGCATCATTCTCAGAAATGTCACCTCTTTGCAGACCACCTGTCCTTTCCCAGACCTCTTAGACTTCAGACCTGCACTGCCTCATCCCGAGACTCCACTCTTCCACCTCACTTAGAAATACCAAAATCATTCATTTGCACCCCACACTATGAAGACCACAACTGCTACTGACCTCTACCTTAGTTGCTACATCTCTTTTCTGTTTACATCTTTCCAAATGTTGTCAAGGTCTATCTACATTCATCCCCACTTGCTTCTTTTCTTGCTTTCTTTGTTCTTGTGGTTTTATACTTGTTTTATTCCTTTAATGCCATTTTGGTGGAGTTTCAGGAGATGGCCAGAGAATTTCTCCTTCCGTAATATTTTTCTCTTCTCTTGGGTATTGTCCTGGTTTTCTGCTTTCTTTGCCCTCTTTTGTATCCATAGGTGATACTGTCCTTTCCCATAGTATCTACAGTTGAAAACTCTCAAATCTGTACCTCAATCTCAGACCCCTCTCCAGAGCCTTACCTTTTCATGACTCAAATACATGTCAAATGCAACATGTCCAAAACTAATTCAGATTTTCTTGCTTTTCCATTAGGTGGCATTGCCATCCTCCCAGTTGCTCAAGTTAGAGACCTGGGAATTTTCATCCTTGGTTCCTGCTTTTTTCTCTCTTACCTCCTATATCTGGGCCTTCAGCAAGTCCTACTGGAACTCCCTCCACAATATATCTGAGATCACGTTGCTTCTTTCTATTTCCACTGCTCTGGCTCTAGTCCAGATCATTGTCACCTCTCTCCTACAGCAGTGGAATGCAGCCTTTTATGATTGTGGGCCCTATGAGGAAAAGGAATCTCCATCCCCATGCATCTCCAATGTATTTTCATTTTTATATAACTTTACATTTAAATATTACATTTCATTTCATACTTACAGCTTATAAATATTTTTTTATATTTTTTTTCAGATTTTATTTTTAAGTAATCTCTGTACCCAACATGGGGCTTGAGTGTAAAACCTCAAGGTCAAGAGTTGCATGCTCTACAGACTGAGCCAGCCAGGTGCCCCTATTTTATATATTTATATTTTTATATAATGTTTATCATGTGTGCTACTATGCTAACATATAATTATGAAACGTGTACAAATAGATATTTAAAACATTAAGATTAGAATATAACATTCTAAAAGTAATTTTTTAATGTAATAATCATGTAAAAACTTTTGCTCTGTGAGAGGAAGGTGATTGAATATGGTTCCTTATTTCTGGAAATGTTGGTTGAATACTTGGTGACAAAACAATTTAAAAGATTGGTTCCAAGTTGAGTGCATCTCAGTGCTGGGCTTAAATTTCTGTCTTGCTAAGAAAGATACCCTGTAAGGCTCAATACTCAGTATCCAATATTCACATATGATAAATTTTGTTATTGTATTACAGTGGATATGACTCCTTATTTCACTAGTCTTCTTGATAATTTTGAATTTTTTGGCTTACTCTAAGAAAGACTGATGAGATCACCATTGTTTTTGCCCCCTTATGTGGCTGATTAAGAGATCATATTAGGTACAAGGGAAACACTCTGGTATTTTCTTGTTCCTTTGTACTTGTGTTAAGAGTATTATCCTTAATTGGAGGTTTCTTTGCAGGATTTTCTTTTAAAGCTGCTTGTCTGTTTTGTGAGGCTTGGTTTTGGAAAGCAGCTAATATAATCTATGAAGCTACCTAACAGTGCACACACAAACTAAGACACATAGCCATAAGTTCCACGTGAACAAAATTTTTAAAAATATTTCTATATTTTTTGGGAGAGCACAAGCGGGGGAAGGGCAGAGAGAGAGGGTCAGAGGATCCGAGGCGGGCTCTGCACTGACAGACAGGCTGACAGCGGCAAGCCGATGTGAGGCTTGAACTCAGGAACTACGAGATCACAACCAGAGCCAAAGTCAGATGCTCAACAGAGTGAGCCACCCAGGTGCCCCACATGAACAAAATTTAAAGGTGCTGTCCCATTGCAGCTCTAGGTGTCCAAGGACCAGACCATGTGAGGAGCCGATGACAATCCACATATTAAGTTTTGGTAAAGCTTTATTTCTTTTTAAGACAAAATTAGTAGAAATTTTCTAGCAGTAGTTTCTCTCTGCACCTGTGGGGCGTCTTGTTCTCCCCCCATTCCAGTGTGTGCATCCCATTTTGGAAGTGACTAGTCTGGGCCCCTGCTTTCTCTCTTGCTCTGGCTGTCAGTGTGGCTGGCATAAAGAGTGATTGTAAGAATGTGGTTGCCAAGCAAATGGGGCAGACCATGAAGAGCCACTTGTTCTAAGTCAAGGAGGGTGCGCATATCATCAAAGTTGCTGATAAACCCAGTTGACAATGGGGCAGCGTAGAGGTAGGGTCAACCAGAGCTCCCCAGTCCACCCCTGATCCTGGTGATAGGGATTTGGGCAAAGAATGAAAAGATGCCTTTGTTGCCATTCAAGGTCAGAGTGCTTTAATGTGACCCAGGCAAGGGGGAGGGCAAATAGAAAGTAATGTGATGAGGAAATATGCCGATAGGAATAAGACTTCTTTGTGGGTCTTTAGAAGAACATGTGTCTTTAGGTGTGGAGAGGTGTCTGAGTCTGTGCTCTGGAAAAAGCCAACGTGGAATGGATCCAGAGCTTATCCCTCCTCAAGAGGTGGGCGTGGGAGAAGAAGCAAAGCCCGAGTTCCCCTTTCCTCTTTGTAGATCTGGAAGAAATGGGATTAAGGGCTCAGGAGAAGACACTGATTTTCAGGAGAAGCCCAAGGATGCAAAATTTGCAAGACAGAAGAAAGAAGGTGATAGGAGTTCCATTATTTTTTCTTGGGAGTACTGCTTTGCCTTGGGTAACAGAGGGTGTAGGAGAGAAGAAGGGACAGAAAATAGGGAGAGGTTAAAGGAGGGACTTTGGGAAATAAGGGAAAGAAAAGCTGAAGAACCAACATTTACAGATCCAAGACAGCATGGCTTAGGGCCTGATTTTCCATTCCCTGCTCTACTTTACTTGGAAAAGAACCTTCTAAACCTTGTCAGGGGCTCTCTGTGTGTGTTTTTCCACCACGGAGGTAATCTATAAACACTTGCCAAAATTCCTCAGTTAAGCCTAATTTAGTTCTTTCTCCCCCCTGCCCCCACCATCTCCCTTAAGAAAAATAATATGGTAGAATTTTCAGGACAGCATGAGACCTAGAGACCAGTCAAAGGATTACTCAGTTGTTCTGCCTTGCCTACACAAAATATAGTACATAGTGTTTGGATTTTACCACCTGGTTTCCACTCTCTGCAGAAAGATCTGTTTATCATCAAATGTCTGAATAGATGTAGAAACACGCACACACACACCTTTCAGAGGGTGGGCACATGGCTTCAGAGAGGAGAGGCTTCTGGACCCATTGTGAGTGCTCTCCTGGGGTAGGACAATTGGTCTCCAAGATGTTAGTCCTAACTGATCCCCTTGTTTAACAGGCAGGTTCCCTTCTGCTCTCCCGGCACATGGTAAAGCAGCACGCTGGTGTGGTTTGTGGACAAAATTTTTTCCACATAACTTTGTAATTCTATGGAATCTGAGAAAGTTCCCCCCAGAACCTGGTGTGACTTACCAGAGAACAATAATTTATAGCTATAGTGTGCTAATCCCCCATGTATCCCTAGAGGGAGGAAAAATGTTGATTGTCTGGAAAGTGAAGAGATTTCAGGCCTATGTAGAATCAACCTAGGACTCTCCCTCCCTGCCCCAGGGTCATCTTTAAATGGTCATTCTGGCTGTTCCATAGGAGACCACTGAGATGGTAGCTGCCACAATCCAAGTGAGACATGATAGTGGCTTGACTAGAGTTGTAGTTGGGGAGATAATGAGAAATATTTGGATCCTGGATCCATTAAAGGTAACATTAAAAGGATTCTAGTGTGGAGTGTGAAATAAATTGATGAGTCCAAGGATGGAGTTTCTACCTTGAGCAACAGGAGGA
The DNA here is from genome assembly GCF_022837055.1 of Prionailurus viverrinus. NCBI lineage: Eukaryota > Metazoa > Chordata > Mammalia > Carnivora > Felidae > Prionailurus > Prionailurus viverrinus. The sequence goes on along the minus strand of NC_062563.1, from coordinate 80,284,022 downwards.
TGGAGTTGTCACTTACTGGATTAGAGAAGATTTGGGAAGAAATGGGTTTGGGGAATTAGACCCTATTGATGCCCTATTCCACCTCTCCTTGGCCAACTTCTGAGTTCACTTGCAGCTTGGCACACAGTTCGCCCTCACCCCTCTACTTCCCTGCCTCAGGGACTCCTCCGTTGCCGGGGAACTTATTCAGCCTAGCTAAAGTCCTGGGGAACTCAACCTCCCAGGCATGCCTCTACCAGTGAGGAATGGGAAAGGGGTTATTGGATAAATAAACTAGCTTCTCTCTTCCTGGATGGGACAGTTCTGAGATGCCTTCTACAAGATTCCTCAGAGGGTGTCCAGCTAGGCTGAGCTTCAATTGCCCACAGTAGTAACCTGCTCCTTAAAACACCCTTTATTAACTTTTCTCACTCCTCTTTTTTATTTCCTCTATTTGTTTGCTTATACATCCTGAGATAACCTCCTGTATAAGTTAGCTTTTGCTGCATAACAAACTGCCTCAATTTAATGGCTTAAAACTATTATTTTTGCTCACAATTCTGTGGATCAGCAGTTTGGTCTGGACTCAGCTGGGTGACTCTTCTGCTGGCCTTGCTGAGGTCACTTCATGCCTACAATCATCTGGCAGCTTGAATAGTTTAAGATGATTTCTGCTGGTAGATGGTAGATGCTAGTTGTCAGCTGGTTGATTTAAGAGGCTTCAGATTGAGTGGCTCATCTATTCCCCATGCCTTCTCATCCTCCACTAGGATAGACTGGGACTCGGGGCGCCTGGGTGGCTCAGTTGGTTAAGCTTTGGACTCTTGATTTTGGCTCAAGTCATGATCTCACAATTCGTGGGATCAAGCCCCACATTGGGCTCTGTAAGCGCCGATCTCTCTCTGCCCCTCCTCCGTGTGTGTGTGTGTGCTCTGTCTCTCAAAATAAATAAACATTGGGAAAAAAATTTTTTTAAAAGATAGACTGGGATTCTTCACATGGCAGTCTCAGGGCAGCGTCCTAAGGGGTCAAAAGTGGATGCCACAAAGCATCATGAGGCCTGGGGTCAGAAGTCTCATGGTGTCACTTCTACTGAATTCTTTTGGTCAAAGCAAGTCACAATGCAGGGCCAGATTCAAAGGGTGAAGTGATAAATCCCACTTCTTAATGGAAGGGACGTCAGAGTCACATTGCAGAGGAGCAGACATACAGGAAGGGATCACGATCATGATCTTTGCAACCAATCTACCCATCTTCCCCACTCCCCAAGTCAGCTACTGCTCTAAGTTCTTGTCTTCAGAGTCCACCCTTTGGGGAATTAAAACTAAGATGGGGTGGGTAGGAATCAAAGGTTTGGACATGCAAAGTTTGAGATGCTTATTGGAGAAATCCAAAGAGACATTTTGAATTTGCAGTTGGATATATGAGTCTGGAATTCAGAACAGAGGTCTGGCCTAGAGATACTCAGTTTGGGAGTCACTGAAATACACATAAATATTTAAAGTCATGGGACTGGACAAGAGCATATAGGGAACATGTGTAGAGAGAAGAGGTCAGAAGACTGAGTCCTGGGCTACTCCAGTGATGAGAGGTTGAAGAGAGGGTGAGGGGTCAGCAAAGGACGCTGAGAAGGAGCAGCCAGTGGTGCCTTAGAGGCCAAGGAAAGAGTGTTTCCAAGACGAGAGAGAAACAGTGACAGGGAGGAGCTTCCATATACTCTGTATAATGTGTCCTGGGGTCATTGTTTCATATGTGTCAGCATTTTCTATTGTTAAAAAAAAAAAACCCACAGGCCCAAAGTGGCATTACTTAGTCTGAGTTCCCACACTGGTACTTAATACATAATCTTTTTTTTTTTTTTTAATGTCTATTTATTTTGAGAGACAGAGAACAGGTGTGTGGGCAAGTGGGGGGGGGGTGCAGAGAGAGAGGGGGAGAGGGAATCCCAAGCAAGCTCCACCCTGTCGGCACAGAGCCCGAGGCAGGGCTCCATCCCATGAAACAAACTGTTAAGATCATCACCTGGGCCGAAATCAAGATGCTTACCCAACTGAGCCACCCAAGCACCCCTGAATACATAATCTAATTGCAATTTCAACCTCCCCCAGAAACACAGTCTTAACCTGTTGGCAGTGGCCAGGAATGTTTCAGCCCCTGCCAGTGAGTCTGCCACCAGGGCCCCTCCATCTCCCAAAGAAGATGAAGTCATCTGCATGATAAGACACCATGCTTTTCCCTCTAAAAAGCAGCCTCTCCAGGAACAGTTCTTTTCTTTTCCAAACATCTTTCTTACCCCCACCCTCTTTCTATAAAAACCTTCAATTCTGTGTAACTCCTTGGAGCATGTCTCTACTCACTAGATGGGATGCTGCCCAATCCATGAATGGTTTAATAAAGCCAATTAGATCTTCAAATTTACTCGGTTGAATTTTGTTACTTAGCAGTATCCATCTTCATTATTTTTATTAACTCACTTATAAGTGAGTTATTTTACAACTCAAAGACAGAGATGAGCAGAACATTTACACTTGGGGGCAGGTATGTAAAGATGGAGTTGAGAAGGAAGCCAAGGAGGGGCAAAGGTCCGCAGATTCAGCACAGTACTGGGTCCTAAATCCAGGAGCTACCATGGGCTCCTGGCTGGCTCAGTCAGAAGAGCAAGTCAGTCTCGATCTTGGGGCTGTGAGTTCAAGCCCCGTGTTGGTGTAGAGATTACTTAAATAAATCAGGAAAAACCTTTAAGAAACAAAGGAAGTGGAGGATCAAACCATTTTAAATTTCACACTTAAGAGAAAACCAGCATTATATTTCTTGTTTACAATTAGTTGGTGATCAGGTATTACCACCACCCATCAAATTTATTCTGCCAAATCCTGTTTGCAATTCATCTTATTTTAAATTAATTTTTGTCAAAGATCTGAACTCATGCCTTTCTTGGCCTGTTTGGGGATAGGATCGAACCTGCAATGTTGGTGTTGTCAGCATCACATTCTACCCAAGTGAGCTAACCAGCCAACTATGTACCTCATTTTCTTTTACTTTTTAAATTTTTTCAATGTTTACTTATTTTTGAGAGAGAGACAGAGTGTGAGTGGGGGAGGGGCAGAAAGACAGGGGGACACAGAATCTGAAGCACGGAGCTTCAGATCTGAGCTGTCCAGCACAGAGACCCACACAGGACTCAAACCCACAGACCATGAGATCATAACCTGAGCCGAAGTGGGAGGCTTAACCAACCGAGCCACCCAGGGACCCCTGTACCTCGTTTTCAAGTGGTTTTGTCCTCTTCCTTTGCCTGGAGTAACAATTTACCTTTCCCCTTCCATGTCTTCCCAAACTTATTCTTGTCATGCATTTCAGATATATAATAATACTATAATTTGCTGAATAGGACATACCATGCCTAAAAGAAAGAAAGAGCCTACCTTAAATCCTGGGCTCAGAGCATTTTTAGAAAGCTTTCTCCATTATTGGGGCGCCTGGGTGGCTCAGTCGGTTAAGCGTCCGACTTCAGCTCAGGTCACCATCTCTCGGTCTGTGAGTTCGAGCCCTGCATCGGGCTCTGGGCTGATGGCTCAGAGCCTGGAGCCTGCTTCTGATTCTGTGTCTCCCTCTCTTTTTGCCCCTCCCCCGTTCATGCTCTGTTTCTCTCTGTCTCAAAAATAAATAAACGTTAAAAAAAAATTTTTTTTTAAAAAGAAAACTTTTTCCATTGTCTGTAAACAATTACTAAGAAGCTTTAAGTACATTTACCGTTAATAAATGAAACTTCAAAATACTTCTTTTGAAAAGACCAGGCAATTTCCCCTCTCCCTCCTTCCAGATGGCAGCAGCCACATGGCTTCCCCACTTCTTCACAAGTTCTTAGAATCCCCTCCCAAATAAATCCTTGCTCCCAAATCCCTGTCTCAGGCCTTGCTTTTGGGGGAGCCCAAACGGTATCCTTCTGAATACCTGAAACGTCTACCAGTGCTGAGCCCACACTTCACCTGACAACAAACAGTGGTTTCCAGAGGCAGCTGACCCTTCCGTGGCCACATGTGCCCGGAATCTGAACAGCCGTCTCTGGGATAGGCCAAATAGACATCTGGGCTTGCAATCCTGCACATGTAAGACAAAACTAAGGCGAGTTCTCCTTTCCTTTTTACGTTTTTTAAAAAAGATTTTACTTCTGGGTGCCTGGGTGGCTCAGTCGGTTAAGCGTCTGACTTCGGCTCAGGTCATGATCTCATGATTCATGAGTTCGAGCCTCGCATCGGGCTCAGCGCTGGCAGTGCAGAGCCTGCTTGGGAATCTCTCCCTCCCCTCTCTCTCTGCCCTTCCCCTGCTTGCGCTTTCTCTCTCCCAAAATAAATAAACTTAAAAAAAAAAAAAAGATTTTATTTTTAACTGATCTCTACACCCAATGTGGGGCTAGAACTTCCAACCCTGAGATCAAGAGTAGCATGTTCTACCGGCTGAGCCAGCCAGGTGCCCCTCATTTTGACATTTTAAAGCAGTGAGAGAAGAGACACAATGAAAAGACACACATTTTACAACTTCAAAACCCATTTGTACAATCTTTGCAGTGCATGTAATCGAAAAGCCAAATAGATAATTAAACAAGAAAACATTCCCTTTCATGAGTGCCTCATATTCTGTCATTTTTTTTCTAATTTCTTTTTCTTTTCCTGCTCTTTTATTTTCTCAACGTGGGGTTTCAAGAGTTTCATTTCAAGAACTAACTTTCTTTGCTTAATTTTTGTCCTCGGGCTTTTGTTACTTCATTGGGTTTAGTGCTTTCAGGAGGACATTTAATGCTTCAAGTTCAATTAGCAAGCTCTCCTGGAAGAAAACACAAACCACTGTCATTTCTAAATTAATTCTACAACCTTAAAAAATTTGATTTCCACAAAAGAATGTGAAAATCATCTTAGATAATTTAGGTAGCAATTTCATCTGACAAACGTGAGATTCAATTCTTTCAAACAAGAAGACGTGAAAGGTAAAATTGCTTTCAGGTGAAAAATACATACCCATGATTTAAACTGTTTAATATCAATTACCCACAAAATCTTCTTTCCCTAGATTTACTTCTAAATAAAATCTGAGAATCAGTATTAAATATTCAAGGCTGCTGGTCTTTTACCTGATTTTAAGGCATGGTTAATTTTCCCATTTCCCAGGTGTTTAAATTGAACATTTCACAATGACAGGGATAGAATAAGATGAGCCAACTACTGTCAGAGCCACATCTGAAGCCTACTCATTGTTTTTTTTTAATTTTTTTTTATGTTTATTTATTTCTGACAGAGAGAGACAGAGCATGAGTGGGGGAGGGGCAGAGAGAGAGGGAGACACAGAATCCGAAACAGGCTCCAGGCTCTGAGCTGTCAGCACAGAGCCCGGATGCGGGGCTCGAACTCAGGGACCGTGAGATCATGACCTGAGCCGAAGTCGGAAGCTCAACCGCCTGAGACACCCAGGCGCCCCTGAAGCCGACTCATTGTAAAGTAACGCCGGATTCGTAAACTGGAACTGAAAAATTATGTAAAATTTTAAATAGAACCTCAGCATGCACTTAAATTTAAGTAGTGGTGGCTCCTTCATAAGAATGGTCCTCAATGTGTTTTCAGCCCCTGTGGATCAAAACAGAAACATCTTTCTGGATTGAAATTGATTTCTGAGCCCAGGGTGTATTCTTTTGAGTATCTCAGTAGTGCTACGTATTTCTTTTTTGAGAACGGGTTAATTAAAAAAAAAAAAAAAAAAACTGACCGAAGTGGAGCACCTGGGTGGCTCAGTCCGTTAAGCATCTGACTCTTGGTTTCTGCTCAGGTCATGATCTCCCAGTTTCCTGAGTTTGAGCCCCATGTCGGGCTCCGTGCCGACAGTGTGGAGCCTGCTTGGAATTCTCGGTCTCCCGCTTTCTCTACCCCTTCCCCACTCTGTCTCTCAAAATAAATAAACTTAAAATCTTTTTTTTTTTCAACGTTTATTTATATATTTTTTGGGACAGAGACAGAGCATGAATGGGGGAGGGGCAGAGAGAGAGGGAGACACAGAATCAGAAACAGGCTCCAGGCTCTGAGCCATCAGCCCAGAGCCTGACGCGGGGCTCGAACTCACGGACCACAAGATTGTGACCTGGCTGAAGTCGGACGCTTAACCGACTGCGCCACCCAGGCGCCCCTAAACTTAAAATCTTTTAATAAAAAAAGAAAAAATTCAACTCTATAACAACTTCTCTTCAATGAAATGTAACTCGTGAATAAGATGGGTGATCATACCAGTGGCATTGGCTTAGCAAAAAAAAAGCCAAAGCAGTAAAAATAATGAGACTGGTGGTGTTCCCGCCTTGCTCAGACACTGCCTCTGAGATGAGTCTGTGGTGCCCAAAGATTTCTGGGCACTGCAGCAGGGTCACTGGCAGCTGCACCTCCCCCAGGACAGTGTCTGTAAGTAGTTTGCCAATTACTGTACCCCTAGTACCTACTCTAGTGACTGGTGCACAGCGGGTGCTTGATAAACACTGGTTGAATGAATAAATAACTGCAAACGTCCACAGTGGTACGAATTCAAAGATCCTGACATTCATTTAGTGCATCTATTTGAAATACCTGTTTTTCAAAATAGTTTCCAAAATTTGAAAGTACAGTAATAATATGATAGTTTATAGGAAATGCCGCAAGCTACGCAATCTAATCTTATTTTTATTTATTTTGGCATAATACCCCCTTCTAGATAGAGTCCATTTTTTAAAAATAAAACAGCACTTTTACAGTGATTATTCTGGATAGATAGGGAAGACAATATCACCCCCATTTTAGAGATTAAACATTGGGATGCTAGGCAGTTAAGTAATTTGTTCAACATTCATGTTATTAGTTAGAATGTATTTGGCCACTCACAATAGAAATCCTGTTATACTGACAAATGCCCATTTCTGACCAAACCACTCATGGTGCTGGGGATGGAGGCGGCTGCTCTTAAGGCACCAGGGCTGCACGGGAGGGGCAGGACAGATGCCTAACTAAGACTGGGGTGCTACTGGGATAGAGCAAGGTGAGAATGCATCCTGGGTCAGTACTGTGTCCCCTACGGTCACCAACTGATTCTCAAATCTAGTTCTCTTAAAATCAAATGTAGTTTGTTTTAAGGGAACATGCTATAACAAAGTTACATTTGAGAAGTTCATTTTAAATGGTTTTTTTTTTTATTAATTTTTGAGAGAGGGAGAGCCAGTGGGGGAGGGGAGCAGAGAGAGAGGGGGGGACAGAGGATCCAAAGCAGGCTCTGCTCTGACAATAGAGAGCCCCATGCAGGGCTCGAACTCACGAACTGCGAAATCACGACCCGAGCTGAAGTTGAACACTCAACTGACTGAGCTACCCAGGCACCCCAGAAATTCATTTTATAGCAAGTTTTCAGGGATTAGTAAATTTTACCCAGAGAACATGTTAGTAGTTTTATTCTGGTTGAAAGTTCAATTTGATTTATGTATCTTATGTATTTTGATTCAGTTTAATACAGTTCATAAATACAGAGTTGTAGGGAAAATGCAAATTATACAAGTTTTTGTGTGTCATTTCGATTCTGAATTTAAAGTTATGTTACATTCCTATAGTCCTTCTGGTGACACTGCTCTAAGTCCCTTATCAACATTAGTTGAGTCTGCAGAATGTATTCCGGTAATTTTTGAAGTGGTGTTCTTTAATGTTTCCCCACTGAGAAGAATTAATGTGTCCTGTGAGCTTCTACCCTAAGTCCTCCTAAGAAATTCGAGTTCAATAAATATGAGATTTGTGATTACCATCCTTAAGATACATACTATGGCAGTGTGGCAAACATTGTAAGTGGCTTGCCCAATAGCCATTGTTTTTATTCACAGTACAATTCTATTCTGGGCCCAGTTAAAATACTGAACTCTCAGACTGTCTGGTAGTTGTGGGTACCATATAACATGGTTCTGGCCAATTCTCAATTCTATAAACAGTGGACTGGGGACATACCCATTGCCTCTCCCCTCTTCTTCCTGCCTGACTCATGGACATGAGGCTTGACAGTGGAGCAGCCATCTTGCCACCATCAAGATGAGAGAAACATCCTAAGAGTGGAGGACCACGGAGCTAGGAGAAACCTGGGCCCTTAGTGACTTCCTTGAGCAGCTGTAGCAGACTGGACTGCCCACATTTTAACTCTTACCATGTCAAAAACAAATCCCTATTTGGTAAAGCCATTTGTAGTTGGGTGTCTGTTTACATGCATCCAGATGCAGTGCCTGACAGACATATTCAGCATTTCCATTTTTTTCATTCTTTAAAAAAATTTTTTTTAAATGTTTATTTATTTTTGATAGAGAGAGAGAGTGAACGTGTGGGGAGAGGAGAGGGAGAGGGAGAATCCTTACCAGGCTCCACGTTGTCGTGAGATCACGACCTGAGCAGAAATCAAGAGTTGGACGCTTAACCAACTGAGCTGCCCAGGCGTCTCCAGAAATGACTTTCTGTAATACAAGTAGTGGCAATTTAGTGGCCTCAAGGGCCACAATCTTTCCCTAATGTTAAACTATCCTTGAAAAGGTGACTAAAGGGCAGTTGCAGAAGCTGGGCATACATGTAATTCATTTAATTCCAGAAGAGTTGTTTCCTGTGGTGAATATCTCTAATTTCATCATGTATCTACATCTCAAAGGAGGCCGTGTGAGCCCCTGGGGTTGGTGCTACAAAAACTGTCAGGGTATGCAGGTGGGTGCAGATGCACAGGCAGATTGAACGTGCTAATATTTTTTTTATCAGAATTATTATTGTTTTCATTAGTGCTCTGGTTACAACACTGTATAGAATTTTAAAAATTTACACCAGGCCTGGAGTACCTGGGTCGCTCAGTCGGTTCAGCATTTGACTTCTGCTCAGGTCATTTCATGGTTTGTGGGTTCGAGCAACATGTCGGGCTCTGTGCTGACAGCTCAGAGCCTGGAGCCTGCTTGGGATTCTGTGTCTCCCTCTCTCTCTCTGCCCTTCTCCCACTTGTGGTCTCTCTCTCGCGCGCGCGCGCAAAAATAATTAAACTTTAAACATTTGTTTTAAATTTACACCAGGACTGTTTTCCCCTAAGTCCAGGTGATTTTAGAGCATGATCTTGTAAAATTCAATTTTTAAAAAAGGAATATATATATATATATATATATACACATCCACTAAAGCAGAAATGTCCGATTCTTAGAAACAGATATTAACCCTTGCCAAAACTGCCATTAATAGTCTGGGTAGATTTAAAAAAAAATTGTATCATTAGGACTTCTAAAAAAATGCACTGAGTAATGGAAATAATACTGTGACGTGAGTGGCCTGGCCACAGAGAAAAGTCTTGTGCATAGTAGTGTTTTCTATATAAAGGAAGTCATTTCACATCTTTGCAAGTAACCATATGTTCTATTTGCAATGAATTCTGGAAACAAATTACCCCACAGAGCAAGTCTTTTCTAGTTCCTATCTCCCTAAATAATCTCTAAACAAAGCAAGCAAGCATGGGCTGAGCAGAATCTTTCATGCATCTTTAATATGTCATGATAAACAACAGTACTACTCATTTAAAGACAACACCATTACCAGCCTTTGTAAGTCCAAGCTCCACTCTCACTAGAAGAAACAACCTAGGGGCACCTGGGTGGCTCAGTTGGTTGAGCATCGGACTCTTGATTTCAGCTCAGGTCATAATGATCCCGGGGTTGCGGGCTGAGCCTGTGTCAGGCCCCACATTGGGCCTTGAACCTGCTTGGGATTCTTTCTCTCTCCCTCTGCCCCTCCCTCCCACTTGTGCACTCTCTCTCTAAAATAAAATTTACAAAAATTTAAAAAGGGGTGCCTGGTTGGTTCAGTCGGTTAAGCATCTGACTCTTGATTTCTGCTCAGGTCATAATCTCATGGTTCATGAGTTCGAGTCCTATGTCAGGCTTCGTGCTGCCAGTGCAGAGCCTGCTTGGGATCCTCTCTCCCAATCTCTCTGCCCCTCCCCCACTCTCTCTCAGAATAAACTTAAAAAATAATTAAAAATTAAAAATTAAAAACAAAAAAAGAAACAACATAAACTCACCATCCATCTGTAAAACTGAACAGCATACTAAAAACTTACAGCCTGGAAGAAGAAAAGAGTGAGGAGAAAGGTAGATACATAAAACCTCTCTGTTTCTTTTAACTAGATAAAGTTCAGAAAATTTGGCATCACTTATAAATTCTTTGTAGAAACTTGATGTCATTTTTTTCAGCCAAGTCCTAACCAAAAATGTCCCTTATGATCTGGCTCCTGCCCTGCCTATCTCTCTGATCTAATTTCCCACGGTTCCACTGTTACACATTCCACTCCAAAGCCACACTGGCCTTTCTGTGTTCATCTTGCTCCTCTTATACACCAAGTCCTATCCCACTACAGGGCGTTTGTACATGACTATCCCTCTGCTTAAAACACTTTTTCCTCAGATAATCACCAGGCTTGCTCTCTCGCCTCATTCAGACCTTTGTTCAAATTATCACCTCCTCTGAGAAGCCTTCCTAACTCCCATATCTAAAATGGTGCCACCTCACAATCCCAGTCATTCTCTGTCCCCTTATTGTGCTTTTCCCACATAGCATTTATGATTACTAGGCATTAGGTCATATATTTATTTGCTTATTTATTATCTTTCCTCCACTAGAACAGAAGCTCCACAAGTGCAGAGACATCATCTATTTTGTTCACTGCTATATCCTAGGGCCGAGAGGAGTGGCTAGCAAATATCATTCAAAAACATTTACTGACCTGGAGCACCTGGGTGGCTCAGTTGGTTGAGCAACTGACTTCAGCTGGGGGTCACGATCTCATAGCTCATGAGTTCGAGCCCTGCATCAGGCTCTGTGCTGACAGCTGGGAGCTCGGAGCCTGCTTCAGATTCTGTGTCTCCCTTTCTCTCTGCCCCTCCCCCACTCACATTCTGTCTCTCTCTCAAGAATAAATAAACATTAAGAAAATTTTTAAATAAAAAAACATTTACTGAACATCTTCTAGATGCTGAGTATATGCTAGTGAACAAAACAGGAAAATCTCTGCCCAATGGAGCTTATATTCATAATAAGTGTGTGGTAAATATTTGTTGAACACATCCTCAGGACTGTAATCAAAATCCACTAAAATAAACATTTTTCCCCAAAAGCTCATTAAAAAAATTTTTTTTTAATGTTTATTTATTTTTGAAAGCGACAGAGAGCTTGAGCAGGGGAGGTGGAGGGGTAGAGAGAGAGGGAGACACAGAATCCGAAGCAGGCTCTAGGCTGTGAGCTGTCAGCACAGAGCCCGACATGGGGCTCGAACTCACAAACTATGAGATCATGACCTGAGCTGAAGTCGGATGCTTAACCAACTGAGCCACCCAGGTGCCCCCACCCCCACCCTGTAAGCTCATTATAATACATGTTAATGAAACCCTAGTCGTATTAGTGCCCCATGGCAGTATACCACAAACTGGCTTAAAACAACACAATTTTATTTTTTCACAGTTCTGGAGGACAGAAGTATGAAATCAGTATCACTGGGCCCAAATCAAGGTGTCAGCAGGGCCTTCTCCCTCTGCAGGCTCCAGCAGAACCCATTCCTTGCCTCTTCCAACTTCTGGGGGCTGCTGGCCTTCCTTGCTTGTGGTGACATCACTCCAGTCTCTGCTTCTATCTTCATATCACCGTCTCCTCTATGTCTACATCAAATCTGTCTGCCTTTATGGTATAAGGATGCATGCGATGGCATTTGGGGACCACTGGATAATCCAATTATCTCCCCATTTGAAAAAAAATCACATCTGCAAAGACCCTTTTCCTAAATATGATAATATTTGCAGGTTCTAGGGAAAAGACCTCGTATCTTTGGGGGCCATCATTCAGCCTACTGCACTCCTGTTCTTGCAGCTGGAGGGAAATCCTTATCAGGAGAATACCAGGAGGTATCTTTTCCTTTCTGCTTTTGTCTTTTCCCCTCCTTGGAAAACAGTGCTTATTTCTTGAAAACTCAGAAAGGCAATGACTCTCTATTTGCCTATGTAACAATAGAATTATATTTTCCAGAGAACCAGTGTAATAGTATTTGTGACTCATTCATGAAAGTGTTTGATTGTCTTCCATCAAGAAACTCCCACAAAATTAAGTTAATGAACAGTGGGGGTGGCAAAGCAATATTTGAGAACAAATTGTTTTATATCTTGTACCATGAGATCCCATCATGATTTGCAGACAAAATATGAAATCCTCACCATTCATCACTTAGAGTCATTATCTCCACATCACAAAAGCAGGCTGTGACCTCAGGGTCCTCTTCAAATGCCAGTGGACAAAGTAGTGTCCAGCTTCCCAGGAAGACCTGGAGGTCTGCAGCCTTTGGTGTGTTTGGGAGCCCCTACAATAAAGGACGAACAGACATCATTAAGCAAATAAGCCCATTTTAATGCAATAATGTCTCTGAAATTTGATTTGGAAGCCCAGAATTTATACTTGCCCTGCTCTTTGGCTTCTGAAAAGGAAGAAAGTATGCCATAAACTTTTTTTTTTCCCTACAACTTTATTTAAAGTATTTTCACTGCTTCTTTAGTGGGAAAAAAATATTCTTAGTGGGATTTATTTCCATAGGGTCAAATTTAATCAGTATGTAAAGTCACACTTATTTTTCATAGTAGTATTTTGCTCTTGTAAAAAAAATCTCATTATTAACTAATACATTCTATTCAGAAAGTCAGGTCTAACAACAACAACAAAAAGATTTGAATGATTCTCATGAATCTTATTTCACTTATAATGAATTCAGGGGACCATCTTTATTTTTTGCATTAGTATTTTATTTGTTTTTGAAAAGTTTTTAAATGTTTATTTGTTTTGAGAGAGAGAGAGCACGAGCAGAGGAGGAGCAGAGAGAGAGGGAGAGAGAGAATCCCTAGCAGGCTCTACTCTGTCAGTGTAGAGCCTTACGCAGGGCTCAAGCTCACAAAACTGGGAGATCATGACCTGGGCCGAGATCAAGAGTCAGACACTTAACTGACCGAGCCACCCAAGGACCCCTATTTATTATTATTTTTTAAGATTTTATTTATTTTATTTTATTATTTTTTAAAGATTTGTGTCCCCCCAAGATCAAGATTCACATTTCTACCAACTGAGCCAACCAGGCACCTCTACCACCAAAAGATTTTAAAGAAAGGCAGTGGTGTGCTCAAATCTGCATTTTATAATGATCATTCTAGTGGAAGGAAGAGAATGGGTTGGAGGTTGGCAAGACTGGAGGCAGATGTCTATCAGGATGGGATGCAAGAGGTGCACGGGACAGTGTAGTTACCTGAATTGGAGCTCAGTGAGGAAGTTGACAGATTTGAAAAATAATTTCCCCTAGCAACATTTTTTTAATTAAAAATTTTTTAAAAATATTTATTATTTATTTATGAAAGAGAGACAGAGACAGAGTGCAAGTAGGGGAGGGGCAGAGAGAGAGAGAGAGAGAGAGAGAGACACGGAATCCGAAGCAGGCTCAAACTCACGAACCTTGAGATCATGACCTGAACTGTGAGATCATGACCTGAGCGGAAGTCGCAGCTTAACCGACTGAGCCACCCAGGCGCCCCTCCCCCAGTAACATTCTTAAAACAAACAAGAAAGTTAAGTGCTTTTGTGTAACCGTGAAAAGTTTGAGTGGTCTGTGGTCAATGAGTTTTCAAATCTCTTGCTTATTAGCCTAATTTTATATCACTAAAGATCAGGCTGGACAAGAGCTTTCTGTAATTTTTATTCCGAAGTCACCTGACATAAGCCTAAATAAGTAAACCTAACCTGCCCACAGAGTATAGAAACATATCGAAGCTGCTCTGATCCTAAAAATGTAGGTATTTGCCCTGGCGCTTCTCTTGGCTCTCAGAACCAGCTGATGAATTCATCTGCTGTTATCCCGGCTCATCCTGCTGCCCACCTCAACACCTCCCATCCCTTGAGATAAAGGGATGGATGCAGGTTGCAGGACACGCTCAGGAATGGAAAGGTCAGAGAACCTACTTCTCCCTGAGTCCAACAACACACATTCCTCTGCCTTCACCTGGGACAGTATGGGGCTACTTCTTTGAGGACACGGAATGATTTCCATGCCAGCGTTCAATTGCATTTCTTCTCTTCTCCAGCAGGTGGCAACAAGTAAGTGACAAAACTCCCAAAGAGAACAATTCACAGCCAAAGCCAGAAGGGCACTGGATGCTTAAAATTCTTAACTAAATGCCAACTGTTGAAATATTTAAATTTTGTTCAAATTGGCATAAAATGGAAGGCCTACATAAAGTCCTCGGAATTATAAATAATTGTGGCAGAAGCAAACATCTTAAAATTTTTACAAAAACAATCCTAAATTTGATGGCTTTTTCTATAAAAAGATGCTACTGATCCGTATTTCTATATTGTTTTCAATCTTTTCAATCTCTTGCTAGTATAAATAATGCTGCAATAAACATCCTGTATGTATGTGTGTGTGTGTGTGTGTGTGTATGCATGCATATGCTCTTGAATGATTATTTATATAAGATCAATTGCTGGAGGTAAAATTGCTGAGTCAAACAGTATGACTATTTGGATTTTAACAGATATTGATTTCCAAATAGTCCCGCCAAAGGTTTGAACCACTAAATGTTCTTGTATAAATACTATTATCAGGCTAAGGCAGTGATTTTCAGACTATATACTGTGGGAACCCTTTCTTTGAAAGACGTCCGTTTCAGAATCCAGACTGTAAAGCAGAAAAGGAGCTTTGTTTTGGTGGAAGTTGATACAAGGGTGGGAGGCCTGCAGCTCTGCCCCCTTGGCCCTCACCTTAGCCTCTATGGCAGCTCCATGCAGCCTCCTGGAGCACAAAACAATATAGGCAGTTCCTTTCTTTCAGGCAATGTGTCCTCAAATATGTATGACTGGCTGAAAGTAGAACTAACATGACTGAAGACCTAAACTCCACGTGTAAGCCCCTAATAACCCTTGGTTTCTAACACAATTTTCAGTAATTTAGCCCTAGCTCTTGATATGTGTGCTTTCACTGCTTTCTTTTCCTTTACTATGAACGTTTGATTATGGCTAAATTCCTTTAAATATATATATATATATATATATATATATATATTTTTTTTTTTTTTTTAAGTAATCTCTACACCCAGTGTGGGGCTTGAACTCACAACCCTGAGGTCATGAGTTGCATGCTCTACCAACTAAGCAAGCCAAGTGCCCCAATTATGGCTAAGTTCTGTTCTTTTTATTTTATTTTCAATTGTTTAATTTTTTAAAATGTTTATTTTTGAAAGAGAGAGAGAGAGAGACAGAGCACAAGCGGGGGATGGGCAGAGAGAGAGGGAGACACAGAATCCAAAGCAGGCTCTAGGCTCTGAGCTGTCAGCACAGAGCCTGAAGTGGGGCTGAAACTTATGAGCAATGAGATCATGACCTGAGTTGAAGTGGGACGTGTAACTGACTGAACCACCCAGATGCCCCAGTTCTGTTCCTTTCTGATAGTCAAATGATTTCCATCCTTGTTGTAATCATACTAAGCACATGAAACCTAAACTTGCTGTCACTGGGATCAGTGCTTTTATTATTTTTTTCCTCTTCATTTTATTTATTTATTTATTTACTTATTTATTTGAGAGAGAGTGTGTGTGCACTCATGCACATGAGTGGGGAAGGGGGAGAGGGAGAGAGAGAATCCCAAGCAGGCTCCACGCTCAATGAAGAGCCCGTCACAGGGCTCCATCTTTTGACTCTGAGATCATGAGCTGAGCAGAAATCCAGAGTCACGTGATTAACCAACTGAGCCACTCAGGTGCCCCTGTTTCTCTTCATTTTAGTAAGAGAAGAGCAAGATGCAATAAAATACTCAAATAATTACACAAACTCATCAACAAACGTAGTGACCGCAACTGTCAAAACGAAGATGAAGCTCTTGGCTGTCTTGCCATATAACATTTCAAAATATTAATTCATTAACTGACATTTAAGAACCTGAACTGAAGGGAAGGTGGGTTGGGGTACAATACATAGAAATAGGGTACAATACATAGAAATACATAGGTGGGTTGGGGTATGATTCATGGAAAGACGGGTGATAAAAATGTGAAGATCTGCCTACGTATTAAATGATAAAAATGTAAAGATCCCTTATTCAGGGGTTTCGAAGCCTAGTTTCACTGTTTTCTGAACAGATTTAACAAATCTATGTGCCCAGGCAAACGACGAAAGAAGAGTGTGCCGGGGAAGAATACAGAGATGTCTGCTGAGGCTGAGCAGTCATTAGTACTGGTCCTCTCTGAGAAGCAGACATCCCGCTCAGAGCTCTCTGAGAGAGTGTGTGTGAGATTCCTCTAAATAGAGGCCTCTGCTTCCCCTGCCTTCCCAAGAGAATGCTCATCTCTCTCTCTCTCTCTCTTTTTTTTTTCCTCTACATCTTTTCACTTTTATTCTCATTTTTGTCAGATTGAAACCATCCAAGGTTTATTTCAAGGTTGCTTCACATAGGCATAATTAGGCTTATTATTTTGAGCCAACCAGGTATTGTCCCCCTTTTCACAATTATATAATGCTTCTTGAAAGCATCCAGAAATCCTGGCTCTTAGAGACAAGGATGGAACACATTCAACCATCTAAAAGAAGCAGATCTCTAGCTTCAATCAGAAGCTTATTGTGAAGGAAGAAACAACTCAGTAAAAACACACAGAATGCTAGAATGATTTTATTCATTGAGTCAACAAATACGCGAGGCCCCAGGAAGCAATGTGCTAGTTGCTAAGAGAGTACAAAATGTACAAACCGCGGTCACTACCCTGAGCCTATGATCTCACCAGGGCAACTAGGCATACACACCCAAGAAGTTACATGATCATAAGGTAGTTTTTGAATAAAATGTGAAATGGGTGGTACAGATTATGGTTGCTGTGGGAGAGGCACCCTTTCACAGTCTCAGTTTATTGGCCCCCTTAGAGGTTCACATGCCCTCGTTCCTGGTCTAGCCACTTTAATTACACCCGCTTCTCTGAATCCTTTGCCCACTTGATCTTTCATATCTGCCTTATCAAGCCTCAATCCTGGGTAAATTCTACTATCTGCTTTCTCAGCTTACTCTCCCCGGGTCCTAAGCATTGCTAGAAAGAATGATGTCTTTGCTTTCCCTGATTCTCAATGTGGTATCTCACAGTTGTTTTCCCAATTTGTCCTACTCTCCTGGAGCTCCTGGTCCCGGAGGCTTCTTCGTCTCAGCAGGTGACATGACCTCCTGTGTAGGAATCAAAGATGTCTGGCTTGATTTCACTTTCCATCCTTCCGATCTGAAAATTTTTTCTGATCCTCACTCGTCCTTTCCAAAAATAACTTCTCCATCCTTTCCTGGTGATCCTCTCCCCTACAGACTTCCTCCAGAATTTGACCTAACCATGATTTTCCCTCTCCTGCAGGATCTGCAGTCTCTCAGCCTCTACTGGCTTCTTCTCAACGCACAAACATGTTCAAGACTGCCCTATTCTCTCCCCTCCTGCATTTGTTAGTGATTGCACAACAAATTACCTCAAAATTTAACAGATTAAAACAACAAACACTTGCCTCACAGTTTCTGTAGGTCAGGAATATCGGGGCGCCTAGGTGGCTCAGTCGGTTAAGTGTCTGACTCTTGGTTTTGGCTCACGGTTCATGAGACCGAGCCCCGCATTGGGTTCTGTGGTAACAGCGCAGAGTCTGGTTGGGATTCTTTGTCTCCCTCTCTCTCTGCCCCTCCCCTGCTTGTACTGTATCTATCTCTCTCAAAGTAAATAAACATTACAAAAAAAAAAAAAAAAAAGATCAGCTTACTTGGTCATTCTGGGTCTGGGTCTCTCATGTAGCTACAGTAAAGATGTCAGCCAGAGTTTGGCTTGGGGCTGCAGAATCCACTTCCAAGGTTGAGTTTCCTCACAACATGGCAGCTGGCTTCCCCTAGAGCAAGTGATCCCAGAAGGCAAGAAGGAAGCCCCAGTGCATTTTAGGACCTGAGTCTCAGAAGTGGCATACTGTCACATCTGCCTTATTCAGTTTACTAGAAGTGAGTCACCAAGTCCAGCCCACACTCAAAGGAGCAGAATTATTTCCACCTCCCAAAGAAAGGAATATCAAAAAAGTTGTGGACTTATTGTAAACCTACCACATCTCTCAAATAAGCCATTTTTTAAGCCTGCTAGTTCTTCAAGCTACTTCACTGCTTCCTTACTCCTTTCAGTGTCATGTTTCTCCAAGCAGCGATCTGTTCCCTTCCCTTTCTGTCTCACCACCCAATATTCAACTATTGACAGTCCAGATGATTATTGGCTAACTGAACACTGCTGCTGTTGGGCATAATATCTGAATTAGCGTGGCATACAAGGCCACACAACACCTAGCCACAGCCTACCTTTTTATTTCATCTCCCCCAGTTTCCCTTCCACCTCAGTGGGGTGGAGTTCTCATCATCATTCTCCAAACATGCCCTCTGCTTCCCATTTCCGTGCTTTTGCTCAGATGGTTTCTCTCACTAGAAAGGTCCTCTCCTCACTTTCTCATTGTTCAAGACACAGTTTAAATGCCTTGTCATCCAGGAAGATTTCCTTGCTCTTCCTGTCCTTCCTCTCTATTCCCAGAGCACATTGTCATTCCATTTTACACAATTGTGTTGGTACACATCTTTGTATTCCTTTCAGCACCCCAACAATACCTGGTTCATACTAAGTCCTTAATCTTTTTTGAATGAACAAATTTACCTAAATCATTAAGATTTAATTTTACTCTTATCAAAAGGCAAATTAAAGTCCCTATAATCTCTAACTCTATTAGGCTAACATAACATATTGAGCTAAGGGAAATTGCAGAATGGTCTCTGCTAAAGAGGAATAGTCTTCTTTTCTACTATTCGAACAATTTTAATGGAGTGACTCAAATTAAATCACGATTATTCTCCAAAAAGGTTTGCTTCTGAGATATGTTTGCATATAGTATTTTTACAATTCCTGGTCAACACGAAATTTCCATGGAAACAGATCACACACACTGGAGAAGAAAAGAATTGAATTGTGTTTGAGCTGCATTTTGTCATCTCCATGGAGCTATTTGTGCTAAATATTTGAGTGCGTAGGGAAACTATAATTTAAAATCACCAAGTAAAGACATAATATTTAATGCTTTTTAAAAATGATAATATCTGCTACTGGTTTTAAAGATTTTTGTTAATATGTGGAGATAATATAAAAAGAAGGTTCGAGTATTTCTTAAATCATACGTTAATATCAGATAAAATACCCTTTTGCCTCTTTGCTAGTGCAGAAAAGGGGAGACATTAAATGCTTAGCTTGGAAAGGGTGACATCGCTGGTTTTGGTCAATAGATAAAATAATTTCTAGCAATGATCTCTCTAACAATTTTAATTCTGATATGACTTATCAAATAGAGACAATTTAAAATATACATATAGAAACTAAAAGACAGAAATAATTTTCACTCACCAAATAGTACTGTAACCCTTTATGATTTGAGAAATGTATTCTTTTTCTAAGCACTATAAAAACCTACCCAGGAACTTAAAATCACTAGAAATACTATATCTTGAAGAGTATCTTTTTCTAATCTGTCTTTGGAATATAAATCTGTCTTCCTACATCAAAATTATTAGAAATTTATTCAAACAACTAAAAATGTTCAAGAGGAATCAGAAACATCTCAGCATTTTCTTTACGTTTTCATTCAACATCACCTGTTGGCTTTTATTTT
This sequence comes from Prionailurus viverrinus, assembly GCF_022837055.1. Classification (NCBI taxonomy): domain Eukaryota; kingdom Metazoa; phylum Chordata; class Mammalia; order Carnivora; family Felidae; genus Prionailurus; species Prionailurus viverrinus. Next base: position 80,264,277 of record NC_062563.1, on the reverse strand, counting down.
CATATTTCAGTAAGTATAATCAGAACAAACATAGCAGAAAAAAGGAAAGAATTACAAAAGCTGTACATCCTGTTCATTAAAAATGTGCACATAGGCTATTCATATGAAGAAATGACATCACACTTCACACATCACTTGCTCCACAATTACAACAAGTTTTGGGTTTTTTTTGTTTGTTTTTTCCTTAAAAAAATTTTTTTAATATTTATTTTTGAGAAAGAGAGAGAGAGAGAGAGATGGAGTGCAAGCGGGGGAGGGGCAGAGAGACACACACACACAGAATCTGAAGCCGGCTCCACACTCTGAGCTGCCAGCACACAGCCCGATGCGGGGCTCGAACTCACGAACCATGAGATCATGCATGACCTGAGCTGAAGTCTGATGCTTAACTGACTGAGCTACCCAGGTGCCCCACAAGTGTTGGTTTTTAATGTTAATGAAAGAATGTATTGGTAGAAGGCAGTTTTTTTTTTTTTTTTCAACGTTTATTTATTTTTGGGATAGAGAGAGACAGAGCATGAACGGGGGAAGGGCAGAGAGAGAGGGAGACACAGAATCAGAAACAGGCTCCAGGCTCTGAGCCATCAGCCCAGAGCCCGACGCGGGGCTCGAACTCACAGACCGCGAGATCGTGACCTGGCTGAAGTCGGAGGCTTAACCGACTGCTCCACCCAGGTGCCCCAGTAGAAGGCAGTTTTAATGTATTAGTAACACACTTAGCTTGTTCTTTATAGATCAACTCTCTACGCCAAAATGTGTCTTACAAAAAAAGACCACGTCTCTTACTTTGCCAGGGACAAAGACTGTGAACAAGCAAAAAACGTAAAAAGTCAAAAAAGCAACAGAAAGCTGTCAATGGATTATCCCTTCCATGTAGCCAGTTTTAATTATTTTCTGATAGTTATGCTCCAGCGGAAATTTGAATGAAGCCTCTACCTAGTCGTCTGAGGGATAATAACCCCCTCGGATAGGTTTGCTTCAAGCAAACTGTCTCCAGTTGGGGGAGGGCCAGCTTCCAGGGCTATGATTCTGTTTCCTCACAGGCCTGGAGGACTGCCTACACCTCCAACTACATTACTGGCAACTGTGCTTACAGGCCGAGGAGCTCTAGCTATAGGCTTTGTCCTCCTTATAGGATCCAGCTTTCCTTTTCTGGGGCGGCTGTAGCTTTGACTGGAATAAAAGGCAGCTGAGAGGTGATTATACATTGACTCTTCCACAGGGGGTGTGACTTCAGTGGATGGAGGGCCACATGCCCAAAAGAAAGGTAAGCCTAAAATCCAGGGTGTGATGATGGAGGCAAAAAAAATGGTGAAAATGCCTGGAAATTGACATTTTGATGAAATTTAATGAGAATATATATACCGTAGATAATCTATTTTTCCCTTCAGATTTATTCTGCAACCTACTCTGTGCCCTGAGAGGTTGACCCAAATGAACTGCAGCACTGGGCCGGTTTGGGTTCAGAGAATGTGGAGGGGGCTGCTCCTCGGAGGAAATTGGTAAGAGAGGAAGGATGTTTATTTCCCTGGCTCCCTCCCTGCCACATTGCCGTAGGTTGACTGTTTCCCTTCGCCAAAATTACGGCTCCTGTTAGGTGCCCTCACCACGAAGCTCACCCTCAAGGGTTCAGCAAGCATTCCTTCCCCTTGCCCTTTCAAGCCTAAGTGTGGAAATTACTCCCCGCTGTTACAAGCCTTGGGGCACTACAACATCCCTTCTTTTTCTCCCTAAATCTTGCCTTTATAAATAACCCCTTTATTAAACTCTCCTTAATTACTCAGTTTCATGGTGCCATCTGCTTCCTGGATCCTGACTGATACAGATGGTATTGATTTTCAACAAGAAATCTCAGAAACATAATTCTACATTGCAATTTGGCTATACAATAACATTCGTATTATGGGCACATTTCCTTGTTCAGGCATATTTTATGACTAAAGCCTTCCTAAGCCTCCAAGCTCATCCTTGAAGTACACTGCTTTCTCTCTCTGCACAAGTGAGAGGAATTTAGAACAGTCCTACCTTCCATTCTGAGAATGAACCAAGACTCTGGGCATATTCATGAACAAGGAGTCTGTAGCTTTCCCTCAAGTTGTGGCCAATCTGACTAACCTTCAGTCCTGTTTATTTGTTTTCAAATTAGGCTCCCTGCTGGAACTAGAGCCTGACCTTGAATCCCAGCCTTGTAATTCTGGCCAATACTTTCCCTAGACATTTGATCCCCCCCCCCCCCCCACCATTGTCTTTCAGCTGGCTGCTTCCTATGTCACCAAGATGGACCTTCTTGTCACTATGTCTTTGGCCTGCTCCTGAACCTAAAAATAGTCTGACTCAAAAATCCCTTCTGTTATACTACCCCTGTCCCTCGGATACGAGTCATATTCACTGATTCTCCTAGAATCTCCTATTTGGACTTCTGGCGCCTCCTTGGAGGCTATGCCTGTTGAGTGTATATTCATCCCCTGGCTCTCATGCCTCCAACATGCACTATGGAAGTGGGATTCTGGAGTAGTTCATGGCCACACTTACATCACTCATGATCAACACAGACTGAAGGGGAATGGACAATTCAGTGTTAAAAATAGAGAGTAGCACAAAGCAAGAACCAAGAAATGTGCTTTTAGCAAAGATACTAAGGATAATGCATTCTAAGCAACCAATACACATATTGCTCAGTTTATTAATGAATTGGCATTTTGATTTACAAGCCAGCCCTTATAAGTCAATTCCCTAAGGCTTAATCACCTTAGATAAACTTCAAACTAAGGAATTTAAAAGCCTGAGGATCAAGATCCAGAAAAGGGAGTAATAATTCTTGGACTCCAATGTAAAGACTTTGCCAAGGAACAATCTTAAATGTCCAAAAATAGGGGAGAAAGTTTAAAATTATGGTATTAATAACAGCTACTTTGTGGGACACCTACATATGTCACTTTATTTAACTCTTAACAATCCTGAAATTTTGGTATTTTACTAATGACCAAGACTGAGAAAGGTTAACTGCCTTTAGTCATACTGCTGGTATTTGAGGAACTGGAATTTGAATTCAGGCTTGTTTAAAAGCTCCTTCTTCTATGTTCTGCTAATACATCAATATGATAGAATATTGGCTTGCCTGTAAAATAACAAATATGATGACTCTATCAATATAGAAACTGTATATGAAAAACATAAATGCAATATAATATAAAAACATACATATTCAATGACCTTAAAATCATTTACAAAAGGGAAGTCAAAAATTAAAATAGTTGCTACTTTAAAAGAATTTTTTTTTAAAATTTTTTTTTTTTTTTTTTTTTTTTTTTTTTAACGTTTATTTATTTTTGGGACAGAGAGAGACAGAGCATGAACGAGGGAGGGGCAGAGAGAGAGGGAGACACAGAATCGGAAACAGGCTCCAGGCTCCGAGCCATCAGCCCAGAGCCCGACGCGGGGCTCAAACTCACAGACCGCGAGATCGTGACCTGGCTGAAGTCGGACGCTTAACCGACTGCGCCACCCAGGCGCCCCTAAAAGAATTTTTTTAATGTTTATTTATTTTTGAGAAAGAGAGAGAGAGAGCTCGGATTAAGGACAGAGAGAAAGGGAGACAGAGGATCCACCCCAAGAATGGAGAGCCCAATGTAGGCTCGAACTCACAAACCATAAGATCACGACCTGAGCCAAAGTCGGATGCTTAATTGACTGAGCCACCCAGGTGCCCCTAAGTAGTTGCTACCTTAAAGCAATGGGATTATGTTTTGATAAATTTATACCTAAGTATTTCATTTTTTTTGAGCTATGAAAAATATTATTTAGCAGTTTTTGGTTTTCAATTATTAGTATATAGTAACACAATTGATTTTTGTGTGTTGACCTTGTATCCTGCAATCTTGCTAAACTTAGTTATTAGTTCTAGATTTTCTTTTTTGGGAGTAGATTCCTTGGAGTTTTCTTTGTAGACAATCATGTCACCCGCAAATAGGGAAGATCTTATCTCTTCCTTTCCAATCTGTGTATGCCTTTTATTCTTTTTTCTTACTTCCACTGGCTTGGACTTCTGGTATGTTTTTGAATAGGAGTAGTGAGATGGCCAGCTTTGACTTGTTCTCCTTCTTAGGAGGAACCACGCAGCCTTTCACCATTAAGTACAGTGTTAGCTGTAGGGTTTTTGAAGATGCTTTTATGTTGAGGAAAGTCCCTTCTATTCCTAGTTTGCTGAGAGGTTTTTTGTTTTTTTGTTTTTAATTTGTTTTGTTTTGTTTGTTTTTCTAGAGAGGTTTTTTTTTTTAATCATGAATTGATGCTTAATGTTGCAAATTCTTTTTCTGCATCAATTAATATAGTCAAGTGATTTTTTTCTTCTGTAGGCTGTTAAACTGATTATATTAATTTTCTAATATTAAACAAGCTTTGCATTCTCAGAATAAACTCCAGTTGGTCAAGCTATGTTATTCTGTTTTTATATTACTAGATTCAATTTTCTTTTCTTTTGTAAGATCCACGTCCGCGTGGGGCTTGAACTGATAACCCTGGTATCAAATGTCACATGCTCTACCAACAGAGTCAGCCAGACGCCCCTATGGGATTCAGTTTTCAAGTATTTTATTGAAGATTTTTCCATGTTCATGAGGGACATTGATAGATAGTTTTCTTTTCTTGTAGTGATTTGGGTTTTACTACCATGGTAATGGTATTTATATCTCCTTTGTTCTTGTTGATTTTCTGTTTGCTACTTTATTATGAAGAGAAGAGTATTGAAGTCCCCAACTATAATTGTGGATTTGTATATTCTCCTTCACTTCTGACAGATTTTGCTTTATGTATTTTGAAACACTTTGGTTAGATGCGTAAACAATTAGAATTCTTATGCCCTCTTAATGAACTGACTCCTCTATTGCTATGAAATGACCTTCTTTATCCCTGGTCATTTTCTTTGCTGTGAATCCTACCTGTCTGATATCAATATACCCATTCCAGTTTTCTTTTGATTAGAAATTTTCAAAGTATGTCTTTTTTCATTTTTAAACATTTAATCTCTAGATCATATTTGAGGTAAGTTTCTCATATACAGCAGATGTTTTTGTTGTAGTTTTATTTTTTGTCCATTTTGACAAATCTCTCATATTTTGTTGCCTCAAATTCCATTTTAGCCAAGGAAATCCTAGGCACTGATTTGCTTAAGCCTGGCAATTATTGTGACAAAAGGGATAAAATCACCTGATTGGATAACAAATCAGAGAACAAATCAATAGGTAGAATTGTGTCTCCCTTATCCCATAATCACATGGCTGCTACACCGCTGGGGAGACACACAACGTCCAGGACAAGCTTCAACTAACACAACACTAGAAACATTTAGCATTTATAAAGTTGACTCCTTAAATGATACCAGCTGACTTTGTATCCCAAGAGAAAAACAAAAGTTCTAGAGAAGGGAAATTGTTCTCCCATACAAAAATGTTTTAACAGATATTTTTGCTGAGATAATATCTCAAGGACAGGCTGGCACAAAATTAACTCTTGTATTCACACAACAATAGCAGTTGTATCTCTTGATATTATTTTATTTGCCATATCCTGAGGCTGAAGACAGCAAATAATTCGGGCAAAGCATTAGTGCTGAAGTAAGGTGAGGTGTGATTTTAAGCGGTCTCATCTACAACTGCGGTCTTTATGTGTAGATTCTGTAGTATTGTCTCATACTTGGTGCTCTTTTTTATGGTGCCCCTCCCACAGGAGAGATCATATCCCCATCCTGCTGAAATCAGGCAGTGATATGATTTGCTTTGACTAGTGAAATGTGGGTGAACAGGACACAGTCAATTTACAGGAGGAAGTTTTAAGAGCCAGTGGCTCATGTTGTTCTCTTTTTTCTCTGCCATGTAGTATGAGTAAAGAACAAATCTGTAAGTCCCTGAGATCTGTTACTACAGAATAATTAGCCTATCTTTTTTTTTTTTAAGTTTACTTATTTTTGAAAGAGAGAGAGCGAGACAGAGCGTGAGTTGGGGAGGGGCAGAGAGAGGGAGACACAGAATCCAAAGCAGGCTCCAGGCTCTGAGCTGTCAGCTCAGATATTTTTTACATATGCTTTACTGCCTTCAAAATTTACCAAGTCTTGTCTCTCTCCTGCTTCCATGTTTCTGTGCTTAATTTCTCCCTTTTTATACCTTTACACTGCACCACAATCCTGTCCTTGAGAATTTGTGTTTTTTAAAATATTCATTTATTTATTTATTTTTGAGAGACAGAGAGAGAGAGGGAGAGAGAAGCCCAAGGAGGCTCTGTGCTGTCAGCACAGAGCCTGATTTGGGACTTGATCTCACAAAGATGAGATCATGACCTGAGCTGAAATCAAGAGTCAGACACTCAACTGACTGAGCCACCCAGGCGCCCTGATAATTTGTTTTTATTTTTTATTTATTTACTGTTTTAACTGTCCTTGAGAATTTGCACCAACAAAGAGCAGAGAAAGAGTTAACTAACCTGGAGGCTTGAAGGATTTTCCTCTGGTCCTGTAAAGTTCGGGTGGTTTTTATTTTTATTTTTTTTTATTAAAAAAAAAATTTTTTTTTAACCTTTATTTATTTATTTTTTTTGACACAGACAACGGACGGGAGAGAGTCAGAGAGAGCGGCAGGCACAGAATCCGAAACAGGCTCCGAGCGACGGGCACAGAGCCTGACGTGGGGCTCAAACCCACAGACCGCGAGATTTCTACCTGAGATACAGTGAGACGCGTAACCAACTGAACCACCCAGGTGCCCCATTCGGGTGGTTTTTAAAAGAATCTTAGGCCTACCACCATTTAGACAGAAAACTAGAATCCTGAGAATTAAACATTTCATATAATGTTCACATTTAACTAGCATTATAAATCCTTATCCTTAGCTAGCTTTTTATTATTGACTTTATAGTAAATGTTTAATACAAATTTAAGGCAATTTAAGTGATATAACCCCAACAATTTAATTCTATTCTCTATAACAATAATACTAATATAAAGTTTAAAATGAAGGCTTTGGGGTCTTGGGTGGCTCAGTCAGTTAAGTGTCCAAGTTTGGCTCAGGTCATGATCTCACAGTTCGTGAGTTCGAGCCCCTGCTTTGGACTCTCTGTCTCTCTCTGTCTCTCTCTCTGCCCCTGCCCCCCTCAAAAATAAATAAAAAATAAAACATTTAACAAAAAAATTAAAATAAAATGAAGGCTTAAATTTTTTTTTAACACTCTGGTCACTTGCAGAAAGAGAATGTCAACAATTAAACCTTAAATTTTCTTCCAAGCTCATAAGGAGTAAAATCCGCATGCATCCCATATCACTTTCTGAGTTTATTGAAAGTAAAGATTTCTGCGTAGCTCTCCTAGAGATTCTGATTCAGTATGTAGTTGGAAACTACTGCATTAAATGGTAGTGAATCCCTACTGTAACTGGAACAGAAATGTTTCATCCTCAACCCGCAAAAGCTGTACTTCCCTTTTAAGTATTAACTAGGAATTCTGGAACAGCTGATGCAATGGACTGAATGTTTGTCCCCCCAAATTTCGTATTTTGAAGCTCTAATCCCCAATATGATGGCATTTGGAGGTGGGCCTTTGGGAGGTAATTAAGTTTAGATGAGATCATGAGGGCAAGAGTCCCCATTATAGGATTAGTGTCCTTATAAGAGGAAGAAGCTGGCGCTTACTGTCTCTACAATGTGAGGACACAGTGAAAAGACTGCTGTTTGCAAATGAGGAAGAGGGCTCTCACCAGACACAGAATTTGCCAGCACCTTGATCTTGGACATCCAGCCTCCAGAACAGTGAGAAATAAGTGTTGTGTAAATATGGCATTAACCTTAATAAAACTGCCAGTTATTTTACCCCCAAAAGATGGGTTTACTTGGGAAGAGTGGAGAACTGTAATCCAGGAGAGCCAAGCAGAGGCAAAACTGTAGGCAAGTCCTGAGAACAAAGGAAAGGTGTATTTTTTCATGGAGAGAAGAGGTCAGTTGGGACGTCTGTTATAAACTAAAAGTCCATTGGAGTAAATTGGGAGTTTGAAATATAGTGGCTTCTCATTGGCTGAGCTATTGCTGGGGGTGGAGAAGGAACACATCTCTTCCTCCCTTCGTTCTCTTCTTTCCTACTAAAGGAGTGTCTTTCATTATGTTAAAATAGTAACTATTGAACCTCACCTAAGGGTGGGGGCTGGTAGCCAGGAGAATAGCTATGTGCTTAGAAGGTTGGAACTTTCAGTCCTACTCCCCTGACTTCCTGGGAGGTGAGAGGGGCTGGAAGCTGATTTCATCACCAGTGGTCAATGATTAATCAATCATGCCTATGTAATGAAGCCTCAATAAAGACCCAAAGGATGGGGTTTAGAAAGCTTCTAGGTTGGGGAACTTTCATGTGCCACTGTGCCAGGCCCAAACTCCACAAGGACAGATGCTCCTTTGTTTGGGAAATGCATCTGATTTATAGCCAGTCAGTCAGAAGTACAGGTAATAACATAGGTTTGTGATTGGCATCTGAAATAGAGGTCAGTCTTATAAGACCGAGCCCTTAATGTGTGGAATCTGCTATCTGTGAGTGGATAGAGTCAGAATTGAGTTAAATTGTAGGATGAATATTTGTGTCCCCCAAATCAAAATGTTGAAGCCCTGACCACCAACATGGCTGTTAAAGATAGGGCTTTTATGGAAGTAATTAAGGTTAAATAATGTCATAAGAGTGGGGCTCCGATCCAATAGGATGATAGGAAAGATAGGGTTCAGTAGACAGAGAGGAAAAGATTAGGACCTGAGGTCCCTAGGTGGGGAAATACACCTATTTTGGAAGAATGCTGGGAGTGTCTGGCCACAGCAAACCCCTTTAGTTGTAAGGTTCCTCTTAAGAATGTAACAGAACCCACAGAATTCCCTTAAGGTTTCCCTTGGGAATTTGACTAAAGACCTAACTAAAAATAAATAGTAGACCATAAAACCTGTGACCCACAAGGAATGATATGGCCATAGACCACCCCTCATACAATGGAAACGAGCCGATCAGGAATGGACAACCCAACACCCAGAGCTATCAAGCCAATGAGGGCAGGACCTGAGAAGGAATGAGGGAAAAGGGAAAGGGTGGTGGTGGTGGGGCAACCAGAACCTTATAAAACAAGCACCTTTGCCTGTAGTCCTCGGGCATTCACTTTTGAATGTCCTCTCTCTGTAAGGCGTTTTTCTACGGTTCTTCCTTTCTAATTTTATACTCTAGTAAACTTTTGCCTGCTGCTCATTTTGTGTCCACCTCTTCATTCTTCAAAGCAGAGAGACAATGGAATCCGGGTCTTGTGGTCAAAAATCCTGCAATAATAAGATTAGTGTCCTTAGAAGAGCAAGAGACTTCAGAGAGCTCATTCTCTTTCTTCCCATACCATATGAGGACACAGCAAAAAGTGGCCATCCACACACCAGGATAAGAGTTCTCACCAGAAAGTTACCATGCTGGTTCCCTGCTCCAGGACTTCCAGCTTCCAGAACTGAGGGGAAATAAATTTTAAGCCATCCAATACAGATTTTAGTACCAAGAACTGATATATTGCTGCTGTAACAACCTAAAAATATAGAAGTGGCTTTGAAACTGGGCTATGGGGAGAGGCCAGAAGAGTTTTGAGGTACATGGTTACAAAAAGGCTAGATTGTCATGAAAGGACTTTTGGTAGAAATACATATGTTAAAGGTGGTTATGGCCAGAGCTTAGAAAGAAAACAAAGGAGCTGGAGAGAAAGCCTCCATCTTCTTAGAGAGTAAATGAATAGTCACGAACAGAATGTTAGTAGAAATACGAATGTCAAAGGCCACTCTGTTGAGGGCTCAGAAACGAAGAACAGATATTGGAAAATGGAGAAACGGTGATTCCTGTTATAAAGTAGCAAAGAACTTGGCTGAATTCTAGTGCTCTAGAATTGGCTGAATTCTTGGTGTCCTCCAGTGTTTTGTGGAAGACAGAACTAGTGAAGACAGAAATTCGATATTTGGCTGAAGAGATTTTGTAGCAAAATGTTAAAGGTGTAGCCTGGGTCTTCCTGAATACTACTAGTGAAGGGTGAGAAGAGAGAGGTAAATCAAAGAAGGAATTGTGAAACAAAAAAGAACCAGAACTTAAAGCTTTGGAAAATTCTCAGCCTATCCATGTTGCAAAATAGGAGAAGGCTTGTTCTGAAGAGAACACTAAAGGTGTGGCTGACCGACCATCTGGTAAAGAGATTAAGATGGGTGTGAACCTTGAATTTAATCAGCCACCTCAACAGACAGCCAGAAACAGAGATGGGATTATATCACCAGAAACAGTGCCAGTTTGACCTAATGGGGATAAAAAAAAGGAGGAAATGAAGGAAGACTCCTGGGCTTCTCGTATTCTACAAAGCTAAATAATAGAGCTATTCTGCTGTGAGCCTGGTTTATCCTTCAAGAAAAAGGAAGGATGACCCTGAAGGTAGTTCAGAGTTCAGCAGGGCTTCTGTACCCACCATAGGCCCAGAGTACAAATTTTCTTCCTCCTAGGTTTCAGAGGGTGGTGTCCTCGTAGAGCAGCAGAGCATTGGACCAAAAAGGATTATTCTCAAGCCTTAAGAGCTAATGGAATTATATAAAATAAATAAATTCTGGGAATGTAATATACAGCATAGTGACTATACAGAATTGTATATTGGATAGATACTGAATCGGTAGATCTTAAAAGTTCTCATCACAAGGAAAAGAAATTGTAGCTATGTATGGTGATAGGTGTTAACTAAACTTATCGTGATTATCATTTTGCAACATATACATATATCATATCATGTTATATGCCTAAAACTAATACAATGTTAAATGTTAATTATATTTCAATTAAAAAAATCTGTTTTAGGGGCGCTTGGGTGGCTCAGTCGGTTAAGCATCCGACTTTGGCTCAGGTCATGATCTCACAGTTTGTGGTTCAAGCCCTGCGTCGGGCTCTGTGCTGACAGCTCAGAGCCTGGAGCCTGCTTCAGATTCTGTGTCTCCCCCTGTCTCTGCCCCTCTCCTGCTCATGCTCTGTCTCTCTCTGTCTCAAAAATAAATAAAAACATTAAAAAAAATTTAAAAATCTGTTTTAATTAAAAATAAGATCTAAAGGGATTTGTCTTGCTAGGTTTTAGACTTGCTTAGGACTCACCAACCCCCTTTCTTCTTTCCTTTTTCTCCCTTTTGGAATGAGATGTCTATCTGTCCCATTATTATACTTTGGAAGTGAAAAACTGGGTTTCATAGATTCACAGCTGGAGAGACATTCTGCCTCAGGATGAATCATACCTCTTGAGTCTTACCAATATCTGATTTAGGTGATATTTAAATGAAACTTTGTACTTTAGATTTTAGAGTTGATGCTGAAACAAGTTAAGATTTTTGGGGCTGTTGGAATGGACTGAAGGTTTTTGCATGCCAGAAGGATGTGAATTTGGGGAGGCTAGTGGCAGACTGATGTAATAACTATCAAATTGGTTTAGGGCAAGAGAATATTAAAAGATGAGAGAAAAAAATGTAGATATCTAGAATTCTGAGCTCAGATTGCTCTGTATCTTTAAGTTCTGAACCCACATGGAAGACACTCAAACTTGCAACAACAGACAATGCATTATGGGTATGGTTTATGGAGGTATACTGATGAACTGTAATCAGAACCCAAATTCAAAAAGTCTTGGACCCTAATATCATTGGATAGAAGAGCATCTACTCTACAGCCTATTCAAGTGGGATATGTGGGTTGCTCTGATCAGATGGGGGCCACCACATGGACAACACCAAATATGGGGCACCTGATTCCCAGGCAGTGAAAGAATTCATCCAAGGCAGAACAAAAGAGATAGATATTTATTGAATACACTGGAAGGCAGCAGTGGGCAGGAAAGCAGAGCAGAGACTGTCTATGACAAGGCAGGGGTGAGGGGCCACAGTTATAGGGTGGAGTGAGTATTGGAACATATAGAATTTTCCTTTAAAACAAAGTTTATTTATTGGGGCGCCTGTGTGGCTCAGTTGGTTAAGCGTCCGACTTCAGCTCAGGTCATGACCTCATAGTTTGTGATTTCGAGCCCCGTGTCTCTGTCTCTCTCTTTCTGTCTCTCTCTCAAGAATAAATAAGCATTAAAATGTTTTTTTAAAGTTTATTTATTTATTGGGGGGTGGGTAGGGCAGAAAGAGAGGGAGAGAATCCCAAGCAGGATCCAGGCTGTCAGTGTGCAGCCCAGTGTGGGGCTCAATTCCAAGAACCATGAGATCATGACCTGAGCCCAAACATGCCATCCAGGCACCCCAATTTTTCCCTTCTTTGGTAATCTTAGGAACTGTGTTGTAATTGGTAGTTAGGGCCTATGGTTATTTCAAGGTGGGTCACTTAACGAGCTTGTTTGCATTGCCTGTTTGCATTCAGCTCTGTGGTTGCTGTGGGCCCTTTTACCTTACTCAGGTTTCCATTGCTTAAACTGGTTGCCTAAAAGCGGCCTTTACTGGATACTGCAACCCTGATTGGATTACTTTTTTACTCATGTGGCATCCAAAAGGATGACTCCAAAGGACTCTCAGGGGGAGTCTGAAAATATGAGACTTGAAGATTGGTCAGAGTTTAGTGTTAGAGATGCAGATCTGAGTGAGTCCTAACCCATGGCACAGTCTGTTGGATTAATTCATAGAAAGGTAGAAAGAAAAAAGCCTAGGACATCAGCTCAATTATAGTTAACCGGAAGAGTGAAGAAAATAAAGAAAAATCAGAAAGGATAGGAAGTTTTACCATAAAGATGAAGAAAAACAGGGTGATCAGCATCAAATGAGATGAAAAGGTGAATGCAGATTCAGAGAGCATGCAGCGGAAAGGGGCTGGAGTGGGTCTCACTATTCAGTATACAGACTTTCTCATTTGTTTTTTTGGTTGACCTGGTGTATATGAATCTGGGACCTCTCTGGTTCAAATTCTCCAGCAACTTAACCTTTTGTTTTACAGAAGTGACTAGGGGTAAGCTATTCACTTGACTATTTGTTCTAAGGATGGAGACCTAGACCTATTAAGTCTAACTACTCTGTACACATTTTCAATCAATCCTCTGGTCTTTCCTTCCATATCCTCCCATTGATGTGGTATCTGCAATTTATGAGTCTGTTGTATAATAAGGCATGTATTGGGTCTTTGTCTCCAGTTGCTGGCAAAGAGCTCCTATAAAACCCTTGGAATTTCCTGAGTGATAGGAGTATCTTTTGTTATTCAGAAGGCTCCTCTTTTGAGCACACTTTGTTTATGTTGATGACAGCCTGTCCATAGCCTCAGGTCACCAGAAAGACCAAGTGATTAGAGGGTTGGAACTTTCAGCCCCACCCACAAACCTCCAGGAAAGGGAGAGAGGAATTAGAGATTGAGCTCTATAAAAACTCTTAAACAAGGAAATTTGGTGAGTTTTGGGGTTGGTGAACATCGTGGAGGTGCTGGGAGAGCGGTGCAAAAGGAGATGGCATGGAAGCTCTGTGCCCCTTCCCCTCCTCTTTGCCCTATACATCTTTCCACATAGCTGTTGAGTTGTATTCTTTCTAACAAATCAATAAATGTAAGTAAATATTTCTTTAAATTCTGTGAGCCATTCTAGCCAATTACTGAACCAACAGAAGGAGTCACCATGGGAACTTCAATTCATGACTATTTGGTCAGAAGTACAAATAACAATCTGTACTTGAAATTGGCATCTGAGGTGGAGGTAGTCTTGAGGGCTGAGTTAGTGTTCTCCAGAGAAAAAGAAACAATAGGATAGACAGGTAGAAAATAGAATTTTCCTTTACAGAGCCTTCCTGGAGTTCTGACTTATGAATTACTGTACTTCTAATTGCCATTCCCCTCTGCATTCAGCTTTCTTAGCTCCAACAGTTTCTTCATCCTCTTTCCTTCTTCCAATAAGAACATATCAACATCTCTCATTCCCTTCTGTTCTTTTCCCACTTTCTTAGTCTTTGTGGGTTTTTATATTTTCTCATTTCATTGGAGTTTTGTAGCGAAACAAGACAAACGTATGTTTAATCTCTCATGTTAAATCAAGTCACTTTGTAGACTGTTTTCAAAATTATGAATTCTTTTAATTTTTTTAACGTTTATTTATTATTGAGAGACAGAGAGAGACAGAGCATGAGCATGGGAGGGGCAGAGAGAGAGGGAGACACAGAATCCGAAGCAGGCTCCAGGCTCCGAGCTGTTGGCACAGAGCCCGAGCTCAAACTCACGGATTGTGAGATCATGACCTGAGCCGAAGTCGGATGCTCAACCGAGCCACCCAGGCGCCCCAGAATTATGAATTCTTTTAAAATAAGTTACACATTTATAAAGCACTTAAGTGATATCCTTTCTTTTCAATATAGTAGCCTCCCTTATCCATAGTTTTACTTTCCAAAGTTTCAGTTACTGAGCTCAACCTCAGTCCTGAAGCAGATGATGCTTTTCCTGATATATAGTCAGAAGGTCAAAAGCCTAGTGCCACATCACAATGCAAATATCATTCACTTCGCTTCCTCTCATCACATAGGCATTTTATCATTTCACATCTTCACAAGAAGGGTGAGTACAGGGGCGCCTGGGTGGCGCAGTCGGTTAAGCGTCCGACTTCAGCCAGGTCACGATCTCACGGTCCGTGAGTTCGAGCCCCGCATCAGGCTCTGGGCTGCCGGCTCAGAGCCTGGAGCCTGCTTCCGATTCTGTGTCTCCCTCTCTCTCTGCCCCTCCCCCATTCATGCTCTGTCTCTCTCTGTCCCAAAAATAAATAAACGTTGAAAAAAAAATTAAAAAAAAAAATAAATGGAAAGAAGGGTGAGTACAGTATTTTGAGACCAATATTCACATAACTTTTATTACAGCATATCTTTATAATTGTTATTTTATTATTACTTAGTATTAAAATTTTTCTTTTTTTTTTTTTTTTTTTTTTTTTTTTCAACGTTTATTTATTTTTTGGGACAGAGAGAGACAGAGCATGAACGGGCGAGGGGCAGAGAGAGAGGGAGACACAGAATCGGAAACAGGCTCCAGGCTCTGAGCCATCAGCCCAGAGCCCGACGCGGGGCTTGAATTCACGGACCGCGAGATCGTGACCTGGCTGATGACGGACGCCTAACCGAATGCGCCACCTAGGCGCCCCAGTATTAAAATTTTTCTTAATGTTTTACTTTCGAGAGAGAACAGAGTGTCAGTGAAAGAGGGGCAGAGAGAGGGAGACACAATCTGAAGCAGGCTCCAGGCTCTGAGCTGTCAGCACAGAGCCTGATGGAGGGCTCAAACTCAGGAACTGTGAGACCATGACCTGAGCTGATGTCGGACGCTTAACTGAGACACCAGGGGTCCCTATTATTACTTAGTATTAATCTCCTGCTGTACCTAATTTATAAATTAAATTTTATGTCAGCTATATATGCTTGGGAAAAAGAGTACATACAGGGTTTGGTACTATCACCAGGCATCTACTGGGGGTCTTGAACATATACCCTGCAGATAAAGTGAGAGTACTGAATCTTTGTTTTTTTCTGATTAGAAATGTTTGCTCATTATAATAATCCAAATAATACAGAAATATCTAACAAAGGGAAAGTCCTTTGTAGTCATAAGCTTTAGATAAAGTCACAGGTTGATTTCTAAATATACTGTTTAGTGATTCTATATTTGTAATATATGATAGGAAAAAGCAACAGAAAGATAACATTAAAATATTAACAGCAGTTAACTCTGGATAGTGAGATTAATGGATTCCACCCCCCCTTTTGATTTATTTGTATTTTCTTTTTTTAATGTTTATTTTTTTGAGAGAGAGAGCGAGAGAGAGAATGAATGTATACAAGCAGGGTAGGGGAAAAGAGGGAGGGAGAGAGAGAATCCCAAGTAGGCTTGGCACTGTCAGCACAGAGCCTGACTTGGGGCTCAATCCAACGAACTGTGAGATCATGACCTGAGCCAAAATCAAGACTCGGACATTAAACTGACTGAGCCACCCAGGTGCCCCGATTTATCTGCATTTTCTAACATGTGCCTAAATTAATATCTATTAACCTTTTTCAAAATTTTTTATTTAAAAAACCTTGAAATGTTAAAATTTGTCGTTTCCCTTAAAATAAATGTGTGATTATATTCAAGCTTTTGCAATCTTTGCTTTAAAAAAAAAGTTTATTTAAGTTCTTTTTAAATTTTTTAGTGTTTATTTTTGAGAGAGTGCACACATGTACACGGGGAGGAGTAGACAGAGACAGAGACATAGAATCCCAAGCAGGCGCCACACCATCAGCCCAGAGCCCAACATGGGGCTCAAACCCACAAACCGTGAGATCATGACTTGAGGCAAAATCAAGAAGCTTAACCGACTGAGCCACTCAGGAGCTCCAAACTTGCAATCTTTGAAATGAAAATTTCATTTCATTTAAAATATTCCAAGAATAAAAAATAAACAGTATTCTAAGAATAGTAAAAGGCTCTCTGATATCTACAGATTAAAATAATTTTAAAATTATAAAAAATAGTAACCAATGGGCAATACAATCTACCATACAGTTTCTATCACTTAATTATGCAATTTGTGTTTAAGATAAACAGGTATTGGGGGCGCCTCTGTGGCTCAGTGGATTAAGCATCCAACTCTGGATTTCAGCTCTAGTCATGATCTCATGGTTTTGTGGGTGCCAGGAATGGCTCTGAGCACAGACTGCCATAGCCTTCAGGGGATTCTCCCTCTCTCCCTGCCCCTCCCCCGCTCACACTCTGTCTCAAAATAAAAAAAGACTTTAAAGAAAAAAAGACAAACAGGTACTTAAACCTTGAGTTTCACAGAAGAGCAAACTCTTAATTTTTCCTTTTAACATCATTCACCAGATGGTCTAGAAATCTTTGATCTGGAAGCCTTAGCTGGTTTCCAGACCTCTAGCGGAGGTATTACCCTCCTAAAACTTGTGTGATTTCTTGTCCACTCTCTGGGACTGAATCATTAGACTCTTACAGTAAAGCTACTAACCACCAGAAAGTTAGATAATCAGCCAAATAGGACAGAATGAATTTTACAACACAAATCAGGGACCCATTTCCTACAGACTAATTCACAAAAATTGCCTTACAGGAGGTCCCATCAACATTTCTATCTAAATGTCCTGATACCTCAAGCCCAACGACCACTCATTTTGAATTACATTCTTTCAAAAACTGGTTATCAACTTCCATCCCAAACACAAGCTCAGTCAAGTCTATCTGGTTCCCACGCGAGTACTGGGGCGTGGGCCTGTTCATCTCCCGGGCCTCCCCACCCAAAAGTCTCCCTTAGTTTCGATGTCCAGAGAGGTCTCTAGCAGAGTTGTTCCGTGCAGTCGGTCCCTAACCTCCCGCCTTCCCAGTCCTCTGCTATCCAGGCAACTGCCCGCCGCTGACGCGACCTTTCTGCCTGGCTTCGCCTCCCCTTCTCCGCAGTCCCGCGTCCGGCGTGGCTCCAGCCTCAAGGGAAAGCGTCAGTTGACTTCTGCAGCCTGCTAACTACGGGTGCGAGGAAGATTAACCCGCTTCCAACTCAAGGTCCTCCCACCACCCAGTTCCCAGACAGACGCCCCCAAAAGGATAGGAGGGAGACAGGCCAGCGCGCACGCGCGGGACGCCGCCCGTTCTGCCCGCGCGCGCCCGGCCGTAGAAGCCGCCAGCCAATCAGAAAGTGCCCAGCCTCTACGCCCCCAGGTCCGCGCGCGTCTGTCCTTTAAGGGCGGCATTCGAATACAATAGCCCGCTAGCGGACATTCCCACCGCTTAGTGTCTTTCAGTCATCGCCCCTAGAGACGCCCTTTCCAGGGGCGGCCTCAAAGCCTCTCCCAAAGGAGGGAAAGTGGGTGGTGGGGGAAGGGTGGGGAGTGATGTAGGGTTTTTCATTGTCAAGAAAACCCCTTACACTCTCCAGGCTTCCCCCACTCGCATCTCAGGATAATGAAACGCCTCTTGGCTGGGCTTAAGTTAGTAGCAGACGTTGTGTTAAACGAATGAGGCATTAGTTCTTCTTTCAAATGGTAAGTTCTCCTCGTGAGGTAATGCACATCCGCGCGCTACCCAGAATTCCCCAGTTCCCGCGTGGCGTGTTTCCGGTCTGCGTGCTGCGGGGGAGCAGCAGGGCGAGGCTCCAACGTTCGGGAACCACTTCAGCGTGCCCCGCCCCTGCAGGTCCTAGCCCGTTTTCTCCCCTCAAATCAATAGTTTCCTTGTATTTTATGATTGTAAGAAGAAAACTGCTTTCAAAAAGTGCCTGCTCCCTGCAAAACTGATAGTAAGTACATAAACGTTTATAAAAGAAAGTTAAACCCACCCACAATCTCGCCACCCAGAAATAACAGTATTAACACACTGCTATGTAAACTTGGAGACTTTTCACATATACACATAAAGTGTTTTTTTTGTTTTAAAAAATTTTTTTAATGTTTATTTATTTTTGAGAGAGCGTGAGTGAGGTAGGGGCAGAGAGAGCAGGAGACACAATACGAAGCAGGCTCCAGGCTCTCAGCTGTCAGCTCAGAGCTGGACGCAGGGCTCCAACCTGTGAATCCTGAGATCATGACCTAAGCAGAAGTCAGACACTTAACCAACTGAGCCATCCAGGCGCCCCTATTTTTTGTTTTTAATAGAAAAATGTGAGCGTGTTACGGTGTCCCAAAAGCGTCTATCTTTCCAGGTAAATTCAAATAGATAATCATTTTTAATTCTGTGGGGATGTAATGGCATTTAATGATTTTACGTGTACAAACTTGTTCAGCCAGTCCCTAAATTCTTGGACTTCTACAGTTTTTCACGTGTACAAACAATACTAAATGATTATTCGCGTACATAAATCTTTACATACCCCTGATTATTTCCTTACAATAAACTCATAGAAATATAATTACTGGATCAAAAGGAATGCACACTTATAAGACTCTAGATGATGTTACCAGACTCTCCCCTGGCAATGTATTTATTACTTTTCCACCGACAGAGTATGTAAATGACACCCGTGTCTTCATCTTCTTGCTAATCTTCAGTATTGTTAATCTTTGAGATCTTTATCACCTTTTGAACATTTTTATCATCTTTGTCATCTTGTTTTAATTTGCATTTTGTTGACTAAGTGTAAAACTGAACCTCGTTCATATATTTATTGGCTCTATTTTTGTGAATTGCCAGTAAATTACTTCTGCCTATTTTAAAATTAAAATATTTACGTTTAAGAAGTTACAAGTGCTTTTTTTAATATCAGCAGTATTAACCTGTCTGAAATATAATTATAAATATTATTACCATTTCTTAATTCATGTTTTAACATGGCCTGTGTTCATTTGCCGAAGGAAAAAAAGAAATGTCTCACAAAAAGGAAGTATATATGATGCCAGATGGACTAAGATAGCAAAGAATACAATTCATCTGTAAGTTATTAATATACTTACAGTTTAAATTAAAATACAACAAAAAAAAACTTTATACATCTCATGAAAATGATACTAAAATTCACTTCAGAAAAGATACAGTTGATCCCCCTTGAACAACACAGATGTGAATTGCATTGGTCCACTTATCTGTGGATTTTTTTTTTCAATAATGTAGTACTGTATCATAAATGTATTTTCCTTATGATTTTCTTAATATTTTTCTCTGGTTTACTTTATTGTAAGAAAACTGTATATAATACATGTAACATACAAAATATGTGTTAATTGACAGTTTATGTTGTGAGTGAGGGCAGTCAACTTAGACTATTAATAAAGTTTTGGGGAGGGGCACCTGGATGGCTCAGTCGATTGAGCCTCGGACTCTTGATTTTGGTTCAGGCTCAGGTCATGATCTCATGGTTCCTGAGATCAAGCCTGGCATCCAGCTCTGCACTAACAAGGCTGTGCCTGCTTGGGATTCTCTCTCTGCCTTTCCCTTGCTTGTGCACTCTCTCTCTCTCTCTCAAAATAAATAAACTTAAAAAAAATTCTCTCTCTCTCCCTTTGCCCCTCCCCTGCTTGTGCTCTCTCTGTCTCTAAAATAAAATTTTAAAAAAGCTTTGGGGGAGTTAAAAGTTATGTGTGGATTTTCCACTTGGGAGGGGTCCGTGTCTCCAACCCCTGTGTTGTTCAAGGGACAAATGGTCAGAATATTCAAAGAACATCATTTAAAAGGGAGAGAGGGAAGCAAAGTGGAGGAGAATGGACTCTCTTGACATGATTTGTAGGCTAAATTTAAAAATAATTAGGAGTACAAGAAAAAATACACTATGTGGTAAGTTATATAAAGTATATACTATAAAATTATACAATTTTGTACTGTGTAAAAACTCGGTTTATGTAGAATTAATCAGAATCAGAAACCATAAGTAAGTGCAAATAAGTAGAAGTTTAAGGTGATGGAATTGTTGGGAAGTTTTTCATTTTTATGTAGGCATATATTTAGTTTTTGCCTCTGTTTCTAGCTTTGATGTCAGGCTTATCTGTGTATTTTTTTCTAGCATTTTTAGGTATCCTTAACATTTTTTCAATATTTAATCCATCTAAAGTTTATTTATGAGGAGGAAGGGAAGGATCTAGTTTGATTTTTTTTTTTCTCCATGACTTGCTGGTTGCCCACACACCATTTATTGAATACTCAATCTACCCTATAGATTTAAAATTGTACTTATGTACAGCACTAAATTTCCAAATGTACTTTATTTTCTGTTCCATTGATTTGTTTGTTAACTGGACAGCAATATTATTGTTTTACTATATTTTTTAATTGTTTTTATATTTCTGGTAGGGTAAATTCCTGCGTAATAGACTTCTTTTTCAGAGTATTTACTTAAGAACTGTCTCTTATAAATCTATTTGATAAAATCTATTACATATAAAAGAAAATTTTGTAATATATGTAAGTTAAAAAAACATGAAGCACAGAGCCTGGAGCCTGTTTCCGATTCTGTGTCTCCCTCTCTCTCTGCCCCTCCCCCGTTCATGCTCTGTCTCTCTCTGTCCCAAAAATAAATAAACGTTGAAAAAAAAAAAATTAAAAAAAAAAAAAAAAAGGGGGTGCCTGGGTGGCGCAGTCGGCTAAGCGTCCGACTTCAGCCAGGTCACGATCTCGCGGTCCGTGAGTTCGAGCCCCGCGTCAGGCTCTGGGCTGATGGCTCAGAGCCTGGAGCCTGCTTCCGATTCTGTGTCTCCCTCTCTCTCTGCCCCTCCCCCGTTCATGCTCTGTCTCTCTCTGTCCCAAAAATAAATAAACGTTGAAAAAAAAAATTAAAAAAAAACATGAAGCAAACTGCCAACCTCAGAGCTCGAACATTACCAATAACTTGGAGCAATCTGTGTATTCTTCCCATTCTACCTTGTCATCCTTGCCATAGATATATTGTTTCTTTCATAGTAACTTTAAATTTATTTTGTCAAATTAAAAGAGTTGTGATTTTTATTGGAATTTCATTAATTTCGTAGATTAATTTAAGGAAAATGGACATCTTTATAAAAATAATTCTATAGTTTTTACTGAGTGCTTTGTTTGTGTTAGTCATTTAATCTTCTCAACTCTATTATTGTCACCCTCATTTTATAGATGAGGAAACTCATGTGTAAATAACTTGTTGAAGGTCAGGAAACTAATAGATGACAAAGTCAAAGGTCAGACTCAGGCAATTTGGCCCCAGAGGCTGTACTCTTTTTTTTTTTTTTTATGTTTATTTTTGAGAGAGAGAGGGAGAGAGAAAGCAGGGGAGGGGCAGAGAGAGAGAGAGACAGAGACAGAGACAGAGACAGAATCCAAAGCAGGCTCCAGGCTCTGAGCTGTCAGCACAGAGCCTGACATGGGGCTCAAATTCAGGAGCTGTAAGATCATAACCTGAACTGAGACCAAGAGTTGGAAGCTTAACTGATTGAGCCACCCAGGCGCCCCTGGAGGCTATTTTCTTTACCTCTATGTTATATTGTCTCTCCACAATATGGAATCTGCTCATCTATAATGGACATGCCATTCAACTTGCCTGTACCACTCCCCCATGTCCCAATATGCATCTTTATCTTCTTTTAATGAGTAGATACCTGCTTGATCCTCCCCTCCTCTGCCATAGCTGATTGGACTAGAGGGTAGGTAGAAAAGCTGGTCCAATCAGATTGTTTCTCCCAGAAATTAGTAAATAGTCTTACTTAATCTCTTGACCTAGAAAGTGATGACACAAGGGCAAAGCAGGGAGAGATGTTTGACCCACAAGTAAGTAGGTAGTGCAGACAAAGCAGGCTTGTGGAGAGGCAGTCAGAAAAGAAGCAGAGTTAAGAAGCCCAGAAGAGGGTGCAGGGGTAGCTGCCTGGGATTCTGGAGCTTTCCAGGTCCTGGTTTGCTCCTACTAAGGCCTTACATACTGCCTTTTCTGTTCTTGGGGATCTATACCAGTTACCTCTCTTCCTTTAAATAAACTTCTCTTTCAGTTTGAGCTCACCTGAATGACTTCCCTTACTTTTGAAACCAATTATGCCATCTAAAAACATGCCCATTTTCAATTTACCCATTTTCTTTTGGTTTCCCAGTAGCATTTTCTTTACATAAATCCTTTACATTTCTTGTTCAGTTCATTCCTAAATATATTTTTGTTGCTTTTTGCTCTTTACAATGATAATCTGTTCATTGTCGTCCCCTTTATATATTTTTTTCCCTTTATATCTTTTTAAAAAAAATGTTTATTATATTTGAGAGAGGGAGTGTGCTCGTGAGTGGAGGAAGGGCAGAGAGAGGGAAATAGGATCTGAAGTTGGCTCTGTGCTGACAGAGAGCCTGAAGTGAGGCTCAAACTCATGTACCTACCATGAGATCATGACCTGATCCCAAGAGGTTCACTTAGCTGACTGAGCCACCCAGGTGCCCCTACATCTTAATCTATAAAAATTCTACTTCCATTGGGGCGCCTTGGTGGCTCAGTCAGTGAAGCATCTGACTTCAGCTCAGGTCATGATCTCATGGCTCATGGGTTGGAGCCCTGTATAGCCTGGTTGAGATTCTCTCTCTCTCCCTTTCTCTCTGCCCCTCCTCTGCTCACACACACTCTCTAAATAAACTTAAAAAAAATTCTGCTTTCATCAACTGAGACTGCTAAATGTCAATGGTTTGTAAATGTGAATTATTCTTTTAAAATAATGTTTTATCTATTAAAATAATGTTTCCTACTAGATATATCTGTTCTCTGCTTTCATTTGTTCTACTGATGATTCATGTGAGGATGATGATGATTCATCTGTTGGAAATGAGCCACAGGGATCCCAAAGAAGTATAGAATTTTCTGTAACCTGTTTTGAAAAGAAAGTCTCATATATGAATAGAAACATTGAGTTTTCAACATCTAGCTGATATGAAAACATAAAATGAGGAAATCTATTTTTAATAAGACCAATTTCTCAGGTATAAAATAATAAGACAATAGAGGGCATTATCTGGGTATATATATATTTTTTAATTTTTTTTTAATGTTTATTTATTTTTGAGACAGAGAGAGACAGAGCATGAACGGGGGAGGGTCAGAGAGAGAGGGAGACACAGAATCTGAAGCAGGCTCCAGGCTCTGAGCTGTCAGCACAGAGCCCGACGCGGGGCTCGAATGGACCGTGAGATCATGACCTGAGCCGAAGTCGGATGCTTAAGTGACTGAGCCACCCAGGCGCTCCTGGGTAAATATTTTGAATACAGTAGACAACAAAATAAAGATTAAGAGAAATTGATATCTCACTCTTAATATGGGCATATTATCCTTTATCCAAAACCTTTGGCCAGATGTGTTTCAGAACTCAGAATTGTTAAGACTTTAGACAGGAGTATAATGCATGTACCATATTTTCTGTAACACCTCAGCAGGGTCTGGAGCAGCATCTTATAATCAAACATATTAATAGTCATGTAACAAAAATACATTAGTATGAACCCTAAGCAGGATAAATAAAGGCTATATAACCTATATAATATCCATATATATGTTCAGGTAAGATTTGCTGCCAAATGAGTTTGACTCAGCCTTATGAAAAACTTTAGGTTTCTAAAGCTTTTTTAGATTTTGGAATTTTATTTTATTTTATTTTTTAATGTTTATTATTTTTGAGAATGAGAGAGAGACAGAGAGCAAGCAGGGAAGGGGCAGAGAGAGAGGGAGACACAGAATTGGAAGCAGGCTCTAGGCTCTGAGCTGTCAGCACAGAGCCCGATGCGGGGCTAGAACTCACAGACCACGAGATCATGACCTGAGAGCTGTAGTCAGCTGCCCAACTGACTGAGCCACCCAGGTGCCCCAGATTTTGGAATTTTAGATAATGGCTTATAGACCTGTGTAAGCAGATATGTTCAGATTTCAACATCTGGCCAGCTCTGGGGGTCAATTAAAGAGTTCTTTGAAGTCCTGGCTATGTTAGATAGTCCTATGGTTTAGGATGTTTAGTCTAAAGGCAAAGGAGTACACTTTTAGAAGGACAAAATACAGACTTTGAAGTAATTATTGAAAAAGTAATGGGTTAAGTATCTTGACTTGCATTCTTAAGCTTTGTCTTCAGTCATTACTTCAGTGTGTGGTGCTTTGGTTGAAAAGAATTTCACTAACAGTTCCTAGAAAATCTTAACATAAAAAGTTGCTGTATTTTTCCTTAGGCCTATCAATGAAGGGATCCTTGATGTTTTTATTTCTAGTACATAGACTCCCTTCCCTCTAAATATCCTGACTGTGAAGATAATTGTTTCAGTTGAGTCTTTTAAAGTACCCGAATTAAGGAACCTATTCAGTCATCATATACATTGAGTGCCTACTCTGTGTCAGACTGTGCTAGGTACTGAGGATGTAGTCTGGTGGCAGAGAAGCACACATCAATAGGACATTACAGTATCATGAGATAAGTGATGTGAAAGGGTAAGTACAGTGTGCCATGGAACCCCATGTTCTGGGGGGAGGGAAGGACTGAAGGTTGAGTAAGAAATTAGGCAGGTGAATGGGGGAGGGGAATAAAAAATGTTCTGACAGTGATTTTCTAAGTGTGGTTGGTTCATGGACCAGCAACATCAACATCACCTGAGAACTTGTCAGAAATGCAGATTCCTGGGCCCTATCACAGATCTACTGAATCAAAAACTCTGGGGGTGGAGCCTATCAATCTGTGTTTTAATAAGCCTGCCCATCCAAGTGGTCTCAAGCCCACCAAAGTTTGAGAACCACTGTTCTAAACAGCAAGTATGATAAAACCACAGTGTGTAGGCAAGATGTTTAGTGTGTCTAAATGGCACTATTCACTAGCATGTCTGTATTGGAGTGGGGTGGCAGAGTAGGGGGATCATGGAAATGACAGATGAGGTTGGAAAAGTAAACATGCTTCACTTGGGGGTTTTATGAGCCATGTTAAAGAGTTTGGGCTTCATTTATTCAACAAATATTTATTGCATGTCTACATTATAAGTATAGTGTACAAAATGGATTCCCCTCTTGTCAGGGAACTTAGCCAAATAAGCAAATAAATGTGTATGTCGGGTGGTAAAAAAAAATGTTATGACACAACAACTTGGATGAATCTCCAGAGAATTATGCTGAGTAGAAAAAGGCAATCCCAAAAGGTTAATACTGTATAATTCCATTTATATAACATTCTTGAAATAGCAAAACTATAGAAATGGAGAACAGATTAGTGGTTGCCAGGGGTTACAGAGGGGGTGGAGGTTGGAGGGAGGTGGGTGTGGCTATAAAAGATATAAAAGAGTAACAGGAAGCTCTGTGGTGATGGAACTGGAAATGTTCTGTATCTGAACTGTATCAATGTCAGTATCCTAGTTGTGATATTGTACTATAGTTTTGTAAAATGTGACCACTGGGGGGAACCGAGTAAGGGGTAAACAGAATTTGTCTGTATTATTTCTTACAACTGCCTGTAAATCCATAACTGATTCAAAATAAAGTGTTTTTTCAATGTATCAATATAAATTAGGTTAGGGGATTGAAAGAGATGAGAGGATTTATTTTATATGGGATAGTTAGGAAAGGCCTAGCTGATAAGGAAATAAGAGAATTAAATATGAATATCTGGAAACTATTAGAAGTATGAAGGCCCTGCGAGTATGCTTGGTGTAGGGACACTGGTGGATAGAGTGGGGTGAGCAAGGGAGAGAGCAAGGGGAAATGAAATCAGAGAGTTGATAGAGATGGTGGTTGTAGAGACAGATCATACAGGGGCTTGTAGGTCATAGTTAAGGACTTCTCATTCTGAGTAAAATGGGAAGCTATGGAAGAGTTTGTTTTGTTTTGTTTTTATTGAGACAGAGAGAGAGAGAGAGCAAGGGAAGGGCAGAGAAAGAGGGAGAGAGAGAGAATCCCAAGCAGGTTTCGCATGGAACCCAATGAGGGACTTGATCTCACAAAGTGTGAGATCATGACCTGAGCCGAAATCAGCAGTCAGAAATCACCGAGCCATCCAGGCACCCCTAAGCTATGGAAGAGATTTAAGCAGAAAAGTAACATGATCTAATTTATGTTTTAAAAGTATCACTTCACTGTAAAAAAAATTGAGTGAGGGGAGTATGAGATTATGGGGGTTTGGACTAAGGTGGCAGAGGAGGAGGTAAGAAGAAATAGTTTGATTGTGAATAAGTTTTGTGGGTCCAGCTAATTGGATATTCTGATAGATTGGACGTGGGATGTGAGAGGAGAGGAGTCAAGAATGATTCCAAGGTTTGGGCCTGAGCAAGTGGGAGAATGGTGTTACTACTTTTATGAAAGAAGAGCAATATATGGCAGAAAATGAACAGTTTAGGTTTGGGCTTTTTGAGATGCCTGTACACATCCCAGTGGAGATGTTATGTAGCCTATTGGATAGGTAAACATGTCTGGAATTTGGGTAGGAGTCAGGCTAGATATATGAATTTGGGAGGCAGTAGCATATAGATATTTAAAGTCAGGGTCTGGGTGAGAACTCTAATGAGTGAGTATATGTAGATAGGGAAGAGAAGAGGTCTGTGGAATAAGACCTGGACACTCCAATTTTTGGAGATTGGAAGATAAAGGAGAACTTAACAAAGAATGCAGAGAAGGAATGGCCACTGGGGTAGGAGGAGAACCAAGGGAGAGGGGTATCTTGGAGACCAAGTGAAGAAAGTGTTTTAGGAAGAAGAGAACAACCAAATAAGTCAACTGCTACTGATAGGAAGAATGAAATAAGAACTGAGTTTGTCCTTCAGACAAATATATATTTGGCAAAAACAAAAAACAAAAAACAAAAAAACCCCAAAAACAAAAAACCACCTTTAATGTAGATTAACCTTAAAATATTCCTTGGGATGCCTGGGTGACTCATTTGGTTTAGCATCTGACTCTTGATTTCGTTTCAGGTCATGATCTCAGGTTTGTGAGATAGAGCCCCATGTTGGGCTCCGTGCTGGGTGTGGAGCTGGCTTAAGATGCTCTCCCTTTCTCTAAGAACAAAACAAAACAAAACAAAACAAAACAAAACAAAACAGTCCTTGGTTCCAGAGAGAAATAGAGAAGTAAAACAAATTTTACTAATTACTTTCTAAATTAGACCATTATTTTATTGGTTAGAATGCTGCTTTTAGGTGCTCCTGGGTGGTTCAGTTGGTTAAATGTCTGATTCTTGGTTTCGGCTCAGGACATGATATCACTGTTCGTGAGTTTGAGCCCCACATGAGGCTCCCTACTGACAGTGCAGAGCCTGCTTGGGATTTTGCCCTTTCCTCTCTCTGTGCCCTTCCCCTGCTCTCTCTCTCTCTCACTCTCTCTCTCTGTCTCTCTCAAAATAAATAAACATTAAAAAACAAAGAATGCTGCTTTTAAGGGATTAGTCTCTCTCTCTCTCTCTCTCTCTCTCTCTCTTTTTAATGGACTAGTCGCCTAAAAGGTACAGATGTAAAAACTACAGGTGGGAGGAAGGCGGGATCTTGTGAGGCAGGAGTTTTGGATATTTCTGCCATGTGGGCTGAATAGTATATAGGCCAGTTTTCAGAGAAAATAGTTCTATGTAACACCAAAAATTTACTGCTAATCTACCAGGCTCTATGCAGAGAGGTAACCTGCCCAAAGCCCTAGCTTATAGGTAGTAGAATTGGCATTTGAACACAGGCTCAGGGTTCAAGTCTGGCTCAGGAGCCCAGGAGTTTCACCACCACTCTCAGCAGATAAACAGAAATTGAGACAACAAATTGGGCAAGGGTACTGCTTAGAACTGTCTAAGCAGAAAGCAAAAAGGGAAGTAATTATAAAAACAACAAACTTGGATCCTCCTAGGACCTAAGAGCAGGACCAGGGCAAGGTCTCTGGAAGGACGGTGAGTTGGTAATTCATCAGGAAGCAGGCAGGGTGATCTAATTCCCAAATGGCAGACTCCATATATGCTGCATGCAGTATATGTTCTAGGCTTCTACAAATAAAATGTTTTATCTTCAATTATGTTCTTTTCCATAAATTTACAACAGCATAAACAGGCACAGATAACATATTAAAGCATAGACTTTTATCAAGTATAAGAGGAGCACCAGCCTAGGAGTCTAAAGAATTGGGTTTTGTTCATTCATAAATGCTCATGGAAACTTTCAGGAGTGATGGATATATTTGATATATTGAATATCTTGATTGTAGTTTTAGTCTCACAGATGTGTACATATGGCAAAACTTAACACTTTAAATATGTACAGTTTATTAAAGTCATTTATACTTCAATAAAACTGTTTAAAATGTTTATGGAGTTCCCACAGTGCTGGCACTAGGCTATAAAAAGGATATAGGCAGAACCCCATCCCTCAAAGGATTTTTATTCAAGTGTGGGGCCCAGACATGGAAGCACACGGGTCAGAGAGCAACAGAGGTTGCAACATAGAGACCATGTGCTATGCCTCATTTTCCTTTTCTAGAATGTCTGCTTGCTTGCCTCAGAGAATATGGGCAAAATCCAATGAAAACACTTTGTGATAAATGCTATAAAAATATACAGAAGTTGTTTTCAAAACAAGATGATTCCTGTTCAACAGCCTATTTAGAATCCTTGCTGAGCTATTTTCAAATAATGCCAATATAAATTAATTACTGAAGGTGTTGTATCTATACACAAAATAATGAAAAATTGTCAGACTTTACTTGCCATTGTTATCATAGTAATGTCATTTGTGTGACTTTGGGTAAGTAACTTAACTTCTCTAAGCCTTCTCTATAAAATGGAAATATTAAAATTGACCTCTAGTGTTGTTTTGAAGATTAAATAATGTGTGTTAACTGTTTAGTACAGAGTGATAACAAAAGGTACCTCTGATTTGAATTTTTTATTTTATTTTATTTAAAAAAATTTTTAATGTGTATTTAATTTTGAGAGAGAGAGAAAGAGAGAGAGAGAGAGAGAGAGCAGGAATGGAAGAGGGGCAGAGAGAGAGGGAGATACAGAATCCGAAGCAGGCTCCAGGCTCTGAGCTGTCAGCACAGAGCCCAATGTGGGGCTTGAACCCACAAACTGTGAGATCATGACCTGAGCCAAAGTCGGCTGCTCAACCAATTGATGCACCCAGGTGCCCCTTATTTTATTATTTTTTAATGTTTATATATTTTTGAGAGAGAGAGAAAAACACAAGTGGGGGGGGGGCAGAGAGAGAGGGGGACAGAGAAGCCAAAGTGGGCTCTGTCTACTGTGGGGCTCAAACTCACGAACTGGGAGACCATGACCTGAGCTTAAGTCTGATGCTTAACCAGCTGAGCCACCCAGGCACCCCTGATTTGAATTTTTTTAAAAAATGTTTATTTATTTATTTTGGGTGGGGGGAGGGGCAGAGAGCGAGGCAGAGAGAGAATCTGAAGCAGGCTCCATCCTGTCCACTCAGAGCCCGTCTTGGGACTCAAACTTGGAAACCATGAAATCATACCCTGAGCCAAAATCAAGAGTCCGATGCTCTGAGTGCTGGGTGTCTTAGTTGGTTAAGCATCTGACTCTTGGTTTCGGCTCAGATCATGATCTTATGGTTCGTGAGTTTGAGCCCCGCATTGGGCTCTGTGCTGTGTGGAGCCTGCTTGATATTCTCTCTCCCTCTCTCTCTGCCTGTCCTTTGCTTATGCGTATGCACACTCTCTTGCTCTCAAAATAAATAAACTAAAAAAAAAGGGGGGGGGGAATGTAATAAAAAGCCTCTAGACAGAGGTAGATTTAATTTGAAGCAAATGAGGATTATGTTTCAGGACTTCACCAGCACAGGCTCCTTCTAAGGCTCAGTGAGGTCTCCTTGTAGTGAGGAGAGTACATCAGTAGTCCCAACCCTGTGAAGTGCTGCCCCAACTGGGGGTACCTGCCTATGCTATCTAATTCTCCTTCACTTCCCTGTTTCTGTTTCTTCCAACTGCAAAAGGAACTTTAGACAATACCAGCCATCAGCAAGATTTCAGAATAAGGATAAAAATGATTTCTGTGGGAAGATCTCAGTATACCCCACAAATAGGTAATTCTTGTTATTCTATTTTACTAGTGTTGAAACCAATACCCAGAGATTATATGATCTGCCTCAGGTCACAAATCAGCAAATAGAAGCAGCAGCAGCAGCAGCAACAGCAGCAGCAGCAGCACAGTAATAGAATCTGTGAGTCTTGTCTTACACCCTTGTGCCTAAGCACACGAATATATCTCCTGAGCGACTATGAAGGTCTGCGCTGGCTGATCATGCATAAACTCCAGAGGATGGTGCCACTGACATTCCAAAACTTGCCCCATTCCTTGAGTAATTGATATGTCCTCAGGCTTCACTAGCTTGTGACCTCAGAACAAGGCCATGCACCTAAATATCCAAACCACACCTCTGAGGCCATGGAACTGGGGAGTCTATTCCTTTGCTGAATTCACATGCTCCTCCCCAACTCCCCCAAATCCAAGGAGCACTTGTTAGGAAGGCTTGTTATTTTCATCAGTCCCTCGCTTCCAAAGTGGCTTCTTCCAAGGCCCTGGGAGAAGCCCTAGCAGTGCATTCAAATGGGTGTATGTTTTGGTAAAAGTTGTAAGTGTTTTAACTGCAATCATTTCAGATTTCTGTCTGTTTCTACTACTTTCGCTCCATTATACTCTCCCTGTCTCTGGTGGTATTGGAGTGACTGTGGGCCTTTTTATAGGATCTGGCTAAGAAGAAGTGAATACTATATATGTTGTGCTTCAAAAAAAATTTTTTTAAGCACATTAAGTTGAAAATACGCTGCTTCTAACACCTTTAATGTCAGAGATTGACATACAATAAAGGGTTCATATTTAAAGTGTACAATTTGATATGTTTTAATTTATGTATAGTCTGAGAAACCATCACCAAATCAAGACAATGAGCAGACCCATCACCCTCAAAAAGTTTCCTCATGCTTCTTTGTAATTCCTCCCCCCTGCTCTCATTGCCATCCTTAACCACTAATTTCTGTCAGTTTAGTTTGCATTTTCTATAACTTTCTATAAATGGGATCATATAATATGTACTCCTTTTTGTCTGGCTTTTTTCACTCAACTGTAGTTGTTTTGGGATCCATCCATTTTTTTTGTGTGTATCAGTAATTTTTTCCTTTTTACTACTGTTGTATTCCATTTTGTGTATATGTTGCAATTTCCTTATCCATTCTACTGTTGAGACATTTTGGATTGTTTCTAGTTTAGGGGCTATTATTACAATGCTGCTGTGAAGATTTGCATATAATTCTTTGTATGATCCTGTACTTTCATCTCTCTTGGGTAAATACCTGGAAGTAGAATGGCTGGGTCAGATGATAGGTTTATAGTTAATTTTTAAGAAATTGCCAAGTTTTCCAATGATTGTGATGAGATTTTGGGGGGTGATTGTGGGGTTTGTGAGGTCTGGAGCCAATGGCCAAGAAAGAATTCTTGAAGTCGTCCTTGGTGTAAAAAGGTGATTTTATTAAAGCACAGGGACAGGACCCGTGGGCAGGAAGGGCTGCCCCTGATGCTGTGGAGAGACTGGTTATATATTTGGGAGTTGGGAGAGGTAAAGTCCAGGGGAAATTTGCAATGAGATTTTCATATGCTAAAGAAGACTCAGAGGATACTTGGAGGCCTAGGTATTGTCAAGCGAAGGTTGTTTTAATATTAAGACTGTAGGGAATTCTGGGAGAAACCTTTTACTTTGCCAGCCTGAAGTATTTGTCAATGGGCTGCCGGTTATAAGGAAATGTAATTCTATCTGCCATTTCCTTCTGCCTTTGTTTCCCACATTAATTGTATCATATTGTGTTCCCACTAGCAATGTATGAAAGTTCTAGTTGATCCATATGTTCTTGCTGATTCTTAGTACGGCCAGCTTTATATCTTAGCCATTCTAATAAGGGTAGCAGAATCACTGTGATTTTCCTGGATATTTCCCTAATAGTGAATGATGTAGAGTATATTTTCAGTGTGCTTATTTGCCAGCTTTAGATCTTCTCTGTGAAGTGTCTTTTCAGGTCTTTTGCCCATTTGAAAATTTTTTGTGTTGTTTGTTTACTTATTTTTTTTTTTTTATTAAAAAAATTTTTTTTTCAACGTTTATTTATTTTTGGGACAGAGACAGAGCATGAATGGGGGAGGGGCAGAGAGAGAGGGAGACACAGAATCGGAAGCAGGCTCCAGGCTCTGAGCCATCATCCCAGAGCCTGACGCGGGGCTCGAACTCACGGACCGCAAGATCATGACCTGGCTGAAGTCGGACGCTTAACCGACTGCGCCACCCAGGCGCCCCTGTTTACTTATTATTGAGTTTTAAGAGTTCTTTATATATTTTGGATATTCCAAGGTGTGGTCTGACTCCATATGGTCAGGATAAAGCAATCACTATGAATGACAGACTACTTCCAAAGCTGATAACTGTGTCTTGAATAATGCTACTGGGGACACCCCTACCCCAATCTGCCATGTAGTTCATACAACACTGGGCCAAACTACTCTGTATGGGAAAAATACTCTCTGTTTTTCCTCTGCTCTCACTCTACTACCACACTTCACTTCTGACACCACATGTGTGGGTTTCCCACACATCAGGCAATTCTCTGACACCTGCTGAGTATCCCATAATTTAACTCAAATATGACACTACTTGAAGTTAATGTCAGATCCCATAGGGTAAGGGTTCAGTCCCACAAGACTGATCACCCCCCCTTCAGATGCCAATCTCAGTTCCCGGTTGTCATTTGTACTTCTGACTGATCATCTCTGAATCTCATGTCATATTCCTTCGGTTTGATAATTTGCTAGAATGACTCACAGAACTCAGAGAAATACCTAATTTACCTTTACCAGTTTATTCTAAAAGGAAGTGATAAAGGATACAGATTAACATCCAGATGGAAGAGATGCCAAAGACAAGGTATAGGGGGAGGGGCACGGAGTTTCCATGTCCTTGCCAGGTGCCACCCTCCCAGTACCTCCATCCTCAGTCCTCCTTGTGTTCAGCAAGCTGGAAGCTCTTTGGACCTCATACTTTTGGGACTTTTATGGAGGCTTCATCATGTAGGCATGAATGATCATTAACTCTATTTCCAGCCTCCTCTTCCTAGAGGATGGGGGCGGGGGGGGGGGGCGCTGAAAGTTCTAAGTTTCTAATCATGGCTTGGTTTTTCTGGTGACCAGCCCCCATCTGGAGCCCACCAACCATTGCCTCATTAGAACAAAAGATACTCCTATCACTTAGGAAATTACAAGGCAAAAGTTTTAGAAGCTCTGTGCTAGGAACTGGAGGCAGAGGCTAATATATACATTTTCTGTTATTTCCACACTCTTAAGTCCTTTTCACAGCTTTTCTTCTAGCGTGGGGGAAAGAGAAGTTCAGACCTGCATGTTAGCCTTCCTACAGTGTAGTCTTAAAATTTCCCATGGGCAAATGCTTTAACAAAAATACAATACCTCTTGAAAGAACCATCACTTTCAGGGACATTCCAGTCTACATAGGCAATTAGAAAAATAAAAATCAAAAACAGCTCTCTTACTCAGAAAGCATGTAGTCCTGCCAATAATACTCCCAATTTGTGTCCCTGAAGGAAAGGCTTAACATTTTAGATTTTCAAATGCTTTACAATTGCCTGTACTTGGCTTCGCAGTTGTCTCCAGGAATAGTAGATGGATTCTTGCTTATGGTTTACATTTTGCAGGTTCCATTTTGACAACTTTTCCCCAAAGCAGAGATTTTCATCTCTACTTCTAGAACATTTGTAATAAATATCACTTTTTCACCTTCTCAAAACACTAAACTTATCCACTAGACACTGAAATACATTTAGATATGTATGGGTGTGTGTATAGATACACATATGTATATACTACTTTATATATATGTATATGAGTTACAAGTGTTCCATATAGATAAGTATATACACTTGCATCTTTCTCTTCTAAAGAACTTCTGGTAGAGGAGGGCTTGGGAAGTCTTTGAATCAATGAACAAGCATTTTGGAGGTTCCTAATGCTCCTAAATGCGTGAGCCTAGCATTTAGCCATTTCCAAACACTGGTAAACTGATAAAAGAGTGAGGGAGTGACCATAAATGGAGCCAAGAAGTGGATGGCAGAATGTTCCTTCCATCCTAAACTTGTCCTTGCTGCTATAACCTTCAGTTATGCAAAAAACAAAGGTTTTATAGAGGGATGTAGAATAGGAAATTTTATTGCAGAATTTTGAAAGACTTTGGAAACTAAAACCAAATCAACCAAAGGAATTTTTAAAATCCCAGTTGTTTGCAGAACATTATAGGATCAAAAAGCATTATACCTCTCATTATCCTCTGATTGCCTTGTCCTATTCAATATAGCACTGTCATCATCCTCACCGTCATTATCACATAACATAAGTATTGGTCTTACTTATTTGCATTAATCATCTGCCAGGCACCAAACTATGTGCTTTATACATTTTATCTTTCAGTAACTCAGAAGGGCCCTATGTGTTAGATATTATTATCCCTTTTCACAGATTAAAAAAAAAAGCACAGAGAAATTAATCTCCTCTCAGTCATAAACTAGTAAGTGAAGTTAAAAATCAAACATCCATTGAACCAGAGTCATGCTCATAATAAGCTTACCATATTCACTCCATCACTCAATAATTAATATTTGTAGAAGCAGATTTACCATGAACTAGTGAAGCTTAAGTTGCAGGCCCCTTGAGTTGTACAACTCCCTTCCAAAGCCTTGGGTGTGGGGTCCCTAATGATGTGTTCACATGGCCATGTGCTTTTGTAAAATGAGCAATCAGTTAAGATGCTTTTTTCTTCTAACTCCTCTTCCATCACACTTTCCCTTACATCATGGGGCATTAGAATGGCTGTGGAAATTTATATACTGAATTGGGGATTTAGGGATACATTTAATTTGGATTTTGTGTGATATTTAATGTCGTACAATCACTTATGTACAGTTGAGTGACTGGCTTTTAGTAATACTCTAGCCACTGATTGTGCCAACTCACCTACTATTGTGACATTGGAACTAAAAGAGTTAAAAAGTGGTGGGGGGGAACCAAAGAAAATGGAATTAGAGCAAAAATTACATTTTTTGACATCTCAAATTTAACTAGTATAAGAACTCATAAATCTTAAAATTAAGCTCCTTACTATTGGAGTTAACTCATTAAGCCATTAATGAAATTAGGTACAATATAACTTTTTATTACATTTTAGAGAGATTTTTATTAAGTGGTTTATATAAATGAGCATCATTTTTCTGAGTAATGTGCTTATATAAAGCAGCTCATTCCCCTGTGGTGCCTGATGAAGCATAAATTTGATGAGAAAGAACCCTGGCATATGATCACATGTGATGTGTGATGAATTTATAACATTGGCCCTCCCAGTTTGAATTGTCAGATGAGTAGTGAGAGACCTATCTGGCACATACTTAATGAAGCATTTGTCAAATGAATGAGCAAATGAATGAGTGAGTGAATCATTAGATTTATAGTGTTTATATGTCATTGGATTTACATGATCAAGACCTGTTGGTTCAGAGAGGCTGAGTGATTTACTTCCTAACATTGAGTGGCAGGATGAGAGAAGGACTCAGGTTTCCCGACTTTCAATCCTGTGCTCTTTAACAAGATTTCAGATTGTGAATATTTTCTAGAAGGCTTTAAATAATCTCTACCAATTCCAACAACTAAAGTACCTCTTTTATATCTTGGAGATTGTTGTTCAATGGAAAAGGATTCTTAGAAAATCCAAGAACTTAGTGATTGTTTTAAAGATGCCTTCATGTTATCTGACCTGGTTCTGATAAATAAGATGCCAAAAGAGTCTTGGGGGCTCTTTAGATCAAGGGTTTTCAAACTGAGGGTCTTGGCCTATTAGTGGTTAGGGGAATCAGTTTAGTGGCTGATTTTTTTTACTAGAATAACAAAGAAAATATCAGATTGTATTGCCATGTGGTAAGGAACTAAGTATTATTTAGGAAAAACTTTTGTATGCACCTTGTCACAATATAAAATGTTTTTGGTGTTTTGTTTTGTTTTGTTTTGCTGTGGATGACAGTCAAGATTAAAAAAACAAAAAGCAAAAAACAACTAGAGGTGGTAACCCAAGTTTGGAAAACAGAATAAGAATGTAACATCAGTGTAATATGAATTTGGGAGGAATAAACCTGGGGTGTAAATGTAATTTTTTGGGATTGAAGAGAAGAGGAGGGAGGACTACCACAGTTAGGCCAGCACTTAAATGATACACGGAGGAGGAAAAGCTCAGAGCCCCTGTGGTATGACTGGAGGTCAAGGTCTGGAGGTCTCCACATAATTGGTTGGAGACTTAGGAGCATGGGAAACCTCTCACTGGCTGCAGGTTCAGCCTGAGCTTGGGCCTGTAATAGAATCTGACGTGGTCAGGCTTTCAAGGGGCCAGTTTGGGGCAGAGGATCTCACTGGGCTTGGGGGAAGATCAAGGTTGTTGACTTTAAAGTTGGTTGAGCTCCAGTTACAAGTGTAGTTGGTTTTATTCAGTGTTAGATTTTGAAGGAGAAGCATGAAGGGATATGTCTGTGGAGTTGTGGAAGATCCTATAGGCCGTGGAGTGGGGGATAGGCAAGGATGATACAATGGGTTTAGGAAGGTATCACTATTACCTTTTTTTCTTCAGATTGCTTAGCACACACAACAGTTACATATTTATAATAGTATAATGCTGTATGGAATAATCTCCAAGTAGAATAGTGATTATGACAGTGCTATATCCACTTTTCATTAGCATTTTCCTAGTGAATCTTTTTCCATTCCTTTAGTTTTGACATTTCTTTGATATGTTGTTTTAAGGGTGTCTCTCATAAATAGGATAGAGTTATTATCTTTTTAAAGGTGATTTTATTTTATTTATCTATTTTTTTAAATGTTTATTTATTTTTGAGAGAGAGAAGCATGAGTGGTGGAGGGGCAGAGAGAGAGAGGAAGACACAGAATAGGAAGCAGGCTCCAGACTTCGAGCTGTCAGCACAGAGCCTGATGCGGGGCTTGAACTCATGAACCATGAGATCATCACCTGAGCCAAAGTCAGACGCTTAACTGACTGAGCCACCCAGGTGCCCCGGGATATAGTTATTTTTAATTAAAAATATACCAAATGTTGGGGTGCCTGGGTGACTCAGTCGGTGTGGCATTTGACTTCGACTCAGGTCATGATCTCGTGGTTTATAAGTTCAAGCCCAGAACCTGAAGCCTGCTTCACATTCTGTGTCTCCCTCTGTCTATGCCTCTTGCCCACTCTGTCTCTCTCTGTCTCTCAAAAAATAAATAAACGTTAAAAATTAAAAAAACAAACAAACAAATGTTGAACAGTATTTTTATTAGGAAGGTGAATACCTGTCAAGATTCAAATATCTAAAAGAAATAATTATAAGAAAATAATTTAAAATGTTAATTGTAGGGGTGGCTGGTTGGCTCAGTTGATAGAGCATGAGACTCTTGACCTTGGGGTTGTGAGTTTGAGCCCCACTTTGGGTGTAGAGATTACTTAAAAATAAGATCTTAAAAAATATGTTAATTATAGGGGCGCTTCGGTGGCTCAGTCAGCTAAGTGTCTGACTCTTGATCTCAGCTCAGGTCTTGATCTCAGGATCATGAGTGGAGGCCCTGCATTGGGCTCTGCACTAGGTGTGAAGCCTACTTCTGGATTAAAACAATTAATTCACCAAGTAGTTTGAAATATAACTCAGAAATCTGAGTTATAAAATTATAGTTACTGGAGTAAGTGACCACCAAAAAAAAAAAAAAAAAAAAAAGGAAGGGTAGGAAGGAACAAATAGCACTATCAGGTTTTATTAAACCAATTCCAGATTATTAAGGATTTGACATCTACCAATTTAACTGAGAAGATAAAAATAATAAAAAAGATATTAAAAACAGAAAAACTAGCTATTTATACAAAAATACTATTTTATGATTCTACTCTTAAGAATACAAAGAGTTAAGTGTAGTTTTGTGCTTACTGTTTTTACTTGTTTTATCCAGTAGTAGGATAGATTTGGGTCGAATATTCATGCTGTTTTACCTGATCCACTTTGTCATGTCATGAAAAAGGCCGGCTAAAGATCAGAACCAGGAAAGTCACCTGGCCCACACTAGCATCAAACTTGTGGGATTACAAGCATCAGATAATTTATCTGAATGGGCCCACTACAAATAGCTGTGAATTACATTATTATGCACACTGTCATTATTCCAGCAGCTGCATTTTCTGTTCTGATTATTTTTGCAGAGGATAAATTTCTTCTCTGTTTCAGTGTTAACAGAAAGAGGGTTAAAATTGGATGGTCAGTGTGGTTAAACATGGACCAACCCAATGGGGGCAACAGATACCAAATAGGTTCATTTTCAAACCCAATATTAGGCAAAACTTAAAACTCATAATTATCATATTTCCAGGTAAAACAGAAGTACTTTGCGGGCTATAGTGAGCTAACTTAAACAGTAGCATTTAATAGTTTATCAAATGTCCTATGTAATAGCCATGCTACATGTAATTAGTATATGGCAATAATTATGCCAATGATATGGAAACACCAAGATAATATCTGAATTAAGTAGTAATTATATCAGAAAGGATTTAAGAGATAACTCCATCAGAAATCATGTCATCAAACTTACTGAGAAAATGATCATTGTTGAAGCTGAATGATACTCAGAGGTTCTGTTCTCCCTACTTTTGTGTATCTTTGAAAATTTCCATTATAGAAGTGATAAACAAACAAACAAATGAAAGTGTGGAAAAACCAAATCACTGTTTTACTTCTGTAGAAGTAAAAATAAAGCTTTAAGTGACAGGTTATAGAAAAATTGAATACTACGAGTGTCTGGCCTTTACCACAAATCGAATTTGTATTTATTAAGTGTTTTGCATTCATTTTTCTGTGTATATGTATGGGCTTCAGTGCTCATGATATATGTGATAAGTTTGAGAAAAAAATTTTTATAGGGTTTATACCACAATGTAAATGTCAGATATTCTTATTTACTTTGAAAATAGCCAGTGGCCAATGTCACTGAAGCTGAGAGATAAAGGGCAGTATGGTCTTGTCATTTTAGTAACAGATCCTAAGAAATGGGCTGTGATCTCAGTTTTGCTTACTAAAAAACAAACCAATCCATTCATTATCTAAGTGACACTTAATAAGGGTTCAACACTGTACTGGAACAGTGTGATCTAACAGTTATGGTAAAATGGTAGATCTGGAGTCACATGGGCTAGAATCCTGGCTTGGCCAATTATAGCCATGTGATCTTGGGCAAATAACTTAAACTTAGTAGATCAAGCTCAATTTCCTTTTCTCTAAATGGGAGCAATAATAGCTAACTCAGGGGGTTGTTGTGAGGATAAAATGAGATACAGCTCATTAAGTATCTAGAACAGTGGCACATAGCATGTACAATAAATGGTGGTTATTATTATTTTTTAAAAGTTTATTTTGAAAGAGAGGAGAGGGAGAACATGAGTAGGTGAGGGGCAGAGAGAGAGAGAGAGGGAGAGAGAGAGAGAGAGAGAGAGAGAATCCCAGGCAGGTTCTGCACCATCAGAGAGGAGCCCGATGTGGGGCTTGAACCCGTGAACTGTGAGATCATGACCTGAACTGAAAGCAGGAGTCAGACATTTAACCTACTGAACCACCCAGGCGCCCCAGTGATGATGATTATTATCTATCTGTCCCATTGAATATGATATATTCTCTCCATGGTGGTAAGTAGAATATAGAAATATTCATAGTGTTAAGTAGAATATACACATAGAAATATTTTTTTCTATTGCACTAGGCATTCTAAGATAGACCATGTATGCAGGACAACCTAGTTCTTGACATGAGCAGCATTATTCAGATGCAGTTTTCTTGTGTCAACCTATCAGGCTCCTGTACTTTTGGGTATCTAACATCTAGGTGCCTGCAGCTTCCTGAGACTTACATTTTGAGGAACCAGCTAAGTGGGAAGCAGGCCTGCTGAAACCTTGTTCTGCCCTCTAACTTTGCACCCGCCATCTCCACAGCAGGATTGCTCTTCTAGCCACCCTCAATTCCAACTGATCTGAGTCCAGGCTTGCCTCTAGCATCATGACAATTGCCCAGAGCTCCCAAAATCAGATGTCCCCACTCCTGTTTTACCCCTCAGATCAGAGCATCTCTCCTTGCATGCCATTGTGTGAGTGGAGTTTAGCCACTATCCCTGGGCTTAGGTGTTAAGACTTCTATACATCTCTCCAGCTAAGAGAGGGTCCACCTTTTCTATTAATTGCTTTCCTGCTGCTGTCTTCTCCCAGGCTCTGTTTCCCACATACCCCAACCTATCCTAGCATGCTGCATGACACAAATAAGTATCTATCTTGTAGAGGATATTCACTAAGTATTTGTTGAATTAATGATGTTCATGTTAATGATGGGGATGGGAAGATATTCAGCTGGTATGGGCATGGGTGTGGGTAGTTCTATAAGTAATTATTTATTTATTTTTAATGTTTATTTTTGAGAGAGGGGTGGAGGGGCAGAGAGAGAAGGAGACAGAGGATTTGAAGTGGGCTCTGTGCTGACAACAGAGAGCCTCATGTGGGGCTCAAGCTCACTAACTGTAAGATCATGACCTGGGCCAAAGTCAGATGCTTAGCTGACTGAGCCACCAGGTGCCCCAGTAATTGACAATTTAATACTTAGCACCAGACCTTATTTTGATATCTTTATAGTCATTTTGATTATCTGAATGTCATTCTCTAGTATATTCCTGGGAAAGGCACATGAGAACAGCATTCCTGATAGCAATTTATTTGTGCCCTTTATATTTGAATCAGTTTTGCCCACAACAGTCATTTCAGATGTCAACATCTCAAACTTCTCAAAGCTCTGATCACTCCCATCTACCCTCATTGGCAATAGCAAACCTCACCTCCTACATGATAGAGGTAATAGAAGCCCCATTTTTTAAAATATAAAACATATAAGCCTACTTTCCTCCTTCCTTTTGTTACAACAGAGAGCCTATCCTTACTCCTCTTTAATGTTAATCCCTCTTTGTTTAGATTTCATTCCCTCTTTCTTTCTAAGGAACATTACATTGTCAGTTATCCTTTTACATCCTTGTATGTTCAAACATTCTCTCTTTCTCCCGATTAGACCCTTCTTATCAGGTTTTAAATACATTCAAGTCATCCCCAATTAAAAAAATTTTTTTTAATGTTATTTTATTTTTGAGAGCAAGAGAGAGAGAGAGAGAGACAGAGTGTGAGTGGGGGAGGGGCAGAGAGAGAGGGACACACAGAATCCAAAGCAGGCTCCAGGCTCTGAGTTGTCAGGGCAGAGCCCAATGCAGGGCTCAAACTCACGAACCATGAGATCATGACCTGAGCCAAAGTCAGACACTTAACTGACTGAGCCACACAGGTGCCCCAAGTCATCCCCAATTTTTTAAAAAGGTCACTCAAGGGGCACCTGGGTGGCTCAGTTGGTTGAGCATCTGACTCTTGATTTTGGTTCAGGTCATAGCCCCAGAGTCATGGGATTGAGCCCATGTTGGGCTCCTCACTAAGCGTGGAGCCTGAGATTCTCTGTCTCCCTCTTCCCCTTTCCCCGCTCATGCTCTCTCTCTCTCAATAATAAAAAATAAAAAGGTCACTCAATCCCACATTCGCCTCTAGCTGTCATGTTATAATCTCCTTCCCTTGTGGACACACTTTCTCAACATGTGATTGTACATGCTGTGTAGCTGCTATGGGTGACTTCTCAATATCCATCTCCCGTGTTTTCTACAGAAACTGATTCTGTTAGGAACGGTAATGACTCAAACTAAAGAGCTACATTTCCTAGCTGCCCTTATAGCTAGGAGAGGCCATAGGACACAGTTCTAGCTAATGATAAGTAAGCTGAAGTCAGCTGAGGATTTACAGAAAATTTTTGCTTTCCTGGTATAGGTACCAGACCTTTCCCCTTGATATTTCTTTCTTCTTCCTATCTGAAACACTGGCTTAAGAGTTAGCAGCTGTCTTACATGCACAATGGGGGAAAAAACCATATACTGGGGATGATAGAGCATAAAGAAGGACTCTAGGACATTGATGACATCATGGAGTCACTGCACCAGCCTTAACTATCTCCCTCTGTTTTTTTTGTTATATGAGGAAAATAGCCTAATTTAGTTAAGCAACTGTCATCAGGCTCTATTACATGTGACCAAATGCAATTCCTAATCTATACTCTCGCTCCCTGCAATTCCTCACCTTCCACTCACTCTCAAATCATTCCATTCTGGCTTCTGGCCCATCATTCCTCTGGGCTCACCAGTGACCTGCATGTTGTGAAATCCAAGGGATATTTTCAGTTCTCATATTTCTTGACCTCTCAGCAGCATTTGACTCTTGGCCATGGCCTCCTTTTTGAAACACTGTCTCCCCATGGCTTCCATGACCAATACTCTGAGTTTGCTCCTTCTCTGTCTTCTTGGGGGGGTTATTCTTCCTCTTTGAGCCACACTCACTGCTTCTTGGCCTCTAAGACATATTACGGCTTTAGCCACATGCTCTTCCCTCTGTCACGAATGCTCTCCTTCCTTTTGCCAGCTTAGCCCTCCTTACCCTTCAGTTCTTCATCCATTCTTCACTTCCTTTTTTTTTTTTTTTTTTTTGAGAGAGAGAGCACAAGTGAGTGAGAGGCAGAGAGAGAGAGAGAGAGAACCCAGGAGGGGCAGAGGGAGAGAAAGGGGGTTGGGGGGGGAGAGAGAGAGAGAGAAGCAGGGCTCATTTTTTTTTTTTAATGTTTATTTATTTATTTATTTTTTTTTTTTTAATTTTTTTTTTCCAACGTTTATTTATTTTTGGGACAGAGAGAGACAGAGCATGAATGGGGGAGGGACAGAGAGAGAGGGAGACACAGAATCGGAAACAGGCTCCAGGCTCTGAGCCATCAGCCCAGAGCCTGATGCGGGGCTCGAACACCCGGACCGCGAGATCGTAACCTGGCTGAAGTCGGACGCTTAACCGAGTGCGCCACCCAGGCGCCCCTGTTTATTTATTTTTGACAGAGAGAGAGAGAC
This sequence comes from Prionailurus viverrinus, assembly GCF_022837055.1. Classification (NCBI taxonomy): domain Eukaryota; kingdom Metazoa; phylum Chordata; class Mammalia; order Carnivora; family Felidae; genus Prionailurus; species Prionailurus viverrinus. The sequence continues at coordinate 80,220,811 of NC_062563.1, read as the reverse complement.
AGAGCATGATGGGGGAGGAGCTGAGAGAGGGAGACACAGAATCTGAAGCATGCTCCAAGCTGTCAGCACAGAGCCTGACGTGGGCCTCGAACTCACGGACTGCGAGATCATGACCTGAGCCGAAGTCAGATGCTTAACAACTGAGCCACCTAGGCACCCCATTCTTCACTTCCTTAGGGAAGCTTCCTCTGACCTTCTTGTGAAGTCATATTTCCTTATTGTATATTCCTTCATAGCTCTTATATAGTTACAACTTTATCTTTTTTAGTGTGACTCTGAGTAAGCTGTCTCCCTCAGAATGTAGGCTCCATGAAGATAGGGACAGCCTACTTTTGTTCATCATTGTATCCTGAGAAAGCAAAATATTCGCCCAAGACATAATATGTGCTCAATAATTAGTTCATGGATGCATAAATGGATGAATGTATAATTATATGGCTTATTTGCTTATCTGTTTATGGTCTATATTCCTCCAGCTCCATGAGAGAAGGGAACATATCTATTTTGTTCTCAACCACATATGCATTATCTAATACATATTGCATGGCATAAAATAGGAAATGTAACAAATTTTAATGAACTAAAGAATTAAAGATGTTCCAGGAGAGACATTCCAATAGTTCTATCCCTAACATGTCAATGTTTGGATATTATTTTACTATATTTTTCTTTTTATTATTATTATTATTATTAGCTTATTTATTTATTTTGAGAGAGAGAGAGAGAGTGTGTGTGAGCAGGGGAGGGGCAGAGAGAAAGGGAGAGACAGTCCCAAGCAGGCTCCACACCATCAGCATGGAGCCCGACGCAGGGCTCGACCCCATGAACCGTGAGATCATGACCTGAGCCGAAATCATGAATCAGTTGCTTAACCAACTGAGCCACCCAGTCACCCTTATTTTACTATCTTTTGATAAAGTTTCTGTTTACAAGAGAGCACCAAATAGCTCTATTATCTCTAGAGAAGAGTCTTTTGGAAAATATCTGCTAGCATGTTCTCCTTACTGTACATCATGCCTAAAATAGATTGTCTATCAAGATCTTGAACCTATACGCTTCTTCCCCTCTTCATTGCCACCACCCTAGTCAAGTTCACTATCACATTTCACCTTTCCTTAAGCATGATTTATTAAACTATATATATATTTAGATGGTTCTGAGTTTTTATTGTATGTTCAGATCAAGGATCATATCTGTTTATGTTATCGTCTAAGAAAGATAAGTACATATGGCACATACATAATTTTTCATTTTGTTGTGGCAGAGAATTATTTCTTTTCTACATTTGACAAAATATTTCATTTACTTAAGGAAAAGAAGTATTTTTCAACTAGCAACAGATCTTTGTTTTCAAATTACCAAACTGAAAACATTCAGAAAAAGCCAATGACTTTTTAAGTCCCCCTACATCCCTGCCCCATGAATTCTTAGTCATTGAGGTACCTAAGATGTTCAATGAAGTTGACAAGAAGAGTAATTGATGCAGTTGTGATGGACTTGAGAATGCCCCCAGCATTGTAGTCAGTATATCTGGATCCTGCTGTTCCTCCAAGGTCAAGCACCTGTCTTTCTTCCTCAACAAATCTTCTTTCACTCACTCTTAGCTCTGACACCTCAACTTATTATATATGTCTAATAAACATATGTATGTATATATCCTTTTTCTCCAATAAGCCTTTGAAAGATGCAACACATATCTTACACATTATTGTATCCTCAGGACCTAGTACAAAGTCTTGTTGTTATATGTTCTGCTCTGCTGATGCTTATTTTCTTTTTGTTAAGAAGAGCTACTGAGCACTTAACTATTGTGCCACGCACAGCGTTATGCTCAGTAGGTGCTATTATTGTCCCCCTTTCACTGATGAGAGTTTAAATAACTTGCACAAGTCTTGTAGCTTGTGAGGAACAGACGCAGGACTCAAACACAGCTTACCAGAATCCAGAGCTAGTGCTCTTAACCACTAGGCAATCCTGCCTTCCATGAATATTCGTGGGTAACAAACTCCAACCAGGCTGCATTTGCTCCTATATTTAAGAAGGCACCAGGTGATCAGCTTTGCTTGCAGCTAATCAGGAGCCTTTCAAGTTGTTTTCAAATGAAGTTGTAAGTCTGCAGATAATTAAGAAAGAAACCATTTTGGAAACAGCAGGAAGGGGGGATGTGTAGAGGCCCACGTTGACATTTTGAAGTGCATTTAAACATACAGCTCAGGGCTATAAAAAGTCACTACACCGAGACTGCAGAAGTATTAAAAATCAAATTGCCTTATTAATTTTTTTAGAAAACTGTATATGACGTCCTTTCATCTCTAGGGAAATCCTTCCCTAAAGCACCAAACCTCTTGGATGAATGACTGGGTGACTGGGATGAATAAGTTGGCTTTCTTCCTTTTCATTTATCCACTCTCTGTCCCAGAGGGTCAAAGAAAATCATCTCATTTTAAAATTTAAGCTTTATTTGTTGAGGTTTCTAGCTAAACTGGGAGCAAGAAAAGTCATTTCATGTTGGCATGGTAGTAGAAAGCATTTAGCAACATTCCAGCTTAATGATGGAAGACTAGTCAAGAGTATTATTAAGTTTTAATCTCCTCATCTAATCGATAAGGTCAGTTAATACTCTTTGACTCAAGGGAAAAAAAAAAGCTTTACAAAGTCTTGACCATTGATACTTTAACCAGCTTCACCTTTTGTATTTTGAGTGAAAGGCTCTATATCATGAACCATTGAGTTTCCTTGAAAGGTCCAGAGAATAAACAGTTGCAGAAAAGTCCAGGAGTAAGATAGCCCAGAGACTTGAACCTGCAGCAAAATGGAGTTTCTCCAAATTAGGCATCAGGAGAAGCAGATAAGGGGAACTGGCAACTGGAGATATCCTTGTTATTCTCTGGGCTACCATCATGCTGGCAGAAGCTTAAACTAACTAAATTTACTTGTGAGTTCTCCGAAGGGAGTGACTGTGTTGCACCAGAAACATTTTTCATAACACTACTTTGCAAACAAGTTTCTAGGACCTTTTAAATATTTGACTTATGAAACTCAATATAAGTATTAAAATGCCTGCATGTTCATTACATATCCCAACTACAAAAAATATGAGTTTCACTATTCACCTGGAAATAGAAACTCCAATAATATTTATGCCTTATTAGAGCATACAGTCTTCATTTTTAAAGACTTAAAGCCTCTAGGGTGTCTTTATCCAAAATTAGCATCCAGTAACAACACCTTGGGATATCCCTGTTTTGGCAGCATCTGTAGTCAGATCTGGTTACAGTTAATAAACTAATGCTAGAGCTGCTGACCTTAGGGAGACAGGTGTCTTCTGTAACATTAGGTCCATATTCTGGTCAATAAGAAATTTACTTGCTTGATTAAACTGGCCTGAGGCCTGGTCTGTTTGCTTGGGTATCCGGCCAGCATTGTAGCCTCCTCACAAAGAATTAATGGAATTTTCATCTCTTCTCCAAATACTTTGCTCTGTAATTAATTGAGCATTACATTTTCCAAAAGAAATATTGCTTTGTGCTAAATACATAATACTCTTCATTAATTTGTTAATTAATCCAATATATATTGAATACCTACTATGTGTCTCAGCATATGTGAGACCTATGTGGCAGGTCTTGGAGGTACAAAAATTAATGACAAGGAATCTCTACTAATAGCTCAACTTAGTAGCCCAAGAATTGTTTGAAGGATCCAGATCTTCTATCTATATTTTATCCACACAGCCCAATCTGCAAAGCCCATTTCAGGTCTTATCTCCTCATTCATCCATTTAGGAAAGCTTTATTAGGCTCCCTAAACTGTGAGGCACAGGAATGATGAGGAAGAGGAGAATACAGTTTCCATCACCAGGACCTTCCAGCTTACTTGTAGGGAGGAAAGCAAGGTTGGCAGAAGCAGATCATGGAAGACATTGTAAGTCAGGCTAACCAAGGAGTATGGGTTTTATCAGAGCTATGAGACAGTCTTAAGGAAAACAGAAGGGTGATTCAATGTGCATTTTAGAAAAATCAGTTTGACAATGACAAGGGAGGTGGATGGTAAGGAAGAGTGGCCGGAAGGAAGGAAATCAGAGAGGAAGAAAAATAAAATTCCAAAGCAACTGAAGAAACAGAAATGACAGCATTTTAGTAACAAATTGAATGTGAAGATTGAGGGAGAGGTTGAAGTCTAGGATGACTTCTAAGATTCTGGTCTGGATGGTATTAGCAGCTAGAGAAGGAGAAACAGAGTTAGTAAAAAAAATGAGTTCAGTTTTGAATGTTTTGTTGCAGGCGCCTTTGGAACATCCATGTGTCAACATCAAGTTTGCTGCTGTAAATGTTTGTCCGAAACCCAGGAAAGAGGTAGGGCAGGAGGTAAGGACTCAGGAGTTATCACCTTATAGATTATAACTAAAATATAATTACATTATGAATAATATTGCCAGTTCTGTAGCCATCCCATACTACTCCCTGGTCTCAAATGCCTTGTACTCATATAGCATTCATTTTTAAATGAATTTATTATTCATTGTTTCATCCTTCATTTGGTTGACTAATATAGAAGGCACTCCAATGTCATATTCCCAGTGACATGAAAGACTCTGGGTGTACACAGATAAAGGATTACCATAAAGGATTTCATAACCTGGCTGTTGATTATACATTGACTAATTCTGTGTGTGTCTTATATCCTTAAGAAGAGTATAAACTCTCAAAGTAAAAGACACTCTCTTAGACTCCTTTAAAAAAAGAAACCAGAAGAGGTGCCTGGCTGGCTCAGTCAGAAGGGCTTGTTACTCTTTGTCTTGGGGTCATGAGTTTGAGCCCAACATTGGGTGTACAGTTTACTTAAATAAAACTTAGGGATGCCTGGGTGACTCAGTCTGTTAAGTGCTGGACCCTTGGTTTTGGCTCAGGTCATGATCTCACAGTTTGTGAAATAGAGCCCCACACTGGGCTCTGTGGTGACAGCATGGAGCCTATTTAGGATTCTGTCTCTCCCTCTCTCTCTGTCCCTCTCCAGCTCCCCTGCATGCATTCTCATGCACACGTGCTCTCTCTCTCTCAAAAATAAACTTAAAAATAGATAAAACTTAGCACAAGTTCTGTTCTTTGTAGATGCTTAATATGAACCTTGAGTAATAGATTACTTTTTTTTTAATGTTTATGTATTTATTTTGAGAGAGAGTGGGGGGGAGGGGCAGAGAGAGGATGAGAGAGAGAATCCCAAGCAGGCTTCATGCTGTCAGTGCAGAGCCAAAGGTGGGGCTGGAATTCACCAACTGTTAGATCATGATTTAAGCTGAAATCAAGAATCAGATGCTTAACTGACTGAGCCACCCAGGCCTAAATTACTTATTTAAAAACATAGACCACTTTATTTATTTTTAAATGGTTTTTGAGGGAAGAGTTCTGACTAGAAAAACATTATATTTTAATTGTAAAAAATTAAAAACATAAAGACATTTAAATTAAAACATAACATTAAAAACATACAGAAAGTAATAATCATTTTAAACATATTATCCAAAGACAACTACTATTAATATTTTATGTAAAATACTCTTAATCCTTGTTCTAAGTATAAACATGTGGATTTGTTAAATTTTTGGTAAAAGAGATCATATTGAACATATTTTTGTGACACTCTTTTCATTTACAAATGCTATATCATGAACATAATCCTATGTCATTAGATATAGGTTTTCAACATTATTTTTAAACTGTTTCATTGTATTCCATTGTTGTACCATAATTTATTTAGCTGATCCTGCACTAATGGACACTTAGGTTGCTTCCAAATGTTCACTATATAAACAGTGTAATGATGAATATCTTTATACTTAGAACTTTACATTGTGTGGTCTTTTCTGTACAATAAATTCCTTGAAATGGGTTAACATGTTTGTAAGACTTGAAGGATATGTTGCCAAATTGTCCTTTGAGTGTGAAACTATCCCCATCTAGGGTTTGAGTTTCAAAATTCTTTTTTTTTAACGTTTATTTTTGAGACAGTGAGAGAGCAGAGAGAGAGGGAGACACAGAATCTGAAGCAATCTCCAGGCTCTGAGCTGTTAGCACAGACGCAGGTCTCGAACTCACAAACTGTGAGATCATGACCTGAGCTGAAGTCGGATGCTTAACCGACTGAGCCACCCAGGTGCCCTGAGTTTCAAAATTCTAATTGAAGTTCTTTAGAGGCCAAAGGCAGAGACCTATGACTTTTTAAAAATAAAAATATAACATGTATACATAAAAGTTCATAAAACTAAGCTTGATAAAATTTTATAAAATGAACACACATACACGAAACCCAGACAAAGAAACAGATAATTAAAATCCCAGAAGCCCTCTTCTGCCTTCTAGTTACTACACACCATACCTACTTTCTTTCCAGGAAGTTCTCTGTAAATGCCTAAGCATGGCATAGGTACTAGTGTCTGGACATTTCTGTCCAATATAGGCCCCCTCTATGCTGGTCAGGATTTTCTCAGAGCTACACCTCTGTCTGAGGCTCTTCCTATTCAGTCCTCTTTACTTTCCCTTCTCCTTGTCCACATGTCAGACCTGCATCATGGTCTAAAAATTTACTCTGACTACTCCTTTAATAGATGTTACCAGCAATAAATCTCTTGCAATTCTAACTCTGCCTGATGTCTGCTGCCCAGAGAACCATCAACACAGATGGTACTAGAAGTGATCTGAAATGACAAGCTCAGTTTGGGGACTGGACCACATACCTCCCTGCTGGCACGGAGGACCCCATCTAAGTGGTATGTGGGTACAGACAGTCTCAGACAAAAGTGGTTGCCCAATTGTTAAAAATAGTATGTCACTCCCAGTAGTGACTTGGGAGTGACATCCCAGTGGAGAATACCCTGGTGGGTGAGATGATTTGAACATTTTTAAATGCAGGCTGTCAGAGGAGGGAGAGTCTACACATAAGGATAGTGGAATTGGCTGGATATTAAACAGTTGCATTGACATCCTACAGAGGAATAATTGAAAATTGAGGGCAGCTAACAAACATTTATGGTTAAATATGACAGCCAGCAGGCCTCTTTCATAGCTTATAAAGTAGAAAAGCTAGTGCAACCCAGGACCAAACTCAGGACCTATTAGTTAGGATTCCCCAAAACAGTGGAATGCTGTGCCATGGTAGGTCTGTTATACCCTGGTTCAGAAAACCTGGGACCCTGAGACATGGGATGGGAACATCTGGATGGACATCCTCAAAGATACTGGCTCTGCTGTCTTCCCTGAACCTTCAAAATCTATAGATGTGACCAACCCCTCTTTGTGCAGGAAGATATTGCAGAAGCCTCTCATGAAGGCAACAGATGCCCCCTCCAGAGCTGTGTCCACCTCCTCTTCTGGCTGCCAGGTTGATAATTACACTTATATCTCCACATAACTTGACTGGGACAGTGGACCTGATGAGGGCACTAGAGTTACTCCCTCAAGCTCATACCTCTGGCTGTAGTGGGCATCCAGTATAATCAGCTGAAGGAGGAAAAAGTCCAACCTTGGTTTACATATGGGTCAGCTCAATTGTGGGTGCAAGCTTTGTCATTGGAACTGGCACAATGGATACATGAATGGAGTGGCCATGGTGGCAGAGACAGAATCTATATATGGACTTAAAAGCATGGACTCCCACTTAGCAAAGCAGGTCTCATTATTACCGCCTCTAAATATCTAACCTTTCAGCAACAGAGACCAACACTCATCCCATTATATGGCTCTATTCCTTGAGGAGACCCACCAGCAATAAGTAGACTAAATGGGTGAGAAGAATGAGAAGGATGGAGAGGAAGAAAGAATGGAGAGGCCTAGAGTAGTAAAAGGCAGGGGGAAAGGCTTGCAACCCCTCCACTTAATGGAAACTTTAGTACCAGGACCTTACCTTTAGATCAAGGCCGTCCAAAAGAGATATAGTGTATGTCACACATTTAATTTATGTTTTCTAGTAGCCACATTAAAATTTGTTTTCTAAAAACAAGTGAAATTAATTTTAAATAATATATATTTAAGCCAACATATCAAAAATATTGTCATTTCAACATGTAGCCAATTAAAAAGTAATAAGCTATTTTACATTCATTTATTTTATGTCTTTGAGATCTAATGTATATTACATGGACAGCAAATAACAATTCAGATGCTCATTCTATTTATATTTCACAAAATTTTAAATTGAAAAAGTAGTTTCATAGATGATTGTTCAAAATATACTTAAAATTTTTCAATAACTGAATCAAGTATCAGTTTTTAAATTTAAACTAAACTTAGGGGGCACCTGGGTGACTCACTTGGTTAAGTATCTGACTCTTCAGCTCAGGTCATGATCTCACAATTCATGAGATCAAGCCCCACTTCAGGCTCTGTGCTGTCAGCACAGAGCCTGCTTGGGATTGGTTCTCTCTAGCTTTCTACCCCTCCACTGCTTACTCTCTCTGTCAAAATAATTAATTAATTAATTAATTAACTAAAATAAAAGTTAAATTTAAAAAAACTAATAAAATAAAATAAAAAACTTAGTGTTTCAATCACAGTAACTGCATTTCAAATGCTGATTAGCCATGTGTGGCTAGGGGCAACCATGTTAGCACAGAGAACATTCCATCAGCAACAGAGTGTTATAGGACTATGCAGGTCTAGATGATTCTAGCCTTTGGTGTAAACTTAACTCACTACTTAGTCAAACAGAATCAGGAAAACGAGTTATGTACATAAAACAGGTTCCTTAACTTTCCAGAAACCTTGGGATGCCTCTCCCTTGACTCTCAAATGAACTTCTCCAGGTGCCTTCTCCCACTCTACCCCACCCACCCTGAAGCCAATAAAGAGCAAGGGCTCTGGAGTCAGAGATATCAATTTTAATCTCAGCTCATCACTTAGTGGTTGACTTCCAATAGTCAGTTAACTTCTCTGAGCCTTAGTTTTCTCATTAATAAACTGATGACAATATTTTAAAGGATTGTTGTACGAAGTAAGAGAGGTAATGTGCACAAGAGTTTTAGCACACTGCCTGCCACTCAGAAAAGAATAAATGGTAGTTATTAAACAAAAAAACTCACTGTATATGCTTTGTATATGCTTCCACCACTTCCAGCCACCCGTGCCGGGTTACTCTTTGGTACTCTTAAGCAGGGCAGGAGTTAGCGAGGGTGGCGGTGAGAAGTGGGGAAGGGCCCTGGCATCTAGGTGCTGGCATGTGCCACAAGTCAACACTGTGGTTTAGGAACAGTGTTTGCTGCTACTGTTATCCTCAGCTCTTCCCTCCCCCTTATCAGTCAGATGGCTTTTGCTCTAGAACTCCAAGTCCCACATGGCCCCCCTCTTTCTACTCTGTACTAGAACAAATGATTAACCACACGAAACAGCCATCTACACTCTTTCCAAGGACATCAGTGGCCTCATTAAGTCCAAGCTAAGGGGCACTCTTCTCTTCATCCTCTCTGCAGTGTGTGACACTGTTGCTTCTCCCTCCTCACCCTGGTTCTCCTCTAACATCCTGCAGATCATTCCTCCTCCTCCTCCTCCCTCCTTTGGCAAAGGCAAATCTCTTTACTGCTCCCCAGGCCTGAGCCTTCCCTAGGCCACAGTCTCATTTACTCCTGGGCTCGATTCCCCTAAATGGATGGCTCCCAAATCTATACACCAGCTTCCACTTCAACTTCAGGCCTAACTTACTGCTCTCTGCTAGCCTGTCCTCCTGTAAGACCCACCTCTGAATTCATCCTTGCTCCCCTCAAACAAAATTCCCAGGTTGCTCTCAGGGGGGAAAGAACACACACACTGATTCCAAGCTCCTGTGTCCATACCCTGTGGTAGGTGTTTCATTTAATCTTCACAACAACTCTGTGAGGAAGGAACTGTGATCTGCATTTTATAGCTGGGGGGGAAAAAGACTCAGAAGAAGAAGAAACCAAAATCTAGGTCTGTCTGAATCCAGACTCCATGTTCTTTCCAGTCCATAGGACCACCTCCCATAATTCATTCAATGAATTGATGTTCTCTGCCAGGATAAGTAATATACCACCTATCCCCTAATGATTTGTGGTTTAGTGAGAGAGACAGAGAAGATACAGGAAAATACAGTGGTGTGGTAGTAATATGATAGGTGATGTGGTTTGAAGTGTTGGGGCTCGAAGCCAATGGCCAAGAAAGAATTCTTGAAATGTCTTTGGTGCAAAAAGGTGGTTTTATTAAAGCACGGGGACAGGACCTGTGGGCAGAACGAGCTGCACTGGGGTTGTGAAGAGTGGCTGATTATATACTTTCAAGTTCAGAGGGGCTTAGGGACAGCACAAACCTCCAAGGTAATTTGGAAACAAGGTTTCCAGAGTCTTGAGGGGGCTAACTGTCATTAGGAAAAGGTCATTTATTACTCTTTAGTAAAAACTCAGGCATGAGACCCTTCAGATTTGTATCAGTGGGCCGTATATTTGGAGGACAATTGCTAACATATATTTGAGGGGTAGAGATAAAGGAAGTTTCCAAAGGAATTTTTATATGTTAAAGTAGACTTATAGGATCCTGGAGGTCAGGATAATGTTAAGCTAAATTTGCCTTTTGCCCTTAGCAAAGTGTCATCAGCAAGGCGGCTGAGTTCCTAGAGGAAGGCCACTCTGCCTGTTTCAAGGACTTGTCAATGGGCTGTAGGCAGTAAGGAAATTTAATTTTTCATTTGCCTTTGTTTCCCCCATCAATAGAGGCCCATGGTAATGCACAGAATTGGAACCTAACTTGGGCTTTGGGGTCAGAAAAAACCTCTACCAAAGAGAAAATACCTCTGCTGCATCAAGAAGGACTAGTAGGAATTACAAAGGAAGAGAACAGGGTAGGAAGCATGATCAGGCAGAGGGAGTAGTGAGAGAAAATATCTCAAAATGAGGGAGAGAGAGTTGGGAAGCTGCAAGCAGTTAATTATGGCAGGAGCCAGACCAGAGGTACTGTGAGACAGAGGTGAGCAGAAGCCAGCTGGAATCTAGGTGAGGTTACAGGAAACCATTAAATCCTTTTAGCAGAGGAGAAGCAGGTTCAGATTTGCATGGGAGAAAGAATCACTCTGTCTGCAGCCTAGAGAATGGACTCAAGAGGTAACCCAAGAGGGGAGGGCATGGAGACCAGTTAGCAGGTCACAGTCATAGTCTAGATAAGAGATGAAGACAGTGCAAATAAAGGTAGTGGCCCCCTACATAAGAAGGAATGGAAAGAAATTCAGGATGGAGACTGCATGGGGCTTGGTAGTTGTTGATTAGATGTCATAATATGTGGAGGACAGCTAAGGAATCAAGGATAATATTCAAAGTTGGAATATTGGGTAACTGTGTGGATAGTGATAGAGTCATTGAAAGAGAGATGCACAAGAAAAAAACAAGTATGAAGGAATGTTGATGCATTTCACTTGAGATGTGTTGAGTTGAGGTGCCATTGGGACACCCAGATCAGGATATCTGATAGACAATGGTCTATTGGTTTCTAGCTGAGGAGAAGGAACTGTTGGGATAGAGACAGAGGTTTGAGTTTCATCAACAGTAACTTAAGCAATAGGAGTATGTGAATACTCCAAAAGAATATAAAGTGAAAGGAAAAGCAGGTTGAAGAAGGAACTGAGACATACCGATATTTAGGAGGTGAGTAGGAGAAGAAAGACCTTAAAAGAGACTGAAAAGAAGCCAGAGAAGCAGAAGGAAAACCCAAGAAAGTATATTTTTGTGGAAGCAAAGGGAGAATAGTAGAGGTAAAGATGCTGACAGTATAACTAGTTTCAACAGTAAGGAGGTTATGGGTACCCTTATTGAGAGCAATCTAAGAGTGTCTGCAGTGATTGATATCTGGATGGTAAGCAAATGTAGACGGTGAACGTAGAACACTCCTTCAAGATATCTAGTTGTGCTAAGTTCACTGTAAAGGTTAAATGAGATGATGAAAGTATAGCAGTTAACAGCCCATGGCACATCACAATAATTCAGTAAATGTTGGCTACTACTACTAATATTAAGGAATATATCTTAAGGAAGAGAAGAGACAGTAGTAGCCATAAGGAGGTGTAAGTTTAGGGGGGATATTTTTTAAGGCCTCTCTCTTTACCATATTGAAAAAAAAGGGGGGAAAAAGCTTTTAAAACCTCATCACTGGCACCTGGGTGGTTCAGTCAGTTAAGCGTCTGACTTCAGCTCAGGTCATGATCTCACAGCTTGTGGGTTCGAGCCCTGCAGCGGGCTCTGTGAGTACAGCTCAGAACCTGGAGCCTGCTTCAGGTTCTGTGTCTCCCTCTGTCTCTGCCCCTCCCTGACCTGTGTTCTCTCTCTTTCAAAAATAAACAAACTTAAAAAAAAAAATACCATGTCAAAGAAATACATGCAAATGATTCAAAGAAGCAACAATCTCTGAGCCACTTTTTGCCAGCCCAGAAGAAACCAATTTGAACTGCTTCTGTGTTATGGTAACCTCCTTGTCACTAATTAACCTCCTAATGACTGTTTCTTGATTTATCATTCTTAAACATTATCTGTTAACTTCCTGCTATGCTGAGAATTTAGTTCACTTATACTTCTCTGTCATCCAGAGTAGTTATGTCACTATCCACTGGCCACCTTCAAAACCTACATAAGCTCTATTTTTCATTCCATTAATCACAGATAGAATTTCTTGACTCCCAATGTTTAAGATGAGGTTGTTTGTAGCCTACTCTTCCCACCATCTCTCAATGGGAAAGATTTGTTTTTGTTTGTTTTGTGTTTTAAATATGAGAGATTATTAAATAGGATTAAATGGAAAGGAATCAATGAAAGTGAACAACTGAAGATAGATGGCAAAACAGTTGTTGCCCTGAGGTGCCTGGAGAGGTAGAAGAGGATGAGTTCAGAGTCCAGTATGGGACATCTTCTCCATAATGGCACCACCAATGTCCTAGCACAAGTCTAGGAAACTTCTGGAATGTGTGGAGCTCCTTTCACCCTAGATCCAAACAGCTATAAAATTCCATAGATTCCAACTCTTCAGTTACCATCTTTCTATTCATTTCTCTTCTGCCTATGCTTTTAGTTTGGCCCTTCAATATTTGTGACTTGGACAGTAGACTTCTAACTGATGTCTCTTTCTCCTCACTTTCCTCATTCACACAGTGTGTCCCAGCCCAGCATGGGGTATTTAAAAGGTCACCTGGGAGGAATGAGGTGGAGGCCAGTGCATAGTTTCATAGAAACATAGTTTCTCAAGACTGCCCAATCATCAAGAGCTTCAGGGCCTGACCAGAAGAGGTAAAGACTGGTTAGGCAACCCGGAAGTGTCCATTGCAAAGTGAAATAACCATAGCATGGGCTCTGGTTGAGAAATTCTCTTAATGTTTCCTTCATAAAATCACAAAATAAGAAATGCAACAGCCAATAAACATTTAAAAGCTCAACATCACTAGTCTAGAGTGACAGCCATGAGAAAATGTGTGTGCTGTCTTTTTAAAGGTCTTCCTTTGTGTCCATTATTAAATTAGTAGCTGGACAGTTTAGCTGGCAGCTGCTTTCCCCTCCTCCTCTGGTCTCAGTCCTTTGGGAACTGGATATGCCTGGCATAGGGCACTATGGAGAGCATGTGAGGCATGTACCTCTGTGTCACGGAAGCTCTGACAGTGAGCAAGATTATTTTTAGAGGTGACCTTCTAGGTACCAAGGAAAAGTAAACAGACAGATGCACATGATTTCCTCTGAGAGACTCACAGTAAACAAATTGGCATGTGTGCACTTTCTATTATCCCGTGTTCTGAATTCTCATCTCTTAAAGAGCAAGCTCAGGTGAAAAGCTTTATTGAAAACTCGAAAGCAACCAGAATGAAGAAAGGGGTAACTGAGTGAAAGTTCACAGTTTCTAGCTACTGGGTCAGAAAACTGTAGATGAAATGCCATATCTAGTCTAAATGCTTGGAAAACATGTTATTTAAAATTTTTTTTAAGTTTATTTATTTATTTTGAGAGAGAGATAGAGTTGGGGAGGGTCAGAGAGAGAGAGAGAGAGAGAGAGAGAATCCCAAACAGGCTCTACACTGTCAGCATAGAGCCCAATGTTGGGCTTGAATTCACAATCCATGAGATCATGACCTGAGCCAAAACCAAGAATTGGATGCTTAACTGACTGAGCCACTCAGGCACCCCATGTTTTAAATAAAGTTTCAATACTTTCTCATAAAACATTGCTAAAACTTATTTAACTTAATCTCTTGTTTTTATTTTGTATTATTCTGTTTTACCTTTGTTGATTGTGCTGTGTGATGTTTATTATCTTTAAGTGAATGTCTGTGTCACTTAAAAAAAATGTAAAAAGAAAAAAATCTCCATAATTCTGCCTGTTATTAATACTTTGCTCTGTATCCTTGAGATTTTTTTTGCACATACTTCTATCTATATATCAACAAAAGAAAAACATACTGTCATTTATAACTTTCTTTTGTCATCCAGTACTATATCTTGCCATCTTTTCATGTTCATATATATAGGTCTTTCTCATTCTGTTGATGGATGTTTAGGTCATTTCCAGTGTTTCACTGTTACAAACAATGCATAAGTAGGCATTTTTGCACAGATACCTTGAAGCACTTGCATGAAAGTTTCTGTTGGACAGCTTGTGGGAAAGAATTTCTGGATCAAAATGTTAACATATTTTTAAAGTTTTAGTTTAGTTATTGCTCTCTACTTGTCCCCTGAAACATGAAAATAAGTTAATTGCTCATGAAGACTTAGTACCTAACACAATGCTTGGCACATGTTCATTAACTGCTGGTTATAGTAAAGCACCAAATATTAGTTATTGTGAAACAGTGATGCCTTTGACACTATTAAAACACATTTCCCTGCCTGTACTCTTTTCTTGGCCTAGACAACTGAGGTAAAATGTTAAATTCATAGTAGTTATCATCATAATAAATATTATAAAAAATAAGTGCATACCAGAATACATAGCACTTCTGATTGTCTCCTTGGTGACAAGCCATTGTTGTCACCTGAAATCATGGCATTCAATCATAGACAAGAGTCTAGACATCAAATAGTGTATTTTTAAAAAAATATATATGAATAAGTGAAATCCCAGAGAGGTAGTGATTGGTCAAAGGTTTGAGAACTAATAGATTCTACTTAAAACACCTCTTATTTTCCACTGTCCTTTCTTTACTTGAATGCACATATTTAGTATAATTTTATTACATTTGACTAGGTCATATAAACAAGGCACATTATTGACTGAGATATGTTTCCTCAAGTCTTCTTGGTTCTGTCAATTACCTGCCTAGAGCTTTCTTTCTTGCCCTTCTCTAATTTCCTACTTCAACTTAGTCAAAGATTGGAAATAAGATAGGTTTTTTTTTTTTTTTAATTTTTTTTTTCAACGTTTATTTATTTTTGGGACAGAGAGAGATAGAGCATGAACGGGGGAGGGGCAGAGAGAGAGGGAGACACAGAATCGGAAACAGGCTCCAGGCTCCAAGCCGTCAGCCCAGAGCCTGACGCGGGGCTCGAACTCACAGACCGCGAGATCGTGACCTGGCTGAAGTCGGACGCCTAACCGACTGCGCCACCCAGGCGCCCCAAGATAGGTTTAATAGAATGATATGTCAAGTGGTGGGATCTGCATATGAGTCCAAGGTTTTCCTATGAGTGAAATATGGGAATCTTAGCATAACTTTTTGTCAGTTATTTTAGCTACTCAGGAAAGCTTATATGTGTGTATGTGTCTGGGTCTGTGTGGGGATGTAAGTACATATGCACTTCCCAAGTTTTATCAGCTTAGGAACATGTTGCCATGTTCTGGAAAGATGAGATGATATTGTATATAAATATTTATATAGCATATAATACCTGGAATATCTGGAAGGTACTCAACCTTTTAGATATTTTTTGTATTTTTTCAATTTTTTTTTAAATTTCTTTTTGAGAGAGAGAGAAAGTAGGGGAGGGGCAGAGACAGAGGGAGACACAGAATCCAAAGCAGGCTCCAGGCTCTGAGCTGTCAGCACAGAGCCCGACGCGGGGCTCCAACTCACAGAGCGCGAGATCATGACCTGAACTTAATGGACTGAGCCACCAGGTGCCCCAGAACCTTTAGAATTAAAATTTTGCCTAATTAGGGGCACCTCAGTGGCTTAGTCAGTTGGGTGTCCAACTTTGGCTCAAGTCATGATCTCCCAGTTTGTGAGTTTGAGGCCCATGTCACGCTCAGTGCTGACAGCTCAGGGCCTGGAGCCTGCTTTGGATTCTGTGTCTCCCTCTCTCTCTGCCTCTTCCCTGCTCGCATTCTGTCTGTCTGTCTTTCTCTCAAAAATAAACATTAAAAAATTTTTTTAAATTTTGCCTAATTCTAAGGAAACAAATAGCCAAAGAGTTTGTTTTCAAATGCTGTTAGCATTTGGCCAAGGTCTATTTAAAGGACAGTGAAATAATCTTTTTCCATCCCTTTGCTGATATATAATGCCAACTTTGATTTCATCATCAGTAATTTCAGGAATAGTATCTGTGGCAGGCAGAATAATAGCTGCCCAAAGACAACCATGTCCTAATTCCTGAAATCTGTGAATATGTTACCTTACGTGGCAAAAGGGACTTTGCAGATATGATTAAATTAAGCATCTTGAGATGGGCAAATTATCCTGGATCATGCAGGTGAGCCCAGTGAAATTACAAGGGTCCTTAAAGAGAGAGGCAGGAGAGTCAGAGTCAGAAAAGGAAATATGTTGACAAGAGCAGAGGTCAGAGTGATACTATTGCTGGAGGAAAAGACCATAAGCCAAGGAATGCAGGTGGCCTTTAGAAGCTGGAAAAGGCAGGGAAATGGATTCTCCCCTGAGAGCTTCCAGAAGGGAATGCAGTCCAGTGCCAACACCTTGATCTTAGTTCAGTGAGAACTTTTTAGATTTCTGAACTCCAAAACTGTAAGATGATAAATTTGTGTTTAAATCCCTAAGTTTATGGTCATTTGTTGTAGCAGCAATAGGAAATTAACACAATGTCTTACCATAAGGTAGTGCAAGTTTGAATTTTGACTGAAGGACAGCTGTTCTTTTTGCATTTTAATAAAATATATAAAGAATGTTTAAAGAAAAAAAAGTTGAAAAAATAACCATATGATAATAGTTAATATTTACTGACCACTTACTATAAAACTGACCACTTACTATAAATTTTTTTTTTTTTCCAACGTTTATTTTTTTTTGGGACAGAGAGAGACAGAGCATGAATGGGGGAGGGGCAGAGAGAGAGGGAGACACAGAATTGGAAACAGGCTCCAGGCTCCGAGCCATCAGCCCAGAGCCTGACGTGGGGCTCGAACTCACGGACCGCGAGATCGTGACCTGGCTGAAGTCGGACGCTTAACCGACTGCGCCACCCAGGCGCCCCAAAACTGACCACTTACTATAAAAGGGCACCTGGGTGGCTCAGTCGGTCAAGTGTCTGACTCTTTTTTTTTTTTTTAAGTTTTATTTACTTATTTTGGGAGAGACAGAGACAGCATGAGTGGGGAAGGGGCAGAGAGAGAGGGAGGGAGGGAGGGAGGGAGAGAGAGAGAGAGAGAGAGAGAGAGAGAGAGAGAGAGAATCCCAACCAGGCTATGTGTTGTCAGCGCAGAGCCCAATGCGGGAGTTGAACTCCCAAACCGTGAGATTGTGACCTGAGCTGAATCCAAGAGTCAGATGTTCAACCAGCTGAACCATCCAGGTGCCCCAAGTGTCTGACTCTTGAATTTAATTAACTTTAATAAGCAAAGAGATTAGCTGAACTCTCAAGTCGAAAGTACAGAACTCCATCTTCTCAAATTAAGAATGGAAAAATTGAAAGTAGTTACCATAAAAATTAGGCAAAGGTAAAATTTACAAGGGATAGATGATGCCCTGGGTTGTAAAAACAAATCACATCTGAAATAGTTTGAGTTCCTACTACATAGTAGACAGTTCCCAGCTATTACAAAGGCCCAGCTTGTTAACTGGGAGACTGGGTAGAACCCTCAGAAGGTACACCACTTCCTCTCCCACCTAATCTCCCCCCATCTGGAATCTTTGACCAATAACCCTGAAACCATACATAACCCCATCTCAAGCCTTTGACTGACAACCCTGAATACATCAGGTTAACAGTGCCAAAATAAATCTGTTCCCCTCTCCATTGGATAATGTACTCGGTAATGATTGCAACCCCAAGTAACATACACATGCTGAAGAAATTATGATCATTTTAATGACACCTTGTATTTATAAGGTGTAGTAACTTTTAATTCACTTGTTGCTTGTGTATATATTCTCTGTATTTACTATATTTGATACATTTTAGAGAATCTCACAGGTTGGGGAGAAAATCTGACATGACATTGATTTTTAATTGAAATACTTAGGATTTGACCAATTAGGCATATAGGGAATATTTAAATGCTTAAGGGATATTGACTTAATGTATAGGTTTGATTTTTATGCTGCACAGATGCCTAAGAGAATTTGATCTAGTAGATTTACACTAACACTGTAAAATCTGTTGAGCACTTATTATCTGCCAGATAGTGTTTTAAGTGCTTTGCATGCACTAACTCAGGTAAGGCTCACAACAACTCTGGGAGTTGTGTACTCTTGCTACCCCCACTTTCAGGTGATAAAGCAGAGGTAGAAAAAGTTACATGACTTAACCAAGGTCACGTAGCCAGTTAGTAGCAGAGCAGTCTGGCTGGGAGCCCACACTCCTAACCAGTGTCCTTTCAGTGCTCAGGAAGACTCTTAACAGGAATACTCTATAAGTGCTCTGGACTGGGCAGAAAATGGGCCAAGATGATTTAGGGTATAAATCTGCCTTGTTAGGGGTATGAAGTACCTGAGACAATCAGATACGGCACTGTGTGAACTTTACATAATTTAAGGGAATTTAAAAATTAAGTTTATAAACAGCATAAATGTGTAAGACAATTTGATTTGTTGCATTTGTATGCTTTTATTACTTTAATAGGTAATGCTTAAGAAAATTCTATCACTTAGGGGCGCCTGGGTGGCGCAGTCGGTTAAGCGTCCGACTTCAGCCAGGTCACGATCTCGCGGTCCGGGAGTTCGAGCCCCGCGTCAGGCTCTGGGCTGATGGCTCAGAGCCTGGAGCCTGTTTCTGATTCTGTGTCTCCCTCTCTCTCTGCCCCTCCCCCATTCATGCTCTGTCTCTCTCTGTCCCAAAAATAAAAACATTGAAAAAAAAATTTAAAAAGAAAATTCTATCACTTATAAATAGTGTTTAAATGAAAAGTCTAATATGTCAAATTAATAAGCTTACTGAGGAGCACCTGGGTGGCTCAGTCATTAAGCATCCGACTTCAGCTCAGGTCATGATCTCGAGGTTTGTGAGTTCTAGCCCTGCGCTAGGGACTCTATGCTGACAGCTCAGAGCCTGGAGCCTGCTTCAGATTCTGTGTCTCCCTCTCCCTCTCCCTCTGCCCCTCCCCTGCTCACACTCGGACTCTGTCTTTCAGTAATAAATAAACGTTAAAAAAAAAAAAGTTCACTGAGCATTAATCAAAGAACAAGTCAAATTGTTTCATTTTTAACACAAAATTGATAGATTCATAAATTAATTTGAGATCTGTGTTTACATACTTAATAACAGCTTGGCATAAATTTACAACACCAATAAATTAAATATCAATTAAAAACCAAGCAGTTTTATGGGCTCTTTGCCATGCACTTTTGCGCAAAAAGTCCACTCTGATATTTAAAATCTCCACTGACAGTTGGTACAGTTATAGACCTATTTTGCAGAGGGGAAAACTAAAATAAAGAGAAGTAACTTCCCAAGTGGGAAGTGGCAGATCCTGCATTGCAGCCCAGGCAACACCAGATTGCCAAAGCCTGCACATTCAACCATTTTCCCGTACTGCCTCAGTGTATGGAGAGTCCATTTTTACACAAAACAATGTCAGTTCCGAATATATAACCCAGAGAAATATACACTAATATAACAACAGTGGTTTTGCCTGAAGTGGAATTCTAAAGGGCTGTTATTTCAATTTCTGTGTCACTGAAGATTTGAGTAAAAGGAGTTCTCTACCCCTTCACCCCATTTTCAACTCAACTCTTTAAAATTAATAGAATTCTGTACCTCTTTGTATTTTAATTTCTTCTGTTTCAGTCGGCATTTTGTAGTCATTTATTGATATCTACCTCATGAGCTTTTTAAAAATTTTTACATTTCTCCTTGTGCTTCATATACCCCATCAAATGGACACCATTCCTGAGTTAAATCCTTTCTTATGCCATTATCCCCATAAAACTGATAGAATTAGTCACTCCTTCAGTTAGGCTACTTTTGTACCCAGCATATGCTTTTATTAAACATGTAACACTGAATTATAGTTGTTTTTCTATTTTTCTGTCTTCCCTATTAGTGTCTGTGATATATGTCTCTTTTCCCTGGGTCTAGCACAGAATTTGGTTGGTTAAACCAAACATATTCTGCAGTTACAGAATCTGAAGTATGCTTCAGTCAAGAAAGCTTAAGTGTGAAGTATTTTGTTTTTTATTTTTTTTTATTCTCTAGGAAGATTCTTTCCCTTTTATTAAAGTCTCTGAATTATATATATATAATATATATTATATTTTCATCAGGGTTATTTTGGAGTCTGTTCAGAGCCAGTAACCAAAGACAATGTGGCTGTGGTTTATGAGGTATTAGAAGAGATGCTTAACAGTGGGTTTCCATTGGCTATTGAGTGGAACATCCTCAAATCCACTCACTATCCTTTGAGCAGTTGTCAACTCCATAATAGGTATGGAGGAAAGGGAAATCAACAGAAAGCTGCTGCTTAGTCCAGTGTTGTGCATTGTTTCAAGTGCTTGTCTTTGCGAGTCTCAAATGTCAGGTGCTTTAATTTTGCTCTTTATAGTTTTTGAGTTGAAATGTGCACAAAAAACTAGTTTTTTCCCCCTTAAAAAGCATATTAATCTGGGGCACCTGGGTGGCTCAGTATGTTACGCCTCAGAATCTTGATTTTGGCTCAGGTCATGATCTCACGGCACAGAGCTTGCTAGGGCTTCTCTCTCCCTTTCTCTGCCACTCCCCCACTCACGTGTGCTTTCTCTTTGTCTCCCTCTCTTCTCTCAAAATGAATACACAACTTAAAAAAAAAAAAAAGAAGAAGAAGAACCAGGAGACCCTGACCAAAATGTATATTAAAAGGAAAAGGGATGGAGGGGTGCAGCGATGGACCTCAGCTCAGGTCATGCTCAGGTCATGATCCTGGGTTTGAGCCCCAAGTCAGGATCTGTGCTCACAGTGCAGAGCCTGAAGACTGCTTCAGATTGTGTCCCCCTCTCTCTCTGCCCCTCCCCAGATCGTGCCCTGTCTCTCTCTCTCTCTCTCTCTCTCTCTCTCTCTCTCTCAAAAATAAACATTTAAAAAACTTAAAAAAAAGAAAAGGATTAATTAATCTCTTTTGGTCCTTTAGCATTGGGGTAGGTGATACAATCAAGACTTAAGTTGAACTAAAAGTGGAGGAATTCAGTTATGCTGTTACAAAACTAGAAAAATTGGATTATCTGAAAACAGGTATCATTTGTAAGGAGAGTGGAGCCAAATCACATTTTAACAACTTGGGAGGGAGGAATCTTGTCTTTGCTTTCCTGAGGTGCCATGTCCAGCTGTTTTCAAATTAGCCCACCCACCACATCTGGTATGTATTTCTAAGGGTCCAGTTTTCTACTTCAAAGAAGAAAAGGGTAGTTAATCACGAAGAATATTTTCAGATAGTTGGGGACCGGGAATACTTCAGTTACTTATCATGACCCCAGTATATTTGCATTTTATCCCGGACTGCTTCATTGGTGGAAACCGTGGGTGTAGAGTTTTGGATGGTACAGCCCTTACAGACCAACTAGCCACCACACCACTGCCCCTGTGGAGGTGGTGACACGGGCGCTGGTCCTAGCCACTTTCTCCGCTCCAAGTCTGCGGGCCCCATAGGGAAAGTGAAAATGGAAACTGAAGCTACCCTGACTGTCTACGCTCCGGCTGGCGACCCGTACTGGTCCCTTAAACTATGTGGGAGGATGGGAAGCGCCGCGAGTTCACGGGCTGGTGACCCTCTTAAGAGTCTCCCTTTTCCTCTGGATAGTAGGAAGTCTCGTTTCTTACTTCGCGTACTAGTGCAGCTAGCACACCCATTTTGGGCTCTGAAGACCCCCGCTCCAGCAGGCTGGCTGGTTCCCGCCCCAATGGGTCTCCACCCCGAAGAGGTTCCGCCCGCCCTCTGCTTCCGCCCCCGAGGCCACGCCCCCTGGAGGCCAAAGGGCACGAGGGCCCGACCAGCGCGGGCGGGGCTTCAACAAGGGCACTTTCTTTTCTTCCTCGTCTCCTGTTCTCTCCTCCTTCCCGCTACGGCGGGGTCGCGGGATCCCGAAGGCCTGGCAGAGACTGGGTCCAGGCGAACCCAGAGTTTCTCATTAGGGCCCTGTCTAGGCCTCGCCACCCCGCGGCGGGTGGCGTTGGCGTTAAGCGTTGAGTTTCTCCCGGGCGCATCTCTGCGCTGAGAACCTGTCCGGGAGGGCGGATCCTGAAGAACCGCTTGGGCACTTCTTCCTGGTGCGCCAGCACCACCCAAGTGGAAGTGTTGAGGGGAGTAGGTAAATAGATTGTTGAAAGGAAAAGAATGCCCCTGAATTACGAAGTGCCTAGCCAAGTGCCTAGCCGAAGAAAAATCCGAGAGCAAGGACATGAGAGTGCTAAAAATATTTGAGGCAAATTCACAGTCAGTTAAAAAATACAAATGGTTAGAATTACCATTTCTAACCGCCTCTTAATTAATTACAACTAACAGGACGCCTGTTAATTACAGTAGACACCAGGACTGGTACTTACAGACCAAGCTCCGATCGGATTATTTAGAGAAATGCAGGTACGAAGCAGGAAACTGGGGTATTCATGTTTTCAGAATTCCTTTCAGGATTCTGAAAGATAGCAGGGCGGTGGCGGGGTGGGGGTGGGGATACCGCCAATGAATGTATACCCCAGACATAATCAAGAACAACCTAAAGCCACCATCATCTACGCTTCTCCATGTCTCACATCAGATTGTATTTATAAGTTATTCATTGGCTGGTGTGAGCCCTTACGATCAAAATGAAGCCAGATGATTTAGCACAGTTGTTTGCTTATGTTCTCAGATGCTGAAGAATGTTTTGTACACATTTGTAGGGAGTTTAAAGAGAAACACCTGCTTCATGTGCTCAGCCTTGTACTTGAACAATTATAGAAGCTATCACTTAGCTTCTGTGAATTTTTGCCCAAGTTAATGTGTAGTTGTGAGATTTACTTCATAATTACCTATTCCTAGTGAAACTTTGTCCTTTAGAAATTTTTTGGCAGTGGTAGCAGAGTGAAAGGTACACACAAATGTATCATATCTGTCAATGCTAACTAGGACACACTGAACATTCTGAGAGTTGTGGGTAAATGATATATAAGATCATGCTATGTGGGGCACCCAGGGGTGGTTCAGTTGGTTAAGCATCTGACTCTTAATATCAGCTCAGGTATTGATCTCAGGGTCGTGAGTTCAAGCTGCGCATTCAGCTCCACACTGGATGTGGAGCCTACTTAAAAAAAAAAAATGCCATTTCTCCAGTTCCTTCTGCCTCTGACATAAAGAGTAAATGAATATGGCAGTCCCAGGAGCTTCAGGAGCCATAGGCTTCATGCAGACATGGTCAAGTCCAAGAACCACACAATACACAACCAGTCATGAAAATGGCACAGAAACGACATCAAGAAACCCCAGTAACAAAGATATGAGTCTCTTAAGGGGGCAGACCCCAAGTTCCTGAGGAACATACACTTTGCCAAGAAGCACAACAAGAATGGCCTGAAGAAGATGCACGGCAACACCATCTAGGCCGTGAGTGCTCGTGCTGAGGCTATCAAGGCCCTAATGTAGCCCAGGGAAATCAAACCCAAGATCCTAAATGGCGGCATCCACAAGTGCAATCAACTTGCCTACATTGCTCACCCCAAGCTCAGGAAATGTGCTGGTGCCATATTGCCAAAGGCCAAGGCCAAGGCTCAAACCAAGGCCCAGCCTATGGCTGTGCCTCAGGTCCCCAAAGGTGCTCATGCTCCCATGAAGGCTCCAGTGTAGCCTTGGTTTCTGTCTGCCAATGTAAGGACTACAGGTCTGGTGTGACCCCCTGAGCTTCTGACTGCATGGGGCTGGTGTCCTCCTGTGCTATTTGTACAAGTAAACATGAGGCAGGATGTGTCAAAAAAATAAATTAATATGGTGAACACTCAGAAGTGAGGAAGAAACGATGAGTTCATAAATTTCCATTTGAAAGAACCCAGGTAGAAATTTAGAAATACAAAGTTAATTTTTTATCTTACCTAGTAATAAAAGGCGAATTGAGAACAGACTGTATTCTAGACACTTACTGTTCATTATTTCACTGTACCTTTACAATGCTGTGAGATCGCCTTCATCGTTGTTTTACAGAGAGAAGAATCAAGGCTTTGAGAAGTTAAGGTAACTTGCCAAAGGTGACTAGTAAGTGACCAGTTTAGGATTGAACTCAGGTCACCCATCTCCAGGTTAAAAACCATGCAGCATGTGGGTGTATCATTTATCTAAGTTCATCACAATGTACAGTTTAAATGGATACAATTTAGATAAATTATACCCATAAAGTTAATTTTAAAAAAATAATGCAGAGTGAATGTAATGTTTTTATGATAAAG
Source organism: Prionailurus viverrinus (assembly GCF_022837055.1). Taxonomy (NCBI): domain Eukaryota; kingdom Metazoa; phylum Chordata; class Mammalia; order Carnivora; family Felidae; genus Prionailurus; species Prionailurus viverrinus. The sequence continues at coordinate 80,196,084 of NC_062563.1, read as the reverse complement.
AAACAACATTATGGGGGCACCTAGGTGTCTCAGTTCATTAAACATCTGTATTTGGCTCAGGTCATGATCTCACAGTTCATGAGTTCAAGCCCCACATGGGGCTCTCTGCTGACAGCTCAGAGCCAGGAGCCTGCTTTGGATTCTGTGTCTCCCTTGCTCTCTGCCCCTCCCCCCTCTCCCCCCCCCAAATAAACATTAAAAAAAAAAAAGAAACAACATGATGATTTCATACATGACAGTTTCAGAGGAAAAAGAGATGGAGGTAATATATATATTTATATATATTTATAAATATGTATATAATTTATAAATATATATATATATATATTTAAGATATACACTGAAAGATTGATGATACTATAGTCAAGGATTGTTCATTTAGTTGACCTTCCTAAACTTAAGAAAAGATTTATAGAAATATCAGCCAGGATGCTATCGTGGGTAAGGGGCATGCAAGTCTGTTGTGGAAATGAATCAAGCAAATTTTTCAACAAAATTAAAAAAGACATCTGAAGTATGTGATACCAAGTTTGTCTAACAAAAATATGTTCAAGTACAGTACATTAAAAAGTTAGCTGTCTCTCAAAATAAATTAATAAACTTTTAAAAAAAATGTGGGGTTCCTGAGAGGCTCAGTTGGTTAGGGGTCAGACTCTTGATTTTGGCTCAGGTCATGATCTCAAGGTTCGTGAGTTAGAGCCCTGAGTTAGACTCTGTGCTAGCAGTGCAGAGCCTGCTTGGGATTCTCTCTCTCCCTCTCTCTCTGCCCCTCCCCTACTCATGCTGTCTCTGTTTCTCTCAAAATAAACAAATAAACCTAAAAAAAAAAGTTAGATATTTTTGCTGGTGGTATGCATTAAAGTCACATTTTCTTTGTATAATAATGTTTTATACTAAGCATTGTGATTATAAGATGTGCAGCAGAATTTATACATTTTTATTTTCAGTGAAAACTTACTTGAAAAGTTTGTCACAACAATCAAGGCACAAAACTGCTTTTGTGTTTAAAGACTGTATTGGGGTGTTTCAAGAGAATATATTGACTCCTTTTTCATTGTATGATGTTCCATTTTGAAGTTTCACCAATTTCAGAAACATGTTGAATTTAAGGCTTTAATTAAAATTTACAAATCAAATATTTTGTGAATTGGGTATTCTGAACAATTATAGTTGCCCATACATATGTAGAAACAGGGCACAAAATAGCTCAGTTCCTTCCAAACTTCCTAGGATGCTTAAACTGCTAGTGACTATCCCCACCCAATACAGATATTTAACAGCCCCAATAATGGCAAACTCCACAAGGCCTCAGAACAAGATGTGACCAGTGAAATCCCACTGTTAGGAATTCTGCACAACCTTGAGTTTTCCAAGAGAATATTCTCTTCATTGGCCATCATGAAAACAGTGACCTATCTTGAGTGAAAAAGAAAAGGATGGTGAGAGAAAGCATGAGTCTTAAGGCAATTTTATCAGGATGCATATTTAGCACCCTTTGTGAAATGCAGGAGGAAACTGACCCAGCAGCTTCCATCAGGAGAGTGTGTGAGTTTGAGCATAACAATAGAAAATCACCACTCTTGTTAATTAGATATAACCTGGATGGATTGTTGGGGATTAGCACAGAGCCTGAGATTTCTGTGTGGAGTGCACCCAGCCTTCCTGATGGTTGTTACTCTACTATTTTACTTCTTTAACATCTGTTTAAAATTAGTACAGCTTAATGACAAAGAAAGCAGCTGTGTCTTCTCAGACATGAATAAGCCTATAATTGATAAACTACTAAAAATGTTTCTACTCCAACTAATTTCTAGTATAGTTTTCTTAATTTATTCATAGAATTTATAATCATTAATTCCAGAAATATACAACTTACTAGAAACTGAACAGGTGGCAGCAACTTTAATACATGGATGTGTTATCCATAATAAATGCACATTTTTTTCCCCCTGTCCAGCAGCATACCACCTTGAGTTCCTATATCTGCATGATAAAAATTGAAATAAAGTTTCAAAACTATACTTTAAATTCTTAAGCTACTTTTTGGCAAGGTATATTAAGAATCTTGGGGCACCTGTGTGGCTCAGTCGGTTAAGCATCTGACTTCAGCTCAGGTCATGATCTCACGGTTCAAGCCCCGCATAGGGCTCTGTGCTGACAGCTCAGAGCCTGGAGCCTGCTTTGGATTCTGTGTCTCCTTCTCTCTATGCCCCTCCCCCACTCATTCTCTCTCTCTCCCTCCCTCCCTCCCTCTCTCTCTCTCTCTCTCAAAAATAAATAAACATTGAAAAAATTTAAAAAAGAAGAATCTTTAGGGGTGCCTGGGAGGCTCAGTTGGTTAAGCATCTGACTCTTGATCTTGGCTCAGGTCATGATCTCACAGTTTATGGGATCGAGCCCAGAGTTGGGCTCTGCACTGACAGCGTAGAGCTTGCTTGGGATTCTCTGTCTCTCTGTCTGTCTGTCTCTCTTTGCCCATCCCCCACTGGCTTTCTTTCTCCAAATAAACATTAAATAAATAAGTAAATAAATAAACCTAAAAAGACATTATAAATAAAAATATAATTTATGGAAATTTAAAAATGTTTCAACTTCATGTAATCTTACACACTATCATCCTAAGTTTGTAAAAATGCATATATATGCATAGAAAAAGAACAAGAAGCAACTACATAAGAATATTATCTGTGGTTATTGCTGAATAGTAAGATTATGGGCCACTTAAATTTTCTTTATCTTTTAATTTTTTTCATACTCTTCATAGTGAACATTAATTTTTTATAGTCAGGAAAATAACAAGTGCTACTTTTTAAAAAGAAAATGATTAGAGGGCTTAATAAACACTTCTTGATTCATAACTAATAGAATTAATTATTAGTGCTTATGCAGGTAAATAACCCAGAAATAACCTCAAACAATGACTACTTTAGAAATCAACTAGTATCCAGGTGCCTGGGTGGCTCAGTTGGTTGAGTGTCTGACTTCAGTTCAGGTCATGATCTCGAGGTTTGTGAGTTCAACCCCCTTGTCGGGCTCTATGATGGCAGGTCAGGGCCTGAAGCATGCTTTGGATTCTGTGTCTCCCTCTCTCTCTATCTCTCTACTCCCCCACTCATGCTCTGTCTCTGTCTCTCAAAAATGAATAAACATTAAAAAGAATTTTTAAAAATATTAACCAGTCTCACTCTGCCTCCTCCCTTCATTCATTAAAAAAAAAAATTTTTTTTTAACATTTATTCATTTTTGAGAGACAGAGACAGAGTGTGAGCAAGGGAGGGGCAGAGAGAGGGAGACGCAGAATCTGAAACAGGCCCCAGGCTCTTAGCTGTCAGCACAGAGCCCAATGCAGGGCTCAAACCCACAAATCACAAGATCACGACCTGAGCTGAAGTCAGACACCTAACCTACTGAGCCACCCAGGCGCTCTCTCCTTTCATTCATTCTTATCCTGGTCTAGTTGTTATAAAAATGTTTCCTCTGGTTGAAAGCCTATTCCTAACAAAGTAGAATAGTATAAAATGAATTAAGTTCAAAAGCTTATACCTCCATAAACCTAAAGTGCTAACTTAAAAAAAGATTAATAACACATGCCCCCAAACACATGTTATGTATCATGACATGTTTCCTTCTTTCTCAAAAGCCTCAAGGCCCCGTGCTGAATACAGCAGAATTGCCATAACTGAGGCTTTTTTCTATGAAAATACTCATATACATTTACTTTTAAATGTGTCCTAGGAAAATGTCTGGAAGGCTACACTTTGATGTCAAGGTGCATTAAGTCTCTGGGTTGGTAGAATCATTAGTGTTCAGGACATTTTTTCAGTATTTTCAGATTATTCTATAATGTGCAAACATGGCTATTTGTGGGGGAAAAAAATATTACCCAGAGCTGTCAGAATTAGTCTCTTTGAGACCTTCCTAACTTGCAATTAGGAAAATAAATGGCCAATTATACTATGGAGTTTTGACAGACTAAATAATATAGCTTTATATTTGGTATCTGCCCAGAACTTGGGAAGAAAAAGAAATAATTCCTTTGCACTTATCTATGAAACAATTTAGGAAATCCTCTTGGAAAATTCAGTTGTGCAACAACTATTTGAAGAGATTAAATTAACGTCTTCCATTGGAAGTTGTTTCAGTAGACGCATACATTGATGAATGATTTAAACAAGACGGGTACTCCAACAGAAAATTAAACAAACACAAAATACCTTAGGGAAACAGACAAGTTTCCTAAAAGAACAACATCAAGTTAATAACTATAGTGTTTAAATAAAAACATCTGGGACAATTTTGCATGTCAGAGCTTTTAGAGATGGAACATTACCAGTGGGCTGGTAACAAGGTCCATTTTACAAAGTATATTAACACAGAGTTTGACATAAAGTAGATGTTCAGTATCTTCTTATAAAAATCTATTTTGTTCAAACCTATGCCATAGAAAGTGATTCCTAAGTTTAGTTTACAAATTAAGTTTGATTATTCACTGAACAAAACATACAGTGCTAAGTTTTTTCCCTAAATTTGAACATCTGGAGGAAAATTTTCAATCAATTTAGTACACACCTAACAAAATGAAACAAAGCCATTAAGATGGAGGCACTATGAGGGGCACCTGGGTGGCTCACTTGGTTAAGTGTTGGACTTCGGCTCAGGTTATGATTTTATGGTTCGTGAGTTCCAGCCCCACATTGGGCTCTCTGCTGTCAGCGTGGAACCCCTTCGGATCCTCTGTTCCCACTCATCCATCCCCGCCCCTCCACTGCACATGTGCGTTCTCTCTCTCTCTTTCTCAAAAATAAATAAACATTTAGCAACAACAACAACAAAAAGATCGAAACAATATGACACACTAAAAAACACCTTGAACACTGGAATCTACTCCCAACTTCGCAGCTAACTAGCTTGTAACCTTGAGGTTCATTTGCTACTACAGTAAAGTAAAGTGATTAAACAGGATCATCTCCAAAGATGTCTTCATTTTTTAAGTTTGTAATTTGAAAACAAACAAACATAGGAAGATTCCAAAAGGTAGAGGGGCACCTGGGTGGCTCAGTCAGTTGAGTGTCCAACATCAGCCCAGGTCATGATCTCATGGTTTGTGGGTTCATGCCCCATGTTGGGTTTTGTGCTAACAGCGTGGAGCCTGCTTTGGATTCTCTGACTCTCTCTCTCTCTCTCTCTCTCTCTCTCTCTCTCTCTCTCCCTCCCTCCCTGTCTCTCCTCTGCTCGTGAATTCTCTCTCTCTCTCAAAAATAAACATTTCAAAAAAAATCTAAAATGTAGAGAGAAGGTAGATTAACTAGAGACGTTGGGACCCAAGACACAATAGAGGGATGAGTCTTCTGCATTATCTTTCTGCCTCATATAACCTAGACTTGGAGCTATAGAAACTAGCAACTAGCACAAATTAAAGGAAAACCCCAGGGCTACCCAGCTGGCTCAGTGGGTATAGCGTGCAACTCTTGATTTGTGGGTCGTCAGTTCAAGCCCCATGTGGGGTATAGAGATTATTAAAAAAAAAAAAAAAAAAGAAGGAAAGCCCCACCAAAACCTTCTTTCTTTAGCCAAAGGACCTGAAAAAGGGCAGCCTAGCAAGACAGAGCTTTAGGCAACAAGAGCTCTATTCCATCCAGACTCCAGCCAAACATGATAGTAAAACAGTTTGGTCCCAACCCCACCCATATTAGTAGAGGCCAAGTGGAGAGTTCAGACTTCTACTTTTGCCAGGCTGTAATGAAGTGGCTTAACCCTACTCCTGCACCACTACCACCAGTGTGGAATCAGAGGAAGCCTAGTGGAGAGTCAGGACTTTTATAACCACTGGTAGTAATGAGGCCAGAGGTCACTCACCACACTTCAGTGGTTGTCAGTGGAGTCCACATGAGGAGTAGTAAGGCCTAGTAAAGAGCTGGAACACACATCTCCCCCTATAAATAATGAAAATCACCTCCACCTCAGGTGGCAACACGGGCTGAGTAGAGGCTGAGACAGTCCAGTCCCCAGTCTTCTACCCCCCAACTGGCAATTATGAAGTGGCCACTCCCCTATCCCCATCCTTCTCCTGTTGGAGCAGTTTCAGAAGAAGCCAGCAAAAAACATAAGGTTTAAATGAGATCCATGTGGTCTCCTTTGAAATACAAAAGTTTTAAATTTTGATGAAGTCAAATTTATCTTTTTTTTTTTTCTTTTGTTGCTCATGCTTTTGGTGTCATATCTAAGAATCCTTTGCCAAATCTCAAATCATGATTTTCCCCTATGTTTTCTTGAAAGAGTTTTATAGTGTTACCGCCTACATTTAGGTCTTTGATCCATTGTGAGCTAATTTTTGTGTATGGGGCAAGGTAAGGTTCCAACTTCATTCTTTTGCCTGTGGCTATCTAGTTGTCTCATTATTTGTTGAAAAGAACATTCTTCCCCATTGATAGTCTTGGTGCTCTTGTCAAAAGTCAATTGACCATATATATGTGATTTATTTCTGACTATCAATTCTATTCTATTGATCTGTGTGTCCCTCCTTGTGTCAATACCACATTGTCTTGACTACCGTCAGTTTGTAGTAAGTTTTGAGATTAGTAAGCATGATTCTTCCAACTTAGTTCTACCTTTTCAAGATTAATTAGGTTATTTTGGGTCCCTTGCAATTCCATATGAATTTTAGAATCAGCGTGTATTTTTTTTAATGTTTATTTATTTTGAGAGAGAGAGAGAGAGAGAGATCGGGGCAGGGGCTATGCTGTCAACGGAGAGCCTGACATGGGGCTTGAACTCACTAGCTGTGAGATCATGACCTGAGCTGAAATCCAGAGTCTGTTGCTTAACCCACTGAGCCACTCAGGTGCCCCTAGGATCAGCTAATAAATTTCTACAAAGAAATCAGTGGGGATTCTGATAGGTATTGAGTTGAATCTTAGGTCAATTTCAAGAGTATTGCATCTTAACAATGTTGAGTCTTCTGATCCAAGAACAGGCATTTTTCCATTTCCATAGATTTCCTTTTATTATTTTAACCAGTGCTATTTTCAGAATAGAAGTTTTGACCTTCTTTTGTTAAATCTCTTCCTAAATATTTAATTATTTTTGATGCTGTTGTTAATGGGATTTTTTTCTTAATTTCATTTTGAATTATTCATTAAAATTGTATAAAACTACAGTTAATTTCTGTGTAACAATCTTGTGTCCTGTAACCTTTTGAAAATTTTTTCTAGTTCTAATAGTTTTTTAGTGAAGTCTATAGGAGTTTCTATATATAAGATTATGCCATCTATGAATACAGATAGTTTTATTTTTTCCTTTCCAATCTGGATGCATTTTATTTCTTTTATGTATGTATGTGTGTATTTTTAATTCTATTTATTTATTTTAAGTAATTTCTACACCCAGTGTGGGGCTCAAACTCATGACCCTGAGATTGAGAGTCACATGCTCTTCTGACTGAGCCAGAATTAAGAATTAAGACACCCCAGTTTAGTTAATAGTTTTTTTTAACGTTTATTTATTTTGAGAGGGTGAGAGAGAATGTACGTGTGAATGGAGGAGTGTCAGGGAGAGAGGGAGAGAAAGAATCCCAAGCAGGCTTTGTGCTGTCAGCACAGAGCCCCACATGGAGCTCGATCCCACAAACCATGAGATCGTGACTTGAGCCAAAAACAAGAGTCAGATGCTTAACTGACTTAGCCACACAGGAACCCTAGTTTTTTTGTTTGTTTGTTTTTGTTTTTTTAAATTTTTTTTAATGTTTATTTATTTTTGAAGGAGAGAGAGAGCGAGAGAGAGAGAGAGAGAGAGAGAGAGAGAGAGAGAGCAGGGGAGGGGAGGGGCAGAGAGAGAGGGAGACACAGAATCCGAAGCAGGCTCTAGGCTCCGAGCTGTCAGCACAGAGCCCGATGCGGGGCTCAAACTCACGAACGGTGAGATCATGACCTAAGCCGAAGTCGGACGCTTAACTGACTGAGCCACCCAGGTGTCCCCCTAGCTATTTTTTTTATTTGACTTATTGCCCTGGCCAGAATCTCACAGTGTTGGATAAACTGGTCACAGAGTGGAAACCATTGTCTCATTTCTGATCATAGAGGAAAAGCATCTAGTATTTCACCATTGAGTGTGATATTAGCTGGGATTTTTGTAGATGCCCTTTATCAAGTTGAGGAAGTTCTCTTCTATTCCTGCTTTGCTAAGTGTTTTTGTTTGTTTGTTTGTTTTGTTTTGTTTTGTTTTGTTTTGTTTACAACAAAATCAGTGTTGGATTGTGTCAAATGCTTTTTCTATATCTGTTCAGGTTGCCTTAGTCGGCTTGGGCTGCCATAACAAATTACCATAGATTGAGTGGCATTAACAAAAGAAATTTTTTTATCTTAGATCTCGAGGTAGGGAGTGTGAGGCACCAAGATAGGTTCTGGTGAGAGCTTTCTTTCTGGCTTGCCTTCTTGCTGTGTCCTCCCATAGGAGAGACAGACCAATTCTCTGGTGTTTCTTCTTATAAGGGCCCTAATCCCATCATGAAGGCCCCATTCTCATGACCTCATCTAAACCAAATTACTTCCTAAAGGCCTCATCTCCAAATACCAACACATTGGGGGTTAGGCCTTCAACATGTGAATTTGGGGGAGACTCAATTCAATTCATAGCAGAGATGATTATGTGATTTTTGTTTTTTATTTTATTTAAATTTTATAAAATGATTATTAGTTGATTTTCAGATGTTAAACCAACATTATATTTCTGGGATAAATCCCATTTGGTCACAGTGTATAATTCTTCCTATATGTTGTTGAATTCGCTTTGCTAGTATTTTGTTGAGGATTTTTGCATCTATATCATATGAGATATTGGTCTATTCTTTTCTTGTGATATCTTTTTCTGGTTCTCATATAAGGGTAATACTGGCCTCATAAAGTGAGTTGAGAAGTGCTCCCTCTTCTATTTTTTGAAAGATTTTGTGAAGAATTGGTATTAATTGTTCTTTAAATGTTTGGTAGAATTCAGTGGTGAAGCCATTTGCTTCTGGCTTTTCTTTTTATTTTGGTCTTATTAATATACACATTATTTCAGTTTCAGGTGTACAATATAGTGATTTAACAATTCTATACATGACTCAGTGCTCATCACAGTAAGTGTACTCTTAATCCCCATCATCTATTTCACTTATCCTCCCACCTGCCTCCCCTCTGGAACCACAAATTTGTTCTCTATAATTAAGAATCTGGTTTTTTGTCTCTTTTTTTCTTTGTTTTGTTTCTTAAATTCCACATATGAGTGAAATTATATGGTATTTGTCTTTCTCTGACTGACTTATTTCATTTAGCATTAGATCCTCTAGATCCATCCATGTTGTTGCAAATGGCAAGATGCCATTCTTTTTTTTACAGCTGCATAATATTTCATTATGTGTGTGTGTGTGTGTGTGTGTATGCACACACACACGTATATATCACATATTCTTTATCCATTCATCTATCAATGGACACTTGGGTTGCTTTCATAATTTGGTGATTGTAAATAATGCTACAATAAATGTAGGGATACAGGTATCTTTTCAAATTAGTGTTTTCATATTCTTTGGGTAAATACCCAGTAGTGGAATTACTGGATCGTATGGTATTTCCATTTAAAATTTTTTTAAGTTTGGGGCGCCTGGGTGGCGCAGTCGGTTAAGCGTCTGACTTCAGCCAGGTCACGATCTCGCGGTCCGGGAGTTCGAGCCCCGCGTCAGGCTCGGGGCTGATGGCTCAGAGCCTGGAGCCTGTTTCCGATTCTGTGTCTCCCTCTCTCTCTGCCCCTCCCCCGTTCATGCTCTGTCTCTCTCTGTCCCAAAAATAAATAAACGTTGAAAAAAAATTTTTTTTAATTTTTTTAAGTTTAATTATTTATTTTGAGAAGGACAGGGGCAGAGAAAAAGGGAGAGAATCCCAAGCAGGCTCTGCTCAGAGTGGAGCCCAACATGGGGCTCAATCTCATGACCACAAAATCATGACCGAAGCCAATATCAAGAGTTGGATGCTTGACAAACTGAGCCACCCAGGCACCCCATTTGTGATATTTTGAGGAAGCTTCATATTGTTTTCCACAGTGGCTGCTCCAGTTTGCATTCTCATCAGCAAAGCATGGGAGTTCCTTTTTCTCCACATCCTCACCAACACCTGCTTCTTATGTTTTTTAGTTTAGCCATTCTAACAGGTGAAAGGTGATATCTCATTGTGGCTTTGATTTGCATTTCCCTGATGACGAGTGATGCTGGCCATCTTTTCATGTGTCTCTCACCCATTTCTTCTTTGTAGAAATGTCCATTTATGTCTTCTGCTCATTTTTAAATTGGATTGCTTTTGGTAATGAGTGGTATAACTTCTATATTTATTTTGGATACTAACCCTTTATTGGATATATCATTTGCAAACATCTTCTCCTATTCCATAGGTTGCCTTTTAGTTTTGTTGATTGTTTCCTTCACTGTGCAGAAGCTTTTTATTTGGATGTAGTCCCAATAGTTTATTTTTGCTTGTGTTTCTTTTGTCTCAGGAGACATATTTAGAACCATGTTGTTATGGCCAATATCAGAAATTACTGCCAGTACTCTCTTCTAGGATTTTTATGGTTTCAGATCTCACATTTAGGTCTTTAATCTGTTTTGAGTTTATTTTTATATATGCTGTAAGAAAGTAGTCCAGCTTTATTTTTTTTTTGCATGTTGCTGTCCAGTGTTCCCAACACCACTTATTGAAGAGACTTTCTTTTTTCCATCGCATATTCTTGCCTCCTTTGTCATAGATTAATTGACCATATAATTGTGGGTTTATTTCTGGACTCCCTATTCTATTCCATTGAACTTTGTGTCCACTTTTATGCCAGTACCATAGTGTTGTGATTGCTAGAGCTTTGTAGTATATCTTGTAATCTGGGATTGTGAACCTTCAGTTTTGTTCTTCTTTCTCAAGATTCCTTTGGTTATTTTGTGGTTTCATACAAATCTTAGGATTATTTTTTCCAGTTATGTGAAACATACTGTTGGTATTTTGATAGGGATTGCATTAAATCTGTAGATTCCTTTGGGTGGTATGGACATTTTAGCAATATTTGTTCTCCCAATCCACGAGGATGGAATATATTTCCATATGTTTGTGTCATCTTCAATTTTTTTCACCAGTGTTATAATTTTCAGAGTACAGGTCTTTCACCTCTTTGGTTAAGTTTATTCCTAGGTATTTTATTATTTTTGGTGCAATTATAAATGGGATTGCTTTCTTATTCTCTTTCTGGTGCCTCATTATTATTGTATAGAAATACAACAGATTTCTGTATATTGATTTTGTATTGTGAAACCTTATTGAATTCATTTATCAGTTCTAGTAGTTTTTGGTGGAGTCTTTAGGGTTTTCTTTTTTTTTTTAATTTTTTTTTCAATGTTTATTTATTTTTGGGACAGAGAGAGACAGAGCATGAACGGGGGAGGGGCAGAGAGAGAGGGAGACACAGAATCGGAAACAGACTCCAGGCTCTGAGCCATCAGCCCAGAGCCTGACGTGGGGCTCGAACTCACGGACCGCGAGATTGTGACCTGGCTGAAGTTGGACACTTAACCGACTGCGCCACCCAGGCGCCCTTAGTTTTCAATGTATAGTATCATGTCATCTGCAAATAATGTTTTAGTTCTTCCTTACCAATTTAGATGCCTTTTATTTCTTTTTATTATCTGATTGCTGTGGCTAGGACTTTCAGTACTATGTTGAATAAAAATGGTGAGAGTGGATATTCTTGTCTTGTTCCTGATCTTTAAGGGAAAAGCTTTCAGGTTTTCACCATTGAGTGCAATGCTAGTTGTGAGTTTTTTATACCTATCCTTTATAATGATGAGGTATGTTCCCTCTAAACCTGCTTTGTTGAAAGTTTTTATCATGAATGGATGTTGTATTTTGTCAAATGCTTTTTCTGCATCTATTGATCATGTGGTTTTTATCTTTTCCTTTGTTGATATGATGTATCACACTGATTGATTTATGAATATTGAATCACCCTTGCATCCCAAGAATAAATCCCATTTGACTGTGGTGAATTTTTTTTTTAACACATTGTTGAATTTAGTTTGCTACTATTTTGTCAAGAGTTTTTCCATCTATGTTCATCAGCAACATTGGCCTGTAGTTTTCTTTTTTTGTAGTGTCTTTATCTGGTTTTGGTATCAGGGAAATTATGGGTTTATAGAATGTATTTGGAAGCTTTCCTTCCTTTTCTGTTTTTTTTTTTTTTGTTGTTGTTGTTGTTGTTTTGTTTTGTTTTTGTTTTTTGGAATAGTGTGAAAAGAATAGGTATTAACTTTTCTTTAAACCTTTGGTAGAATTTGCCTATGAAGGTCATAGGTGTTTGTTTGTCCCGGGTTTTTTGATTAATGATTCAATTTCATTACTAGTAATCAGTTCAAATTTTCACTTTCTTTCTGATTCGGTTTTGGAAGATTGTATGTTTCTAGGAATTCATCCAGTTTTTTCTAGGTTGTCCAATTTGTTGGCATATAATTTTTCATAATAATCTCTTATAATACATTGTATTTCTGTGGTGTCAGTTGTTATTTCTCCTCCTTTTCCCCCCATCTTTTTCTTTTTTTTTCTTTTTAGTTTATTTATTTATTTTGAGAGAGAGAGAGCACGCCCGTGTGTGTGCACACAGGGGAGGAAGGGCAGAGAGAGAATCCCAAGCAGGCTCCACACTGACACTGGGCTCGATCTTATGACCCTGAGATCATGACCTGAGCTGAAATCAAGAGTCCAGGTCTTAACTGACTGAACCGCCCAGGTGCCCCACCCCACCTTTTTTCTAACCTCATTTTCCACCAGTCATCCCTGTACACTGTTGCATACTGTCTTTCATGCTATTTTTATACACCAAGCATATCCATCTCTTAGAACCTTCATATTTTCTGTTCCTTCTGTGCAGAAGACACTTCCTCTAGATATCTGCAAAGTTTCCTCTTGCTTTCAGGTCTCTGATAGAATGTGATGACTACCCTATCAAACTAGGTGCTTTCTAGCTCCCTTCTACATAGCTAGCTTCTACATAGCACTTACCAACACCATTACATATCTGTTTGCTTATCATCTACCTCCTTTACTAGATATTAAGTTCCATGAGGGCAGGGATTTCATTCACTACCAAATCCCTGGAGCCTACGATGGTATTTGGAACATACAAGATGCTCAGCATATATTTAGTAAAGAATGAGTTAAGATAATAGGGGAAATGAAGCACTAGATTTTCCATAGAGGCTGCCAACCAGAAAGAAAGAAGTGAGAAGAACATGAAGGAAAAATCATACCAATATGCATTGAATATGCTTAAAGTGAGCAGACTACTGCCTGAGTATCAAAGGTCTTGTTCTTGCCCTAAAGTTCAGGAGTTGACAAGATAATAGCCTCATAATATCTATAACAGAAGTAAGACCAATGTATAGAAGTAATAAAATTTTGTGAGACAATGGAAGTATCTGTGTTCATGTTTTTAGTGAATATTTCTATGGAAGTAGAAATGGAGAGGTATGAGGAAAAAGCTTATTTTTGGTTTATATAATATTTAAGACAATTTGGTGTGATGGTTATGGCCATGGCTTGACATAAACTTTGGTCACGTTTTCTGAGTAGTTTTGATTCCTTACTAAGGATTGTGAAAGCAAGTTTGACTGATTTCATTAAAGTGACACCAGCTTCCTAAGACAGCAGTAAGCCACCTACTTCATACCAGCATCACCTACTTTTAGACTAATTTCTAGGCAGGTGGATGGTATTAAGGTCCTCCTGTGGGTGATTCTTGGACTTAGTATATTTATGACTGCTTCTGATACCACATTCCAGCTCAGAACTACTGGAATACCTCACAGCCTTAATATTCGATGTCCAGTCAAGCAGTAAATGTCATAGAACCTCTGGATCTGGAGGATCCAGAGCCAGGATCTAACCCAGTTGAGGAGTATAATTGACTCAGATGGCTCAGCAGCAGCTCTGTTTAGAAAGGGAAGTGATTTGACCCTGCCCTTATATTACTTAACTCTCCTAACCTTCAGCAGTTCATTAATGATAAGGTAAAGTATAAACTCCTACAACATCAGGCTTGTTTGTACCTATGGCACCTATGTTTGGTGGAATTCAGTAGTGAAATCATTTGGGTCTGGGCTTTTCTTTGTAGGTAGTTTTTATTACTAATTCAATCTATTCACTTGTTGTAGATCTATTCAAATTGTCTGTTTCTTCTTGAGTTAGTTTTGGTAGTCTGTGTCTTTTTAGGAATTTGTATATTTCATCTAAATTATCTAATTTGTTGGCATACAGTTGTTCTTCCTCATAGTATTCCTCCTCATCATTTATGGCTAAACTGAAATAAATATTCCAAAAAATGGCCCATGGCTTCCTGCCCTTTCATTTTTTGTGCTTGGAATGCACTCAACTTAATCTCTACCTATTAAAATGTATTGGATATCTACTGGGACCAAAACATTCTTCAGAGTTCTCTAGGGAATGCATGAACAATAGTTATGATAAGGTTTTGGCTTTGTTATAGATAGCTGTCAACAACGTCAAGTGCTGCAGAGAGGTCAAAGAGGCCAAGAAATGGCATTTAGATTTAACAATCTTGAAGTCAATGTCAGTTTTCAAAAGAACAATTCCAGGACAATGGTGGAAGCAGATAAGAAGAAAATAATGAGTAAGTAGAACAATACATGAGCTCCAAGAAGTAGGGATTTTTGTCCCTTTCATTTACTAATGTTCCCCATCCTGTAGATTATACCTGATATATTGAAAGCTCTCCATAAATATTAAGTGAATATTAAATAAGTGAATTAATTAATGCATTGATAAGTGGTGGTAAAAAAGAAAAAAGTAGAGGCAATGGGAGTAATAAAGGAGAGACTAGAATAATGATGTAGTTGAAGAAAGGGGCAAGTTGAACATGCTTTTAGGTGGAGGACTCCAACAGAAAAGTGGAAATCAAAGATGTAAAAAAAAAAAAAAGTAAAATAGTTGGGGTGCCTGGCTGGCTCAGTCAGTAGAGCATACAACTCTTGATCTTGGGGTTGTGAGTTCGAGCCCCATGTTGGGGCTAGAATTTACTTAAAGAAAAAGATGCAAAATAGTGGAAACCAATGCCACACTATCATTAGAGCAACAAGGTCACAAATAGGAATACAAAGAGGCAAGTTGAATGGGAAGAGGCAAGTCCCACTTAATGTATGAAATGGGCTCAGTTGCGACTCTTTGCAAAAAAAATTATTCCTCATTATGGGTTCCATATTGTCATTAACTGTGTGAAAATCCACTCAAGCATGCAAGCTAGAGACTCCAGTTTTCTTTAACACCTCCTTCTCTTTCATCTTCTTCAGTGCTTATAAGTGCTTTCATCATCTCAATTCCACTTCTGTAATGCTCCATTTCCACTCCCATCTTCCATCCACACTGGCCCTACCCTACGTAAGTCATTCAACATTTTCATGCCTGGAATGTGTTAATGATTTTCTGAACTATATTCTGAATTCAGAAGCTTTCAGCTCTCAGTCCTTTCTTTATACTGCCATCAGAACTACGGTCTTAAAACACAGATATGATTATACCATTTTCCTCTTCAAAAGAGCAGCAATAGACCATTCCTATCTATTATATTTCTTCATTTATTGAGTGCTTTGCATATGCTAGGTGCTGGGGATACACTGGTGAGTTATAATAAAGGGGGCATTTCAAACTAGGGGCAAAGAAATGAAATGGCCACAACAAAATGAAAATACACTTAAGAATGAAATGTCGTGGGAATGAAAGCTGGTGCAGCCACTCTGGAAAACAGTATAGAGGTTCCTCAAAAAATTAAAAATAGAACTACCCTACGACCCAGCAATTGCACTACTAGGTGTTTATCCAAGGGATACAGGTGTGCTGTTTCAAAGGGACACATGCACCCAATGTTTATAGCAGCACGATCAACAATAGCCAAAGTATGGAAAGAGCCCAAATATGTCCATCAATGGATGAATGGATAAAGAAGAGGTGGTACACACACACACACACACACACACACACACACACACACACACACAATGGAGTATTACTCAGCAATCGAAAAGAATGAAATCTTGCCATTCACAACAACGTGGATAGAACTCGAGGGTATTATGCTAAGCAAAATTAGTCAGTCAGAGAAAGACAAATATCATATGACTTCACTCATATGAGGACTTTAAGAGACAAAACAGATGAACATAAAGGAAGGGAATCAAAAATAATATAAAAACAGGGAGGGGGACAAAGCATAAGAGACTCATAAATATGGAGAACAAACAGAGGGTTACGGGAAGGGTTGTGGGAAGGGGGATGGGCTAAGTGGGTAAGGGGCACTAAGGAATCTACTCCTGAAATCACTGTTGCACTATATGCTAACTAATTTGGATGTAAATTTTAAAAAATTAAATTAAAAAAATAAATAAAATAAAAGGTATTGGAACAACAACAACAACAAAGAATGAAATGTCATTTTTTCTCCTATGAGATCAGCAAAGATGAAAAAGAATGAAAATAGTCATTGTTGGTAAATATGTAGGAAAACAAGCAACCTTATTCACTATTGGTGGAAGTTTTTAGATACAAACTTTTTAGAGGGCAATTTAGCGTTATTTGTTAAAATTTTGATAATACCAAATTACCCTAACAATAGTTATATCCAGGTTGTGGAATTATGAAAGACTAACTTTCTACTTCTCACAGTATTATTCACTACTCCTCATAGTATTTAAGTATTTATAATGTATATTTATATTTATTTTTTCATTTTAAAAAAGGTGAGGCACAAAACTGGAAAAATATTTCTTTCTTTAATGGATTCACACTTTTTTTTAGGTCAACATTCAAGGCTGCTCAAAATGAGTCCCTTACCCAGTCCAGCCCCACCTCCACCATTCCCATTTTTTTACCAAGGACTGCCCCAGGTAGTGCTTTTCACTCTTCTGTGCCTCTGATGTGCTTCTAACTGGAATGCCTTCCTCCTCTTCTCTATTAATCAAAACAGTACTCATCTTCCCAGAGCAACTCCAGAGTCACTTCCCTTTCTCTGTGGAGCTTGTCCTCCCATCTGGTTTAAATTGCTCCTCCTTGGTGCTGAGGGGGTAGTTTGTTTACACTTCTAACAGAGCACAGCTTGGCTTGCCTTGTTACTTGTGTCTGGTGTCTCCCTTGCCATCTTTTATTATCCACTTTATTTGCCTTTTCTGTGAAATAAATGTTAATTTCAAAATATTCCTCAGATTCCTGTATGTTCCGTACATAAATCCACACTTCAATTATACAGTCTTTGGAGTTGCATATCTCAGACATGTGGGTAATTTCCTTCAAGTCGCAAAATGCCACTTTGTATTAATTTGTATTTGAAGAGAGTGCAGGAATTAATTAAACATGTCTATAGATGCCTGGTGTTTATTCACTGACAATGAGCCGGAATTATTACCTCACTTTAAGCCTTTCTCTAGTGATTTGTTGACAGAGAGTTGTGCTAAATAGCTGAATTGTTGTCATGACCCTTTGCCTAGATCTTTTCAAAACAGTCATTAGACTTGAGTTTTACATAACAAACACACACACACACACACACACACACACACACTCATATCAGAGAGAGAAACTGAAAACATTTCTTAGAATTTTAAGCTTGAGCTGCATTAAGGTTGGACTTATAGTAATAGGCATAGCCTATAATTTTGTAACTCAACAACAATTAAATCTGACCATTTATAAGTGCTGAAGTGTCTGTGGTTGCCAAACTGTGATAAAGTGTAAAATGAAGTAATGACCTTCCATGAACTTGATCAATAGGGCTCGTTTCAGTAAACCAAAGAATTAACCACTTTTTGCTTTTTGGTGACTACATAGTCACAGGTTCCCAAGTGGGAGTAGCTCTTAAAGCAAAAGTGGCAGCCCCATTATCATTTGTAAATTTCCACTAACAAGCCAGCCTTGCAGTGTCTGTTTGCTGCGCAGGCTGTGACCTTTCTAACAGCATAGTATTTGTCATTGTTTTGCTTAGGAGCATCTATATATGCCGTGGAAATTCTGGGGAAAGTTTCAAAAAGAGAAAACTGAAACTAAGAAGGACATCAAAAGTAAAAAGCCAGAAACGACTTCTTTGGCTCTTTCTTTATGATCTCAGGACTTCAGGGACCTTGAAAGATTGATTTCCTCTCACTCAAGTTTCTTATAAAATTAGCTTTGGCTCATACATTTGTAACACAGTAGTTAATTTTACAAGATAAGCAGTACAGGGGAAATGTATCTGAGGGGAGAATCAAGTGCTGGGAGCTCAAGAGACACTTATAAGGTCACAGAACAAAGCTGATAAGTAAAGTGGTCCTACCATAGACCTGCAAATAGCAAAGGGTCTGCTTTGGGTTAATTTCAGTGTATCTTTCATCACATTTCACTTTTCTTCTCAGCCAGTATTAAATATAAGTGGGCCTACTCAAACCTGTTCCATGAGAATCTTTTGAATTACTCAGTCACAGAGCAATCATGATTTAAGTCATGAAATTTGAACTTTGTTTTAGCATCTACTTCTCTGTAATGGTCCCAGAAGCTGTACTAGCCACAGTAATGAGTGTATTAACCAGGAATTCATGTTCACAGTTATTTATGCCATTTCTAGAAACTAAATGTGCTTTTGGATAAGCACCATTGGTTATCTGAGCTGGAAGGAATATTACAGTCTTTTAATTCAATCCTTTCACTTTATAGAAGAGGTTTCTAAGGCTCAGAAAGACTCCTAAAGATGAAGTAGTTTGCTTAAGAGCAGGGCTAGAATTAGAACCAGGTGTCTCAGCTAATCTAGATTCCTAATCTAGAGCTCTTTATACTCACAGTGAATAAACGCCAGAATAATTTCTCACTTATACAGAGAAAGTCTCTATGAATTAATTAATCTTTTTATTTGGATATGTTAATCTTTTAAAATATGCAGAAGACTCATTTCAATATATGTTAGCACTGGGAAAATGCTCATAAATAAACTGCCTTATGAAGCATCCTAAGAGATCCTTTCTGGGGTGCCTGGGTGGCTCAGTTAAGTGGCCCACTTCGGCTCAGGTCACAATATCGCAGTTCGTGAGTTGGAGCTCCGCATTGGGCTCTGTGCTACAGCTTGGAGCCTGGAGCCTGCTTCAGACTCTGTGTCTCCTTCTCTCTCTGCCCCTCCCCAGCTTACAGTCTGTCTGTCTCTCTCTCTCAAAAATAAATATACGTTAAAAAAATAAAAAAGAGAGAGATGCCTTCTAAGTTAGATGGGGCTGGCCTGTAATACAGTCCAATAATCCACAAATTATGAATTTTCAAGAGAACATTAACTGGGACAATTACATTTCTACCTGATTATCGAACTGCTGTGTTGATTAACTTCATCAAAATTCCCTTCAAGTCAGTCATATCACTGAAGTTCCTCTCTATTGTACTCCAACTGGATGCAGCAGTTCTCAGGCAAGTTCTGAGAGGTACAGAATTCCTGTGAAACACAAGGCTACTTATCCTCACCTCATCTTTTTATTAATTAATTAAGTAGTTAATTAATTTTTAAATTTACATCCAAGTTAATTGGCATATAGTGCAACAATAATTTCAGGAATAGATTCCTTTCTTTTTAGTATATGTGCTGTCAAAGCGAGCACTCAAGAGTGGATTCCTTAATGCCCTTACCCATTTAGCCCACCCCCCCCCCCACAACCCCACCAGCAACCCTGTTTGTTTTCTATATTTAAGTGTCTTATGTTTTGTCTCCTTCCCTGTTTTTATGTTATTTTTGCTTCCCTTTCTTTATGTTCATCTGTTTTGTATCTTAAATTCTTCATATGAATTAAGTTATGTGATATTTGTCTTTCTCTGACTAATTTCACTTAGCATAATACCCTCTAGTTCCATCCACGTAGTCGAAAATGGCAAGATTTCATTCTTTTGATTGCCGAGTAATACTCCATTGTATATACATACCACCTCTTCTTTATCCATTTATCCATCGATGGACATTTGGGCTCTTTCCATACTTTGGCTATTGTCGATAGCACTGCTATAATATAACATTGGGGTGCATATGCCCCTCAGAAACAGCACATCTGTATCCCTTGGATAAATACCTAGTAGTGCAATTGCTGGCTTGTAGGGTAGTTCTATTTTTAATTTTTTGAGGAACCTCCGTACTGTTTTCCAGAGTGGCTGCACCAGTTTGCATTCCCACCAGCAGTGCAAAAGAGATCCTCTTTCTCCACATCCTCGCCAACATTTGTTCTTGACTGAGTTGTTAATGTTAGTGATTCTGACACGTGGGAGGTGGTATCTCATTGTGGTTTTGATTTGTATATCCCTGATGATGAGTGATGTTAAGCATTTTTTCATGTGTTGGTTGATCATGTGGATGTCTTCTTTGGAGAAGTGTCTATTCATGTCTTTTGCCCATTTCTTCACTGAATTATATGTATTTTGGGTGTTGAGTTTGATAAGTTCTTTATAGATTTGGGATACTAACCCTTTAATATGTCAGATAAGTCAGAAGACTGATCTTCTCTCATTCCCTCGGTTGCCTTTTAGTTTTGTTGATTGTTTCCTTCACTGTGCAGAAGCTTTTTATTTTGATGAGGTCCCAATAGTTCATTTTTGCTTTTGTTTCCCTTGCCTCCGGAGACATGTTGAGTAAGAAGTTGTTGCAGCAAAGGTCAAAGAGGTTTTTGCCTGCTTTCTCCTCGAGGATTTTGATGGTTTCCTGTCTTACGTGTAGGTCTTTCATCCCTTTTGAGTTTATTTTTGTGTATGGTGTAAGAAAGTGGTCCAGGTTCATTCTTCTGCATGTCGCTGTCCAGTTTTCCCAACACCACTTGCTGAAGAGACTGTCTTTATTCCACTGAATATTCTTTCCTGCTTTGTCAAAGATTAGTTGGCCATACGTTTGTGTGTCCATTTCTGGGTTCTCTATTCTGTTCCATTGATCTGAGTGTCTGTTTTTGTGCCATATCCTTGCCTCATCTTATTACTTTTCCCTAACACATGGATTTGGCATTTCCCAAGTGTGTCCCTTAAAATGTTAACTTAAATTTGAAAAAAATGGTTCAGGGGCTCCTGGGTGGCTCAGTTGGTTTCCTCTCAGGTCATCATCTTATGGTTTGTGGGCTTGAGCCACACATCGGGCTCTGTGCTGACAGTGCAGAGCCTGCTTGGGATTCTGTCTCTCTCCCTCTCTCTGCACCTCTTCTGCTCACTCTCTCCCTCTCAAAATAAATAAATAAATAAATAAATAAATAAATAAATAAATAAGCATTAAGAAATAAAAAAAGGAGCACCAGGGTGGCTCAGTAGGTTAAGCGTCTGACTTTGGCTCAGGTCATGATCTCTCAGGTTGTGAGTTCATGCCCTGCGTCAGGCTCTGTGCTGACAGCTCAGAACCTGGAGCCTGCTTCAGATTCTGTGTCTCCCTTTTTCTCTGTTCCTCCCCTGTTTGCACTTTGTCTCTGTCTGTCTCTCAAAAATAAATAAAAACATTAAAAAAAAATTTTTAAAGAAAGAAAAAAGAAAAAATGGTTCCATGATCAAGTAAATTTAAGAAATATAGTTAACTTAGGGGAGCTCCAGGGTGTCTCAGTTGGTTGAGCCTCCCACTTTGGCTTGGGTCATGATCTCATGGTTAGTAGGTTCCAGTCTGACGTCGGGTTCTGTGCTAACAGCTTGGAGGCTGGAGCCTGCTTTAGATTCTGTGTCTCCCTCTCTCTCTGCCTCTCTCCTACTCGTACTCTGTCTCTCTCTCTGAAAAATAAACATTAAAAAAAATTATAGAAATATAGTTTAGTTTCTTTTATTATGCTAATATGACTTATTCATTGAAAAAATATTTATTCAGTACATTCTATGTGTCAGGCACTGTTTTAGATGCTTAGGATACAGGAGTGAAGGAAAAGGACACAATTCTCAGTCTTCACAAGACTCATGGACAACATGATGTATGTAGCTTTTTTTTTTCTATTGAATTAATTCTTAAGTTAGTGCCCTCTTAAGAGTTAATTCTGTTAAGCATCTGACTCTTGATTTAAGCTCAGGTAATGATCTCATTATTTGTGAGTTCAAGCCCTGCATTGGGCTCTGCACTGGGCATGAAGCCTACTTAAAGAGTTAAAAAGAAAAAAAAGAATCCTTAAGTTAAAATCCCAGAAATGAGACAATGAATTGCATAATTAATAATTTGCAGTAATGATAAGTGCTATGACAGAAAAACCCAAAGTGGTATGGGAGGATATAATAGGAGAATTTATTAAGGACTTATTACCTGTGGAGGGTTGCTCCCCTCAATGAGATTCTGAATCTGCCTGTGGGTAAAGAGAACTTGGTATTTTAAAAGCCCCTCCTGATGTTTCTGGTCCCTTCCACAGCCCTCCTTTCCTCTGTAAGAACCCTCCACCACATCCTGGAACTCCATTCCTTGGCAGGGTAAAACCCCAGCACAGCCAGCTACTGTGGCCTCAGGAGTTTCTTGCTACCACCAGCTATTCTAGATGAGCAACCAATAACAATTGGCCCTGAAAGCAGGGCCAAGTGACAGAAATTTAAGCAGGAGAGAGTGACTCAAGGCTCTCACCAGTAAAGACTGACATTTCTTTTTATTTTTTTAAAAATTTTTTTAATGTTTATTTATTTTTGAGAGAGACAGAGACAGAATGTGAGTGGGTTGGGGCAGAGAGAGAGGGAGACAGAATCTGAAGTAGGCTCCAGGCTCCAAACTGTCAGCACAAAGCCCAACGTGGGGTTCCAACTCACAAGCCATGAGATCATGACCTGAGCTGAAGTCGGATGTTCAACCGACTGAGCCACCCAGGCGCCCCTGACATTTCCTTTCAAACTTGACATCTAAGCAAACTTCTTCTGAAATGTAAAAAATATTCACTTTTGTGTCACAAACCATGGAAGTGCTCACACCCTTTGATTCAGCAATCTCACTCCTGGGAATTTCACTTGAAAATTAATTTAACAGAAGAATAAAACTACATATACCAACCTGGTCATTGTAATATTAGGGACATAATAATGAAGGAAAAAGCAAACAATCTAAATATTCTGCACCTAGGAAGTTGTTAGATTGTGTTATATTAACTTGTGGCCATTCTGTGAATGGTGGAAAAATATGAATGAAGTAATGGCAAAATTATATGCTAAGGAATGTAAGCTACATAAAAATGGGTATATAAAACATAGGTGGCAAGGTAAAATGGAAAAGTGGAATCAATTTACTTGGGTAGTAGGACAACAGGATAGAAACTCATCATGAACTGGCTTACGCAAACAGGAGAAAATTCATTGGCTCAAATTACCATGTTTTAGGTAGAGCAGGGGTGGCACTGGCCTCAAGGATGTCTTTGAAAGAGGAACACATTGTGTCAGTGGGACTTTGTATACCCCTCTTTCTATTTTTCTCTATAGGGAAACCTTTTTTCTCTCAATCCGGCTTCTTCCCAGGATGAGATCTTTATCTTTCCACAATAAGTTTTGATCACCCTAAACTCACACTCATATCTTCCAACTAGGATGAGTTTAAGAGCAATTTAAGAACTCCAGTTTAAGAACAATTCTGGGAGTGGGTTGTGATTGGCCTGGCTTAAGTCATATGCCCATCCCTGGTCCAGTAATGGCCAGGTTATCACGATTGGTACCCACCTATCAACCTACCATATGGTCAAAGAATCTGGGTCATTTAAGAAGACAGTCACTTCTGTTAGGATCCTGTGTCTAGAAGAAGAGGGAAGCATTATCCTAAAAGGAAAGAGGTGCTAGTCTCAATGGAAATTAATTGGCCTGTTGTTCAAGTTAACATTTTATTTTATTTTTTAGTGTTTATTTATTTTAGAGAGAGAGAGAGACAGAGGAAGGGGAAAGGCAGAGAGAGAGGGAGATAGAGAATCCGAATCAGGCTTCAGGCTCTGAGCTGTCAGCACAGAGCCCGATGCGGGGCTTGAACTCAAGAGCTGTGAGATCATGATCTGAGCCAAAGTCAGACGCTCAACTGACTGAGCCACCCAGGCACCCCTAATTTAACATTTTAGAAAGATACCTTATTCTGTTAGTACTATTCCCAATAGCAAGTTGTGCTTTCCTAGTGCAGCATGTTTTTATTACAAGGCCACATGGTACAGCAGAAGGAGGACTACAGTGAACACCAGGAAAATGGATTCTCCTAGCTCTACCATGAATCATCTGTGTGTTCTTGGACTAGTCCTTAAACTTCAGAATGGTGTCATCTCCATGAGGGCAGGAACCAAGTCTGTGTGAAATGGAGATTTGCATTTTGTAACAACCTCTGGGGCTTGGGTTGGGCAGAGGAAGAAGCTGAACTATGATATGGTTGCAACAAAGGCCTCTCTCTAATAGTCATGGGGAGCCCTGGACTTAGGACCATCTTTCATAGTTGTAACAGATTTCACCAAGTGGGCCTACTTTATATCCCCATTATAGACCAGATGTGCATGGTCCTCAGGGAGGGACCTTAAACTTGGGTGAGGCAATTTCTTGAGGCTTACACAGCCCTGGAGAAGGATTCAGCTGAGAGCTGTTGGCAGTTGATAACCCCAGCTGCTGGAAGAATGAGTGCCTTGGTCCTGAAAGAAGATCTGAGCACCACACTACCTCACCTACAACAATCAATATATTCATAGCACCAATAGGTATAATGCCGGCACAGGGTAGGTGCTCATTAATTATTTGTTAAATGAATAAATTATGTAAGAAGAAAGGTGTGGATTAGATAATCCCTCCTGGAAATATTGTATACCTCTGTTTGTCTCCTAGAGGATATATGGAAAGGGTGGCTAATTAGAATCCTCACAATTTTTGTTATTGTTCTTTTTAAATAAAGGAGTGGGAATAGAACTAGGAGAAGAATGTTTACTAAAATTAATGTTGACTGACCTGTTTGGCTAGAGAGAATAAAACATTCTTTGTGAGCCTAAATGTCCATCAACTGATGAATGGATGAAGAAATTGTGGTTTATATACACAATGGAATACTACATGGCAATGAGAAAGAATGAAATATGGCCTTTTGTAGCAACGTGGATGGAACTGGAGAGAGTGATGCTAAGTGAAATAAGCCATACAGAGAAAGATACCATATGGTTTCACTCTTAGGTGGATCCTGAGAAACTTAACAGAAACCCATGGGGGAGGGGAGGGGAAAAAAAAAAAAAAAGAGGTTAGAGTGGGAGAGAGCCAAAGCATAAGAGACTGTTAAAAACTGAGAACAAACTGAGGGTTGATGGGGGGTGGGAGGGAGGGGAGGGTGGGTGATGGGTATTGAGGAGGGCACCTTTTGGGATGAGCACTGGGTGTTGTATGGAAACCAATTTGACAATAAATTTCATATATTGGAAAAAAAAAAGAAACTGTAAAAAAAAAAACATTCTTTGTGACTGAGTTTGTAGTAGAAAGCATTAAGGAAGCAATTACTATAGATACTACATAGAGCCATACTGTGCTGTCCAGTACAGTAACTTCCAGTCACAGGAGGCTATTTCACTTAAACCAATTGAAATTAAATAAAATAGCGGCGTTCACTTTCAAATGTCTCCTCTCTGTAAAGAGAGCTTTCCTACTATTCTTCCTTTCTAATCTTATACTTTAATAAACTTTTGCCTGATTCTCAAATAAAAAAAAAGAAATTAAATAAAATATAAAATTCATTTTCCCAATCATCTCACATATCAAGTGCCCAGTAGCCATATATGGCTATTGGCTATCACATTAAACATGCAGAATGTTTCTGTCATCACAGAACATTCTACTGAACAGCATTGGTCTACACTGAGTAGTTAGTTCGTTACCTCCATTCAATAAAAATCTAATTTACTCTCATGAATTCCACTGTTCATTATAGTGATTGCTGGAACTGGAGGCAAAACTTTGAAAGGCTTGGTTGAAAAGGATTGCCCTATATCCGTGTTTCTTTTTGGAAATACAAATAGCACAGGACAGTATTAAAATGGAATATTTATTGTCATTTCATCCTGTTCCTGCCATCTGCATCATCTGGATGTAACTGGAACTAAAGCCCTAGGCTGTGCTCTGCTCCTGGCTCCCCACAGCAAGGGAGACATGAGTGCTCCTTCAAGCCTCAAACTGTCCAGATTTAGACATTCAATAACCAGATTTGTGTTCTTTTTAAAATGTCTCCTAGGAACACCTGGGTGGCTTAGTTAGTTAAACATACCAACTTATTTTTAGCTAAGTGTCCAACTCTTGATCTTGGCTCAGGTTATGATCTCACGGTTTGTGGGATTGATACCATGTTGAGCTCCCCCCTCCACCCCTCACAGAGTAGAATTCTCTCCCTCTCTTTCTGCTCCTCCCCTGCTCACACTCTAAACAAACAAATAAGTAAATAACTTTAAAATGCCTCCTAGAATCTAGGCATTAGTTCTGAGTCTGATATATTGAAACCCAGAGAAAATGTTGTCCCTTTCTTCTCTATTAATTTTTTGACCTGTTATATTATTGAAAATTTTGGAACATGTTCAAAAGAAGTAGGTTCATATAATAAATTCCCAAGTACCCCTCCAACAGTCTTAATAATTATCAACCTGGGGCACCTGTCTGGCACTGTTGGTAGAGCAGAGCACGTGACTCTTGGTTTGGGGTTCTGAGTTTGAGCCCCAGGTTGGGACTAGAGTTTATTTAAAAAAAAAAATAAATGGGGTACCTTGGTGGTTCAGTTGGTTGAACATCCGACTCTTGGTTTCGGCTGAGGTCATGATCCCAGTGTCGTGGGATCAAGGCCTACATGCTCAGTAGGGAGCCTGCTAATTCTCTGTCTTCCTCTGCCCTCTCCTCTGCTCCAGCTCTCTCTCTCTCTCAAAAAAAAAAAAAAAAAAAAAAAAAAATATATATATATATATATATTTCTCTTTCCACCCAGACTTAATTAATTTTTTATTTTTTTTAAGTTTATTTATTTTGAGAGAGAGAGAGAACATGAGCAGGATCTGCACTGTCAGTGTGGAGCCTGATGTGGGGCTCAGATCATCACCTGAGCTGAAACCAAGAGTTGGATGTTTAACCGACTGAACCACCCAGGTGTCCCTCCACCCAGGATTAATTTAAAGTTAATTTCAGACATCATATTATTTCATCGGTAAATGTTTTCCTATATATCTTTAAGAGATAAAGATGTTTTTTAAAAATAATATTAACAGCAACAAACTGAGGGTTGATGGGGGGTGGGAGGGAGTAGAGGGTGGGTGATGGGTATTGAGGAGGGCACCTTTTAGGATGAGCACTGGGTGTTGTATGGAAACCAATTTGTCAATAAATTTCATAAAAAAAAAAATAAAAAAAAATAAATTAAAAAAAAAAGAAAAAAATAATATTAACAGCAATACTATTATAATGTCTTAAATTCCTTAATGTCTTCAATATATTTGGATGTCTTCCAGTCATCCAAACAAAGTCCATCTAATGCAAAATGGTTGATATGTCTTTTAAGTCTTTATTTACTTTTCTTTTTTTTTTTCTTTTAAGTCTTTAAATCTTTCAGTTCTCTCCCATCTCTCATTTTATCCTTCCTAGGACTTTTTGCAGAGGAAATCAAGTCTTATGTCCTATAAAGTTTTCCAGAGCTGGGACTTTGTTCATTGCATCCCCATAGTATAATTTAATATGTACCTCTATCTTCTTTATTTCCTATAAATGGGTAGTTGGACCTATCTCAGATTCAGGTGTGACTTTTTTTCTTGAAAGGCATTTTTATACATTGTGTGTGTCCTTCTGTTTGGTTGAAATACCACATAATGATGTTATCAGTTGTTGCTAATCATTGCCTGGATTTGTTAATTCCATTTAAGCTGCCAAACTGTGATATTCTAATGCTATAATTTTCTTCATTAGCTGGAATACATACATAAAAAAGACACTTCCTCTTATTAACTGTTCAGTTATCCAGAGGTAAAGTTAATATTAGAAAGATAGAATAAATGCTTGATTTTTTTTCTCTTCATTGCCAGTTTTCAAAGGAATAAGTTTATTTTGGGGGAACCTGGGTGGCTCAGTCAGTTGAGCATCTGACTTCGGCTCAGGTCATGATTTCATGGTCTGTGAGTTCAAGCCCCGTGTCGGACTCTGCTCTAACAACTCAGCCTGGAGCCTGCTTCAGATTCTGTGTCTTCCTCTCTCTCTACCCCTCCCTCACTCACACTCTGTCTTTCTGTCTCTCAAAAATGAGTAAACATTAAAAAAAAGCTGTGCCAAAAAATTATTAAAAAGTCAATTTCTTAAAAAAAAAAAGAAAAAGTTGATTTTTTGCCATCCTCCAGAAGATTACTGTAAGTTTTTATTCTCTTAGTATCAGAGGTTGTAACATATGTAACATGTTTGGTATGTTTTAATATATTGTAGTTATTTTTCTTACACAAATTGTTCCATCTTTGGCCATTGGGAGCATTTTCAAGTTGTCTCTAAAGTCCTTCTGGCATGACCTCAGCAGTCTTTGATAATTTCTTTACTATGTGTTGTAACAATGTGCACCATTTTCTAATCTGTTTGCTTTGATATCATCCCATATTCCTCTGCAAAGACACCAGTCACTCATGACTGTGTAGTCTCAGAAACCTGAGATATTTCTTGTATAAGAACATAGAGATGCAGTCCTTGTATCTTCAATACATTATGAATAATTCATATTCATTTATTTAACAAATAGTTATTGAGAATTGGCAATGAATCAGGCACTAGTACAATTCTCAGTCCAGCAGGAAAGACAATAAAAAATTATGTAAATAATTACATGTAATGGTTATATGCAAGCATGTTACAGTGACAGGCACTATAAAAGAAAAGGAGAAGGCAAAATGAGAATGCATGGTGCTGGGGAAGGCTTTCCTGCAGAAGTCACAGAGAAGCCGAAATGTGAAGGGGAAGTAGGATGATGCAAAGGGGTAGAGACAGAATAGCATGTGCAAAGTCTGGAGGTGGAAAATACTGTATTTGGGGAACAGGAAGGCTGGCACGAGTTGGACTGTGGTGAGGAAGAAGAGGTACATGATGGAGCTGGAAATGCACACAGAAGTCAGATCATTCAGGGCCTTGTAGATCAGGGTAAGGATTTTAGACTTCATCCTAAAAAGGATGGGATGCCAGTGGAGTGTTTTAGGAGAAAAACAACATGATCAGATTTCCGTCTTTATAAGGCCACTATACCTGTTGTGTGGAGAATGCATTGGTAGGGGCAAGAATGAAAATGAAAATTGAGGGTAATTACTGATGAAAAATCATAGTGTTTTGAAATGAGGTGATAGCTCTGGAAAACAGTGTGGAGGTTCCTCAAAAAATTAAAAATAGACCTACCCTATGACCCAGCAATAGCACTGCTAGGAATTTATCCAAGGGATACAGGAGTACTGATGCATAGGGACACTTGTACCCCAATGTTTATAGCGGCACTCTCAACAATAGCCAAATTATGGAAAGAGTCTAAATGTCCATCAACTGATGAATGGATAAAGAAATTGTGGTTTATATACACAATGGAGTACTACGTGGCAATGAGAAAGAACGAAATATGGCCCTTCGTAGCAACGTGGATGGAACTGGAGGGTGTGATGCTAAGTGAAATAAGCCATACAGAGAAAGACAGATACCATATGTTTTCACTCTTATGTGGATCCTGAGAAACTTAACAGAAACCCATGGGGGAGGGGTAGGAAAAAAAAAAAAAGAGGTTAGAGTGGGAGAGAGCCAAAGCATAAGAGACTGTTAAAAACTGAGAACAAACTGAGGGTTGATGGGGGGTGGGAGGGAGGGGAGGGTGGGTGATGGGTATTGAGGAGGGCACCTTTTGGGATGAGCACTGGGTGTTGTATGGAAACCAATTTGACAATAAATTTCATATATTAAAAAAAAGAAAAAAGAAGAAAAAAAATGAAATAAGGTGATAGCCATGAAAATAGAGAGAAGCGGATCAAGAGATTTATGGATGTCCAAAAGCCAGCTCTGTGCTTAATGGGGAAACAGCAGAAGCATTCTAACTAAACTGAGTGTTTTGTTTTTTTTTTTAATTTTTTTTTCAACGTTTATTTATTTTTGGGACAGAGAGAGACAGAGCATGAACGGGGGAGGGGCAGAGAGAGAGGGAGACACAGAATCGGAAACAGGCTCCAGGCTCTGAGCCATCAGCCCAGAGCCTGACGCGGGGCTCGAACTCCCGGACCGCGAGATCGTGACCTGGCTGAAGTCGGACGCTTAACCGACTGCGCCACCCAGGCGCCCCTAAACTGAGTGTTTTTAACTGAGTGTCTTTTTTATAGGAGTAGAGACAGAACAGCATGTACAAAGGTCTGGCGGTAGGAAATACTTTGTCACATTCAAGGAGCCGTAAGGCCTGCTTGAAGGCCTGTGATAAGAGAAGAAGAGAGGGTCTGTGTTGAAGCTGGAAAGGTAGTGAGTCCGTAAGTAGTGAATAGACAGTGAGGCAGTGGAGGCCGGGAATTCAGGCAGCTCTGCCAGGAAGAGTGGCGCTCGGGAGTAGGGTGCTAGCTGGTATTTGCTTAGTGAGGGAAGAACTCAGCCCCCCCCCCCACTCCTCCTCCCACCCCCCCCCCCCCCCCCCCCCCCGGAATCCCTCCAAGAGGGCAGCAGGGATTCTTCACTGCTACCTTCAGGGCAATGCTGTAGACAAACCAGACCTTCACAAATGCCTCCTGAGATCACTGGGCCGAAGGACCTTGCTCCTTCCTGGCTCTCACTGGAAGCTGGTGACTTAGTAGTGTGTTTCTCAGCCCTTCACAGGATATATGCTGTTCTCTTCACAAGACATCCCCACATTTGACTTAATACCAGCAGGGGATGAACTTGGCATTGTTTATCCAGGAATGGGAGGCGTGCAAGAAACTCCACTCTCTCCAGGCCAGCCCTACAGTGGTGAAATCTGCTGTACATAGACCCGAAAGCCAGCTTATCCCAGGGTGCAGATTGTGGTTAGGAATAGAGGAAAGCTAACCTGATGGTTGAACAAGACCCTAACCTCATTAACCCAGTATCCTGTCCAAGAGAGTTAGCAAGGATGTAGCAGTGTAGACCTAAGAAATGCAATTTAACACACCTAACTAATGCCTGATTTCCTGTCCCAGAGAAACTTGGGCCCTGGGAAGGTGACCTGAAATCCATTTCCTGAAACAAAGGCACACAGCAGTCCTGCTTCTTGAGCTGCCAAGTAAAACTATCAGAATCTATTTAAGAAAACCAGGCCAGTCTGGTTGTGTTTATTGAGAATAGCCATATGAGACAAAGAAGAAAAGAGTTTTCATTCAGTTCATTCATAGATATTTACCAAGTGCCTGCCATGTGCCAAGTCTTGTTCTAGCTGGTAAACTTGGAGAAATGAGCCAAGTAGACAAAACCGTTGTCCTCACAAAGCTTACGTTCTACTAGGGGGAGAGACACAACAAAGATAAGAGACAAAATATGTATATATTAGGATGTGGTAAATGCTAAAGCTTCAGTTAGCATAAAAAAGTATATTTAAGGGGTGCCTGGGTGGCTCAGTCAGTTAAGCATCCGACTCTTGGTTTCGGCTCGGGTCATGATCTCACGGTTTCATGAGTTCAAGCCCTGTGTCAGGCTCTGTGCTGACAGCTCAGAGCCTAGAATCTGCTTCGGATTCTGTATCTCCCTCTCCCTCTGCCCCTGCCCCACTCATTCTCTCTCTCTCTCTCTCTCTCTCTCTGTCTCTCTCTCTCAAAAATAAATAATAAACATTTTAAAAAAGTATATGTAAAGCATTTTTAGGACACAAATGGATATTGGTAGAGTATAGATAAAGTGAATATTAGTTATTATATTAGATATTAGAGTGGTCAGTGAAGAGCTTCCTGAGAAGGCAATATTTAAGCTAAATCTTGAAAGATGAGAAACCAGCCTTGTGAAGAGTGACAGAGAGGGAGAAATGTTACAAAATCCTGCGTTAGCCAAGAACTTGGAATGTTCAAAAGGCAGAAAGAAGGCCAATTTCTTCAGTGCACGAAGCTAGGGGAGAGATCCTAAACAGAGGACTGGGGAGGCAGGCATGCCATGATAAGGCATGTGGGTTTTTCCTAATTCTCTGTGCTTATTGTGGCATAATTATCTATTTCACTGTAACACTGCCTACTCAGAATTCACTGGCAAGCTCTGCTGCCTGGCCTTACCTCAGAGAGAGGACATCTTAAGAAAGTCCCAAGAATGGCCAAAACAGACATAATAAAGACCATACACAACATTCCTGGGGAGCTTCTGGGATTTTCATTCAGGTTCTTTACCTTCCTGTTGAATATCCTTTTAATAAATTTCCTTATCTGATTTCTAAGCCCGCAGCAGATTAGAAGGGTAGGGAAGGGCAGGCACTCTGCTCAGTTGACATTTTAATTTAGTGAGTCATTTTGCTTGGAAACCACCTTTCCCCATGACTGACCTCATCCTGTACTGAAGGACTCCAGGATTCA
Source organism: Prionailurus viverrinus (assembly GCF_022837055.1). Taxonomy (NCBI): domain Eukaryota; kingdom Metazoa; phylum Chordata; class Mammalia; order Carnivora; family Felidae; genus Prionailurus; species Prionailurus viverrinus. The sequence goes on along the minus strand of NC_062563.1, from coordinate 80,163,593 downwards.
TCCGAACACCCTCATGACATGTACATTTACTACACCATGATGCAGTGGTAAGAACACTGATACACATTAGTCTTGGACACAAATCCTGACTCCAGCATTCATAATTCTATGTCCCCACTAGATTGTGAATGATTTAAAGACATTGTGTCTTAGTCAGCTTTGAATTCACCCATAACCCATCCCCCTACTCCAAGCTTGGGGTATTGCTAGTCATGTAATAGTACTTGATAAATGGATCTTGAATGAATAAATTAAAGTATGATTGGATAAGTTTTCCTCTCAGATCCTCAATTGCCTCATCTATAAAAGGATGAGCTTCCTTGGAATGTTAAATAACAATATACATAGAAAGCACAATGTAAAGTGTAATGTGCAATATAAATGCAAGGTATTTTGCTACTCCGGGCTGAATCAGAGGTGTCCTTTCAAAGGGTCAAGGGAACCTTTAGGTCCTTGTGTCTATGACACGAAGTAGTTGCCACTAGATGGCAATGTTTTCTTAAGGCACATGAAGCCATTTTTGAGTCTACCTTAGTGGCCTTAAAACGGGGTTCTCACACCACTGGGAATACAGAATGCTTTCCAAGATGTGCTCAATTATGGATTGTTTTTCCAGTTCTCAACTTCTATGTGTCTTCTTTCCTAAAACTAAACTGCTTGGAGAAGTACCAACTTTTCAAAAACAAAGACATACCCATTTATTCATCCCAAATCATATTTTATGGCACTAGCAGGTGAATAATACCCACCAGGGCATCAAACAAAATGGAAGTCTCCTTCACTGATTAACAAGGAACCAGTGTTTCCCTATCTTTTACATACTTCTGTGAAGAGTGAAACTTGGCTTTAGAAATGGGGTATTTTGGAGCATCTGGTTAGTTGTCAGTGGAGCCTGCAACTCTTGATCTCGGGGTTGTAAGTTCAAGCCCCACGTTGGGTGTAGAGATTACTTAAAACTATAAAACCTTTAGAAAAAAAGTGTTACAGGAATGGGGTATTTGGCTCATGTTGTTAAGGTCTAAATAAAATATATGGTACAGTGGGGTGATGGGAATAAGGTTTCTTCCATCCCCTAAGAATTATCAAAGAAAACATTACTGGGACACTTGGGTGGCTGACTTGGGTGGCTCAGTCAATTAAGCGCCCAACTCTTGATTTTGGCTCATGTCATGGTCTCCCGGTCGTGGGATCAAGCCCTGCATCTGGGCTTATGCTGATAGTGTGGAGCCTGCTTGGGATTCTCTCTCCCTCTCCCTTTGCCCCTCCTCCCTCTCTCTCTTTCTCTCTTAAACTAAATAAATTAACTTAAAAAAAAAAGACATTTATTGTTTATTTAAAAAAAAAGAAAGCATTTACCTTTAGGAAGCAAAAAGCACAGAGAACATCTTTTTTAAAAATTCTAAACAGTCGTTTTTTTCACATTCTTAAAATATTGTTTTCATCTATTCTCAATACTTATTCCAAAATTATGTCATAAGCAGGAGAGAAATATGTTGGAATGGCCCAAGTAGTTGATTACTTTAATTTTTTTTAAAATGTTTATTTATCTTAGAGAGAGGGAGACAGTGGGAGTGGAGCAGGGGCAGCAAGAGAGGGAGACACAGAATCCAAAGCAGGCTCCAGGCTCTGAGCTGTCAGCACAGAGCCTGACACGGGGCTTAAACCCACGAACGGTGAGATCATGACCTGAGCCAAAGTCGGACGCTTAACTGACTGAGCCACCCAGGCACCCCAGTAGTTGATTATTTTAGATGTAACTAAAATATTTTTTAGGAAACCAAAATTTTCATGACCCATTAGCTAAAACCAAGTTTTTACATGGTCTTTTTCAAAGAGACTGGTACATTCTTCAATAAGATAGTTACAAACTATTTTTTATCAAATCATGTGATAAAATATTTTTTCTAATATTGATGATTTTTATTTTATCTTATTTGATTTAATATTATCTATTTCCCATACAAAAATACAATTATGGAACACCTGGGTGGCTCAGTCAGTTAAATATTCGACTCTTGATTTCAGCTCAGGTCATGATTTCACAGTTTGTAGGATCAAGCCCTGCATCAGGCTCTGCGCTGACATTGTAGAACTCGCTTGGGATTCTCTTTCTCTTCTCCTCTCTCTCTGCATCTTCCCTGCTTGTGTTCTCTCTCTCTCTCTCTCTCTCTCTCAAAATAAATAAATAAACTTAAAAATATACAATTCTATGTTATATGCAACTACAATTAATTTTTACAATCTGTACCTTCCATTTCATCAAATCATGGAAACATTTTATCACAATGTCTTATGAAATAATGGTGCTATTTCTTTTTAAAAAATTTTTAATGTTTATTTGTTTTGGAGAGACAGAGCCCAAGTGGGGGAGGGGCAGAGAGAGGGAGACAGAATCTGAAGTAGACTCCAGGCTCCAAGCTGTCAGCACAGAGCCTAATGCAGGACTCGAACCCATGAACCGTGAGATCATGACCTGAGCTGAAGTTGGATGCTTAACCACCTGAGCCACCCAGGCGCCCCATAATGGTGCTAGTTCGGATTTTTATCTTGAGATTTATTTATTGTCAAAAGCAGAACCTCCAAGTTTGAAACAGAGAGTTACACCTGACCAAAGAAATATAAGGATTTGTATCATACTCCTTACTTTATAAATAGCTTATAATTTGGCCATACATAACATTGCAATATTACAAGTTAGGCAATGAAGAATAGCATATTGATTTGTTACTTTTTCTAAATTTAAAAGTTGATTAATTAAAAAAAGAAATAACTTCTATTAAATCTATCTTATATTAATCTTGACCATTTTTAATCCTTATAACAACCCTTGAAATAGGTCCTATTCTTTAAAAAGAAAATTATTCATTTTGAGAGAGAGAATGCAAGAGGGGCAGAGAGAGTGGAAGAAATCCCAAGCAGGCTTCACACTGTGAGCACAGAGCCCAATGTGGGCCTCAAACTCATGAACCATGAGATCATGACCTGAGCCAGAACTAAGAGTCAGATGCTTAACCAACTGAACCATGCAGGTGCCGCCTTCTTATTTCCCCCAGAGAGGTTAAGTAATTTATCCATTGTCACAAAAGCAAAAAAAAAAAAAAAAAGGCCTCTGAGGAAGCCAATATAAAAGTTACCATTACTGTACTGTGTATTAAAACTCAGGCAAGTTATACTTTATATATTCCAATTTTACATAATAAAATAAACTTGATCATGTGGTTTCCAAGCTCACAGAAGAGTAGAAGAAAACTAGAAGTGGGGAGCAGATCTACTAGGGACAAACATTTTGGGATTAGTAAGAAATGATAGTCAATAACTAATAGCAAAGAAGAAATAATAAAAGATAAAGCAATCCTCAAGATGAAAAATAGAACTATTTTAGTGATGGTACTAAAAATCCTACCCTATATTGTTGTCTTAAATTAATATTTAATATCTACATTATTATGACTATAGAAGTATTTTTTATTCAAGATTAAAAAAAATTTATTTTAAGGAGAGAGGGAGCAAAAGCCAGGGAGAGGGGCAGAGGGGCAGAGGGAAAGAGAGAATCTCAAGCAGGCTCCACACTCAGCCTGATGCAGGACTCCATCCCATGACCCTGGGATCATGACCTGAGCTAAAATCAAGTGTCATATACTCAATCGACTGAGCCACCCAGGCACCCCATAATATTTTTTATTGAGTCAAGCACCATACAGTTAATTAAGCTGGACAATTTATTATTTTCTCTGGAAGTAATAATTGCCTTATCTTTTCCCTTACTTAGTTTTCTAGATACCTATTACTGATTAATTCTCAAACTCTGACGCTACTAGAAAATATATCACAATGCAATCAAATACTTGAAGTAATGTTTCATTTTTTTCTTGGAAACATCCTTCTGGAGACTTTCATTCTTCTGCTCCAGTCTGGATGGGTTCTCTGCCTATTACTCATCTTCCCTTCTAGGACTTATCATCACTGTTGTCCTATGCATTCTTTTATTTGTCCTGTGTTTAATCCTTTGTTTCTTGGATTCCTTCTATTTCTTGGCTTAATCTCTTGTTTTGGTGGAAGACATTGTCCAATATCTTCCTAAGAAATAAAGTGTAAGAGGTAATTTATTTGAGACTTTATATGTCTGAAAACAGCTATATTCTGCTCTCAAACTTGTTTAATAGTTTAGCTGGCTATAAAATTCTTCAGAATTTTGATGGCCTTTTTCAGTTGTCTAATACCAGTATGATTTACTTTTAAAATCAGATGCTGTCCTGATTCCCAAGACTTTACGTGTTACTGTTTTTCTCTATGGAAGCTCCAGGATTCTGAGGTTTCAGGATGATGAGTCTTGCTTTATTGAGATATTATATACTCAATAAAAAATACTTTTATAAAATATACTGTTTAAAATATATAACTACAAGAGTTTTTTTAAGTTGATTTGAATTGTCATCTTTTTTTTTTAAGTTTATTTATTTTGAGACAGAGAGAGAGAGAGAGAGAGAGAGAGAGAGAGAGAGAGAATAAGTGGGGGGGGGCAGAGAGAGGGGGAGAGAGAGAGAATCCCAAGCAGGCTCCATGCTGTCAGCACAGAGCCAACTCAGGGCTCAATCTCATGAACCGTGAGATCATGACCTGAGCCAAAATCAAAAGTCAGACATTTAACTGACTACAGACTACAGGTACCCCTACAAGAATTTTGATACATGCATACAGTAATATAATCTCTACCACATCATTGATATAAAACATTCTCAGCATCTCCCTTTGCAGTTAATCCCCTACTCCCAATCCTTGGTGCTTAGAAACTACCAATTAGTTTTCTATTACTATAGTTTTGTCTATTCTAGAATTCCATATAAATAGAATCATGAAGTATGTAGTCTTTTATATATAGTTTCTTTCCCTTGGCATTCTTTTGAGATTAATGCATTTTGTTTTGCATATCAGTTGTTTCTTTACATTTGTTGCTGAGTAGTATTCCATTTTATCATTATACCACAATTTATCCATTCACCAGGATATAGACATCAGGGGTATTTCCAAATTTTAGCTATTATAAACATTCATGTATAAATCATTGTGTGAATCTGTTTTCATTTCTCCTAAGTAAATACCTAGGAGTGAAGTTTCTAGGTTATTTGAAAAGAATATTCTGTATATTTTCCCCCAAGTTTTTATTTAAATTCCAGCTAGTTAACATACATTGCAACAATAAGTATGTATTAACTTTATAAGAAACTGCTGAACTGTTTTCCAAAGTGGTTATACCATTTTGCATTCCCAGCATCAATGCATGAAGGTTCCAGATGCTTCGCATTCTTGTCAATATTTGATATTGCAGTCTTTTGAGTGAAATATTTAGGGTGAGGTCCCCAAATTAAGGTGCTTCTGACCTTATGGATTTGGGGATCCAGTACAATGGCACATGAAAGTGTTTTGGTTCCCCAACATAGAAGCTCTCTGAACCCATCTTACAGGGTTTTTATAGAGACTTCATTACATAGGCATGGTTGAGTAAATCATTGACAGTTGTTGATTGGATCAACCTCTAGCCCTCCTTGCTCCCCAGAGGTCAGGGAAGGTGGAGGGTGGGAAGGAAAATTCCAGCTCTCTAATCACATGGTTTGTTCTCCGGGCAACCAGCCCCCCATCCTCAGGTGGGGCCCCAAAGTAACTCATTAACATAACAAAAGATACATTTGTTGTTCTGACCACTTAGGAAATTCCAAGAGTTTTAGGAGCTCTGTTCAAGAAGGGAGGACAAAGACCAAATATATATTTCTCATATATACTAGGAACTACCAGCAGCTAGAACAAGCAAGGAAGGGTTCTTCCTGGAGACTTCAAAGAGAATGTAACCCTAAGTTTGGACTTCTGTCCTCCAGAAATGTGAGGAAACATTTCTGTTATTTTAAACCACCTTGTTTGGGGTAGCTTGGTATGTCAGCCTTAGAAAACTAATATAGTTCAGGGGCACCTGGGTGGCTCAGTCAGTTGAGCGTCTGACTGTGGTTCAGGTCATGATCTTGCGGTTTGTGAGTTCAAGCCCTACATCAGACTCTGTGCTGATAGCTGAGAGCCTGAAGCCTGTTTCAGATTCTGTGTCTCCCTGTCTCTCTGTTCCTCTCCTACTCATGCTGTTTCTCTCTCTCAAAAATAAACATTAAAAAACACCCTTTTTTTATTTAAGGAAAACTAATACAGTACAATTTATCCTTTTTTTTTTCATAGTTCTTGCTTTTTGTGTTCTACTTAAGAAATTTTTGCCTTACAAAGTCACTAAGATTCTCTTTTTTTTCCTCTAGAAGTTTTATGGTTTTAGCTTTTACATTTAAGTCTATGATCCATTTCACATTAATATTTTTTTTTAATTAAAAAAATTTTTTGGAGGAGGGCACCTGGGTGGCTCAGTCGTTGGGTGTCCAACTTTGGCTCGGGGCATGATCTCACCGTTCATGGGTTCAAGGCCCACGTCAGGCTCTGTGTTGACAGCTCAGAGCCTGGAGCTTGCTTCTGATTCTGTGTCTCCCTCTCTCTCTGCCCCTCTGCTCTGCTCGCGCTCTGTCTTTTTCTCTGTCTTTTTAAAAGTTTTTAATGTTTATTTATTTTTGAGAGAGACAGAGATCACGAACAGGGAAAGGGCAGAGAGAGAGGGAGACAGAGAATCCCAAGCAGGCTCCACACCGTCAGTGCAGAGCCCTATGTGGGTCTCACACTGTGAGTTTGTGGGACTCACAAACTATGAGATCATGACCTGAGCTCAAATCAAGAGTTGGACACTAGGGGCACTCAGTCCCTGAGCTGGGTGACTTAGTCGGTTGGGCAGCCAACTTTGGCTCAGGCCATGATCTCACGGCTTAGGAGTTCGAGCCCCACGTCAGGCTCTGTGCTGACAGCTTGGAGCCTGGAGCCTGCTTCAGATTCTGTGTCTCCCTTTCTCTCTGCCCCTCTCCTGCTCACACTCTCTCTCTCTCTCTCAAAAAATAAATAAACACTAAAAAAAAAAAAAAAAAAGTTGGGCGCTTTACTGACTGAGCCACCTAGGCTCTATAATTTCATGTTAATATTTTATATGCTATGGAGTAAGAATTAGGGTTAATTTTTTATTCCAGCATTCTTAGTTGAAAAAATGTATCCATCCCCCATTGAATTACCTAGGAAACTTAGTAAAAAGTTAATTAGCCATAATTCTGTGGGCTTATTTCTGAAGTATTTATTCTGTTCCCTTGATCATCTTTCTACCAATATCACAATGTCTTGATTTCTATAGCTTTATAATAGGTTTTGAAGAAAAAAACAGACAGTATAAATCCTCCAACTCTGTTATTTTTCAAAATTGTTTGGAGTTTTTCTAGGTCTTTTGCATTCCCATCTAAATTTTATGAACGGCTTGCCAATTTTTGTAAGTGGAATTGCATTGAATCAGTGGTTCTTAACTGAAGGTAATTTTATGCCCAAGGGGATATTAGACAATGTCTGGAGACATACCTGGTTGTCATTTGGGACATACCTGTCTCATTTGGGAGGTGCTACTGGAATTTAATAGGTAGAGGCCAGTGATGCAACTAAACATCCTACAACGTACAAGACAGCCTTTCATAATAAAGAATTATCTGGCCCCAAATGTCAATAGTTCTGTTGCTAAGAAACCTTGCATTGAATATACAGATCATTTTTAGGGGAAATGATATCTTAAAGATATGGAATCTTTTGATCCATAGGCATGTTGTTTCTCTCACTCTACTTAAGTCTTTATTTTTCTTAGCAATGTTTTGTAGTTTTGGGTATACAAGTCATGGGCATTTTATGTTAAATTTATCACTACCAACGATCACCACTATCTAGTTCTAGAACATTTTCATTATCCCAAAAGCTCTACCCGTTACACATTTGCTCCCCCTCCCCCTCTATCCCCTGCCTCTGTCAACCACTGCTTTCTGTCTCTATGATTCTATACAAATGGAATCATACAATATATGGCCTTTGGTGTCTGGCCTCTTTCATTTAACATGTTTTCATAATTCATCAACTTTGTAGCATGTATCAGCACTTTATTTCTTTTATGGCTGAATAATATTCCATGATATATATACCAATTTTGCTTATCCATTTATTAGATGATGGACATTTGATTGTTTCCAGCTTTTGGCAGTTGTGAATACAGCTTCTATGAACACTAATATTTAAGCTTTTGTTTGAATACCTCTTTTCAATTCTTTTGGGTATATACCCAGGAGAGGAATTCCTGGGTCATATGGTAATTCTTTGTTTAACTTTTTGAAGAACTGCCAAACTCCTTTCCACAGTGGCAGTACCATTTTACATTTCTACAAGCAATGTACAAAGATTCAGTTTTCTCCACATCCTTGTCAACTCTTGCTGATTTCCTTTATTAATTTTTTTTAGTTTTTAAAATCAGGGCACCTGGGTGACTTAGTCAGTTAAACATCTGACTTTGGCTCAGGTCATGATCTCATATTCTGTGAGCTTGAGCCCCACGTCGGGCTCTCCACTGACTGAGCTAGCCAGACCCCCATCCTTTTATTTTTTTAAATTGTCATCCTAGTGGGTATGACGTATCTCATTGGGGTTTTGATTTGCATTTACCTAATGACTAATGATGGTGAACATCTTTTCATGTGTTTATTGGAGATTTGTATACCTTTTTTTGGAGAAATATCTAGTCAAGTTTTTTGCTCATTTCTTAATTGGGTTATTTGTCTTTTTGTTGTTGAATTGTAAGAGTTTTTTGTATATTCTATTTCTAGACCCTTATCAGACATATGATTTGCAAATATTTTCTTCCATTCTATGAGTTGCCTTTCACTCTCTCAGTAGTGTCCTTTGATCCACAAAAGTCTTTAGTCTTGATAGAGCCCCATTTATCTATGGTTTTTTTGTTGTTGTTGTTGTTATTTATACTTTTGGTGTCATATCTAAGAAACCATTGTCAAATCCGGGGTCAAGAAGATTTGGCCCTATGTTTTCTTATAGGAATTTTATAGTTTTAGTTCCTATATTTAGGTCTTTGATCCATTTTAAGCTAATTTTTGTGTTGTGAGGTAAGGGTCCAACTTCATTCTTTTACATGTGGATATCCAATTTTCCTAGAACCATTTGATGACGATTATTCTTTCCTCATTGAACAGTGTTAACATTCTTGTTGAAAATCATTTGACCATAACTCTATGGGTTTATTTCGGGACTCAGTTCTATTCTATTGATCTATATGTCCATCCTTATGCCAGTACCACAGTATTTTGATTACTTTGAATATAACAGTACCACACTGTAGCTTTGTAGTAAGTTTTGAAATTGAGAAGTGTGAGTCTGTCTGTTTTGTTCTTTTTCAAGACTGCTTTGGCTATTCAGGTTCTCTTGCAATTCTATATGAATTTTGGAATTAGCTTTTCCATTTCTGCCAAAAAGGCCACTTTGATTTTAATGAATTACATTCAGTCTTAGATTGTTGTGGTTATTTTTGCCATCTTAACAATATTAAGTCTTCCAACCTATAAACATAAAAGTCTTTCTCTCTTTTTTTAATGTTTATTTATTTTTAACAGAGAGAGACAGAGAGCAAGTGGAGGAGGGGCAGAGAAAGAGGGAGACACAGAATCTTTTTTTTTTTTTTTTTTTGAGACACAGAATCTTAAGCAGGCTCCAGGCTCTGAGCTGTCAGCACAGAGCCCAACAGGGGCTCGAATCCACGAACCGTAGATCATGACCTGAGCTGAAGTTGGATGCTTAACTGACAAAGCCACCCAGGCACCAAGAAATCTACTTATGTATCTTTTCTTTAAAAATTTTTTAATGTTTATTCATTTTTTAATTTATATTAAAAAATTTTTTTTAATGTTTATTTTTGAGAGAGACAGAGAGAGTGTGAGCTGGGGAGGGGCAGAGAGAGAGGGAGACACAGAATCTGAAGCAGGCTCCAGGCTCTTTGCTGTCAGCATAGAGCCCGCGGTGGGGCTTGAACCCAGAAACCTTAGATCATGACCTGAGGCGAGGTTGGATGCTTAACCAACTGAGCCACCCAGGTGCCCCTGTATTTCTTCTTTAATTTGTCTCTGTAATATTTTATAGTTTTCAGTGTACAGGTCTTGAACATTTTATATTAAATTTATCACCAAATGGTTCATTTTTGATGCAATTGTAAATATTTTTTATTTTAATTTTTTAATTGTTTGTTGCAAGTATATAGAAATAAAATAGCTTTTTGAATATTGACCTTGTATCCTGTGAACTTGCTAAATTCATTTATTAGTTCCAATAGTTTTTTGTAGATTTTTAAAGATTTTACATAGATAACAATGTCTTATGTGAATATAAAGAGTTTTACTTCTTTTTTACTTTGTGGAAGACAAATGGAAAAAATTTAATTTCTTTCTCTTTCTTTTATTTTTTCTTTCTTTATTTTTTTTTGCCTTATAGAACTGTCTGGGACTGTCTCACAATGTTCAATAGATGGGACTAAAGTGGGCATTCTTGCTTTGTTCTTGATCTCAGGGGGAAACCATTTAAATTACACCATTTTTTCCCAATCTTACACCATTAAGTATGATGTTATCTTAGGTTTATGATAGATGCACTTTACCAGGTTGGAGAAGTTCCTTTCTGTTCCTAATTTGCTGAGAAAATTCAGCCAAATAGAAGTTAAATTTGTCAAATGTATTTATTTTCATCTATTGAGATGATCAAATATGGTTTTTTCTCCTTTAGTCTATCAATGTGGTAGATTACCTAATTGATTTTGAACATTAAATCTTATGTACCTGGTATAAACCCCACTTAGTCATAATGCATTATCCATTTTATATGCTAATGGATTCAATTTGCTAATATGTTGTTAATGATTTTACATTTGTGTTCATGAGGGTTATTGGTCTGTAGCTTTCTTTTCTTGTGATGTTCTTTATAGTTTTGGAATCAGGGTAATACTGACCTCACTGTCCTGGATTGGATACTGTATTAGAAAACATTCTTCTTCTTTCATATTCTGGAAAACTTTGTGTAGAATTGGTATTATTTCTTCTTAAAAATCTGATAGGTGTAGGGGCGCCTGGGTGGCTCAGTCAGTTGAGCGTCTGACTCTTGATATAAGCTCAGGTCATGATCCCAGGGTTGAGGGATCAAGCCTGGAGTCAGGCTCCATGCTGAGCGTGGAGCCTGCTTAAGATTCTCTCTCTCTCCCTCTTCTCCTCTCTCCTGCTTGTGCTCTCTCTCCCTAAAAGAATAAAATAAAATAAATATTTCCTAGGTTTCTCAGTGAAGCCATCTGGGCCTAGCATTTTCTTTGTGGGAGGGTTTTTTTTAAGTTTATTTAAGTAATCTCCACACCCAACACGGGGCTTGAACTCACTATCCCAAGATCAAGAGTCAGATGTTCTTCCAACTGAGCCAGCCAGGTTCTCCTGTGGGAGGATTTAGAACAAATCGATTTCTTTAGTAGGTATAAGGCTAAATTATAGATTTTGTTTTTCAATGCACATTGGTACTTTGTGTCTTTAAAGGAACATGTACGTTGTATCCAAGTTGTCAAATTTATTGGCAAAAAGGTTTTATGATATTATCTTATCATCCTTTTAATGTCTATAGGTTCTATAATGATGTTTTTTCTCTCATTCCTGATAGTGGCAATTGGTGCGTGCCCCCCCTCCCCTTCCACCAACCCCTCAATCCCATGAATTTGGTTAGAGGCTTATCAGTTTCATCCCTCTCTCAAAGAATCAGCTTTTTGTTTCATGGTTTTCTCTATTATTTTTATTTTCTATTTCACTGATCTCTGCTCTTATCTTTATTATTTCCTTTCTTCTATAACCTTTGGTTTTAATTTGTTCTTCTATTTCTAGTTTCTGAAGGTGGAAGCTGAAGTCATAGATTTAAGATTTTCTTTTCTAATATAAGTGTTTAGTGCTGTAAATTTCCCTTTAATACTGCCTTAGTTGCATCCACAAATGTTGATAGGTTGTCATTTTCATTCAGTTCAGAATACTTTCTAATTTCCCTTTTGCTCTCTTTTTGACCCACAAGTTATATAGAGTATGTTTAGTTTCTAAGAATTTGTAGGACTTTACAGAGACCTTTCTGTTATTTAATTCTATTTTGGTCAGAGAAAACACTTTGTGTGAGTTAATTCCTTTTAAATGTATTGAGACTTGTTTTATGGCCCAGAAGAAGACAGGAAATATGATCCACTTAATGGGAGAAAATGCAGTCATTATTATGCTAATACAAGGACTAAGGTCTGAACAACAATTGAGCAACAATTTTCTCCTTTCTTTCTTTCTTTCTTTCTTTCTTTCTTTCTTTCTTTCTTTCTTTCTTTGATTTTATTTTTAAGCAATCTCCACACCCACTGTGGGGCTTGAACTCACAATCCCGAGATCAAGAGTTGCACACTGTACCAACTGAGCCAGTCTGGTGCCCCAATATGTTTCTTATCATAGTTCGTATTGGAGTTTGGATTTTACACATCAGTCTGATCAGCTTAGTGAATATGAGTTCCTTACTGAGAGAACAAGCTACCTCTTGATGTTCACTACATACAATGGCAAAGATCTTAGGTGAAAACTGAACATTTCAATCTTCCAGGTATTTTCAAATATTCATATGTTTTTATTCATATATTTGTTTTATCTTTAAAACATAAATGATGATTTTAGGTCTCTAAATAAATTGTCCTTTCTTGAATTACTTTATTTCTCATCTGAGAATTGAAAATTAACTCAAGTAAATTTAATTTACTATATTTATACATAAATGTATTTTGAGAGGAAATGTGGTCCACGTGGCTCAGTATCTCTGATTCAACAGCTTAAGTGGCCGGTAAATATGTAGAATTTGAGCCTCCTTGGAATCAGTCCCAAAGTTCTGTTCATGAATATATTGAAAAAATTAAGTATTTTCAGAGCCATTAGATGGTATGTAAATACATTATTGACACAGGATATTTTTCAGTGTGCTATTAGGGGTCATAACCACAATATCTGAATAAAAATAATTGGCCTATTTAAAGAAGTTGCTGCGGGGTGCCTGGGTGGCTCAGTCGGTTTAGTGTCCGACTTTGGCTCAGGTCATGATCTTGTGGTCCGTGGGTTTGAGCCCCTGTTGGACTCTGTGCTGACAGCTCAGAGCCTGGAGCCTGCTTGGGATTCTGTGCCTCCCCCTCTCTCTGCCCCTCTCCCGCTAGCACTCTCTCTCTCTCAAAAATAAATAAACATTAAAAAAAAATTAAAAAAAAAAGAAGTTGCTGGGGCACCTGGCTGGAAGAGCATGTGACTCTTGATCTTGGGGGTCACAAACAAATAACTACAATTTTAAAAAGTAAAAAATAGGGGCACTTGGGAGGCTCAGTCAGTTAAGTGTCCAACTTCAGCTCAGGTCATGATCTCACAGTCTGTGAGTTCAAGTCCCATGTCAGGCTCTGTGCTGACAGCTCAGAACCTGGAGCCTGCTTCTGATTCTATGTCTATCTCTCTGCCCCTCCCCCATTCATACCTCTGTCTCTCTCTTTCTCTCAAAAGTAAATAAACATTTAAAAAAATTTAAAAAGTAAAAAATAAAATATTTTATTTTTTTATGTTTTATTTTTTATTTTCTAAAACATATTTATTTGTTTGTTTGCTTATGTAATCTCTATGCCCAATGTGGGGCTCCAACTCATGACCCCCAAGATCAAGGAGGCAAACCATAAGAGACTCTTAAATACAGAAAGCAAACTGAGGGTTGATGGGGGTGGGAGGGTTGGGGGGCAGGGAAAATGGGTGATGGGCATTAAGAAGGGCACTTGTTGGGATGAGCACTGGGTGTTGTATGTAAAGGATGAATCACTGAAATCTATTCCCAAGGCCAAGACTACACTGTATACACTGTATGCTAGCTAAGGTGACAATAAATTGTTTTTCAAAAAAATTTAAAAGAACCAGTTACATAACAAAACAGAACAAAAGAAGTTGTTGCCAGTGTCAAAAACCAAAGCAAGACAAAAAAAACCCAATGAAAAAAGTGATCCTCTGCTTCCCCCACAAAGCAGAGGGGAGTGGTCAGGGGAAGAAAAGCCTTGTCCTTCCTACACTGTCGCTGTCCTCGCAGCCAAGATTTAGCCTCCTCAGTGTACCTCTAGCCCTCTTTCTTTACGTGACTGGGGTGCAAATTCTTAACTCTGGTTAAGAGGGTATAGTGGGCTCTCTTGGAAGATGGCGGTGTAGGAGGACGCTGGGCTCACTGCGCGTCCTGCTGATCACTTAGATTTCACCTACACCTGCCTAAATAACCCAGAAAACCGCCAGAGGATTAGCAGAACAGAGTCGCCAGACCCAAGCGCAGACGAGAGGCCCACGGAAGAGGGTAGGAAGGGCGGCGAGGCAGTGCGTGCTCCACGGACTGGCGGGAGGGAGCCGGGGCGGAGGGGCGGCTCGCCGGCCAAACAGAGTCCCCGAGTCTGGCTTGCAAAAGCGGAAGGGCCTGACGGACTGTGTTCCGACAGCAAGCGCGACTTAGCGTCTGGGAGGTCATAAGTTAACAGCTCTGCTCGGAAAGCGGGAAGGCTGGAGGACAAAGGGAGGGAGAGCTGCTGAGCCCCTGGACGACAGAGCTCAGTTTGGTGGGGAACAAAGGCGCTTGCCAGCGCCATCTCCCCCGCCCATCCCCCAGCCAAAATCCCAAAGAGAACCGGTTCCTGCCAGGGAACTTGCTCGCTCCACGCAAACACCCAACTCTGCGCTTCTGCGGAGCCAAACCTCCAGCAGCGGATCTGACTCCCTCCCGCTGCCACAGGGCCCCTCCTGAAGTGGATCACCTAAGGAGAAGCGAGCTAAGCCTGCCCCCCCTGCCGCCGTGCACCTTGCCTACCCACCCCAGCTAATACGCCAGATCCCCAGCATCACAAGCCTGGCAGTGTGCAAGTAGCCCAGACGGGCCACGCCACCCCACAGTGAATCCCACCCCTAGGAGAGGGGAAGAGAAGGCACACACCAGTCTGACTGTGGCCCCAGCGGTGGGCTGGGGGCAGACATCAGGTCGGACTGTGGCCCCACCTACCAACTCCAGTTTATACACCACAGCACAGGGGAAGTGCCCTGCAGGTCCTCACCACACCAGGGACTATCCAAAATGACCAAGTGGAAGAATTCCCCTCAGAAGAATCTCCAGGAAATAACAACAGCTAATGAGCTGATCAAAAAGGACTTAAATAACATAACAGAAAGTGAATTTAGAATAATAGTCATAAAATTAATCGCTGGGCTTGAAAACAGTATACAGGACAGCAGAGAATCTCTTGCTACAGAGATCAAGGGACTAAGGAACAGTCACGAGGAGCTGAAAAACGCTTTAAATGAAATGCAAAACAAAATGGAAACCACCACGGCTTGGATGGAAGAGGCAGAGGAGAGAATAGATGAACTAGAAGATAAAGTTATGGAAAAAGAGGAAGCTGAGAAAAAGAGAGATAAAAAAATCCAGGAGTATGAGGGGAAAATTAGAGAACTAAGTGATACACTAAAAAGAAATAATATACGCATAATTGGTATCCCAGAGGAGGAAGAGAGAGGGAAAGGTGCTGAAGGGGTACTTGAAGAAATAATAGCTGAGAACTTCCCTGAACTGGGGAAGGAAAAAGGCATTGAAATCCAAGAGGCACAGAGAACTCCCTTCAGACTTAACTTGAATCGATCTTCTACACGACATATCATAGTGAAACTGGCAAAATACAAGGATAAAGAGAAAATTCTGAAAGCAGCAAGGGGTAAACGTGCCCTCACATATAAAGGGAGACCTATAAGACTCGTGACTGATCTCTCTTTTGAAACTTGGCAGGCCAGAAAGAATTGGCACAAGATTTTCAGTGTGCTAGACAGAAAAAATATGCAGCCGAGAATCCTTTATCCAGTAAGTCTGTCATTTAGAATAGAAGGAGAGATAAAGGTCTTCCCAAACAAACAAAAACTGAAGGAATTTGTCACCACTAAACCAGCCCTACAAGAGATCCTAAGGGGGACCCTGTGAGACAAAGTACCAGAGACATCACTACAAGAATAAAACATACAGACATCACAATGACTCTAAACCCGTATCTTTCTATAATAACACTGAATGTAAATGGATTAAATGCGCCAACCAAAAGACATAGGGTATCAGAATGGATAAAATAACAAGACCCATCTATTTGCTGTCTACAAGAGACTCATTTTAGACCTGAGGACACCTTTAGATTGAGAGTGAGGGGACGGAGAACTATTTATCATGCTACTGGAAGCCAAAAGAAAGCTGGAGTGGCCATAGTTATATCAGACAAACTAGACTTTAAATTAAAGGCTGTAACAAGAGATGAAGAAGGACATTATATAATAGTTACAGGGTCTATCCATCAGGAAGAGCTCACAATTATAAATGTCTATGCACCGAATACCGGAGCCCCCAAATATATAAAACAATTACTCATAAACATAAGCACCCTTATCGATAAGAATGTGGTAATTGCAGGGGACTTTAACACCCCACTTACAGAAATGGATAGATCATCTAGACACACGGTCAATAAAGAAACAAGGGCCCTGAATGAGACATTGGATCAGATGGACTTGACAGATATATTTAGAACTCTGCATCCCAAAGCAACAGAATATACTTTCTTCTTGAGTGCACATGGAACATTCTCCAAGATAGATCATATACTGGGTCACAAAACAGCCCTTCATAAGTTTACAAGAATTGAAATTATACCATGCATACTTTCAGACCACAATGCTATGAAGCTTGAAATCAACCACAGGAAAAAGTGTGGAAAACCTCCAAAAGCATGGAGGTTAAAGAACACCCTACTAACGAATGAGTGGGTCAACCAGGCAATTAGAGAAGAAATTAAAAAATATATGGAAACAAACGAAAATGAAAATACAACAATCCAAACGCTTTGGGACACAGCGAAGGCAGTCCTGAGAGGAAAATACATTGCAATCCAGGCCTATCTCAAGAAACAAGAAAAATCCCAAATACAAACTCTAACAGCACACCTAAAGGAAATAGAAGCAGAACAACAAAGGCAGCCTAAACCCAGCAGAAGAAGAGAAATAATAAAGATCAGAGCAGAAATAAACAACATAGAATCTAAAAAACTGTAGAGCAGATCAACGAAACCAAGAGTTGGTTTTTTGAAAAAATAAACAAAATTGACAAACCTCTAGCCAGGCTTCTCAAAAAGAAAAGGGAGATGACCCAAATAGATGAAATCATGAATGAAAATGGAATTATTACAACCAATCCCTCAGAGATACAAACAATTATCAGGGAATACTATGAAAAATTATATGCCAACAAATTGGACAACCTGGAAGAAATAGACAAATTCCTGAACACCCACACTCTTCCAAAACTCAATCAGGAGGAAATAGAAAGCTTGAACAGACCCATAACCAGCGAAGAAATTGAATCGGTTATCAAAAATCTCCCAACAAATAAGAGTCCAGGACCAGATGGCTTCCCAGGGGAGTTCTACCAGACATTTAAAGCAGAGATAATACCTATCCTTCTCAAGCTATTCCAAGAAATAGAAAGGGAAGGAAAACTTCCAGACTCATTCTATGAAGCCAGTATTACTTTGATTCCTAAACCAGACAGAGACCCAGTAAAAAAAGAGAACTACAGGCCAATATCCCTGATGAATATGGATGCAAAAATTCTCAATAAGATACTAGCAAATTGAATTCAACAGCATATAAAAAGAATTATTCACCATGATCAAGTGGGATTCATTCCTGGGATGCAGGGCTGGTTCAACATTCGCAAATCAATCAACGTGATACATCACATTAACAAAAAAAAGAGAAGAACCATATGATCCTGTCAATCGATGCAGAAAAGGCCTTTGACAAAATCCAGCACCGTTTCTTAATAAAAACCCTTGAGAAAGTCGGGATAGAAGGAACATACTTAAAGATCATAAAAGCCATCTATGAAAAGCCCACAGCTAACATCATCCTCAACGGGGAAAAACTGAGAGCTTTTTCCCTGAGATCAGGAACACGACAAGGATGCCCACTCTCACCACTGTTGTTTAACATAGTGCTGGAAGTTCTAGCATCAGCAATCAGACAACAAAAGGAAATCAAAGGCATCAAAATTGGCAAAGATGAAGTCAAGCTTTCGCTTTTTGCAGATGACATGATATTATACATGGAAAATCCGATAGACTCCACCAAAAGTCTGCTAGAACTGATACATGAATTCAGCAAAGTTGCAGGATACAAAATCAATGTACAGAAATCAGTTGCATTCTTATACGCTAACAATGAAGCAACAGAAAGACAAATAAAGAAACTGATCCCATTCACAATTGCACCAAGAAGCATAAAATACCTAGGAATAAATCTAACCAAAGATGTAAAGGATCTGTATGCTGAAAACTATAGAAAGCTTATGAAGGAAATTGAAGAAGATTTAAAGAAATGGAAAGACATTCCCTGCTCATGGATTGGAAAAATAAATATTGTCAAAATGTCAATACTACCCAAATATATCTACACATTCAATGCAATCCCAATCAAAATTGCACCAGCATTCTTCTCGAAACTAGAACAAGCAATCCTAAAATTCATATGGAACCACAAAAGGCCCCGAATAGCCAAAGGAATTTTGAAGAAGAAGACCAAAGCAGGAGGCATCACAATCCCAGACTTTAGCCTCTACTACAAAGCTGTAATCATCAAGACAGCATGGTATTGGCACAAAAACAGACACACAGACCAATGGAATAGAATAGAAACCCCAGAACTAGACCCACAAACGTATGGCCAACTCATCTTTGACAAAGCAGGAAAGAACATCCAATGGAAAAAAGACAGCCTCTTTAACAAATGGTGCTGGGAGAACTGGACAGCAACATGCAGAAGGTTGAAACTAGACCACTTTCTCACACCATTCACAAAAATAAACTCAAAATGGATAAAGGACCTAAATGTGAGACAGGAAACCATCAAAACCTTAGAGGAGAAAGCAGGAAAAGACCTCTCTGACCTCAGCCGTAGCAATCTCTTACTCGACACATCCCCAAAGGCAAGGGAATTAAAAGCAAAGTGAATTACTGGGACCTTATGAAGATAAAAAGCTTCTGCACAGCAAAGGAAACAACCAACAAAACTAAAAGGCAACCAACCGAATGGGAAAAGATATTTGCAAATGACATATCGGACAAAGGGCTAGTATCTAAAATCTATAAAGAGCTCGCCAAACTCCACACCCTAAAAACAAATAACCCAGTGAAGAAATGGGCAGAAGACATGAATAGACACTTCTCTAAAGAAGACATCCAGATGGCCAACAGGCACATGAAAAGATGTTCAGCGTCGCTCCTTATCAGGGAAATACAAATCAAAACCACACTCAGGTATCACCTCACACCAGTCAGAGTGGCCAAAATGAACAAATCAGGAGACTATAGATGCTGGCGAGGATGTGGAGAAACGGGAACCCTCTTGCACTGTTGGTGGGAATGCAAATTGGTGCAGCCGCTCTGGAAAGCAGTGTGGAGGTTCCTCAAAAAATTAAAAGTAGACCTACCCTATGACCCAGCAATAGCACTGCTAGGAATTTATCCAAGGGATACAGGAGTACTGATGCATAGGGGCACTTGTACCCCAATGTTCATAGCAGCACTCTCAACAATAGCCAAATTATGGAAAGAGCCTAAATGTCCATCAACTGATGAATGGATAAAGAAATTGTGGTTTATATACACAATGGAATACTATGTGGCAATGAGAAAAAATGAAATATGGCCTTTTGTAGCAACGTGGATGGAACTGGAGAGTGTGATGCTAAGTGAAATAAGCCATACAGAGAAAGACAGATACCATATGGTTTCACTCTTATGTCAATCCTGAGAAACTTAACAGGAACCCATGGGGGAGGGGAAGGAAAAAAAAAAAAAAGAGGTTAGAGTGGGAGAGAGCCAAAGCATAAGAGACTGTTAAAAACTGAGAACAAACTGAGGGTTGATGGGGGGTGGGAGGGAGGGGAGGGTGGGTGATGGGTATTGAGGAGGGCACCTTTTGGGATGAGCACTGGGTGTTGTATGGAAACCAATTTGTCAATAAATTTCATATATTAAAAAAAAAAAAGAGGGTATAGTGACAGTAGGATCAGTTTAACTCACCAGCCCTTGTGAAATTATTTTCTCTTACAAGGCTATCTGGCAATTTCAGCTCTAATTTTCAATACTGTTTTAATGTATGTATGTAGGGAGCCAAACACCCTACACTATAGGAGGCATTGGGTCTTTCAGTTGCAAACTGTAACACTATACAGAAACCTAAGTGGCACAGCACCAGCTCATAGGAACCAATCATCAGTTTGGGGAGGGGAAAGACTTTTGTTCTAAGATAACTACAAGTCTGGGGGCACCTGGGTAGTTCAGTGGGTTAGGCATCCTACTTCTGCTCAGGTCATGATCTCACCAATTATATGAATTGTGAATTGGGCTCTGCGCTGACAGCTCAGAGCCTGGAGCCTGCTTCAGATTCTGTGTCTCTGTCTCTCTCTGCCTTTTCCCTGCATTCACTCTCTCTCTTTCTTTCTCTCTCTCAAAAATAAATAAACATTTAAAAAAATTAAAAGTAAAATAAAATGAAATAAACTAAAATAAACACAAGTCTGGGGGTGCCTGGTTGGCTCAGTCAGCAGAGCACTGAACCGCACAATTAAAAATGGCTAAAATGGTAACATTTATGTTATTATATATTACCACAATAAAAAAAAAATATGCCTGCACATGAATCTCCCTCAGGGTCTTTTTCTCTAAGGAACCTAACCAAACAACCTAGGTGAATATGGCAAAGATTGCTAGCTTTCATCGATAGCTATCCTTTCTTTCTTCTCTAGTAATGGAACTCAGCCTGAGACTGCAGGCAGTCTTGCTGCTGGTCATGGGATGTCAGACATGTGACTAACTTTGGCCAATTGGATGTGAGAAGTGATAAGAGCTACTTCCTGGTCGTGCTCTTAAAGTAATAGGCATACCCTCCACTTGTCTCTGCACTTTTCTACTGGCTGTGATGCAAATGCAGTGGCAGGAGATGGAGCCACAGATGGAAGCCACAGATAGAGGATGACAGAGCTACCCTACAAACCCGAGGCTGATTATCTCTGGCTGTTACAAGGAGATAAAAATCAACTTCTGTATTGTTTAAGCCATGGAATTTGAGGTATCTTTGTTACAACAGCTCAGCCTGTATCCTGACACTTTGATTGACTCCAAAATCCATTTCTCTAATCCTAACTCCTTTTACATGCAGCTCCTATTTCACATCCCCAGTTTTGAAACTCAGCATGTCCACACCATAATTTATCCTAAACTCTGTTCCTTTTTTTGTTCTTAATTTCTAATAATGCCACAATTTCCTGCTTGGAAAGAGCCCTCAACATTCACACAGTGGAATACCATTCAGTCATTAAAAAGGAGGAGGCAGTAATCCAAGATACACTGATATGGAACAGTCCCCAAGATCTGTTAAGAAAGATCTGTGAAGAAAGCAAAGAGCAGTATGATGTCTGAATATACCACTATTTGTGTTAGGAAAAAAAAAAAGACTACCTTTGTAAATTTTTGTATGTGCATAGAATATCTTGGGAAGGATAACCAAAGACTTGAGTTGCTGCTCTATTTTATTTTTAAATTTTTTATTTTTTATTTTTTTAAAGTAGTTTCTACACCCAACATGGGGCTCAAACTCATGACCCCGAGGTCAAGAGTCTTATGCTCCACTCACTGAGCCAGTCAGACACCCCTATTTGTGTCATTGCTCTAGGTAGGACAGCTGGGGGACAAAGTGGCAAAAACCCTAATTTCTTACATATACCTATTGGAACCTTTGAATTGTGTGCTGTGTACAAAGTGCTGCTAGATTGTACAACCCCAGGGTGCACTATTCAAATTCTAATTTGTGTAACTGGTACCTCTGGAGTTGTGCTGTGTGTGGCCTGGGCAGCTGTTCATATCAGTCTTATTATGCATGTTTTACATACTCAAAAACAAAGCTCAAGAAAATACACTTACTCTTTGTTCTATAGTTTAAATAGCACAGCTATTTTCTGAAACTGTCTCATTTAAAATATCCTAGGATTTCATAGATTTCTGTCTGGATTGGTATTTACATCTCTGTTACCAACATCAATTTAAAATGAGCTTTTAGGGGCGCCTGGATGGCTCAGTCAGTTAAGCATCCGGCTCTTGGTTTCAGCTCAAGTCATGGTCTCACTACTCAGGAGAATGAGCCCCACGAAGGCTCCTCGCTGCCTGGCATTCTCTCTCTCTCTCTCTCTCAAACACTTAAAAAAATAAAATGAGCTTTTAATTTCATTTTAAGAGTTCCTATTTAAAAAAAAAAAAAAAAAGAGTTCTCACTCTTTTCAGGAACTTCCTTCAGCACCAAAATAACCAGGCAGCTCTTTCCTCCAAAGAACTCCAACGTGAGATTGGGACCTCAAGATTTAACCCCCCATAATTATCCTTCTTCTGGGAGCTATCAATGTTCAAGTATTTAACATGGACTGAGAACCTGAAAAATGTTCTTAACTTTTGATCCTGCAAATTCTGCTGCTATGAATTTCCCACATATCCTAAGGAAAGCATAGCCATACACACCAGATGTATGTCCCAGAATGCTCACTGTAGCTTATTTCTCTTGTCTGAAAACAAACTAAAGAGCCATAGGTATAGGGTTAGTTAAATCTAGTACAGTTCATGTAGGTAATGGAATTCCAGATGTTGGAAGAATAATAAAACAGGGAAATGAGTATATTATATTGATAAATGATAAAAGCAAATTGCAAAGCAGTAGGTAAGGGTATTATCCTTAGACTATGCCAATGTTTTGTGGGTTTTTTTTCTTAATTAAATTTTTTTTTTATTTTAAAAAGGCTCCCCACCCGACATGGGGCTTGAACTCACCACCCTGAGATCCAGAGTCACAGGATATACCCACTTGAGTCAACCAGGTAACTGCCCCCCCCTTTTTAAAGTAAGCTCTGGGAGCCTGAGTGGCTCAGTCACTAAGCATCAGACTCTTGATTTTGGCTTAGGTCTTGATCTCACAGTTGGTGAGATCGAGCCCCGTTTTGGGATCTTCACTGACAGCATGGAGCCTGCTTGGGATTCTCTCTCTCCCTCTCTCTCTGTTCTTCTCTCTCTCTCTCTCTCTCTCTCTCTCCCTCTCAAAATAAATAAATAAACATTTTTAAAAAAATAATCTGTTTCTTAAAAACATGAATAAATAAATAAATAAATAAATAAATAAATAAATAAATAAACAAACAAGGAAATAAATAAAATAAAATAAAATAAGCTCCACACCCAACTTGGGGCTTGAACTCATGACCCTGAGATCAAGAGGCACATGCTCTTACCCAGTGAGCCAGCCAGGCACCCCTGCAATTTGTTTTTTATGCAAAGTGTACAACTACATCTGGAAAAGAGATTCACCAATACGTTAATACTTCTTTGGCAATTGGGCTTATTATAGATTACTTTAATTTTTTTTTTTGTGCTTGCCTGAATTTCTGAAGTTACAATTAATCCATTTTCTCTCATAACTAAAAAGATATTACCCCCACCCAAAGTCAATTTGGGGGGTTCTATGAGCACTTCAGTGTGTTTCTCATTAGTCTCCCCTTGTACTCCAAAGCATATATACAAATTTTAAATGGGAAATATCGATTCTGGGTTATGTAGAGAATTTTTCCAATTCGATTATGTACTACAAGGAGGAGGTAAGTGGAGGGGTGGCAGATGGTAAGGGGGTGGGGGTGAGTAAAACAGCTTAAATGGTGTTGTTACCTTTGTTGTAAGTTTTCCTTCCAGAAAGAGTAACTTAATGATTTTCTAGCTAAATGAGCTACTTTACATTTGTAGAGATGACAAATTTCACTATTCACTAGGACCATATGCTTTTTTGGTATTCTTATAGGCTTTGAAGTCTAAAACACATGCTGTTTAGGAATGTTAGTCTAGACCAGAGAATAATAGCTCTCCCCTATATAATATAGAAGTATCTTTTTAAATTAGCCTTGGCGAGAGGAAATTTTAAAAATAGAAAATGTGGGTCAGAATCAAGTTCTATAAATTAGTGCATTCCTTATAAAACATTTATGGACTTGATTGATTATTTTTAAAAATTTTATTTAACATTTATTTATTGTTGAGAGACAAAGTGCGAGCAGGGGAGGGGCAGAGAGAGTGGGAGACACAGAATCTGAAGCAGGCTCCAGGCTCTGAGCTGTCAGCACAGAGCCCGACTCAGGGCTCGAACCCACAAACTGTGAGATCATGACCTAAGCTGAAGTCGGATACTCAACTGACTGAGCCACCCAGGCGCCCCTGAAGGATTATTTTAGACACATTTGGTATAGCATAAATACAAATTAAATGTAAAAAAATTTAATAATGAAAAAGTGAGTCCTAAAAAGACCAGCAGGTGGCATAAATAATTTATTTAATCAAAACTACCTACATATATATATATATATATATATATATAGTAAAAGATACCCTCCCTGACCTTTCCCCCATGAAAAAAATCTCATGAATATTTAGACCAAAACAACCAATTAAAGCATCACTAAAAAGATTAGCTTAGTTATAAATACAAAAATTAAAATTATAGGAGAGAGAGATTTCTTAGATATCAGCCTGAAGCTAGATTGTAAACTTGTGTGCCCAGGTCTATCATTAAACTGAAACAACAGCAACAACAAAAAAACACAAAATAATGAGAGCATCTAACCCGGGTGCTCCACCCAGCACACTTCAGCATCTCTGAAGTAGGAAGAGTGTGCTGACCTCCAAGACTCAAGAAAATAATGTTTTTGAAAGCTGCGTGGGTGTACCTTCCCCAGTGAATTACTCTGCAAGAACAACATTAAGCCTCTCCTCCTTTCAGATACAACTGTAATGTTGGTCTCAACATTCAGTCTTTTTTTTTTTTTCAGTTTATTTATTTATTTTGAGAGAGAGAGAGAGAGCGCGCATGCATATGAGTAGGGGAGGGGCAGAGAGAGAGGGAGAGACAATCCCAAGCTCACTGCGTGGAGCTTGATGCAGAGCTGGAACTGACAAACCACGAGATCATGACCTGAGCCGAAAGCAAGAGTTGGACACTTAACTGACTGAGCCACCCAAGCGCCCCTCAGCATTCAGTCTTAAGTGGGTACTAACAAAGTTCCAAGACACCCACCTATCAGATACCTGTTGACTGCCTTGTATCTGAAATAGGATATTTTCCTCATTCACCAACATCTGATAAAGTGACCAACAGGAAATGTTTGTCTCTTCTTGCTTTTGTACTTGCTCCCCTGAACATAGCTCCCATCAGAGAGACATGTGCCAGAGATATAGTTGTCCATGTGGTGGGATTGGCCTTGAATTACACTAGAATAGGAGACTTTGTCAAGGATGGTCCTGCAGGTTCTTGATTCTCAGTAGCATGTAGCTCAGAGGCTCAAGTCTGTGCAGCCAACACATCACCTAAAACGTCTAGAGCAGCGCTTCCTGATCTGGGACCCTCAGCTGGAAGGCCAGGGGGCACAAACTTATCACCATAGGTTAGAATCCAGAATGTGTAAAGTTTAGAGCAAACTGTATCAAACTATTAATAATGCTTTCTCTGGAAGGTGACTTTATAGGATACTATTTTATGCTCACTCTTCTATCTTTACTGCCTTGTCTAGAGTCACATACTTTAAAAATTTTGTAATGTTTATTTTTGAGAGAGAGACAGAGAGACAGAGCGTGAGTGGGGGAGGTGCAGAGAGAGGAGGAGGCACAGAGAGAGAGGGAGACACAGAATCTGAAGCAGGCTCCGGACTCACAGCCGTCAGCACAGAGCCTGACACAGGGCTCAAACTCACAAATGGTGAGATCATGACCTAAGCGGAAGTTGGATGCTTAACCGACTGAGCCACCCAGGTGCCCCCCTAGAGTCTGATACTTAGTAGGAACCAAATAAATACTTGTTGAATGAATGACTACTTTTCTGTAATGTTTTAATTTTTTTTTGAAATCCTTGTTACTTCTGAAATCGTAATGAAAATAAAGGTTTTCTGGCATTCTCATACTTAAAAAGTAAAGAATCACTCTTTGAGAGAATTTTCCTCCAGTGAAAACCTCATTATTTTTCTTCCACAGTCTTTATTTGAATGAATTAAATTTTGAGTGCAAATATTACTCAATATGTACAAGCTTGACAAAACCCACCTAACCTAAAGAAGTGTCTAAATCAGGTAACTATTCAATTATATAAATCACCAATGACTCATTTCAAAGACCTTCTGGGTTTCTCTACTACCTGTTTCAGTAATCATGCCCCAGTGTTACTACACTGTTTGCTTTTCTGGGGACACCTTACACACAGCTGCATTTTGAAGCATTGCCTCTCGCGGTCGTGGCCCCTTCCCCATATTTGGCAGTATCTTTCAATACTGAAAGATGGCCGCTTTTTCTCAAGTGGGACATTCACTGTGCTATTCTGTGTTCCTTGCAACCTTGCATCCCAGGTAGGCCAGATATTAACTGGAAGGTGTTTGGGGTAGAGGGATGTAGAACAAAGTTTGCTTTAAAACTGTTATAAATAATGGGGCACCTGGGTGGCTTAGTTGGTTAAGTGGCCGACTTCAGCTCAGGTGATGATCTCTCAATTTGTGAGTTCAAGCCTCATGTCAGGCTCTCTGCTGTCAAGGCAGAGCCTGTTTAAGATCCTCTGTCCCTCCCTCTCTCTACCCCTCCCCTGCTCACTCTCTCTCTTTCTCAAAAATAAACATTTAAAACAAGAAAAAAATTAAAAAAAACTGTTATAAATGATTAGAATCCAAGGCCAACCCTCAAAATTTGAATTTACACATAATAAAGTTGAAACCATTTAAATTTTGTGTATAGATAGAGTAGGCACTCAGTATATATTTGCCGAATAAATGAATATTGGTAGTGCTTCTTAGCAAGAGGAATTTATATAGGCTGAGACTCAGTCTCACTCTGCCTGCTCAGGGACGCACTGCCTTTGTTCTGAACACCTCACAGCTATTGATACTGGAAGGTATCACAAGGGATTGCAAGTTGGGTGTTGATAACTAGGGACATGCCTGTGTTGATCTCTTAAGCAAAGATCTTCTGGTTGAAAGTAACTTGAGGGGACTTACTTTAAGGGCACTCGCCTGGTGGTGCTCATACCTTCAGGTGTGGGCAGTTCTCAGAGAAGGATGGTTGTGAGCTGAAAAAAAAGAAGTATTTATTATATTTGGAGTTTTAGAGCATCCCATCATTTTAGTTTAGACTCATTTGGTGTTAAGGAATTGAGATTCACTAATGTTAGCTAAAATAAAGGGATTTATTGTAAGGAGTGATCACAAGTCTACCATTAATCCAAAAGGAATCATCACCAGGCTTCCGGTGGCTAGGGTGGAGCATGGTTTAGGTCTCAAAGTTGTTCAGGAGCCCTCAGCTGCAGGGCCCTATGGCCTTTTGTGCTGATGCTCCTCCATTAATATGCTGTGAATACACATCTGCCCTGTTCCACCTGCCTCCCCTTAAAACTGGCAGAACCTATGGCATCAGGCAACAGGGTGAAGGTCATCGGTTAGTATGAAGATTGACAGCCCTCTCTGATGAATCAACTGTAACCCAATAGGACAGGGTGCATGGTCATGAGGAATAGATCATAGCTGTCTAGCAAGGAGGACTATGGGTGACCTTAATTTAATATCTCTCTTGAAACCAATAGAATGTGGCAGAAGTGACACTGCCTGACTTCTGGGTCAAAAAAACCATGCAGTTTCCACTAGTTCTCTTGGAACGCTTTCTCGCAGGATGATCCCTTTCCTTGTAGTTATGAGAAGCCAAGCCACATGGAGAAGCCATCATAGGTGTTCCAGTCTAGTGATCCCAGCTGAGGCCAGCCTTTGCATCATACCAGCCCAGGCACCAGGTATGAGTGATGGAACCTTCAGATTAGCACAGCCCCCAGCTATTCAAGTCACCCCAGGATCTGAGTTCCTAGCAGAGGGCCCAGGTACCATGCAGCAGAGATGTCTTATAAAATGTTTTACAAGACATCTCTGCTGCATCCGACCCACATTCCTGATCCACAGAGTTTGTGAGCATAATAAGATGGTTTTGGTTTTATGCCACTAAATCTGGGGTTGTTTGATATACAACAATAGAAACCAGAATACAAATCATGATACAAAGAGCCAAAAGAAAGTGGTATGGCAGACAAACGCAGGCTCTTACTGGATACCTGAAGTAACAACCATCTCTGCTGTTTTCTACTATGAGAAGTTAGAAATCAGATAAGGAAGACAAGATCATCTGAAACAGGTGTGGTTGGAAAAATTATGGAGATGTAGCTTATACCTCTGTATTATCCCTAAACCAAGCAGAACACATTATTCACTTTCAGTCTTTCCCATTGAACATAGAGATAAATACAGAGGCCTCTGGTTCTAGCCAGGTTTTCTCTACATCAGCCCTATAGAGCAGGGAGGGCCCCACCAGGGCGGCTCTCACCCCACTCTGAGCAACCACCCAATAGGCATCTCAGCTGGCCCTCCACATGTCTCTGTTCTGCAGCTTGCTAAAGCCAGGCAGCTGCTGCAAACTCTGGCTGTGCGGCTGCTCCATCCCACCTCCAGCAGAATCACCACTCCCCCTCCTTAGTGGCCCTAGTTCTCTGAACACTGGAAAAGAAAAGGCAAGAAATTTTGTAGTTTCTTTTGGCCCAGATATGATTCCCCTGTCCCCTGGGCCATTCTACAATGGGCATCAATTTCAAGGACACCTTGCTGCGACTCACTCTACCCTATATTCATTGTATGGCTTTGTGTGAATTGTAAATCAGGAGGCATTAGATCTTTAGGTCATTTGCACATGGTTTTCACTTTGGAATGCACTCAGGGTGCAGGGCTAATGCCTGCTGACCCCATGTTTATTTTTTCAGCTGGCGATTGAAGTTCTGGTCCAGTTATAATAGATGGGAATGCCAATGTCTTGTCCATTTCCAACTTTAGTGCAAATCTTGCATTGCACAGGGATCATATTTCTACTCAGCATGTAAAATAGAAGTAATTTTCATGTATATGTTTCCAAAGTAAATATTGTGTTTG
This sequence comes from Prionailurus viverrinus, assembly GCF_022837055.1. NCBI lineage: Eukaryota > Metazoa > Chordata > Mammalia > Carnivora > Felidae > Prionailurus > Prionailurus viverrinus. The sequence goes on along the minus strand of NC_062563.1, from coordinate 80,134,460 downwards.
CCCTTCCACCTCCACCCCTCTACATAGAACTGTTGTGTTTTTGTTTTTTTTTTAAGACATGAACATGGAAAAATAATATTCCAAGCTTCTGGGGGAATGTTATTAATATAGGAGGCTTTTCTTTTAATTATAAAGGCTTTTAAATTTATTTATTTATTTATTTATTTATTTAAAGTAATCTTTACACCCAACATGAAGCTTGAGCTCACGACCCTAAAATCAAGAGTTGCACGTTCCTCTGACTGAGCCAGCCAGGAGCCCCATAATTATAAAGGCCTTTTAAAAAATATTGTACCCTAGGGGCGCCTGGGTGGCTCAGCCTGTTAAACATCCAACTCTGGCTCAGGTCATGATCTCAAGGTTCATGGGTTTGAGCCCCGTGTCAGACTCTGTGCTGATAGCTCAGAGCCTGGAGCCTGGTTCAGATTCTGTGTCTCCCTGTCTCTGTGCCTCCCCCTTTCTCTGCACCTCCCCTGCTCACGCTCTGTGTGTGTCTCTCTCTCAAAAATAAAACATTAAAAAAATTATTCTACCCTATAATCTGTGACCACTATTCTGCCTATAGTATACCACACTTTCTTAGTTGAATAGCACACTCATTCAACAAATATTGATTGAGTACCTACTGTGAGTCACATATTGGAGATTCAAGAGTGATCAAGATAGACAAAATGATGTACTTGTCTTAATAACAATGGCATATTTGGGTTCAGGGAGGCAGGCAGTAAACAAGTAAGTAAATAGATAAGGCAATTTATTTTTATTTTTTTTAAGTAATCTCTACACCCAATGTGGGGCTCAAACTCACAACCCTGAGATCAAGAGTCACATCCTCTACCAACTGAGGCAGCCAGGTGCCCCAAATAAGGTAATTTCACATTGAGAAAATGCTTTGAAGAAAATAAACAGAAGTAATGAACAACTAACATCACTTTAGGTAGAGTGGTCAGAGAAGGCCTCTCTGAGTCCTAGAACAAACCTATGAAGGAACCAGTCATGCAAAGAGCCTGGGACAGGAGCTGCAGGCAGAGAGAACAGCAAGTACAGAAGCCCAAGAGGTTGGAAGAAGTCAGAAGGAGCTGGAGAGGCAGGCAAAGGCCAGATCATGAAGGATCTTATGGGCTTCCCCACTGAGGTGAATAGATCTATATTTTTATTTAGTTTTTCTTTTTTTTTTCTTTTAATTTTTGAGAGAGAGCATGAGTGGGGTGGGCAGAGAGAGAGAGGGGGACAGAGGATCTGAAGTGGGCTCTGCACTGACAGCAGCCGGTCCCATGAGGGGCTTGAACTCACAAACCGCAAGACGACAACCTGAGCAAAGTCAGACTCTCAACAGCTCAACTGACTGAGCCACTCAGGTGCTCCCAGATCTATATTTTTAAAGTTTCAGAGCTTTCTTTGGCTGATGTGAGGAATGGATGGGGGTAGGTTGGGGCTAATTCGGGAGGCTGGAGACCAGTGACAAGACTACAACCATCCATAAGAAGAGGCTGCTTCTCTTGTGCCATCAGCAACGTGTATGTTTTGAGTGTTTTTAGGCAGTGTTACAGATTTGCATTGATTTTTTCACATGTTGGCTACTGCTAGCTGACTAGTCAGTACTCAATACATGTTATGTCCCTTCTCTTAACATCTTTGGTTCTGTGTTTCACCAGCTGAACAAATCACCATCTTAAACCTCTGAAAATGCAATAAAAATATTATTTCAATGCTACAAATGTTTTGAGCACCTGGTATGTGTAAGGCACTGTGTTAAGATTTGGATATTCAAAAATAAATGACACCTGGTCACAGCTCTGCAGGAAGCTACAGTCTGAGAACAAGGCAGCCTACCGGCAGCAAGAATCAGTAACAAGATGGTGCTTTGCTTTCCTTGTGGGAGTAGAATAAACCCTTCAGAGCCCTGGGAGCAGAATGATTCTACAGACCTCTAGATGGGCTGGGGAGAGAAGGATCAGAAAGACACAGTTTATGTCAGAAATGAAAAGAGAATTTGTATCCTCAACTTCATTTCATCTATGCAGCTCTCCATGGAGTGGAGCCCTTGCACACACCTGGTGTGATTTTCTTTTTACTTCTTGATATCTGGAATGATAGAATTCAGTGAAAAACAGAGGTTCTCTGGCTTCATGGAAGTTTAGAGCTGGCTCATTCATAAAAAGTGACTTCAATCAGGGGCGCCAGGGTGGCTCAGTAGGTTAAGTGTCTGACTTTGGCTCAGGTCATGATCTCACGGTTTGTGAGTTCGAGCCCTGCCTTGGGCTCTGTGCTGATATCTTGGATCCTGGAGCCTGCTTTGGGTTCTGTGTCTCCCTCTCTCTCTACCCCTCCTGGCTTGTTCTCTCTTTCTCTCAAAAATGAATAAACATTAAAAAAAAATTTTTTTTAAGTAACTTCAATCAAACAAAATATTTCCCACAATGCAATGCCACATGTGCTTCCCTTGTCAAATAAATACTTCCACAAGTCATGACATTTAAAACATACTTTAAATAAAAAATGTATGGAAAAGCTCGTTTTGAAGAGGGACACCTCCCCAACACTACAGCAAGCTAGAAACGGAAGTCTGCCACACCCCTTTGCTCTTAGCACTTCCACGTATAAGTCTGTAAGGCAGAATTGAACTTGCAACAGTTTTTAACCCTGGCCACATATTGGGATCACCCACAGAGCTTTAGAAAAAATATTAATGCCTGGATCCCAGCCCCAGAGATTCTTTTTTTTAAATTTTTTTTTAACGTTTATTTATTATTGAGAGACAGAGCATGAACAGGGGAGGGGCAGAGAGAGAGGGAGATACAGAATCGGAAGCAGGCTCCAGGCTCTGAGCTGTCAGCACAGAGCCCGACGCAGGGCTCAAACTCACAAACTGCAAGATCATGACCTGAGCTTAAGTCGGATGTTTAACCGACTGAGCTACCCAGGTGCCCCTAGAGATTCTTATTTAATTGGTCTGAGGTATGTCCTCAGCATCAGTATTTTTAAAACCTCTTTTCAGGTGATTCTAATGCACAGCCAGGATTGGAAACTACGGGTCTGCTAGCCCCTCAAAGAGTTGCTCTCAGGGCCAGAAACTAAAACTATTTACTCAAAATATAGCAATTTGTTTCCACAGACTAGGTCTGGTTCTGCAGTCATCATGCACTTCTGTAGTTCCCTGCAGTTTTCCTTCTTGGGATTTAAACAGTTTGTCTGTGTGTGTGTGTGTGTGTGTGTGTGTGTGTGTGTGTGTGTGTGAAAGAGAGAGAGAGAGATTGCTGGACTGTTAGTCTTCTCATTGGAATATAGGCTTCATGAGGGCAAGACATCTGTGTACCAAGGCAGTACAGCATTGTGGTTAAAAATACAAGTTCTAGGGGCGCCTGGGTGGCTCGGTCGGTTAAGCGTCCGACTTTTGCTCAGGTCATGATCTCACGGTTTGTGAGTTAGAGCCCCGCGTCAGCTCTGTGCTGACAGCTCAGAGCCTGGAGCTTGCTTCAGATTCTGTGTCTCCCTCTCCCTCTGCCCCTCCCCTGCTCACTCTCTGACTCTCTCTTTCAATAATAAATAAACGTTAAAAAAAAATTAAAAAAAAATACAAGTTCTAGATGGGTGCCTGGGTGGCTTAGTCTCTTGATTTCAGCCTAGGTCATGATCTCAGGGTCAGGGGATTGAGTCCCGCATCGTTCTCCATGCTAGGCATGGAGCCTGCTTAAGATATCTCTCTCTCTCTCTCTCTCTCTCTCTCTCTCTCTCTCTCTCTCTCTCCCCCTCCCTCCCCCTCCCTTTCTGCTCCTTTCCCTTGCTGTTGCTCTTGTTCTCTTTCTTTCTAAACAAACAAAGAGGTTCTAGAGTCAATCTGCTTTGGAATCTCAATTCCATCACTTACTAGCCATGGGACCTTTGATAAATTTCTTAATTATCTGTATCTCAGTTTCCTCAAGTACAAAATGGGATTGTTAGAAAATTAGGGTAGTTGTAAGAATTAGATGAGATATGTGGTGGTTTTAAAATGTCTGCAAATTCTTCAGCACTCTTCCCTTTAAATTATGGAGCTGAAGTACTCTTCCCTTGACTGTGAGTAGGCTACACAACTAACAAATCGAATATGACAGAAGTGATAGTGCCTTTGAAATTAGGACATAAAAGGCATTGTGCTTTGGATCCCTTGCTCTGGGGAAAGTCAGCTGCCTTCTTGTGAGGATTCTCAATCAACCAATGGAGAGGTCCATATTGTGAGGAACAGAGACCTCCTGCCAACAACCTTGTGAGGGAGCCATCTTGGAAGTGGATCCTCCATTCAGTCAAGCCATTAGATGTCTGCAATCCCTATTGACATCCTGACAGAAACCTCCTGAGAGGCCCTAAACCAGAATCAACCTGCTAAAGCACTCCAGATTTCCTTGCCCATAGAAAATGTGATAATAAATGTTTGTTGTTTAACCGTTGTGTTTTAGGGTTATTTTTTACCCAGCATTAGAAAACTAATACAAGATGATAATGATAAAGCATTTAAACATATACAGTGAATATTCAGTAAATGTTAGTCATTGTTGTTGCAGCTTTGTTCTTCCTTTGTGTCCTTAGCACCTAACACCTGCTACCTGGTAAGAGCTTAAAAATATACAGCATGCGAGTGAATGAGTAAATGAATGGACACACAAAGTTAAATGAAGGGTTGAGGCAATCATACATGGCAGTTGTTTCTGATGTTATTTGAGCAAGGACGTTTCAAACAAAATATCGTCCCATGTTATCAAGTCAGGGTTGCATAAAAAAAACCAGAAACTACTTTGGATATTTCCAACAGAGGAAATTTTTTTAGTTTTTTTTTTTTTAAGCTTATTTATTTATTTTGAGAGAGAACGTTGAGTGCTGGAGGGGCAAAGAGAGAGGGAGAGAGAGAATCCCAAGCAGATTCTGCACTGACAGGTCCCATGAACCATGAGATCAAGACGTGAGCTGAAACCAAGATTCGGACACTCAACCAACTGAGCCAACTAGACGCTCCTCAAACAGAGGGAATGTAATAGTAGGAATTGGTTACATAGGCAATGGAAGAGTTGAGAAGCCAAATGAAGGAATGAGGCAAACTAGAGATTAGCTAGAGCTAAAGAGACAATGAAAGGAGCTGGTACTGCCAGTCCAGAAGTTGGAGCTATCCATAGTGATACCCTAGAAGGAGGGTTGTTGGGCCAGAGCCGTGAGAGAAAAGCCACCTGAGTCGGAGATAGAGAGGAAGAAACACCTTGGTTTCTTTCTTTCTCTTGCCCTCCAGTCTTTCACCAGTGCATCCCATTGGCCACATTTCCTGGAAAGCAAACTAGCAAAGAAGTCCTGGAAAATGAATGTATTTCCTATGAAGCAGAGCAAGAGAGGGAGAGGAATGGATCTGAGAGCAAAGTTAGGTGTACGTAGTAATATTTGTAATAATACATGTATACTTGTGTTTATGTATATGTATGTATATAAATATATAGAAAATGATAAAGCAAATGTGGAAAATGACCAACACACACCAAAAAAGAAAACAGATAAAAGCATTATTTTATTTCGTAGGTTTAAATGTAAAGTATTTATGCTTTTTGTACAATTAATGAGAACACATGTGGAGCACCTGTTTGGCTCAGTCGGTTAAGCATCCGACTTTGGCTCAGGTCATGATATCACAGTTCATGGGTTTGAGTCCCACATTGGGCTCTGTGCTGACAGCTCAGAACCTGGAGCCTCCTTTGGATTCTGTGTCTCCCTCTCTCTCTGCCTCTCACTCTGTATCTCTCATTAAAAAAAACAAAACAAAACACGTTGAAAAAAGAACACGTTAGGGTGCCTGGGGGCTCAGTTAGTAGAGCATGTAACTCTTGATCTCAGGGTCGTAAGTTCAAATCCCATGTTAGGGTATAGAGATTACTTTAAAAAAATAAAAATAAAAATCTTAAAAAAAAAAAGAGCACATGTTAATATACTGTTAGTCTCCAGTGTGTTAAATTTTAATATGTTGTATATTTGAATGTGTTTATAGTTTTTATTTTTAATTTTTTTGAAGACTCTATTTTTATTTATTTATTTTAAAGATTTTACTTAAAAAAATTTTTTTTAAGTTTATGTATTTATTTTGAAAGAGAGAGAGACAGAGAGACAGAGCACGCAAGCAGGGGAGGGACAGAGAGAGAGGAGAGAGAGAGAATCCCAAGCAGGCTCCACACTGTCAGCATGGAGCCCAGTGCAGGGCTCGAACTCACAAACTGCGAGATCATGACCTGGGCTGAAACCAAGAGTCAGACGCTTAACTGACTGAGCCACCCAAGTGCCCCTAAGTTTTATTTAAGTAAACTGTACATTCAATGTGGGGCTTGAACTCATGACCTCAAGACCAAGAATAGCAAGCCCTTCTGACTGAGCCAGCCAGGCACCCCTTATTTTTAAATTTTAAATATAAATCCTAGCTTTTGGAAACCACTGATCTAGATGACCAGTCAAAATATTTTTACCCTAAAAATTCTTTTTTTCTTTGGTGGAAAGTGACAAGATACTTGATAAAATTCAAATAAACTCTTGATTTGAATAAGAATATTATCAGGATATAATATTATTACTTCCTGATTTGTATAATAGTGCTATGCTTGTGTAAAGAACAACCTTGTTTTTTTGGATGTACACATTATTTAGGGGTAATGGAGCATCATCATATATGTATCATGTGTGTCAAACTGTTCAGAAACAAAGAGTATATATAAATGAAGTATAAATATATTTGAGTTTAAACAGATTTTATTTAGGTATAAATTTATTTTATAAAAAATATTATACTCAAAATATTTATGTTTGGTGAATCTGGTTAAAAGGAATTCTTGTACTATTCTTGCAATGTTTATGTAAGTCTGGAATCATTCCAAAATATAAGTTAAAAATAAAAGATTTTTGCTTAACTTGCATGTGATGGAGTTGGGAGGAGAGTTTGGGAGGGACTGATTAATAAACCTGTTAAGAAAAATAAGAGAAGAAAGATAAACTTTTAGCCAAATCTGAAAGAGGTCCAGTATGGTGTCTTTCAATCTCTGGAAAGCCACATGGTGTCTGCAGCTTTTTTTTTTTTTTCTTAATGTTTATTTATTTTTGAGAGAGAGAGAGAGAAAGAGCACAGGTCAGGGAGGGACAGAGAGAAGGGAAACCCAGAATCCAAAGCAGGCTTCAGGCTCCAAGCTGTCTGCACAGAGCCTGACACAGGGCTCAAACCCACAAACCATGAGATCATAACCTGAGCCCAAGCTGGACACTTAACCGACAGAGCCACCCAGGGGCCCCACGGTGTCTGCAACTTGCAGCTGATGGCCAGGGAAGTTCCTACATCTGCTGACATCTTCAGCTCTCCACCAGCAAGCCTCTGAAAGGTGAAGATGGAGAGCAACAGCCTGGCAGGATTCACAGAGCATTCCAATGCTCTTAGCTCCCCTCCCTACTGACAAGTCTCAAAATGAAAGACACCAGACCAGGGGAAGAATTTTGAGAAATATAGGACATTTGTAAATGTAAGAAGATGAAGGAAATATGATTCACTTGGCAAGTAGAGGGGAAACATAACCATAAATGATCTAGTAAATGTGTAAAAATGTGGGACGAAGCATAAAACTCCAGGACTAGTCTTCATAAACCCAAAAGGCCACCAGCATATTGTAAATAAAATTTCCTGAAAGATCATCTGGTATTGAACTAGTATCCAGCATATGTGAACTTCATATAGGGGCAAAGAGCTTTGTCTGCTATAGGTTAAGAATGTTAATCTAGAAGTTGTTTTTTTTTAATCAAGATGTAATATCTGAAAGCAAGGCTCAAAAATTTATCAACCACTATTTACCAATCTTTCAGAAAATAATGGGCACCCAGAAAAAATGTACGAAGAAAACGAACAGGCAATTTACTAAGAAGAAGTGCAAAATGCCAAAAAAGACATAAACTTGCCTAATAAAAAGAAATATAAATTTATGCAATGATGAAATAATATTTTTATTAATAAATCAACAAATTGCTTTTATTTCTCAGGAAACTCTACACCACACATGGGGCTCACACTCATGACCCCAAGATGAAGAGTCACATGCTCTACTGAGTCAGCCAGTCCTTCCCCACCCAGGCAAATTGCTTTTTTAAAAATGTTGATATCCAGTGTTAGTAAAGGTGGGACAAAGGAATATACATACTTAGTATACATACCAAGAAAGAGCATGAATTGGTGCTTTCTGGAGTGTAATTTTCCCAAATAGCGTTTTTTCCCCAAACAGAAAGAGCTGGAGATTCTTCTTAGGAAGCATGGGAGAGGCCACTGGGGAAGCTGAGGTCCCCAGCCCAGAAGACCAAGTCAATAAAGAGATGTAGATGGTGCAGGGTTTGGACAATTTGGGAAATTTTGAGAATTTATGAATTGGGAGAATCAGGAAATACGTGAGCATAGGAATCCTGGGATGCTCCCTCATTTAGGAAAAAGAAACTCAGGCCTTGACTTTTAAAATTGAAATCAAAGATGGGAGTGCTCATTATCATTCTTGGTACAAATCCTGAGTTTAATTGGCCTCTAAACTAGTTTAATGAAAACATATTTTTCCAAAATTATGTTACTAAAGTCTGAAAAGGAAGTTAAGTGCTCTAAGCCTAGGAAACTATTCACATACTTAACCGAGAGATCATATATAAGAAAGAATACGTTTTTTTAAAGGTTCACTTGAATAAAATCAAACCTCAAGTAGTACCAATTTATTTAGACTTCCAAAGAACAGAGAGAAACAACACAATTCATTTGGGGTCAAAAAACTTCCCTGGACCACTCATTCTCTGCCTGGTCTCTGAAAACCTTTCCAGACCCTTTCCAGAAGTCATCCTTTCCCAGCATACTCAGAGGTAGGGTGCTGAGGGGCAAGGCCTGTCCTTGGCATCCTCAGAACTGTAGCCTAGCACAAACTTCTACTCAGAAAGAAAATCTGAGTATGATAGAAAAATCTCCATTCATCCTGAACTGGAATCAGAAACCTAAGCCATTTCTCCATCTTGGAAGAGATATTCAGATTTCCCAAAGACATGCCTGAAGAAATCAATTCCTCAAAACTGAAATTGTTACCCTCAATCTGGGAAATTTAATTTCATGCTTCCAAATGGATATTATGCTTTTTTTTTGCAGGGCACACATAGCTCTAATTATACGGAAACTGTGCAAGAGGGAACCACATGGCAATCATCATGCAATTGGAGAGTAATTATCAGTTCCCTTCTGTTGTCTAAACCACCGCCACAAATAAAATATTAAAATTGTAAATAGTATAGTAATTAATCTGTCAACTCTTTGGGCAGTGTTTTACCAGGTGTATGTGCCTTGGGAGAGTGAAATATTTAATCATAAAAATTTCAATTTTCCCAAACAAAAGAATTTCAAAACAGAAGGAAAAAATCCTAAAATCCTACAAAGCATCTAGCTTAAAAAAAAAAAAAAAAGCTGAACTGCCTGTTTTTTGCCTTAAGGAAACTATAAAGTATTAGACATCCAGCTTTGGAGACAATGGAACCAGAATGTTAGTCAACACTGTTAATTTTGCTAATTCATTCCAAATGAAAAGGATCCTACCCTGGAAAATGGGATCAGTCAAAACTGATTTGACAATTGAAGTGATTACTGTGTAAGCCTGCCTCAGGAGCTTTCTCCCTAAACTGTTTTCACACTCCTCTCAGCTCTCCAGATATTTGTTATTCAACAAATATTTGTATTAAGAACCTACTAAAATGTCAGGTAAGGAGATTCCTAGAGAATTGCTTTGATCCCTCCAATTGCCTGGTGCAGTGCTAAGCACAGAATAAGAGTCCCCAAATGGGTCATGGCAGGAAATTCTAAGATATCTGCTGTTAAGTTTCATGCCAGCTGTCTCAGTCACTGATTACATTAAGCAGTCGGTTTTCACTCTGTCTATCCTGGCCAAGCACTGTAGATCGATTGAGCCAATCAACTTGGCATTAGCTTTTTGGAATGTGGAGCTAGAAGTTAGACTTTTCTGTCAAAGCCTGCCTCTGATTCTGTGTCCTAGGCAGACAGCATGCATTAACAGGGCACCAAACTTGGCAGAAAGACCTGCATTATAGACGTGCATGAGAGCAGAGAGACTGAAAAACATAGTTCCAATGCTGTAAGAGTTTACAGCCATGCGAGAGATTAAGAATTTGGGTACCGCTGTCAATTATATTACAGAAAAACTTAAAGAAAGATGGGTGCCTGGGTGGCTCAGTTGGTTAAGCACCCGACTCTTGATTTTGCTTCAGGTCACTATCTCATGGTTGTGAGATCGAGCCCCACATGGGGCTCTACACTGACAGCATGGAGCCTGTTTGGAATTTTCTCTCTCCCTCTCTCTCTGCCCCTCCCCAGCTCACTTGCACGCATGCTCTGTCTCTCTGAAGGAAGGAAGGAAGGAAGGAAGGAAGGAAGGAAGGAAGGAAGGAAGGGAGGGAAGGAGAAAGGGAGGGAGGAAGGGAGGGAGGGAGAGAGGGAAGGAGAAATTGGTGCTGGAAGGGACTTTAGGGATAAAGAGATCAGTAAGATCAGCAAATAGGATTTAAAGTCCCATACTCTTGGGGTGATCATTCACTATGCATGCCTACCTCCCACCCCTGGCCAGTCCAAAGGCTACATAAATGTTTGCTTCCATTTTATGTAAGTTATTCCATATTCTTATGTAGGTAATCCACATATTAATTTCAAAAGGCCCAAAAACATACAGAGGAAATTGTTTCCCTACCACTCTTGGTCCCTAGCCATCCAATTCCCCACCTCAGAAGCAACTCATAATAAAACTTTCTTGCATGTAATTGTAGAGATGGCCTGTACATCTATGAGCATGTGCCTGTGGAAGGAAGATATGGAGGTAGAGGTATACAAAATAGTATATTATGACTACTCTTCTGCTCCTTGATTTTTTTCACTTAATTTGGAGATTATAATCTTGGAGTTTCCATATCACAATTTATAGGCCTTCCTTATTTTTAAATTTAATTTTCTTTTTTTTTTTTTTAATGTTTATTCATTTTGAGAGAGACAGAGAGAGCCCACAAGCAGGGGAGGAGTACAGATAGGGAAAGACAGAATCCCATGCACACTGTCAGTGCAGAGCCCAAAACTTGAACTCATGAACTGCAAGATCATGACCTGAGCCAAAATGAAGAGTTGGATGCTTAACCAACTGAGCCACCCAGACACCCCAAATTTAATTTTCTAATAAGAAATAGTTACAATGTCCAAAATGAATTTAAAAATAAGTCTCTCTCTCACCCATGCCTCCAATCACCAAGAACTAACCTTTATTATTTGTTCTTATATAACTTTCCACAATTTCTTTATGCTTATAAGGCAATGAATTTCTTTTATTGCCCATAGTTTTACAGAAAAGGCAGAATACTATACATACTCTTCTGCACCTTCCTTTTATCCTTTAAAAATATACGGGGTGCCTGGATGGCTCAGTCAGTTAAGCATCTGACTTCAGTTTAGTTCATGGTCTCACAGTTCATGGGTTTGAGCTCCACATCGGGCTCTGTGCTGATAGCTCGGAGCCTGGGGCCTGCTTACGGTTCTGTGTGTGTGTCTCTCTCTGTCCACCTCCCCCTCCCCGCTCATGCTCTGTCTGTCTCTATCAAAAATAAATAAACATTAAAAAAGTTAAATATATATATACATACACCTTTGGCAGAACTCTGCATTTCAGGTTGTGGACAGCCCCTTCCTTCTTTTGTAATATTTCTATAGTATTCTATTACACACTGTACCATAATTGATTTGCTCTCACAAGTAATGCTGTAAGTTAAGTAATCTTGTACTTGTGCAATTTCCTACATATGCTAGTATTTGTAGGTTAAATTTCCAGAAGAGATGGGGCACCTGGGTGGCTCAGTTGGTTGAGTGTCCAACTCTTGATTTTGGCTCAGGTCATAATCCCAGGGTCATGAGGTCAAGCCCAGTGTCAGGCTTTGTGCTGAGCATGGAGAGTACTTGGAATTCTTAATTTCTCTTTCTCCCTCTGCCCCTCTACCCTGCTTGTGCTCTCTCTCTCTCTCTCTGTCTCTATCTCAAATAAAAAAAAGAAAAGAAAAAAAGAAAAAAAAAGTTAAATTGGTATCCATTTTACTTTTTTCTAGATAGCTACCCAGTGGTCCTAAAATCATTATTGAACAATCCATATTTTCCCCAATATAAATGTTACTTTATCAGGGTGCCTAGGTGGCTCAGTCAGTTAAGCGTCCAACTTCAGCTCAGGTCATGATCTCACTGCTCTGAGTTCGAGCCCCATGTCGGGCTCTGTGCTGACAGCTCAGAGCCTGGATCCTGCTTCAGATTCTTTGTCTCCCTCTCTCTCTGCCCCTCCCCCACTCACGCTCTGTCTCTGTCTCTCAAAAATAAACAAATATTGAAAAAAAAATGTTACCTTATCATATATCAAATCTCTATATGTATTTGAGCCTATTCCTGCACATTCTATTTTTATCCTTTGATTTGTATGTCTATACAGGCATCAGTGCCATAAATTGAATTACTGAGGCCTAATAATATGGTTCCTGTTCAAAATTTTCAATATTCTTCAATATTCTTCCTGTTCAGAATTTTCCTGGCTATTCATGTTTATTTATTTTTCCATATGAACTTTAGAATTGGCTTGTCAAGTTCCCGGAAAAATAATCCTCTTGGTATTTTTATTGGGATTGTGGTAAATATTTTTAGATTAACTTAGTGAAAATTGATATCTTTATGATGTTGAGTCTTCATTCCAAGAACATGGTAGTCCTATCTGTGAAGCCTTTTGATACTCTCTGAAGTGTTTCTAAGTTTTATTCAAATAGATCCTGTATATTTCTTGTTCAGTTTATTCCTAGGAATTTTATCTTTCTTTTTTTTTTTCCTTTGTGCAAGTATAAATAATGTCTTTTGTCCTTAAATATTGAATATTTAGGACATATGTACATCTGTGACAATATTCTCTGATTTCATACATTGTATTATATCTCTGAAGCAAGGTGCTATCAACGCCAAAGCCCTCCAGGGTGTCTCAAATTATGAAACTTTCAAAGTTTCAAGCTAAATAAGTTTTAATTGATTTTAATTCTTTTAAATCCCCACCTGTTTAGAACCTGGCTTTTAAACTCAGTGTAGGGGCGCCTGGGTGGCTCAGTCGGTTAAGCGTCTGACTTTGGCTCAGGTCACGATCTCACTGTCTGTGAGTTCGAGCCGAGCGTCGGGCTCTGTGCTGACTGCTCAGAGCCTGGAGCCTGTTTCAGATTCTGTGTCTCCCTCTCTCTCTGCCCCTCCCCTGTTCATGCTCTGTCTCTCTCTGTCTCAAAAATAAATAAACGTTAAAAAAAAATTTTTTTTAATAAAACTCAAGTGTAACAACAATAAAACCATCTCTAGGTTAAAAAAAAAAAAGGTAAAATCAATGAAAACTTCCTTTTTTAAAAAATGTGGGATGCCTGGGTGGCACAGTCAGTTAAGTATCAGGCTCTTGATCTCAGCTCAGGTCATGATCACACAGTTCATGAGTTCGAGCTCCACTTCGGGCTCTGCACTGATGGTGCAGAGCTTACTTGGGATTCCTTCTCTCCTTCTCTCCTTCACCCCTTGTGCTCTCTCTCTCTCTCTCAAAATAAATAAACTTAAAAACATAATAAAAAACCAAAATAAATAAAAATAAGTTTTTATTACCATGCCTCCAAGCATCCCTAGAGACAGGGAACTTCTTAAAATGTAAACTGGATAGGGGCGCCTGGATGGCTCAGTCAGTTTAGTGTCTGACTTCAGCTCAGGCCATGATCTCATGGTTTGTGGGTTCCAGCCCCGCATTGGATTTTCTGCTTTCAGCACAGAGCACACTTTGAATCCTCTGTCTCCCTCCCTCTCTGCCCCTCCCTCGCTCATGCTCTCTCTCTCAAAAATAAATAAACATTAAAAAAAAAAAAAAACTGGACAGTTTGATTCCCATGCTTATCTTCAGTGGCCTCTCATTGCTCTGGAAATAAAATCAATATCTAAGCAGACCTGCAAAATCCCATTGAAGATCAGCCCCTTCCTACCTCTTGAATTTCATCTAGCTTTTTCCTGCCTCAGATTTTTGCTTCCTACTGCCTGGAACATTCTTCCCCATACTACTCCTTTTCACTCATGGCCCAATTTAAATGTCACTCTGGAGGCTTTCTCTAACCACATCTAAGGAGATTATTCTCTCTTAATGCTCTATGGCAACTCTTTGTTTCCCTCATCACAGGGATCACAATTCTTTATTACTTTATTTTACCTGTTGGTCTTTCCATTTATTCCTTGTATCTCTCTGGACTGCGAGCCTTGCATGAGCAGGGCCTTTTGGGTCTTCCTCACCCCTGTACCCTCAGCAACAAACACCTGGCCTCTAGTACATAATAGGGGTTCGATAAATAATTGTTACAAGAGTAAATGCATAGATTCTCAAACAGGTCATCCATTTCCATTCCTTGTTATTTTTACTCAACTTCTTCCCCCACTTTCCCTTTGCTGTCTAAACCCTGCTCATCCTCCAAGGTCCAGCTCAAAGGCCAGCTTCTCCAGGACTCTGCCCTTGATGACTTGTTTACTAGACATTCCTATCCCCACTTTCATGCCAGCTGAAAAACTTTCCATAGGCTTTCTTTTAGTCCCCTTGACAGCTATTTTAACCCTTCACTACTTGTACAAGCTCCCAACCCTGTCGCCCATGGGAAGGACCTCCTACCTCTCTTAGATAATAGTTTTTAGGGCAAGGTCCTCTGAATATAGTAGTTTCTTTCAATATAATCATTCTCAAGTCTCTTCCATCATAAATACAAGCAAGCAAACATATAAACAAACCCTCTCTTTTTATTTGTTTCCCCCTTGTGTGAGTTATCCACTACTGTGTAACAAACTACCCTAAAATTCCATGACTTAACAACAATCATTTGTTTTCTGCACAATGCTACAATTTGCACAGAGATCAGCAGGGAGGGATCATCTTTGCCCCATGTGGCATTAGCTAGGCTGGCTCAACTTGGGGACAGAACAGTCTACTTCAAGTTGGCATGTTAATGCTGGCTGTTAGCTAGGGCTATGAGTGGGGCCCTGGCTCTTCTCTACATGGACCACTCCACAGGCCGCTTGGACTTCTCACGAACATTGTGGCTTCATTCAAGAGTAAGTGTGTGAGGGGTGCCTGGGTGGCTCAGTCGGTTAAGCGTTCAACTTCAGCTCAGGCCATGATCTCACAGTCCGTGAGTTCAAGCCCCGCATCAGGCTCTGTGCTGACAGCTGAGAGCCTGGAACCTGCTTCAGAGTCTGTGTCTCTCTCTCATCCCCTCCCCTGGTCATGCTCTGTCTCTCTCTGTCTAAAAAATAAATAAAAACATTAAAAAAAAATTAAAAAAAGAGTGAGTGTGTGAGACAAAAAGTAGAAGATACCAGTTTCTTGATGTCTGAGTACAGAAACTTACTGCATCACTTCCACCATGTTCTAATACTTAAGATTCAGGAGATGGGGGTATAATCCTACCTTTTGATGAGAGAATTGTCAAAAAATCTATTCTTTTCTTTTTTTTAATTTTAGAGAGAGAGCAAGAGCACACATGAGTTGGGTAGAGTGGCAGAGGGAGAGAGAGAGAATCTTAAACAGGCTTCACACTCAGCGTGGACCTGGACTCAGGACTTGATGCCACGACCCTGGGATCATGACCTGAGCCAAAATCAAGAGTTGGATCCTCAAACAACCGAGCCACCCAGGTGCCCCTAATTCTTCATTTAAAAAAAATTTTTTTTAATGTTTGTTTATTTTGGAGAGACAGAGCACAAGTGAGGGAGGAGCAGAGACAGAGGGAGACACAGAATCCAAAGCAGGCGCCAGGCTTTGAGCTGTTAGCACAGAGCCTGGCATGGTGCTTGAACCCACAAACCGTGAGACCATGACCTAAGCTGAAGTCAGATGCTTAACCAACTGAGACACCAGGCACCCTCCTAATTCTTCAGTTTTAAAGCCATGACATCCTTCTACATAAAGCAGGTTCTCTCCCCACCCCTTTTCCAGCCAATCAGGGTAGAACACTCATGAATGGGATTCGTCTTCATATAAGAGGCCAGAGAGGTAGCCAGATTTCATTCCACCAAGTGAGGATACAACAAGGAGTCAGCAGTCTGCAACCTGGAAGAGGCCCTCACCAGAACCTGACCATGCTGGCATCTTGATCTTGGGCTTCCAGCCTCCAGAACTGTGAGAAATAAATTTCTGTTGTTTATAAGTCACCCAGTTCATAGTAGTTTGTTATAGTAGCCCAAAATGACTAAGACAGATGTCAAGGATCTAGCTCAGGTTACATAGCTGGTAAATAGCAACACCAAGAATCAACGCAGGCAATCTGGCTTTGGAGTCTGTATGCTTAACCACTACCCTGCACTGCCTTTCCAAATACCTTGACCATTTTAATAGCTAAATAGTATTCTAATGAGTTAAGAGGCAACAATTTTGGTAACCAGTCTCCTATCATTTTACACATGTGAAGATTAGCTTTCAGAGATGTTAATAACTTCTACTTGCAGCATGATTGGTGAAGGACCCGGCTCATAATAATAGCTCATGGTCATTATTTATTAAGTGCCTGCTATATGCCTGGCCCTTATTTTAGGCCCTTTGAATTCTTACTCTTCTATGTGATTAGTGTTAGATATAAGGAAACAAAACCCCAAGGAATTAAGTAATGCTGAAGAGCACACAGCTGGCAAGCATAACTTCCAGGATTAAATTCCAGAACCTGTGCCCTTTCTCTCTGCTACACCATCTCCCAGTTAATCACAGGCACTCTGCTTTTCAGTAACATTTTCATGAAGGGCCCTCTCTCATACAATGCTGGTGACAGTATAAATAGCTGCAGTCACCACGGAGGGCAGTTTGGCAATATCTGTCAAAATGACATGTGTACATTCACAGCAGTGTAAATATACTTAACACTACTGAGGTGTACACTTCAAAATAGTTAAGATGGTAAATTTTAGGTGTATATTTTACCGCAATTAAAAAAAAACAGTAAAAAAAAAAAAAAGACATACGTACATACCATTTAACCCAACAATGTAACTAGCAATTTATCCTACTGGTATACACCTATGTGGAAAATGATGTGTCTTCAAGAATATTCATTACAGGGGCGCCTGGTGGCTCAGCCAGTTAAGCATCTGACTTTGGCTCAAGTTATCTCACAGCTGTGAGATCGAGCCCCACATCAGGCTCTGTGCTGCTAGCTCAGAGCCTGGAGCCTACTTCGGATTCTGTGTCTCCCTCTCTCTCTGCCTCTCCCCTGCTCACACTCTATCTCTCTCAAAAATAGATAAACATTAAAAAAATTAGAAAAAAAGAATATTCATTACAATATTGTTTGTATCAACAAAAGATTAGATGTAAGTGTCCATCGGAGGGAGACTAGTAAAATAAATTATGGTCCACGATACAATGGAATAACATGCAGCCTTTAAAAAGGAATAGGAAGATGTTTATACTGATAGGGAACGATTGCCATGATGTACTGTAAAGTGAAATGAGCTAGCAGTTGTATAAACAACAGGTAGTGGGAGATTAGGGGATAAGAAGGA
Source organism: Prionailurus viverrinus (assembly GCF_022837055.1). Taxonomy (NCBI): domain Eukaryota; kingdom Metazoa; phylum Chordata; class Mammalia; order Carnivora; family Felidae; genus Prionailurus; species Prionailurus viverrinus. The sequence goes on along the minus strand of NC_062563.1, from coordinate 80,116,843 downwards.
AGGGGAAGAAAATATATGCATATTTACTTGTTAGACCATAAATATAGACGGATAGTTTCTGAAAACACGAGAAAAAAATTTTTTAGTTTTTTTAAATGTATATTTATTTTTGAGAGAGAGAGAGAGACAGCGCGAGTGGGGTAGGGGCAGAGGGAGAGAGGGAGACACAGAATCTGAAGCAGGCTCCAGGCTCTGAGCTCTCCAAATCTGTCTTTAAATGCAGATTTTCAACTGGCTCATGATATTTTAGTAAGGATCAGACCTACCAGATACTGTGGAAGGATTGTTGACCACGTTTTCACATTCCTTCCATTAAATACTTTCCTGTGTTAGCTTTTGAAAGAAAATCTTTTTTCTTTCCAGAGGCAGCATGGAGTTGAGAAAAGAGAAACAAGATTCAAATGAGGAGACCCAACTTTTGAATCTCCATCTTCACCATCTACTGGCTGAGTAGTCTTTCATTCATTTATTCAACACGTATTTGTTGAGCCTACTCTGTGCCAGGTACTGTTCTGGGTACTGAGGATAGAGCAGTTAACAAACAAAAGTCCCTACTCTCATGGAATTTACATTTGGTGGGGAGAGACCACCAATCAACAAAGTGAATAAGTAAAATATATGTCATCACCATAGAAGGTGATAAGTGCTATAGAGAAAAATAAAGAAAGGAAGATAGGGAGTGTGGAGGGGCAGAGGGTGCAACTTTAAGTAGAGTCAATAACATTTTTCTTGACGAGACCAAACTGATAAAGTGACAATTGAGTTACCACCCAATGGCTGTGAGAGAATGAGTCATGTGGATTTCTGGGGACTGAGAGAGCAGCAAGTGCAAAGGCTCTGGGGTTGTAAGTGGGCTTGATGAAGAAAAGCAAGGAACTAGTATGGCTAATGGGAAGTGAACAGGTGAGCAGGGCAGGGGAGTTCAGAAAGAGAGGAGGCTGTGAGGGGCTGGACGGTGACCTGTGACTGAGTGAATTAATTTCTGACAACTATAACAATTCCTTGTTCTCTGAGGTTTAAATAAAGTAATATACATGAAAAGTGTCTGTGGCAGACCTGAGCAGATGGAAATAAATTTAATTGCCTGCAAGTCTTTGCATCTGTTTTTCAGGTTGGGGGGATCATTTTTTTCTAATAATTTATTCCCTGTGATTAGAGAGATGTCTGTTCTCAAACATCTTCATAGATACAAAAAAACAATGTGGCTGATGTCAATTATGGTGTTGGCCTGTATCCCAGAGTTGATGTTTTACATCTAAAAGATATCTGCAGATTACAAACCCGCTCATCTGTGGCAGAGAGAATGCTGCCAGGATACCCTCCTTTAACAGAAGCCAAAGGTGAAGGAATAAAAGAGAAACAGTGGCCCATGGTCACTGGGAAATGACACAGAGCAATGTAGTTGATTCAGTGGAACATCTAGTCAATGAATGTATCTGACAGTTTAATTCCTGCAATGTGGGCTGAACACTTTATCTAAGACTAGAGTATCCAAACTACAGTATTGCCTGACCAAAATGGGTTTTTCTCTACTACTCTTTCTGTTTATTTACTGAGAGCTCAAGATTTTAGTTAAAGAACAGGGAGAGTGGCAACCTGAGCCTTCAGCAACCAATCAAGAGACATTTGTCTGAGAACAAAGATGAAAGGAAACCAATGGAAAAGCCTGTCCCTGATTTCCAGATTCTAGAGGGCACAACTGCTTTCAATTGCTTCCTCCAAAAGCCCTTGTTTTCTGGCCTGTAGAATAGCCCTGCTGTTCTATCAACAGATAGAAACCTAGGTGGATTGAATTAATTTTGTTATCATCAATCCATCAATCTCAGGTCTGTTAAATATTAATGCCTCAGGCCAAGATGACTTCAAGTTCTCCATGAGGTATCCAGTTAACACAGTTCAACTGCATCAGCAGCTAGAACCAACCTAAACACACATAGACACGTGTGCGCACACACACACACACACACACACACACGGAGCTATATTGATAGAGCATGAACTAAAATTAGTTATTTTAGGGCAGTAAGATTATTTTATCCTCTTTTTCAAAATATTGCTTTTGAAATTAAAAAAAAAACAAGGTTTTATTAAATATGGATTACCAAAAACATGGGTAATTAATTTGTCTTAAAACTCCAAACAGGGTGCTTGGGTTGCTCGGTCAGTTAAGCATCTGATTCTTGGTCTCAGCTCAGATCATGATCTCACGGGTTCCTGAGTTTGAGCCCCACATCGGCTTCACGCTGACAGCATGGAGCCTACTTGGGATTTTCTCTCTCCCTCTCTCTCTCTTCCCCGCCCCTGCTCATGCAAGCACAGGAGCACTTTCTCTTTTTCTCAAAATAAATAAACTTAAAATTTTTAAATAAAAACAAAACAAACAAAAAAACCCTCTGCTTCCTACCTGTCTTTTCACTCTTAGCAGCTGATCTGATTTCAGAGAAAAGGAGAATCTATTTAGTTTCCTGCATCCTTCCCTAACTTGTCTATTCTTTTTCGAAGGGAGCGACCCTATATGTTTGCAATATCTGGGACATACGTACACTAAACAAATGATTCATTATTTATATCTGAAATTCAAATGTAACCGGGTGTCCTCTGTTTTGGGCAACCCTACTGAAAACAGATTCTCAGCTATCTTTTATCCTAAGTAAACACACCAAAACAATCTTAATTCCTCATTCACCTCCAAAAAATCGATCACTGAACCAGGAGATGCCTATCATGCCCACCACACCCATGTCTCCTCCCAAGGAAAACTGTGAAGACAAAACCACCATCTCCTGTTGCCCCCTCCCCCATCTCCTGTTTGAATGTGTCAAAATCTGGCCTCCACAGCTGATTGGAGACTGGTCTAAGGAATTACTGATGCCTCCATGTCGTCTGAGCACATTCACTATTCTGGCCAAACTCCAGCTGCACCCCCCCTCCAGGTTGTGGTGGTTTCAGTACACTAGGAGACCCCCCCCCCCCATGGGAGACCCAACACCCATCACCCTTGGTTACTATCAAATGCAGTCTCTGCCTGACTCAGCACCTCTCCTTCATAACCCTAATGCTCATAGCCCCAGGAAAAATGAACTTTGTCCTGGGCTTGCTGCCATTGTTAGTGAGGTGGGGGGATGTATAATCACCCTGGAAAGGACTGGGGCATAGTGAATATTCCTGGGAAAATGGGGTCTGTTCCACACCTTAGAGAAAACAGTATTAACGCTTGTTTTCCATGTCTGTCTTTCCTGTTCTATACATTCCTTGAGAGCAGGAGCTATAACTTTTATATTCATATGCTGAAAACAAGCCTGGATAGTTTTATCATGAATAAATGAATGAATCAACAAATAAGCCAGCCAACAACAGGGAATAACTAAGCAAACTGTGACACCTTAGCTTTGTGAGATACTACATATCTACTTAAAATAAGAAATAAATATATACTATGTTAATACATAGAAATATATGTGAAACCAATTAAATTCAGAAAATAGAATGTTAAATCATTTGTATTCTGGTTATAACTATGCTAAAATCTGCATACAGACCACAATCAAGACTGGCAAAAAATTTGGAGTTGTAAATAGTTTAGAGTATAGTACTTGTAGGGGATTTTTCTATAAATTTGCTTAATGTCAAAATAAATATTTCCTTACAGCTGAGAATCAAGAGGGACCTCAGCCCCTGAAGCAATGGTATAAATAAATATGAAGGTCTCAGAATTTGAGCTTCTATTAAAATTGGCTCAAGCTAAGATTTTCCTTTTCAGGGGGTACTGTTTGCTCTCATGCTGTCCATACACCAATGTGATAGAAACAGTATCTTTTCAACACAAAGGATACATCTAGCCATGACTTTGTTAGTTTGACCAGTAAAAACTCAAAGCGTGTATTTGCCTTCTACCAGATATTCCCTGTTGTCTTTTTGCATTTTATATTTGAATTTAGACTGTATTTAAGCAGTTAGCTTAGTTCCAGAACTATAGTCCCGTAGATCCATGTGAATCTCTCTCAAGACTGTTTTCCTCACGATCCTTTCCCAAAGCCCTTGATAGCTCCTGATTGCCCAATCCAAATTCTTTAGCCCAGCAGACTCCTACAGCAGCTGATTCCAATCTGCCCTTACAATCTTATCTTTCACTAATCTCTTCTGCTATAACTAAATTTGCCTCCGGTATTTTACTCATAGAAATGCCTGCTTTCTTTGTAAGCTCCTCTGGTCTTCCCAATCAGAAGAGACTTTTGGATCTCTCCTCCAAATTTCTCTGAATAGCATTTACTTCTGTATCTTCCTTCAGCCCTTATCATTCTTCTGTTTTGTATTGTTAATATTCTTTGTGTGTGTTCATTTTGTCTTTCCAAATAGACAATATCATCATTGAAGGGTAAACAAACTAACAAAATGATCTTCACAAGGTGGATTAATGGACCACTGGAAAGGTAGAGAAATTCAATTATGCACATACCCATAATCCAAGTAGCACATTACAATTTCCAGAGATAATCTATGCTCAAGTTCTAGGAGACTGAATCATGCTAACCAAAAGCTCCCAAGAAACTTTTGATAAGCCAGCTTCTTGTTTTGCAGTGGGAATGGCCATTTGGGTAGGCTTCTTTCCTTCTGATGAAAACCAGATTCCAAGCTCTCTCTACACTGGGTTTGGTAAAAAAAGAAAAAGAAAGAAAGAAAGAAAACTAAATTATAGATGAGAAAATAAGTATCTAGTAAGCAGAGATAAGGAAAAGAAAAGGGAATTGGTTCTATAACCATGTATTAGTTTTCTATTGCTGCTGCAACGTTTCCACAAACTTAGGGGCAACACAAATTTACAATCTTACGTTTCTGTAGGTTAGAAGTCTGACCAAGTGTCATTGGATTAAAATCAAGATGTTGGCAGAGTTCTATTCCTTTTTGCAGATGATAGGGGAGATTCTGTTCCTTTGCCTGTCCCAGCTTCTAGAGGTGTCTGTATTCCCTTGGCTAATGCCCCCCTTCCTCCATCTTCAAGGCCCGCAATGTCATTGCTGATTTCTTCACACCTCCCCTTGCCACTTTTAAAATTTTGTGATTACATTGGACTCACAGGTTTTTTTTTTTTAAGTTTATTATTTATTTTGAGAGAGTGAGCATGAGCAGAAGAGGGGCAGAGAGAGAGGGAAAGAGAGAATCAAAAGCAGGCTCCATACTGTTGGTGTAAAACTTGGGGCTCCATCTCACGAACTGTAAGATTATGATATGAGCCGAAATTAAGAGTCAGCCACTTAACCAACTGAGCCACCCAGGCACTCCTTACAGTTCTTAATCACATCTGTAAAGTCTCTTTGCCCCGTAAATGAACAAAACTGCATTTTCTGGGGATTAGGACATAGACATCTTTGGGAGGCCATTATTCTGCCCACCACAATCAAATTTCCAAAAATATATTTACATGAAACTTATGTATTGTATTTGAATTCTAACATATGTAAAATAAGGAAATATTACTTTTATTCCCAAATTTTGGCTCCCATCAGACTAAGGTGATGGGAAATTAATTAATAATCATTGTTGATTGCACTTTATGTTGTGCCTGAAATGCCAAAAGAAAAAAAAAAATGATCTCAAGCCATTTGGTCCCCTAAAGTACAGTAGCACTCTATTCCCTGAGGTACAGGCATTTTTGCCCCAGCAGGACATCTTGGGGTTCTGTCATCCTAGATGCCCCAGTCCACTCTGAGGTGTTGACCATTTCCTGGGCCCCCAAAATAGTAATGAAATTCAGGCACCTGGGTGGCTCACTTGATTAAGCAACCAACTCTTGATCTCAGCTCAGATCTTGATCTCAGGGTCTTAAATTCAAGCCCCATGTCGTGCTTTGAGCTGGGTGTGAAGCTTACTTAAAGAAAAAAAATAGTAATGAAGTTCATGGTATTCCAGTATTCCAGAACCTTCCTTTTCCTATCCCAAGCAGATGCCTCTCTCTTTCTTCCCTCCTCTTCACTGGGCTTACACTTTTATGAAAAGACCGGAAGAGCACTTGGCTTTAAATTGCTTTTGACACTACCTCTTGCAGAAATTTCCAGGAAAAGATTTACAAAAGACCTAGATACAGAAGACCTGTGAAGAGTGGGGTAGGGTGGGGTTGTATAGAGGCTGAGAAATAATATAGTGAGCAAACTACATTGCTACATTTAACAAATTAACATCTCAAAAAATGATCCTATTTCATAAACATAGCCTACTATTCCATCTTTTTCTATAAGGACCTATTTCTATTTAGATAATTTCTTCCATTTCATCTTCTTTATAAATAGTTCTGCAGAGGCACTGGTAAATTCTGACTCTTTAATGGTCTTTTTTTAAATTGAGGTATAATTGACATATAACATTATGTTTGTTTCAGGTGTACAACATAATGATTCAATATTTGTATGTACTGTGAAATGATCATCACAACGAGTCTATTACCAACCATCACCATACCAAATTACCAAAAACAATTTTTTTCTTGTGATGAAAACTTTTAGGATTTACTTTTTTGTCAAGTTTCTTTTTCTTTTTTTTTTTTAATTTAATTTAATTTATTTTGAAAGAGAGATAAAGAGCAAGTGCCTGACGTGGGGCTTGAATCTGTGGGGCTTGAACTCACAAACCACGAGATCATGACCTGATCTGAAATCAAGAGTTGGATGCTTAAACTACTGAGCCACTCAGGTGCCCCTCTTGGCAAGTTTCAAATATGCACTACGGCATTATTGACTATAGTCACCATGCCATACATTACATCATTACATCCCATGACTTATTTATTTCATAGTCATTGTCTTTTTTTTTTTTTAAGATCTGTATAAGCCATGAAACTTCTATTTACATATGTCATTTTCCTGTGAACATTTCTAATGTGAGTTTTTAATGATAGATTAACCTAGCTTCCCCCTTAAGGAATTTGGGGACACTCTCTAATCTATTAGTGAGATATTTATAAACCAAAATTAGGATAGTTTGTTCTAGCTGAAGGTAATGAGTCCTTATTTGTGTGTGTGTGTACATGTGTGTGTGTCACATGTTTATTTTATTTTTAGATTTTTTACAAGTTGTAGTAAAATATACATAACATAAAAGTTACCACTTTAACAATTTTAGAGTATTCAATTCAGTAGCATTAAGTTTTATGTTGTGCCACTATCATCAGTCTCTAGTTGCAGAACTTTCCCATCACCCCAAATGGAAACCCTGTATCCATTAGTCACTTCCCCCCAATCCTTTATTTATAGAGTTTTTATGTTAATTTTTTCACTTGATATAATACATTCACAAACAATATAAAATGCATAAGCAATATAAAATGTAAAATAAAAAGCTCTTTCCTGTCCTGTCTTATCGGTTTCTCTGGAGTATATGCTTCCAGGGTTTCTTTATACATAAATAAGCAAATTTTCTCTCATTCTCACACAGAATGTACCATTCTATAACTAGTTCTGTACCTTTCTTTTTTCTTTTTTTTTTTTTTACCTAAAAAATATATCCTTATAAATTGTTGTAAAAGCTAATATGTAGGGGATCATAAGTCCTAATTTGCTTGAAATAGTCTCTGTTATGCCTATTTTACAGGTGTTTGGATGACAAAATATATGTTCATCATATTTATATGGAGTCTGTGGCCCACTTTTTACCAAATACAAATAATCATTTTGGGATAAGGTCCATAATTGACTAGGTAATATATATTTGTTGACTGATTCACCAAGAATCCCAGGTGATTCCTAAATCAGACTTTAAAAATGACTATTCTAGGGGCATCTGGGTGGCTCAGTTGTTTGAGCATCTGACTCTTGATTTCCACTCAGGTCATGATCGAGTCCCATGTCAGGCTCTGCAATGAGCAGGGAGCCTGCTGAAGATTCTCTCTCTCCATCCCTCTGTCCCTCTCCCCAGCTGACACTCATTCTTTCTTGAAAAGAAAAGAAAAGACTATTAAAAAAAAAAAGATGGAAAGAAAGAGACTCTTCCAGTGAAATATATAGTGCACAAGTGATCTTTACTCCATCATTAATTTTATTTATTTATTTATTTATTTTGAGATAGAGTGAGAGTGCAAGCAGGGGAGGGGCAGAGAGAGAGGGATAGAGAGAGAATCCCAAGCAGGCTTGGCATTGTCAGCTTGGAGCCCAATGTGGGGCTTGAACTCACAAACTGTGAGATCATGACCTGAGCTGAAACCAAGAGTCAGATGCTTTACCAACTGAGCCACCCAGGTGCCCCTGGTCTATCATTAATCTTGAAAATTAATTGGGATGGGGCACTCAGCTGGCTCATTTGGTGGAGCCTGTGACTCTTAATCTCAGGGTTGTAAGTTGGAGCCCGACACTGGGTGTAGAGATTATTTAAAAATAATGCCTTAAAAACAAAAACAAAAAAAAGAAAAGAAAATGAAGTGGGATGTGTTATTTATCTACTGCACAGAGGGTCTCCAGAAACAAAGTATGTTATCAATTATATTTGAAAGTACTACTTTTTTCTGGAGACAAGTTGGCTATATTTATGGCAATATTAAATACACATACCCTCTGATATTGGAAATCCTCTGTTAAAAATTTATTCCACATATATATTTACACAGATACTCAAATATTATTAGAGAAACAATCTACATGACCGTCAAGAGGGAACTGGTTAAACAATTTAAGATACTCAATGAAGTGCTATGGACCCATTAAAAAGAGTAGCATCAAGAGAATGAGAAGACAAGTCCCATACTAGAAGAAAATATTTGCAAAAGACACATCTGATAAATGACTGTTATCCAGGGTGCCTGGGTGGTTCAATCAGCTGAGTGTCTAACTTTGGCTCAGGTCATGATCTCATTGTTCATGAGTTCAAGCCCCACATCGGGCTCACTACTATCAGTGTGGTGCCTGCTTCAGATCCCCTGTCCCCCTCTCTACCCTTCCCCAGCTTGCGTTCTCTCAAAAAAACAAACAAACATTTAAAAAATGACTTTATCCAAAATACACAAAGAACTCTTAAAAGTCAACAATAAGAAACTAAGCAACCCAATTAAAAAATGGGCCAAAGAGAGCACCTGGCTCAGTCAGTAGAACGTGCAGCTCTTGATCTCAGGATTGTGAGCTCAAGCCCCATGTTGGGTATAGAGATTACTTAAAAATAAAATATTAATAAAAGAAATAATGGGCCAGGGTGGCTCAGTTGGTTAAGCATCCAGCTCTTGGTTTTGGTTCAGGTCGTGATCTCGTGGTTTGTGAGTTTAAGCCCATGTCAGTCTCTGTGCTAATGGTGTGCAGCCTGCTTGGGATTCTCTCTCTTTCCCTCTCTCTCTGCCCCTCCCATGCTCTTGTGCTTTCTCTCTCTCTCTCTCTCTCTCTCTCTCTCTCTCTCAAAATAAATAATCTTTTAAAAAAAGTCAATAAAGGGGCGCCTGGGTGGCTCAGTCCGTTGAGTGCCTGACTTCGGCTCAGGTCATGATCTCACAGTTTGTGGGTTCAAGCCCCACATTGGGCTCTGTGCTGACAGCTCAGAGCCTGGAGCCTGTTTCAGATTCTGTGTCTCTTCTCTCCCTGCCCCTCCCCCTCTCGCACTCTGTCTCCCTCTGTCTCAAAAATAAATAAACATTAAAAAAAATTTTTTTAAATAAATAAAGTCAATAAAAAAATAATAATGGGCCAAAGGCCTGAACAGGTGCCTCACCAAAGAAGATGTACAAATGGCAAGTAAACGTATGAAAAGATGTCCAACATAATATGTCATTAGAGAATTACAAATTAAAACAATAAAATATCATTGCACACCTATCAGAATGGCCAAAATCCAAAACACTGACAACACTAAATGCTGAGAAGGATGTGGAGCAACAAGAACTCTCATTCATTACTGATGGAAAATGCAAAAAGATATAGCCACTTTGGGAGAGTTTGGCAGTTTTTTACAAAACAAACATATTCTTAACATACGATCCAGCAACCACACTGCTTGGTATTTACCCAAGTGAGTTGAAAATTTATGCCCATACAAAAACCTGCACATGGATGTTTATAGCAGTTTAATTCATAATTGCCAAAACTGGGAAGAAACCAAGATGTCTTTCATCAGGGGAATGGAAAATAAATTGTGGTATATCCAGATAATGGAATATTATTCAGTACTTAAAAAAAAAAAAAAAGAGCTATCCTGCAATGAAATGACATGGAGGAGTCTTAAATTCCAACATTGAGTGATTCCAATGATTCTGGAAAAGGCAAAACTATGAAGACAGTAAAAAGATCAGTGGTTGCTAGGGGTTGGAGGAGGAGGATAGGTAGGGATGAATAGAGCACAGTGGATTTTTAGGGCAGTGAAACTGTTCTGTATGATACTATAGTTATGAGTACACATCACTTGACATTTGTCAAAACTTATACAATATACAACACCAAGGGTGGACCCTAATGTAAACTATGGACTTTGGGTGATAATGGTGTATCAGTACAGGTTCATTATTTGTAATGAACATATTACTGTGTGGTGAGATGTTGATAGTCTGGGAGGCTGTGTGGATATGGGGACGGGATATATGAGAACTCTCTATATTTTCTGCTCAGTTTTGCTGTGACCCTAAAACTGCTCTAAAAAATACAGCTTATTAATTGAAACTTTTTTTTTTTTGAGTGTGGCACACTGGTAAGAGCCATCCTACTCAAGGTACAGTGTTGCATGAATAAAGGAAGTTCAGAACCATGCTTTTTGATGTATCTTCTTATTTTCTGTAGGAATAAATAAATAAATAAATAAATAAATAAATATGGAGAGAGAGAGAGAGAGATTGAGAGAGAGAGAGAGAGAGAGAGAAATGGGTATGCTTAAATACACCCAGAACATAGACTATGGAAGGACCTAAAAGAATTTGCTAACAGGGGTTTCTTCTGGAGAGTGGGTTAGGGAATCAGGAATGGGGAATTTGATTTCCTTTAATATACAGATCAGAATTGTTTTGAAAGAGAGAGAGAGAGAGAGAGAGAACTTTAAGCAGGCTCTACTGTGGAGCCTGACTTGGGGCTCGATCTCACAGCCACCCAGTTGCCTCTACAGCTTTAATATGAGCATGTAGTTCTGGCTTTCCCATGATTATTTACTTTAGTTATTTAAATAATAACAAGTGGATTTTTTTTTTTTTTTTGCAGAATATTCTAGCAATTCAGGTAGTGTAAAAGTGCTCTTGAACTTCCTCCACCTAGTTCTGTCCCCCTCCCAGGAGAGAACCTCTGCTAGCAGTTTATCTGTATCCTTCTTTTATGATTTTTAAAGGCATATGTAAATCACTTTGAGCTGCTTGAATCTCTGTGTTTACTATTAGCTGTAAAAGTCCCTAGTGACCACAGAAATACTCCTTACAGGGAAAGGGAAGTTTTAAAATAGGGGAGAGACAGTTTTTGTCAGAAACCAGCCCAGCAGCAGGGAAAACCCCAGGCCTTTTTTAGATCTCGGAGAGCAGAAGGATGGCTTGAGGTGACCGGCCAGGAGCTGGGAGCAGACAAAGAAAGGAAGCCCAGAACAATAGGGTCCCTCCACCTCTGCCCTTATGGAGGCGAGGCCACTAAGTGTGGAGTTGGCCTTATCAATGTAATTTAGGGATTAGAAAGCTGCCAGAGTTAAGATTGTAAGTCATTACTTTGAATTCTAAGGTAGGGTATAGTGTGAAGAGTTGAAAAGTCTGAGGGTCCAAACTCATCACTGGTGAGAAAGGGATATGGAAGATAGTGCCACTTCAGTTCCTTTGCTCCTTTACGATTGTTATAGGGGGTAAAAATACATGTGTTCTAGAATCCTGTCATTAAAGAAGTTGCTTTCTGGGGTGCCTGGCTGGCTCAGGCAGTAGAGCATGGAACTCTTGATATCAAGGTTATGAGTTCAAACCCCACATTGAGTGTGAAGTCTACTTAAAAAATAATAATAGGGGTTCTCGTGGTTCGTTAGTTCTAGCCCCGTATTGGGCTCTGTGCTGACAGCTAAGAGCCTGGGGCCTGCTTTGGATTCTGTGTCTCCTTCTCTCTCTGCTCCTCTCCCACTCACACTCTGTCTTTCTCTCAAAAATAAATAAACATTAAAAAAATAATTTTAAAAAAAATTTTAGAAAATAAAGTTGCTTTCTGTGTCATTTTTGGATTATAAGGCCATTTACCCAAAATATTAATTTATTCTCCGATCATAAAAAAAAAATCACTGAATTTTACCCTGTTCAGTAGATATGTCTAGAGAGCTGGGAAATTCCTAATCGGGACCTCTGATTCAATGGGAAAAACTTGTGGCTTGGACCCGACTTCTGTCCCTCACTATTGTGTGATCTCTCACTGAATTGCTCATTGCTTCCTTCATCTCATCTGTAAAATGAGACTGTTGGTACAAACTATTTCTATCATCCTACAGCTTGAAAATCTATTAGTTGGACCCATCTAGTTAATATAAGACTGTCAGACTGAATCATACATTGAAAATGAAGTGGGGAGCTGGATCAATGGTATGGATCATTCTGGAAAAAAATAAAACATAAATTGGACCCTGATTAGATATGTTTCAGGCCAAATTGTGTGTTCTGTTTTATTTTTCTGAGCCATGAGACCAGAATCCTACCTGATGGATCAACACAACTTGCTTGTTCTCGGCTCCATTTCACCTAGGTTGTCCCCTCAGATATTCAAACATGTATACCTAAAAATGCCAGGCATAGTTTGCTTGCTCTATATATGTGCTAGAAAAACAAATGCGTTCTTTCAGCCTTAGTACTGACCAGGTCTCACATATAGGGTGTTTACCACCATTTAGCTAATCAGCCCTTCTCAAACTTTAAAGTGCCTATGAGTCACCTGGGAACCTTATAAAATGCAGATACTGATTCATTCGTCTGGGGGGAGGCTCGGGAGTCTGTATTTCTAACAAGCTCCCAGCTGCTGCTGCTGCTGCTGCTGCTGCTGCTGCTCCTGCTGCTGGCCTGTGTGCTACACTTGAATCAGCAAGGGGCTAAACCACCAGCCCCTTTCTGTCTTTTATAATCTTCTTTTCCAAATGCAAGCTATTTTTGATGAAAAATAATTAACTCCTTAACTGATAAAACCAATGCTGCTTTCAGATAGTATTTGTGAAATAAAGCCAGAATTAAGGTCATTCCTAAAATAAATGTGTTGGGTCTGGATGCATAACACTTTGTTAATAGGATAGGAAACTTACAAGCATGTTTCTTTTTCTTTCATTTTATAGATAGATACCGTATACAATAGCAGAGACTTATTAACATATATAAATCCCTTGCTCCAGAAAAAGATTCAAGGCAGTAGGCTGTGAGGCTTACTGAGATAACCTATGTGAAAACTCGTGCCGAGTACTTAAACAATAACTAACCAAAAGCTATATAACCAAGTAAGGAAAAATATATGAAGGAGCATTTCATGGAAGAGAAATCCAGTACGGTCAATAACATATGAGAGATGTACAACCTCATTAGCAGTCAGGGAACTGATGATCACTTTATGACCTTCAGATTGGCAAAATGAAAAAATCCATATACTAGCACATGCTGCTGAGTATGTATTATACTGCTTGTGGAATTTAAGTTGGTGCAATTGCTTTGGAAAACAATTGAGCATTACTTGAGAACGTTGAAGAATATAAATATCCAGTGATCCAATAATTGTAATCATTGCTACAAATCTGAGAGAAACTCTTACACTATCCATCAGTAGACAAGCACAAGGAAACTCATAGTATCACTGTTCATAACAAAAAAATGGAAACATCCCAAATGCTCATTCATGGTAGGGTAAGTAGTTTTCTATTCATGTGGTAGATATTACATAACAGTGAAAAGTGAAGGTACTACAGTCACATACATCATCATGGATGAATCTTACAAACTTAATGTTAGGGGAAAGAAAAGACAGAGAAGAATACATGAAATATGAAAAACACAAAATGAAAACATGAGTTATTTAAGAAGGCATATATATATATATGAATATATATATAAGAAGGCATATATATATATATGAATATATATATAAGAAGGCATATATGTTAGGGGAAAGAAAAGACAGAGAAGAATATATAAGAAGGCATATATATATATATGAATATATATATAAGAAGGCATATATATATATATGAATATATATATAAGAAGGCATATATGTTAGGGGAAAGAAAAGACAGAGAAGAATATATAAGAAGGCATATATATATATATATATGAATATATATATAAGAAGGCATATATATATATATGAATATATATATAAGAAGGCATATATATAAAACTGAAAGAAAGTAAGAGAATGTAAGTATAAAAATCAGAGTAATGGTTTTACTGGGGTAAGGAAGGCGACATGACTGAGGTTGGGCACCATGAGGCATTTCAAATATATTGACAATGATTGCTTTTTTAAATGTTGAATGCTGGATACATACATTTTTCTATGCAATTATTTTTTTTAAGGTTTAAATAGACTTTATTGTTACAAGGAGGGCCCTACCAGGCAGGGCCTTATAAACCAATATATGTGGTCCCAGGATATCACCGTGGAGAAATCAAGAGGTCATGATTGCAGAAGAGGTCACTGCAATTGAAGGGCATGATCCAGGAAAGGCCGGCCAGGAATGTAGCAGACATGATCAGGACAGGACGGGGGTGGTCAGGTGACAGGGTGAGGGACAGGCCAGCCCCCTTCACTCCCACTTCTTGTAGTTCTCCAGATGTGACAGGACCCAGCCCCACGGTAAGAGGAAACACAGGAAGCAGGAGGTGAGCCCAATGGCGACATCCATGGTCCTGAGCTCCTCCCAGGATGGCTTGGAATGGATCTGGGCATCGGCAGGACCGGGAGCCACCGGGTTAGGCCTGTCCGGCCCCTCCACGGTGGCATCAGCCCAGACATGAACACACAGAATGACTGCAGACAGTCGCCAGCTACAAGGTCAGGAAGTCAAAATGACCTCTATGGCAAGTCTTTAAAAAAAAAAATTTTTTTTTAATGTTGATTTATTCTTGAAAGAGACAGAGAGAGAGACAGAGTGTGAGCTGGGGAGGGGTAGAGAGAGACACACACACACACAGAATCTGAAGCAGGCTCCAGGCTCTGAGCTGCCAGCACAGAGCCCAACGTGAGGTTCAAATGACCTGAGCTGAAGTCAGAAGCTTAACCGACTGAGCCACCCAGGCGCCCCCATATGGCAATTCTTTAAATAATACATGTATTTTATTTGTACTCATATATATAATATAATTCATAACAAAACTTTTAATATGTGTATAGCCATATATTAAAAACACAGAAAGAATGAAAGAAGAGTAAAAATTGGACCTCCATAACTTTTGGTATCATTGTGGAATATTTTCATTTATTCTTTTTTCAAAAGTATAAATGTATGTTGAAGCTTTTCCTTCCATCCCCTGTGTGTGTGTGTGTGTGTGTGTGTGTGTGTGTGTGTGAAGATTTTCTTTTTAAGTAATCTCTACACCCAAAGTGGGGCCCAAACTCACAACCCCAAGATCAAGAGTTGCAGACTCAACTGATTGAGCCAACCAGGACCCCCTTGTGTGTGTGTGTGTGTGTGTGTGTGTGTGTGTGTGTGTGTGTTTAATATAATCAAGGGGCACCTGGGTGGCTCACTTGTTTAGGCATCCAACTCTTGGTTTCGGTTCAGGTCATGATCTTGCAGTTGGTGAGATCATACCCTGCATCAAGTTCTGCACTGACAGCATGAAGCTTGCTTGGCACTCTCTCTCTCTCTCTCTCTCAAAATAAATAAACTTAGAAAAACCCACCATTCCTACTTATAAATAAATAAATAAATAAATAAATAAATAAATAAATAAATAAAAATTAAGAGCGCCTGGCTTGCTCAATCAGTGGAGCATGCCACTCTTGATCTGGACCAGGTGTACTCTCCTCATTTTACATTCAGGCTTTCTAAAATAGAACTTATCATAGAACTGTCCCCTGTCTCCCACTTCCTACATTACAGGTAGTAGAAATGTGAGAAACCCAGGATGGCCAAACCCTGGTCCTAATTCCTGGAAATATGCTGCCAGAGAGAGACTGTCCAAAGTGGAGATAGGATCTCTCTCAAGGGCCTAGATTTTCTTTGGAAAAGCACACCCTTTCTCATAGAAGAAGGCATTTTAACATTATAATCAATACTAATAATGAGCATTTAGTTGGCACTTATTATAGGTCAGGCACTACTCAAAATGCTTTACATTTATTAACTGTCAAATACTTCTAGAAACTCCACTATTTTCAAGGATTTGTAGAGCTTCAGTGATGATGCTAAAGAAAATATATGCTTCTCCCTTAATTAGCATCATTTATGTTACTATTATTTTGGGCTGTGGTGAGCTTTATTCTCATATATATATGCATAATTTTAATTATAAACTTAATATATATTCATTACAGAAAAATCATAGGCAAGTCCCTCTCAAATGACAAGCAAAAAATTTCACAACATTAAAAAAAAATGAGATCAAACTACTGTAAACAGTTTCTAAACTTTCATCTGTGAATATATATGTACTCATTTTTTCCCCTTTTACTAAAATGGAATCATGCTGCATAGACTGTTTTATAATTGCTTTTCCTACTTGAAAATTTACCACATCAGTTAATACTGACACTTACACCCTATTCTTCATAGGCCAGACCCTGTTCTAAGACTTTATGTACATCAGCTCATATAATCCACACAACCACCCCAGGAGGGTGGCTTATTATCATCTCCATTTTACAGCTGAGGAGATGCCGCTAGGAGAGGATCAGTAACTCACCCAGGGCCATGAGGCTAGTTAAAAAGCAAAGACTTGGTTTGAACCCAGGGAGTTTGGCTGGTCCAGTGGCCCAGATTCTAAAGAACCACTGAACCTGACCTCTCCATAGGACTAAATTGTTGATTGTTCCTCCTTCTTGAAATTCTTCTCTTTTAGCTTCTACACCACCTTCTTCTAGCCCCCGTGCCCCCTTTTACTGCTCCATTTAAGTCTCCTTTCCTTGCCTCTGTTCCTCAGACCATCACTAAAATGTTAGTCTTCCTCCGGGCCATCTCGCCAAGATCTCATTCACTCCATGATTCAACTGCGTACAACAAAATGACCCCCAAATCTCTGACTTTATAGTCCCTTTCTGTTGAAATCTGTTTGGGGGAGGCGGAGGGTTTGTTTGTTCTTTAAGTCTTCCTATGTATCTTTACATCAAAGTGGTATTTATTAACTGTGTACAACATTAAAGTGATTATGCTCACTTACCAATCTGTATCCTTTTCCTCTTGTCCCAAGCTAGACAGTTTGTTATCGTTGTTTACTCCAACCTATGCCCACATCATATCTGTTTCCTGCATTATCTATCTCAGTAAGGACACCATTAATTCTGTCACCCACACCAGAAATTTGGGGGTTGGGGTTCCTGGGTGACTCAGTCAGTTAAGTGTCCAGCTTGTGCCCAGATCATGATCTCACGGTCTGTGAGTTCAAGCTCCTCATGGGGCTCTCTGCTGTCAGCTTGGAGCCCCCTTGGGATCCTCTGTCCTCCTCTCCCTCTGCCTCTCCACTGCTCATTCTTTCTCTCCCTCTCTCTCAAAATAAATAAACTAAAAAAAAAAAAATTTGGAGGTCACCTTTGATTTCTCATCTCTACCTCAGCTACCATATCAATTATCAAGTTCTCTTATCTAAACATTTCTCAGATCTCTTCCTTCATTTCTGACCCCATCAGCACTAACATGTGTTAGGCCCTCAATCAAGGACTATTGGAATCACCTTCTAATTTTTCTCCCCAAGTCTAATTCTCTCTCCAATCTTTCCCTCTATCCGTTTCTGTGGCCAATCTTTCTAAAGTAAAATCCATTATTATTCCTCCCCTAGAAATCTTTAAGAGCTCCCTGTTGTTTTCAGAATAAGAAGCACACCCTTGGGGTGCCTGGGTGGCTCAGTTGGTTAACCTTCTGACTTCAGCTCAGGTCATGATCTCATGGTCCGTGGGTTTAAGCCCCACATCGGGCTCCATGCTGACAGCTCAGAGCCTGGAGCCTGCTTCAGATTCTGTGTCTCCCTCTCTCTCTCTGCCCCTCCCCTGCTCACGCTCTGTCTCTCTCCATCTCTGAAAAATGAATAAACGTTAACAAAATTTTCAAAAGAAGCACACCCTTTATCACAAAAGAAGGCAATTTTTTTGTTTTATTTTGTTTTTTTTTTAAGTTTGTTTGTTTATTTATTTATTTATTTATTTATTTATTTTGTGAGAGAGAGAGAGAGCACACGAGCAGAGAAGGGGCAGACAAAGAGGGAGAGAGAGAGAATCCCAAGCAGGCTCTGTACTGTCAGAACAGAGCTCCATCTCACGAATCATGACATCATGACCTGAACCGAAATCAAGAGTCACTCAACTGACTGAACCACCCAGGCACCCCAAAGAAGGTGTTTTAACATTATAATAATTAATACTAATAACAAGCATTTAGTTGGCACTTACCATGGATCAGGCACCACTCAAAATGCTTTACATTTATTAACTTATCCTTGCAACAATGCTATTAGGCAGGTGTTATTATTATTATGTGCATGGCCCATCATGGATGCTCAATAAATCCTGTTGGATAAGTGAATTCCTTTTTTACAGATGGGGAGGCAAGGCTTGGGATGTTCAGGTGCCCCAGATTTCATTGCTTGTAGTGGTAAATTAGTTACACAGGGCAGTCTGCCTCCAGGGCCTGTAAATGTCACCCACTATACCTCAAGTCTCTTTAAAATTGGACCTTAACCTAGTTTTCTGGCCTCCTCTCTGAATACTTCCAGTGTTCTTTTTCTATCCTAATGACCATTCTACAAATTTATGAAGCTAGAAGTTCCTACTGGCCCATCTGTATTCAGGCTCTTGCTCCAGAGTGCCTTTCTCTTCTTGACTTCTGTTCAGAGCTCTTCTCAACCTGTAATATCCAACTTTCTTATGCCTGTCTCTGAGAAGCCCTCCTTTGCCCTGAGGCCCAATTACTCTCTCCCCTCCTTTTGCACCCATAACACTGTATTCATGCCTCTAATTACAGACACTAACACTATATTATGATTTATTTATATGTTTGCATTTCACCAGGTTGTGTTCTCCTTCAGAGCAGAGACTGGGTTTCATTCGTTGTTTGTATCCTCAGCCTGGCATGTAATCAGGATTCAATAAATATTTGTTAAATGAATGAATAAATGGACGTCTTTGATTTGACTTTGCAAAAGAAACAGGAAATATTTCTTTGAAAGGACATTTCTTATAATCACCTTTCTATAAAAACTAAGGGCATAAGATTAAATCTTAATTTAGCAAAGGCTTTTGGCAGGAAACTATTTCAGTATCAACAAGGTTTCTTGCTTTCTGACATAACTTAATACAAGGGTAACAAGGAATAGTTACAAAGACAAATCTTAAGTGCACTTACGTGGAGGAAGCTGAATAAATACATATGAATGGTTGGCTGATAGTAGAGTCTAGAGAATGAAACTTTAGAGAATTGACAAGCCAAAAAAGCCTCAAATATTTTATCTTTTAAATTTTAGACAAAGGAGTTGAGAATAGAGAAAAAAAAAAATACTAGGCATCTTGTGCTACATTTGATTTTATGACTTCTGGTTCAAATGCCTTCTCTAAAATATTTAGGACGTCAAGTCCCTTACTGTGGATTACGTTCCAAATCTTCTTTGTCTATGAGATGTGGATAGCAGCAAATTCAGTTTCAGAGACCATTTAGTAGGTTATTTGGATCCCTGGGTCTCTGACAATTGTTAATTCCTGCCAACCTGTCTTGCTAACTACCAGCTTCTCAAGAGATGCATCTGACTCACCACAGATCCAGAAGTTGGGCCAACCTCTTCATTGTTATCCTGGTAGAACACTTGACAATTATTCCAATATTATTTTCAGTAACTTGGTTAAGTATTTCCACCTTTCTCCTCCCCACCTTTTTGTGTAACCAAAAACATCAGTGGAAAAACTCTCAAAAGAACCTTGTCTGGAGGCACCTGGGTTGCTCAGTCTATTAAGCGGCTGGCTTTGGCTCAGGTCATGATCCCACGGTTCACGGGTTTGAGCTCTATATCAGGCTCTGTGCTGACAACTCAGAACCTGGAACCTGCTTCAGATTCTGTGTCTCCCTCTCTTTCTTCCCCTCTCCTGCCTGTGCTCTCTCTCTCTCTCAGAAATAAACATTACACACACACAAAAAAAGAACCTTCTCGTAATTCCATTTCACAAACATGACCCAAAGCGTCAACTCCATGGTGATTAAAAAGCTCCAAAAGAACTCTTTGCAGAGAGATTTCTTCTAGCTATTTGTCGCTGTTTCTTTGGTAAACTTAATTGGCTCTCCAAAAAGAGCCAGAATAATGAGAAGAACGCTTAGGTCTGTGAGCACAGGAGCGTCATGGACAGGAGCCTTCATGCTGACTCCATGGAACTGTTGAATTATAAGTGACCATGTTAAAGATTCGTGAACCAGAGAGAGATGCAAGATTCAGAGAGAGAGTTGATTAACAGGGCAAAGCCCAAGAGAAAGGGGGTGTGGTGTGTGATCCACAGCATAGGTGGGAAAAAATAGCCTTAATAGGTGGAAAGGAGGGATGTTATTTTGGTGGCAGGAAGTCGGGGGAGTTCCTTTTAGCATTCTGTTTTAGCTCAAGTAGGAGGTGAGGTCATTCTTGGAGAGTGAGGTGGGAGGGTCAGAGATTGTGGAGGTTTGAAAAGACTGTTGTAGATAATGGGAAACACTTCAGCCTGTCAGCCCCAAGGGACCCTTTGCAGGTGGAACCACAGAAAAGCAAGGGAACAGAGGGGTCAAAGTAAAGGGCCAAGAGCTAAAGGCTGGAGAAAGAAGAAATAAAGGCAGAAGGAACTCTGCCAAAAGGAAGAGAAAGGGGAGTAGAGGTCAAAGAATCCTGGTGAAGAGCAGTTGAAAAAAGGACAAGGTGCCTGGGTGGCTCAGTCGGCTGAGCGACCGACTTCAGCTCAGGTCATGATCTCACAGTTTGTGAGTTAGAGCCCCATGTCAGGTTCTGTGCTGACAGCTCAGAGCCTGGAGCCTGCTTCGGATTCTGTGTCTCCCTCTCTCTCTGCCCCTCCCCTACTCATGCTCTGTCTCTCTCTGTCTCAGAAATAAGTAAACATTAAAAAAGAAAGAAAGAAAGAGAGAGAGAAAGAAAGAAAGTAAAAAGGGCAGGGTGGGGGGAAGTTTGGTCAGAGACTAGGATGTCCAAATTATAATGATCATTGTAAGTGTGAAAAAATAGTATCAGTTTGAAACAAGATGAAATATATTGCAATTTTGTAATCCTGCATTTGAGTATTGGTTTTATTTGTGGATTGTGTTTTTCCTTCTTTTTTAAGTGTTATTTATTTATTTTGAAAGAGAGAGAGCAGGGGAGGGGCAGAGAGAGAGAAGGAGAGGGAGAATCCTAAGCAGGCTCCACACTGTCAGCACAGAGCCCGATGAGGGTCTCGAACTCACAAACCATGAGATCATGACGTGAGCTGAAGTTGGTTGCTTAACCGACTGAGCCACCCAGGCACCCTACAAAACAACTTTTTCAGTCATCTGCCTTGACAACAATATTGACAAGAAGGCCTTAAACATAATTCAAGGCAAATGTGGAGCACTTTATCTTTTTATAAACTTTCACATACACAGGCTCAGTTGTCCCTCTAAGTGATCCTGTGCAGGGCTGCCTTATTCGTGGATAAGGAGTCTGGGGCTCAACGTGAGGGACATGACCATATACAAGACATACACTGGGGCACCTGGCTGGCTCAGTCTGTAGAGCTTGTGACTCTTAATCTCAGGGTCATGAGATTCATGTTGGGCATGAAGCCTATTAAAAAAAGAGAGAGAGAGAGAGGGTCGTCTGTGGCTCAGTCAGTTAAGTGTCCAACTTCAGCTCAGGTCATGATCTCGCAATTTGTGGGTTTGAGCCCTGCGTGGGGCTCTGTGCTAACAGCTCAGAGCCTGGGGCCTGCTTCAGATTTATAACGGATTTATAACTTTTATAAATAATAAACGTTAAATGAGCAGTGGAGAGGGGCAGAGGGAGAGATGAGAGAGAATCTCAAGCAGGCTCCATGGTGAGTGTGGAGCCTGATGCAGGGCTTGATCCCAGGATCCTGACCTCAGCCAAAATCAAGAGTTGGACACTCAACCAACTGAGCCACCCAGGTGCCCCCATTTGTCCTTTCTTGGCAAACTTTATTCAATTCTATTGGCTGAACACTCTGCTGGGTATTTTTTCACCCTGCTGTTTTTAATAACTTCCATACACCTGAGAATCTGCATTTACACTGTCCCAAATTATTCTATTTTGTTCTTTAAATTATAAAAGGATTTATAATTGTAGAAGGCTTCAAAGAACACAGAAATGTAGAGAGCAAAGCAAAGGAATTACATGGTAGAGGCTTTATGACATTCTATAGCAGACTTTCAAATATGCGTCATTGGGGCACCTAGCTAGCTCATTCGGTGGAATATGCAACTCTTATCTTGGGGTTGTAAGTTCGAGCCCCATGTTGGGTGTAGGGATTACTTTTAAAATTTTTCAAAAATTATGCATCAGTATAGTATTTTTTGCCTGTATTCTTATTTTTTTTATTCCTTTTTACAAACTGTAATCAGTTATCCTAGTTACAAATGATTAAGACCACAAACTCTGGAGCCAAACTGCCTGGGTTGAAGTCCTGCCCTGTCACTTTCTAGCTATATGGATGACCTTGAACAAGTTATTTACCCTCCTTGTGCCTCATTTTCCTCATTAGTTAAGTAGCATCTAATAGGATTAAAATGAAATGACAATTAATTGGATTGATATACTTAAGGAATTTAAAAGAGTTCTAGGCAGAGAGTATATTCCACATAAGCAATAGTTTTTATTAGAATTACAAAGTTTTCCCTATTATGTTGTTTACCTCTTGTTATTATATATCGTCTTCCTATTTACAGTTGAGTATATTTCTGGGCTACTGATTTATCTGTTTAATCTTGCACTTAAACCACACTATTTGATTTATTATTGCATTATAATATATGTTAAAATCTGTTAGAGTGAAATCTACCCTTACGACTCTTTTGATTTTAGAATTAAAACACATGTATATGTGTATATCCTTGATTTGTTATTTTTATACATGAACTTAATACTTTCTCAAATTTTAAGTTACATAGTTTTGCTTTAATGGCATTAAACCTATGAAATAATTTGATAGGGATGCCTGTGTGGCTCAGTTGTTTAAGCGTTGGGCTCTTGATTTCGGCTCAGGTCATGATCTCACAGTTCATGAGTTCGTGTCCTGCATCGGGCTCTGTGCTGACAGCATGGAACCTACTTGGGATTTTCCCTCTCCTCTCTCTCTGTCCCTACATCTCCTCGTGTGTGCACACACACATTCTCTCTCTCAAAATAATAAATAAACATTAAAAAATAATTTGATAAGTGGTCACTTTCAAATATGTAATTTCCTCATCTAATAACCTGGTCTGCTTCTATTTATGCAAGTCTTTTAATAATGAAGACTTGAATAAAGTTTTATATTTTTCTTCATATAGGTCATACTCTTACAAAATTACTTCTACTAGGTACTTTGTATTTTGTGTAGTTATTAAAAAGAAAGTCTCTTTTTCATGTTTTCTTATTCCTACTACATAGAAATGGTCTTATTATATGCATTTTATCTTATATTCTTATTGGACCCAACACTATTTTCCATTTCCTTTATCTGTAAATATTCAATTGATTTTATTAATTTGAATCAATTTTTTTTTAATTTTTTTTTCAACGTTTATTTATTTTTGGGACAGAGAGAGACAGAGCATGAACGGGGGAGGGGCAGAGAGAGAGGGAGACACAGAATCGGAAACAGGCTCCAGGCTCCGAGCCATCAGCCCAGAGCCCGACACGGCGCTCGAACTCCCGGACCGCGAGATCGTGACCTGGCTGAAGTCGGACGCTTAACCGACTGCGCCACCCAGGCGCCCCAATTTGAATCAATTTTTAAAGTTATCTAGCTACATAATCATGTTTAAATAATGATATATCACCTTCTCCTTTTGAATACTTTTATATCGTATCCAATACATGTTTGGTTGCCTTGCTTAGACCTTCTAACACAATATTACGGAAAAGTGGCTGCAATTTAGGGAATAGGCAGAAGCTAAACTCCTTTGTGTAGAAAAAGCTCCTATTGAATCCGGGGGAAAAAAACCAACAAGAGAAAAATGGACAAAGGATGTGAATAGACAGTTCAGAGAGAAGGAAATACAAATTCTTAAACATAAAAAGAAGTTCAACTTTACTTATAATGAAAAGAATGCTGCAGTACCATTTTTCAGTCATTAGATTGGCAAATAACCAGAAGTTTCCTAACACTCTGTGTTGAGAGGCTGTGGGAAAACAGGTGCTCTCATCCACTGCGAGTAGGAATGTAAATTGATTTAATCCCTATAGAGGACAATTTGGCAATATCTATCCAAATTACAAATACATCTATCCTTTGACCCAGCAGTAAACACTACTCCTAGGAATTCACTCTGAGGATGTACTTGCACACGTGCTAATTGACCTATGTATGAGACTCTTCATTACAATAGTAGTAAAAAATTGGAAACAATCCAAATGTCTATCAATAAATAACTGGCCAAATAAATTATAGTGTATCCATGAAATGGAACACTATGCTGCCAATTATGTACTGATGATACAGAAAGATCTTCAATATATATGTATATCACTAACTGAAAAAATAAGGTGCAGAATGGTGTGTATAGTATACTATCTTTTGTGAGGAAAAAAAAAGATGCCAAGTAAGAATATATATGTTTTGGGGCGCCTGGGTGGCGCAGTCGGTTAAGCGTCCGACCTCAGCCAGGTCACGATCTCGCGGTCCGGGAGTTCGAGCCCCGCGTCAGGCTCTGGGCTAATGGCTCAGAGCCTGGAGCCTGTTTCCGATTCTGTGTCTCCCTCTCTCTCTGCCCCTCCCCCGTTCATGCTCTGTCTCTCTCTGTCCCAAAAATAAATAAATAAACGTTGAAAAAAAAAAAAAAAGAATATATATGTTTTTCTTTGTATGTTCATACAAATAAAATACTTAAAAGAGGCATTATTTTTTTGGCAATCCGGGTTATGAGCCAATAGAAGACAGGAATAGGAGACTTTTAACTGTAACTGCTTACTTTTTTAAAATGTTTGAACCATGAGAATGCATCGTCTCTGTTCAAGAAAAACATGCAGAGGAAAAACATGTGAATGCATTACATACTCAACATCTAAATTTTTTAAATCAGTTTTTATATTGGCTATTATGGCTTTTAAATTGTTAGCAGAGCATAGAGAAGTGGCTGGACATACAAGGACTCACTGTATCAGCTGTTGTGTCTCTGTGTAGCTTTCTGCGTTGGTTCCAGAAGACTGGATAAGCTAGGCTCAAATATTGGTTGTGGTCTTAGGCAAGTTTCTTACCACCACATGGGGTTGTCATGAGGATTGAATGAGGGAAATAATGTACCATATAGATTTTAGTTCAGAGCCTGGCATTTGCTAAGTGGAAATGCTTGGTTTCATGTTTTCTGATAGTTGCAAGGTACCTGCCACCCACTTCCCTTCAAAGCAATTATGCTGTGTGGTAGCAGTTTGTTCCCAAGTCTGATCTCTTGAAGGCAGATCCCCCCCCCCCCCCCCGTCTTACTCAACTTTATTCCTGAAGTACGCAACACATCACCTTGTACGTAGTAGACTGGAGTGTGCATATAATAAATGTGTGTTCCTTCACTCAACAAAGATTTATTGAGGGGCGGCTGGGTGGCTCAGTGGGTTGAGCGTCTGACTTCAGCTAAGGTCATGATGTCAAGGTTCTTGGATTCCAGCCCCTCGTCAGGCTCTGTGCTGACAGCTCAGAGCCTGGAGCCTGCTTCCGATTCTGTGTCTCCCTCTCTGTCTCTGCCCCTCCTCCACTCATACTCTCTGTCTCTCTCAAAAATAAACAAACATTTTAAAAAATTTTTAAAAAGATCTATTGAGTACCTACTGTTTGGCCAGGTACTGTGCTTGCTGTTGAGCATTGAAGAGACATGTGGTCCTGTCAACAGTCCAGCAGAGAGACAGGCATTAGGCAGATACTTGATTGCAGTGGGATGAGTGAGAAGCACAGTGTCTCAAGTACAACGAGACCCTGCAGGGAGAGGCTAATCTGGGAGAGTCTCCCTTAGGAACTGGTTTTTACAGTAAGAACTGAAGATAAGTAAAATTATTTCAACTAAGATTTTGAAGAAAGTGTTACAGCCAGAGGGAACTGCCTCCCCAAAGAAAAGAGTTTTATGCCCTTAGGGAACCAAAAGGCCAGCTAACCCTTAGGGATTGAGGGGAGAGAAGCATCTGCAGTGGCCCTGGAGGTAGACCTAATAAAATCAGTTAACATTGGTGTGCTTGATACTGAGAACAGTGGGTTTCCAGTGAAGGTTTTTAGACCAGAGAAAAAATTGACTAGATTTGCATGTCTTAAAATCTTTCCGGAGGCTCTCGAAAGTTTAAGAGGCTTTTATAATTGTTGAGGATAGTGATAGTGATGAAGCATTAAATCAATGAATAGATGAACACCAAGCAACAATTCATCACCAACTAATTCATATAGAATATAATACAAACGTATTGGTTTGCATGTTCTTTTATATTTCGTTGAGACCCTGTCCTCTTTACTTTAGATCTGGGAATCCACAGATCTTTTCAAGCTACAGATTATTAACCATTTTTAGGGTGATTACCTCCACAGATGGATCTTATTAACTGTTGACATAATTGTGCTGCAGAGTAATCAAATCTTGAAAGTCTTGAAAGACCTTACCATCTGCCCGTGTGCTCTGGTGGGTCCCACATGTCTTCTTTCCATCCTACCCCACCTGCCACAACCCCTCCTTGCTAGCACCGCATAGTTCCTCTACTCCTGAGAAGCCTCAAAGGACTTTACAAGAAAAATAAGTGTGTAGTTCTGGCAGAGGAGCAAAAGCAAATGTGGAAACTGAGGAATATTGGAGTAAAGCCAGTTTCTATGTTAATTAGTGTGATTTTTACAGTAACTCTTTGGCTGCCTTAAGCATCTGAAATCAATCTGAATAACAGTTCAGAAAGTGGTACTCTTGGAATTCTAATGTCATTATAATGTCATTAGGGAGTTTCTTTTCTAACAATAGCTGTTAACTTAGCTAAAGTTAATAGAATTAAAGTGATGTTAACAACAGATTCCATTCTTAACAAAATAAAAATAAATTAACGCACAGTTTAAAACTCTGAAATCATTTTTATTCTGTACTTCATTTTATAAAGCATTTGACATTATAACATAGGTTAGCAATAGTTAATAATGTTTGGAACGTCTCTTTAGAAGTTATGACTTTAGGGGAAAATATCTTTTTTTTTTCTTCCAGTGACTTTCTAAAAAAGAGGGAAAACTTTGTTTTATGATATAATTAGAGCTGTAGATATCAAGTGTGATACTTCAAGCTGTGTAAATCTGAATAAATAAAAATTCTAGGGGCACCTGGGTGACTCAGTGGGTTGAGCATCCGACTCCTGATTTCAGTTCAGGTCATAATCCCAGGGTCGTAAGATCTAGCCCTGCGTTGGGCTCCGTGCTGAGCACGGAGCCTGCTTGGGATTCTCCCTGTCTCTCCCTCTGCCCCTCTCCCCCACTCACACACACTCTCTCTCTCTAAAATAAAACGTAAAAAAATTCCAAAGACAAAGATCAAGATTTTAAATGTCTTATTAAAACACATTTCCTCACCAGAGGGAAGGCTGTAAACACCATCCGAGCACTGGAATCTCTTGTCAGGGTGACTTGATGACGTTGATAAGCACCCTCTGTGACAAAATCATTCTTTGAATCTGAGAGGTATCTATCTGGTATTATATAGAGGTTGGGGTTTTTGGTTTTTTTTTTTTTTTGCTTTTAAACCAAGGGAAACTGTATTTTGATGAAGTGGCAAACATTACATCTTACTGCTATATAAAAGCCAATTTGTCATGGTTATAATTCATCAACAAATAAAAGAAGAGTCATGACAGCAGTGTGTCTTTGTAATGCCTGAGAGTGCCTGGTACCAGGGACTGTACACAGACATTCCGAACTATCTATCCCCACCTACTGACTGGTAAATCATCATCGTCGTCATCGTCATCATCATCATCATCATCATCATAGTAGTAGTAATAAATGTATTGAGTGCTTAACAAATGGTAGGTACTTTTTAAAGTTTATTTATTTATTTTTAGTACTCTCTACACCCAACGTGGGGCTTGAACCCACAACCCCAAGATCAAGAGTCACACGTTCTTCCAACTGAGCCAGCCAGGCACTTTGGTAGGCACTTTGATATAAACATTACAAGTATTACGTGTGTTAACCACCAGTTCTCACAATGACCTTATGAAGTAGGTTTTGTTATTATCCTCAGTTTGTAAATGGGGAGGCTAGGTCAACTTGCACAAAACCACAGAGCTAGAAGGTAGTGGAGCTGGGATATAAAGTCAGACATCTGTCCCTAGAATCTTTAATCACTGTACTGTTTCTTAAACGTGGGCTGACTGAAGCTGAGGTTTTTTTTTTTTTTTTTTTTTTTTTTTTTTTTAATTTTTTTTTTTTCAACGTTTATTTATTTTGGGGACAGAGAGAGACAGAGCATGAACGGGGGAGGGGCAGAGAGAGAGGGAGACACAGAATCGGAAACAGGCTCCAGGCTCTGAGCCATCAGCCCAGAGCCTGACGCGGGGCTCGAACTCCCGGACCGCGAGATCGTGACCTGGCTGAAGTCGGACGCTTAACCAACTGTGCCACCCAGGCGCCCCTGAAGCTGAGGTTTTTAAGCAGCAGGCCATAGTCCATCACTTCAGTGGGTCTTTTAAAACTGAAATCGGATAGAATTGAACTGAAAATACCAGAGTCCGTTGCAGTAAATGTGGAAAGCAATGTTTCATAGAACTACCATCCTGTTTCAGTCATTTATATGAGACATGTGGATTGGGTTACAATGTAAAATGTATTTTTTTTTTTCCTTACTGTGGGTTGAAGTAAAAGATCTTTGCAAGCCCACTAACCTCAAGTATGGTTGATGTTATTTTTGTAATTATCATATCAACAATATTGAATTGACTAGTCTCTTAAATTTTCTTTACAAAATAAATTGTAAAAAAATTGAGAGGGCGCCTGGGTGGCTCAGTCAACTGAGCCTCCAGTTCTTGGTTTCGACTCAGGTCATGATCTCATGGTTTGTGAGTTCGAGCCCCACATCAGGTTCTGTCTGATAATGCAGAGCCTGCTTGGAATTCCCTGTCTCCCTGTCTTTCTGCCCTTTCCTGACTCATGCTTGCTCTTGCTCTCTGTCTCTCTGTCTCTCAAAATAAATAAACTTAAAAAATAATAACAGTAAAATAAGATAAAAACTGGAAGTGCCTGGGTGGCTGAGTCAGTTAAGCAGCTGACCCTTGATCTCGGCTCAGGTCATGATTTCACAGTTCCTGAGATCGAGCTCAGTATCAGATGTGCAGCCTGATTGGGATTCACTGTCTCCCTCTCTCTCTGCCTCTCCCCTTGCTTGTGCATGCATGCTCTCTCTCTCTCTCTCTCTCTCTCTCTCTCTCTCTCCCCCCCCTTCAAAAATAAATAACTAAACATTGAAAAAATAAAAATTTGACCAACTAAAAGTAAAAAAGCAAAAAATTATCAAACAAAAATGCTAGAACTAGGCAAAAAAATTAAGACCACAGAAATTAATAATTGAGAGTTGATATGGGGAAGCATTTATCTTTCAAATAAAACAAAAGTTTGAACATCATAGTCCAAACTGTTCCCATCTTTGGTCCTTTTTGTGCTTTTTAATATTTTCAAGCAAGTAAAGTTGGAGTAATGCATTTTTAGGTTTAATTTTTCAGGTAAGATAATGTAGTTGTGATAACTTCCCTTTTTGGAAAACTGATGATGTTAGGTGACAATTAAGTTTTATAATGTACTTTTTTTGTTTGCTACTGTGTGGTAGATTTTTTTCCATATTTTATTTTTATTTTTTTAAATATTTATTTATTTTTGGGAGAGTGAGAGAGGGACAGAGAACGAGCGGGGGAGGGGCAGAAAGAGAGGGGGGACAGAGGATTGGAAGCAGGCTCCGCTCTGACAGCAGAGAGCCAGATGCAGGTCTTGAACTCGCAAACCAAGCCCATGAACGGAGCCATGAGATCTTGACCTGAGTCGAAGTCAGGGGCTTAAACGACTGAGCCACCCAGGTTCCCCTGCTTGTTTTAAAAATAATCTATGCTCCTTTTTCAATTTATCACCAGGAATTATACAAAAGGAAAAGATGAATTAGCATTTGTGACTTTGTTTCTTCTTTGTGTGTATGATTAATTAAGACCTTGTTTGAAATATTTTTGACAGGATATTGAACTTCAAAATTTAAACTTTTGTCATCACTTCTTTGTGGAAATAAATAAGTAAAGGTTGAAGAATGAATGAAAGCTTTCATTATGTAGGCTAAATGTGTTCATTATGTTAATTGTTAAGATTATTGCTGATTTCCAAGAGCAGGTTATTGATTAATTATAATGACCTCCTCTACCATCTCCAAAACATCTCTTTGTGGTTTGGTTTGCCCTGTAACTTCAGGAATTATAGTTCAATATTTTATGAGTTACAAGAAGATTTCCAGAGGGAATCTGAAAAGTATGCAGGATTTTTCTCTGCGGAAAACACAGAACATCATTTCTGACATTTCTGACATATCTAAGTGACAGGATTTCTCCAAACAGATATAGCACACAGCATATAGTAATAGCATACAATATACTTTTACATCACTTTGGACAAGGAATCTCTATGTAACAGGATTCTATGTGGCCAGTTGCACAGACTTTTCTCTTGGTACAAATTGTGTAAAATGAGATCCTTTTAAGCATTTACTTTAAAATAAGAGTCTCCAGGGGTGCCCAGCTGGCTTAGAAGGAGCAGTGTGCGACTCTTGATCTCGAGAGCACAAGTTTGAGCCCCACGTTGGGGGTAGAGATTACTTTAAAAAATAAATAAAAACTTAACAAAAAAAATTAAAAAATAACAGTCTCCTTTCTTCCAAAGGGTAATAGGAAATTTTAGACCTACATTATATTTGCCTTTTTTGACAAAAATACCCCATAAGCTAACTTTTTCGGTCCTCTTTTCAGGCCTAAGATGACTACTTTGATAAACATTTTTTTCAGTCTTTTCTAAATCCGAGTTGAGTTAGTTATATGTTTATTTGTTTGCTTTTTAAGAGTAAGGATTTATCAGCTCTACCTGTGGATAACTATAAAGTTTCATTCATTCATTCACTTATGTATTCAACAAATATCTATTGAACACCTAATGTACAGGTAGGCACCATAGGTAACTTAGTGGAATAAAAAGACATATTCTGCAGTATTTCTGATCTTCAGAAGTTTATCAGTCAGCTGGGGAGAGAAGATGTATAGCCAACACCATGTTAAGTTGACATAAATCCTTAACATTTCCTGCCATCCCTAGAGGATGCTGCATCAGTTCAGCCCATCACCAGCTCTTCCTTGGTTTTCTGCAGTAGTCACTCTAACATACCTCCTTGTCCCCAGTCTTGCCTGTTTTTAATCTATTCTTTAAATGATCTTCCTTAAATGCTAATCTAATTACCCCCTTTGCCAAAACCCACTGGTGATTTGCTATTGTCCTCAGGATAAAGTCCAAATTGTCAAACTCCCTGGATCTCTTTTTGCTTCTCTCTTTTATCCCATTTCTAAGTATTCACCTTCCTCAAATATATTTTCCAGCCATTCTGAATTCCTTTCAGGAGCCCTAATTCACCATGCTTCTCTTCCCTCATGTTGTTCTCCCTGCTTGGAATGTCATCTGTAGATATGTGTTCATTAATTCATTTATTCACTCAAGACATCTTTTATTAAGGATGTCTACATGTCCAGTCCTGTGCACCACTCTGGAAGATGGTGTGCAAACATCAGAGAATGAACAGATGAACGGGATGGGGGGAGGCAGGGCACAGTCACCAAGGGCCTTGCCTGATGTGTTAGCGGGTTGGGGTTTCTTTTCTTGTGAGATATGGGGTCACCACTGAAGAATTTTCTTTCTTTTTTTTTTAACTTTTTTTTTTAATGTTTATTTATTCTTGAGAGAGAGACAGAGTGTGAGTGGGGGAAGGGTAGAGAGAGAGGGAGACACAGAATCCAAAGCAGGCTCCAAGCTCCAAGCTGTCAGCACAGAGCCAGACACAGGGCTTGAACTCACCGAATGTGAGATCGTGACCTGAGCCGAAGTCGGTTGCTTAACTGACTGAGCCACCCAGGCGCCCCAAGAATTTTCTAAAAGTGGAAGGGCGCCGTCACATTTGTTTTTTAATGTTTATTTATTTTTGAGAGACAGACAGAGCATGAGCAGGGGAGGGGCAGACAGAGAGGGAGACAGAATCTGAAGCAGGCTCCTGGCTCGGAGCTGTCTGCACAGAGCCTGATGGGGGGCTCAAACTCACGAGCCATGAGGTAATGACCTGAGCTGAAGTCAGATGCTCAACCTACTGAGCCACCCAGGTGCCCCTCCACTCAGAGCCTGCCTAAGATTCTCTCTTTCTCTCCCTCTGCCCCTCTCCCCAACTTGTCCACCCCCCCCAAATAAAAAAAAAAAAAGAAATATTTTCAAATACTTAAGCTTTCATGGATCTCAGGATAGGTTAAACATTTTCAAATATTAAAACACATTAAAATGCTTTTTTACAGAATATGTTCAATAGGCTGGATCTCTATAGGCAAAGAAAAGTGTCATGAAATAATTATCTGGATAAATCAGGAAGAAATCATTTTAATTTGAATTTATACTGTCATACATTTTCTGTGTTCATGGAGTTATGGCTCAACCCAAATATCCCTGTATATAAGTATTTTTAAAATATTGCTTTTTATTTTTTTATTTTTACATTATTTTTTATTTTTATTTTGAAACAGAGAGAGAGAAAGAGTACAAGTGGGAGAGAGGGGGGAGGGGCAGGAGAGGGGGAGAGAGAGAGGGAGAGAGAGAGAGAGAGAATCCCAAGCAGGCTCCACATTTAGTGCGGAGCCCAACGTGGGGCTTGAACTCTGGAACCGTGAGATCATGATCTGAGCAGAAATCAAGTCGGTTGCTTAATCAACTGAGCCATCCAGGCGCCCCAAATCTTGCTTTTTATTTTATCAAACATTTAGAAATTTGAGTTACCTCTGGCCTTATTTTTTTTTAATGTTTTTTTTTAATTTTTTTTTAATGTTTATTTATTCTAGAGAGAGAGAGAGACAGAGCTCGAGGTGGGGGAGGGACAGAGAGAGAGGGAGGCACAGAATCCGAAGCAGGCTCCGGGCTCCGAGCTGTCAGCACTGTGCCCGATGCGGGGCTCGAACCCACAAACCGTGAGATCATGACCTGAGCTGAGGTCAGACGCTCAACCGACTGAGCCACCCAGGCACCCCTGGCCTTATTTCTGACTTATCACTATTTACAAATATAAAGCATCTGGCAAATAGTAGATACTGAAAAATGGTAAATTTACCAGGCAATTTTCTTATAAACAATTATTACTAGTTGATTTCCAGCAGATGACTGTATCCAACTAGAAAAAACAGTAAACACTTTGCTACCTCCAAATGTATTGTAGAGATTTGTTGTTGTTGCTGTTGCTGTTGTTGTTAAGTGTTGAGTAAGAGGAGAATTTTCATCAGATTTCTTCAATTCCATGAGTGCCCTCTCGCTTTTTCTCTGGTTTTCTGAAAGTGTGAAGATGGAGAGAAAGAATGAATGTATGTATGTATAAAGATTTTTTCTACCTCTGTTCAATTGAACAATTGTTATTAAAGGAACTTGTAGAGGAGGATATTATGATCTCATGCTTACGCATATATATCATTTTCTGCATTTCTTAGGTAAGTGGCATACAGCCTCATCCACAGAGGATTGGAATTACTGAAATTATGACTATAATAATCCATATAGTTAAGTAACATTTTTCACTTCTCTTTTCATGTGAAAAGTGGTTTAAATATTATTCATTTGAAAATCTTCAGTTTCTAGTTACATTACAAATAAAGTGTTGTACTGGCAAGTCATACCAGATCATTCTTTTTTTTTTAAGCTTATTTAGTTAGTTAGTTATCTCTACACTCAACATGGGACTTGAACTCACGACCCTGAGATCAAGAGTTGCCTGTTCCTTTGACTGAACCAGCCAGGCATCTCAAAAATATTGTATTTTAAAAAAATGTTTATTTATTTTTGAGAGAGAGCACAAGTTGGGAAGGGGCAGAGAGGAGGGGCAGAGAGAGAGGGGGACAGAGGATCCAAAGCAGCCTCTGTGCTGACAGCAGACAGCCTGACATGGGGCTCAAACTCACAAACCGTGAGATCATAACCTGAGCTGACATCAGATGCTTAACCTACTGAGCCACCCAGACACCCCCAAAATAATGTATTTTTAATGAGCCCAGTATGAATTTGCACATACCATGCCCCAAACATCGTTTTGGGGACCCTCTCAGTACCAATTCTTAAGGAATCCCTGTCCCCATCCCACCCCAACAAGACACTACAATGGCATAATCTAGTGCCTTATTACTCAAAGTGGTCCATGGACCATCAGCATTAGCATCAGCATTTCCTGGGAGTTTGTTACAAATGCAGAATTTCAGGCCTTTCCCCAAACCTACTGAATCATAATCTGCATTTCAATAGGATCCCCAGGCAATTCATACACACAGTAAAATTGAGAAACATTGATCTAGTTGAGGTTCAGCTTTTTCTTTCCTCCATTGAACCAGGATAACTTCAACTATTTTATACACAGATCAGGGTTCCTCAACCTCTGCGCTATGGATTTTTTTTTTTTTTTTTTTTTTTTTTTTTTTTTTTTTTTTTTTTACGTATGGTTGACACACAATGTTACATTAGTTTCAGGTGTTTCACAACATAGTGATTCCACAACTCTACACATTAGGCTCTGCTCACCACAAGTGTAGCTACCATCTGTCCTTACACACATGCACTATTGAGATTTGGGGCTGAATACTTCTTTGTTGTGGAGGCCCGTCCTATGCATACAGGATATTTAGCAGCACCTCTAGCAGCAATCTACCAGATGCTAGTAACACCCTGTCCCCAGCCACTTGTAGTTACCAACAATGTCTTTGTATTAGTCATTATTGCACTTGTTTTTATTATTACCTTCACCTTCTGATCTATCTAGGCTTATAATGTGCTGTGCCTGATTCTGACATTGGCTGACAATGTTGTTTTGTGAGGCAACGTTTAATTGCTAAACAAAATTGCCCCCTGTAGAGAATCACTGAAATAGATTCACTAATTTTGCTGGCTTCTTCATGTCTTCTAAAGTAAAAGCATGTGACAGAACATTTTTTATTGTTATAATCTGCTTTCACATTATTAGATGAGAAAAAGGTTTTGAAACATAATTTTTGACAAGATATTATCAGAATTTGATATTACTATTCTTGTTTGATTTTCAAGTTTTCTGCTAATGGTGATAATACCTGAACTTATGATCAGACAAATGAATCTGACCTATTAAGTGTAGAATTAAAGGAAGTCAAATGGGCCTTCCTTGAAGTGGCAACTAGTGGCTTCTCTCCTTTTATTCAGAGTTCTGGACTTAGGCAATTTTATATCTGGTAACATCTTCTCATAAACATTAATTTCCAGGACTTCGTTTTATTTTAAAAGCTAAAAAGATTAATTTGTGAATTCAACAAATATTTATTAAGCACAATTTAGAAGTTGGCACAAAGCCCCTTCCTTTAAGGAATGTATGGGTGGTGGAAAATTGAGATCCTAATTCTGCCACACTCCCCCAAACTGTCCCTCTTGCAGCCAATCTCAGAAAACAAGAACTCCACCCTTCCAGTCACTGAGGCCAGAATCCATGGAGTCGTCCTTGGATCCTCTCTAACAGATTCCAGTCCAATCCTGTAGGAAGTCCTTTGATTCTACTTTCAAAATGTATTTGGAATTTGAGTACTTCCATGACTACCACTCTGGGCCAAGCCACATTCAATCTCTGGATGAATGCAGTCTCCTAACTGGTCTCCCTAGTTCTACCCTTGCTTCCAGGCTATTTTTATCACAGCATCTAGAGTGATACTGTTAAGATTTGAAGTCAGGTCAAGTTGTCATGTCTCTGTTCAATCACTTGGGTGGTTTCCAGTCTCACTGAGAAAATAAGCCAATGCATTTACAGTGGCCTACAGGAAGGCCCTACACCATCTGCCTCCCTACCTGGCCCCTTTATTGCTATGACTTCATCTCCCTTTTGCTCAATCAGCTCTGATCACAACTCTGGCCTCCTCGATAAAGATTTAACAAGGGGTGCCTGAGCGGCTCAATTGGTTAAGCATCCGAATTTGGCTCAAGTCATGATCTCATGGTCCATGGGTTTGAACCCCACGTCCTGCTCAGAGCCTGGAGTCTGCTTCAGATTCTGTGTCTCCTGCCCTCTCTGCCCCTTCCCAACTCACACTCTGTCTCTCTGTCTCTCTCTCAAAAATAAATAAACAGAAAAAAATAAAAGTTTTACAGAAAAAGCTCTGAGGAGAAAAAGTCATGAATTTTAGCTGACTTCTATAGCATAAGTACTCCTACCATGGCCAACGTCAGACTACCAATATGATGTCACAACACGTGGAGAGATGCACAGTAGCACATCATTACATAGTATTTCCATCATGCAAACACCGCTGATGTAAGTAACCTCAAGAGCATAGGTAATAGTAAAGTGCAGTAACGTAATCAGGAAGTGATGACTTTTGAGGATTTATTATCTTTGTAATATAATTTATTTAACAGTAAATTTATAGAATTTAATTTTTTTTTAATTTTTTTTAATGTTTTATTTATTTTTGAGACAGAGAGAGACAGAGCATGAGCAGGGGAGGGGCAGAGAGAGGGAGACATGGAATCCGAAACAGGCTCCAGGCTCTGAGCTGTCAGCACAGAGCCTGACGTGGGGCTTGAACTCACAGACCAGGAGATCATGACCTGAGCCGATGTTGGACGCTCAACCGACTGAGCCACCCAGGTGCCCCTAGAATTTAATTTTTTATACAGCAATGCTTGACAACCAGCTTGCGAAATTCCTGAAAACTTAACAATTGGCTCCCAGGTCCGACTCTAGCTCACCACTATAAATAACCCACCAAACATGCTGCTGCCTCAGGCCCTTCATTTTTCTATCTGCCCAGAAAGCTCTTTCCTAAATAGTTGCAAGGATTTCCCCTTTCATCTCCTTCATGTCTTTTTTTGAGTGTTATCTTTTAGGTGACACTTTCCCTAGCCACCTTGTCTAAGGACCTCCAACTCCTCATTTCAATACCTTGATTCATTTTTAACCTTAGCACTTATCTCCATACAACATACGATTTCTCTGACTTATTTGTTATTTACTTCCAGTGTCCTCTGTTAGACTCAAAACTCATTGAAGGTAGGGATTTTTATAGGATTTGTTTCCTCTCAAATCCTCAGCCTTTAGAACGGCCACTAAATACTCAATATAATATTTGTTGAATGAATGGATTAGTGTCACTTCATTTCCTTTTTCTAACTTTTCTTTTTTTTAATTACATTAAATTAAATTTTATTTTATTTTTTTACGAGAAAGACAGTGCAAGTGAACAAGGAGCAGACAGAGAGAGAGAGAGAGAGAGAGAGAAAGAGAGAGAGAGAAATGATGCTCACCCAAAGCGGGGCTCATGCTCACCTAATGTGGGACTCAAGCTCACAAACTGTGAGATCATGAC
This sequence comes from Prionailurus viverrinus, assembly GCF_022837055.1. Taxonomy (NCBI): domain Eukaryota; kingdom Metazoa; phylum Chordata; class Mammalia; order Carnivora; family Felidae; genus Prionailurus; species Prionailurus viverrinus. The sequence continues at coordinate 80,079,000 of NC_062563.1, read as the reverse complement.
CTGAACCAAAGTCAGATGTTTAACCAATTGAGCCACCCAGGAGCCCCTAAATTTTATTTTAGAGAGAGCACAAGCAGGAGAGGGGCAGAGGGAGAGGGAGAGAGAATCTCAAGCAGGCTCCATGCTTGGCATGGAACCCAACAATCTGTCTCGATCCCACAACCCTGGGATCATGACCTGAGCTGAAATCAAGAGTCAGACAGATGCTTGATAGACTGAGCCACTGAGGCAGCCCTAAACTTACTTTTCTTATGCCCATTGCCTAATAGATAACAATACATTTGCATGTGAAAGAAATGGCATATCTTTCCAAGCTACAGGTACTAATTCCACCTTCCCTAATGTTTTGTTTTATGTCTGACATATTTTTATTTTGGGCTTAGAAATACAGCTCTGTGGTTTCCTCTATTGTGCTTGAGAATGATCCTAGTTAAATGATATTTCATTTCTCATTTCTCCATGAGTAAGAGAGTCTGAGACCCATTGTTGAATGTCACCTAACAGAACTGTATAAATTTCTGACAGTCAAACTATAACTCTGAGACTTAGCAGCCTTGTCAGATTTTTTTTGCTATGTTCTCAGAAAGGCAACAACTCACTTTCAGACAGTTGCTGATTCTGCTCCTGATTGATTTGAGGTTTCACAGACTGCATATAGATTATTTGCTGAGCTCTTGGACACGGAAGAGAATTTAGCTCTGCAAACAATTTATTCATAATTCTCCATAAACATTGTAGACATTGTAAATTGAGGTAGATAGGAATGGGGTGGTAACCTGGACTATGCCTTCCCAGGTTAATTTTTTCTTGAAAAGGGTATCCCTTCTCTCCCACCTCCATCTCTGAGCATCATACACAACTATGCTGCTGTCCAAGTTACATGAGTAACGTTTTTAAATCTATGGTTGTGATGTGATGTACTATTTTATGAAGCATTTTTTTAATTTTTTTTTTTAACGTTTATTTATTTTTGAGACAGAGAGAGACAGAGAATGAACAGGGGAGGGGCAGAGAGAGAGGGAGACACAGAATCCAAAACAGGCTCCAGGCTCTGAGCGGTCAGCACAGAGCCCGACGCGGGGCTCGAACTCATGGACCGTGAGATCATGACCCGAGCCGAAGTCGGATGCTCAACCGACCAAGCCACCCAGGCGCCCCTTATGAAGCATTTTTAAGAGCAAATAGAAAAACAATTATTGCCGTATAAGATATTCACAGAGAAATATTTCTTCCAGTGTTTCCTTTCAGGTCTTACAAAGTTACAGTCATGCCCTAGAGATTCATTGGAATAAAAAGCCCATGGAACTGTCAATTTGTGCTCAATACATGAATACACCCAGTGAGTCACACTTGTGGTATATTCTGTCCAATGCCCATTTTTTGCTTCCAGTGTCCTCTGGTAGGAAGAAATGCATGTTGGAAGATCACTGCTGTATCTCTGAGTGCAAAGTGGTATCATTTTTCTCAAAAAGAGTGAAATGACCAATTCTATTTTAAGATAATATGGTTTTTCCCTATCCTTCAACTTTTTTTTTGCTGTATTATATGGACATTTAATCTTATTATTTATGCATTCCTTGAAGAGCTCACAGGGGAGATTGTCTTCAGAATCAAAAGTTTAAAGTACAATTCAAAGATTGTTTATTTGACTCTGGTGTGATCATAATAGCAAATATTTATGGCTTTGACAGGGAATAAACAGGTAGTATTCACATACTGTGGTGGGTATGTAAATTGACACAACCTTTTCAGGGGATAACTTGGCAGTACCTATCACAATAACAAATATACGTACCTTTCATATAGCTGTTCCACTTTTAGGATGTTAACCTAGAGATGTATTCACATTTGTGCCCAAAGATTAATGTACAGGGGGCACATGGGTGGCTCAGTCGGTTAAGCATCCGACTTCAGCTCAGGTCATGATCTCACTGTTTGTGAGTTTGAGCCCTGCGCCAGGGTCTGTGCTGACAGCTCAGAGCCTGAAGCCTGTTTCAGATTCTGTGTCTCCCTCTTCCTCTCCCCTACTCATGCTCTGTCTCCCTCTCTCTCTCAAAAATAAATAAACACTAAAAATTTAAAAAAAAAGATTAATGTACAGGGATATTCATTGCAGCATTATTTCTAAGAGGAAAAACCAGAAACAACCATTGGACTCAGTAGGGGAATGGTTAAATCATTTATGGTACTAAGAAGATGGGGAAGGCTGAGGTGGATGAGGTGGATTTATATATTCTGATCTTTTAAGTAAAAAGCAAGTCACTGAACAATATGTATGGTATGATGTCATATATATATTGAACAAAACACAAAGCAAATATATTTGTAAATGCATAGAAAATACCTCAAAAAACACACTACACACTTAACGATGATTATTTGTGGGCAGGAAAAAGAACTGGGGGGATACACAAAGGGAACTTTTACTTTTTGCTACAGATACTTCTTTATAGTTTGAGTTGTTAGCCATGCTCACATATTTTTTAATTAAAAAGTTTTTAAAAATAGAAATAAGTAGTGTTAAAAAGGAATTTATGAGTTTCCGTTTCTCTTACTTCCGATGAATGTTGTTTTGTAAGACAATGTGAACTAGTACAAAGAACACAAACATAGGTTCTAATATTGACTCAACCACTGTGGGGTGGTGTGTACCTGTGTGTATGTATATGCATGTGTCTTTGAAGAGAGGGAAATAAGTGTGAAATTGCAAAATAATAACTATCTGACAGGATTGCTATGAGAGTTAAGTGAAATATTGTACAAAAAAGTCTCAGCCTGCTAGACAGCTGGCAGGCACTCAATACAGTTCACTTACATTTCCTTATTCATAGCCCACTCCAAGGTTTGAAATCTGTTTGATTCCAGTAAATGAAGGTAATGAAAGCAGTATCAAACGTGTCAGACCTTTGTTCTGAATCTTGAATGTTGAAAATACAGTCATCAAATATCTGCTCCTGTCACTTCTTTTTACACTTGTTAATAACAAGTTGATATTAAATACTCCATTTTGGTTAACTCCAGGCAAAAATGATGGGCTAAATTTTTATATCTGATTCACAGAGAAGACCTCCTAGGGAGGTATGATTTAAAGATGGGATAAAAACAAAGGGAGGGGCGCCTGGGTGGCTCAGTCGGTTAAGCATACGACTTCAGCTCAGGTCATGATCTAACGGTCCGTGAGTTCGAGCCCCGCGTCGGGCTCTGTGCTGACAGCTCAGAGCCTGGAGCCTGTTTCAGATTCTGTGTCTCACTCTCTCTCTGCCCCTCCCCTGTTCATGCTCTGTCTCTCTCTGTCTCGGAAATAAATAAACGTTAAAAAAAATAATAAAAAAAAAACAAAGGGACAGCAAACTGAGACTATTTGAACTTTACAATCCACACAGTACTTTATGGGTCACACTGCTTCTTCATACCCCTTTGATCCTTACATGGATAAGACAGGCATTGATGATGTCAGCCTCATTAAATGGGTGAGATGCGTGAGAAGGAAACCGAAGCCCAAAGAGGTGAAGTGACCTGCCCAAGGGCACACTCTGAGTAAAGCCAGTTCTCACTCCCAGTTTTTATTCCTATTATTCTGCCACCTAACAACAACAACAAAAGTGGCCTGGTACAAGAGCTGAAAATGTGGAAGGAAAAAGTGTTTAAAAAACAGGACAGGGGCGCCTGGGTGGCTGTCAGTTAGTCCGACTTCCGCTCAAGTCATGATTTTGGGATTTACGGGTTTGATCTCCGCATTGGGATCTGTGCCGACAGCTCAGAGCCTGGAGCCTACTTCAGATTCTGTGTCTCCCTCTCTCTGCCCCTCTCCCACTCTCTCTCTCTCTCAAAAATAAATGAAAACATTAAAATTTTTTTTAAAAAAGGACAGCTCCAGTTGTCCAGTTGTAATAGAAGTATTCCAAATGACTAGTGTATGTTATATATTATGGTTTGATATTATTCAGTTAGGCAGTGAGTAAAAATCTTAGGTGTGAAATATTATGTTGGTAAAATATTATTTTGGTAAATCCAAGAGTTGAGTTACAATTTTTCTTTATGTGAGAATGAGGGAGTTTTTCTTAAGTAGTGCATTAGTGTTAGCTATTGTTGATTGTAATGAATATTTGCTGTTGAAATTGTGGCTTAATAAATCATGATTAAACCTCTCGGTGGCACAATGGGCCTAGAAGATTTTGGTGGGTTACTTTATGTTTCTCAGTAAAGCTGATTTGGAGGGCAGTTGGGGACAAACGAGAGGCAACCACGTGAAAGGCCATGTGCATGTGACTTTCAGGGAAAGTCACTATTTGGGATGATGAAGAATGTGAAGGGCAGCTATGTTGAAAAGAAAAGTCAAGGGCACCTGGTGGGAAGCTGTTGGCATGCACCCTAACCCAGCAAAAATACCGGTTACACCAATTACAGAAATTATAGTTAGTGTCTTAGTTTCTAGGAAGGGTTAGTCCTTGGAGCAAACTCCAGCCTGGAGACACCTCGTTAAAATTTGAAGGAGCCTTGTTCAAGAACCACTCAGGTACCTTTTCCAAGACTCTGAGATCACCAGGCACCAAGAGTGCACGCCCCCATATCTCACCCCAAATTCCTTCAAGGTTATTCTCCCCCTCAACTCCCTGGCCCCAAACGTAGGCCTTTGAAATGGATGAGAGGTCCGAGGCCTACAACTGCCCTCCCCTGCGTTCCTTTCGCTCTTTTTTGCCATCTCCACCTCCTCGATTAAAAAAACAACTGAGTGTGCTCTCCATTCTCAAAGCGCTGCGAGGAGGTGGGTCCCGGTCACTGCAGGCTCGGGCCCCGCAGGTTGGCGGGAGCAGGCAGGGGCGGGCCAGCGCGGATCCGGAGAAAGCCGAGCGACCGCAGCCGCGCGCCGCGCTCAAACTCGCGCCGCCACCAGCTCATGAGCTGCGCCCCACCCTCTCCGTCACCAAAGGCGCCAGCCAATGAGCGGATCGGAAAGGCCGGGCCTGAGGGCTGAGCTTTGGGAGGGGGAGCAGCGGGAGGGGAACGGGAAGTCGAGGGCGGGCTGCGTTTGATTGACAGGTCGCTCGAACCAATCCTCCGCGCGGCTTCTCTTTGCTCTATTCTCCGCTGGGCACAGCTCTCCGTCCCACCTCCTCCTCTACCCCCCTCCTCACTCCTTTTCGACCCGCCCCACTTCCCTTCCCCCACTCTGCAGGCAAATCGCTGCTGGAAAGAGGCGGGGGCCGAAGCGGCGGGCTCGTGTGGAGACTTGAGGTGGGATTGACGGGGGATCTGGCCAATAAGAGATAGGCTGATGGCGCGGCAGTGGCTGGAACCGGCCAATGGGCAAGCGGGCTGGGGGCGGAGGCCCAGGTTCCAAACGCTCCGCGGCGCCATGGGCTGAAAACTCAACCGAGATGGAATCTCCCAGTCTGAACCGGTTTCAACCGGTTCCGAGTTTGAGGCACTAGGAGGAGGGGGAGAAGCGGCTGCAGCGGCCGCGGCAGGAGCAGCGGGAGCTACAGCATCAGCAAGAGCAACAGTAGCTACAGCCCCGGCGGCGGTGCCTGTTCCAGTCTTTGCTGCTGCAGTCCGTGCAACCACCCAGAGGGGGAGGGGGGAACCACCAGTCGCTGAGGAGCAGGAGAAGGGGGGAAAGTTTAGCCGAGCCTGGGTGGGGGGGCCCAGCGCCGGAGCCGCGTGAGAGAGGGAGCCGTATTTTGGTAGGGGGGAGTCGGACTGCAACTGGCAGCAGAGCGTCCCCCGACCTTGTGGACTCTATACCCCCTACTCCTGCCGCTCCTGCTGCCGCCTGTGGCTGGAGGGTCCCCCTGGGGCTGAATCTTTGGGACTTGACCCCTTTCCCCTCCCCCTTCCCTCACTCCCCAGCCAGGCGCGAGCATTTATTCCACGGATTAATTCCCCTTCTTTTTTTGGGGGGGGCGGGTGGGTGTGTGTCGTGGGGGGTGTCCCTGAAATAGTAAATATTGTTGAGCTTTTTTTTTTTTTTGCCCTTATTCTCTTCGTTTTTTTAATTTCCTTTTTAAAGGTGGGAAAACTGTGAAACCCACCTTGATTTCCTCCCCTCTCCCCCCTCCCCACCTTCCCTCGCCCTAATCCCCCGACAAGGAAAGAAGAAGCAGTTGGTTCAATCTCTGGGTAAGTCGACTGTGTCTTCAGGGCCGAGGGTCGGGCGGCGGCCGGGCGGGAGGAGGCCGGCGTGGGGCGCGGCGGCGGCCGCGGGAGGCGAGCCCGGGAGGCGGCGGCGGGCCCACAGCAGAGCCTGCGATTGAATGGAGCCGCTTCTGCCGCTGGGGGATGGAGGCGGGGAGGCGGCCGCGGGAGGGTAGCGCTTGCTGGGTTATTCGCGTGTGCGGGTGGCGGTGGAGGAAGGCGAGGAGCGTGTGATAGTGAAGTGGAGCCGGCGTGGGGGTGGAAGGGCTTCCCCAGCCCAGGGGGCTGGGGAGAAGTTGGGGTGATTTCAGGAACATCTCTGTAAATTATTAGGAGTGGAAGTTTCCAGAAATATTTAGTGCAGCAGCATTGAAACGTCCGCCTGCATCACGTGGCCCCTCGGTGGAGAGCTTGGGATCGGGGGAGGGAGGGGCCGTTGAGTCCCTCCTCCTCCTGCAAGGAAACTCAAAATCTTTCTGGTTTTTTGCAGGGTAGGATTAGAAGTAGGAGAGGTTAGTTGATTGTTCAGAGTCCTGCAATTGGGATTCCGTGCTGTAGTTTGTTGGGGGGGGGGGGGTGTTGAGTGTGTTAAGTGATCGAATCGCTTGCTTCTGGCTTTGTACGGTGGATGATGCCCTGATTCTCTTTCATTTCGAGGTCTTCGAGTTTGGGGTGGGTGGGAAGAAGTGGTGTAGTAGAGGAAGCTTTAAAGATTTGCCCACCCCGGACCTCCTCTGATCACGCAGAGGCCATGCTGCATAGAGAATGGGGCGGTGAACTTCAGGCGCCTGGTCTAAATGCCTCCTCCGAGTATGGGCGGGGTGAGTGCGTGCTCCGGTATGCTATAGTTAGAAGTGCTGCAAATCGGTTCGGGTGGGAAGCGAGGGGAGGGCGGGCCTTAGTGAGGTGTGTTTCTACTGAATGAAGCAGGCAATTGCCCACACATCTAAGTAGCAGTCTCTCCTTGTAGCGACTTGTTTTTTGACCTACTACTTAGTAATCATAAAGCAACGGTTATAGTTTGGATGGGAGCTGGCAGTGTGTAGCTGCTTGCTTTTTCAGTTTGAAGTGGCACTGAAGGTATTTTGGTAGTCACTTGTAGAGTCACATTGCTGGATAATCCCTTGTATATGCTATCCAGTGAGTGGATTTTAGGATTGAGTGTCCCAAGGAGAAAAGAAAGCGTTTGTGGTTTCACCTCTCCAGCGATGGCTGTTTGCTATCGGGCTGATTGTGTATCGTAAGCGTGTGGGACACTGCTGTTAGTGGAAAGAATGTTTTGGAAGCTGTTTGATTTGGGGGACTAAATGTGCTTGGCATTGACCAGAAAGCCGCCATTTCTGTACAGTTCAAGAATAGGTAGGTCATTTCGAAGATAGTCGGTGGTTTTAAGGATGGCAAACTACTGTATTTAACACAAGCTTCTATTCTAACCCTGATTTTTCACAAGAATTTATCCAGAAGAACTCTGTAAGGACAGTGTACTTGAAAGTGAAACTTTTTACAGTCAAATTGTTCTTTTTGTTTGGGTTATTAAATTATGATAGGACTACTTAGAAAAGTTCGTTCAGTTTTTAACCAAAAATTGAAAACTTTTGTTCTGTACATCTTGGTGCTTTGTGGGGGCATTGTTTTTCAGCTTCAATTTTTAGACTGTTCTGATCTTACTGTACTTGAAGAGAGGAAATTTACGTTTGTTGGTGGAATATATATATTTTTGCTTTGATATTAGTATTTTAGTATTTAGAGCAAAGATTTTCATTAATGTGTGTCAGGTATTCTGTTTGTATTGAAAACCTTAAATGCTATAAAAATTTTTGAAATCTTATGAGTTTTTGCTGTCAGTAATGGGCTGAAAGGCGTCAGAGGAATAAAAATCCTTGAACTCTTCATTTTTACGTCATCTGTAACTTAACTGACTCATTTTTTACACTTCTGGGTTTTTTTGTAACTGGCATTATCATTAAGTAAAACATTTGAGTTAAAATTGAAATTGCTGCCATTGTTACGAACATTTTTAAATTGCTATCAAGTAGCCAAGAAATAATGTCTCTTTTCTACCAACCTACTTTGTACAAACATAATCAAGCCACCCACCCATTCATTTCCTTATCCTGGAAGGTTTTTAAGAGGGGGAGAAGTGGAGGTGACCATCTGACCTTTTTAGGTCTAACTACAGTAAACCAGGGGTTCTTAACCTGAGGTTTCATGCATGGCTTTCAAGATGTCCTGCATTTTCTGTAATTGTATACAATATTGTGAGTTTTTAAAATTTGGCAGGCACCATCATGTTCTTCTGATTGTAATGCATTTTGGCCCAAAAAGGTTAAGGAGTACTAATTTAGTCAGTCAGACCTTGAGTAGCACTGGCTTTGAAGAAAAAGCAAAGGAAAGATCTTTATAATGCTGGGCAATAAAAATGTGAATGTGTGCCAGCATCTTGATTAGAATCCTCTTAAAAAGATAACGTTGCATATGAACTGGAAGGTTTTAGCCAGTATATTATGTGAGGTGAAGAAGCTTATTTTTCTGTTATCATAGAATTTGTATTTATTTGGCAAATAGTTGGCAGGCTTTTATAGCTTTTCACCTTGCCAATGAATACCTGGAAGTTAAGAAAAAAATTCTTCTGACATAAAGTATTTTTTAGACATACATATGTTCAAGGAATTTGTACACTTCTAATTTTAATCTCCAAAATCATTGAGGGTTGAAAGAAACAAAATATATATAAAAATTTTAAGTATAAGTAGACTGAGTATAAAAGTATAAGTACACTGAGTATAAAAATTTTAAGTTCTGTTGAGTATAAGGGTACCATATTTGATTGACTTGTGGTTCTTGCTAATTTTTGGTATATACAGTAGGAAAATTCGTATACCATGTTTAACTTTTAGCATCTTCCTGTTGTTCTTCCCAGCATATCTTAAAAATTAAGGTAACATGCAATGCAGGGAAAGGAGTTTTACCAAATTGAAAGACCCTACTTGGCTAGGAAAGGGGAAATCCACTTAAACTTCATCTGTACCTAAAAATTTGAGATTAAGACTTCGAACTGTATCGATTTTTAGGGCCATAAATTCCTAATAGTTTCATTTAAAAATAGGTTGGGGGTGGTGTCTAGATGGTTTGGTCAGTTGAGCATCCAACTTCAGCTTGGGTCATGATCTCACTTTGTTAGTTCCAGCCCCACATTGGGCTTGCTGCTGGCAGCGCAGAGCCAGCTTTGGATCCTCTGTCCCCCTCTCTTTGCCCCTCCCCCACTCCCACTGTCTCAATAAAAAAGATTTAAAAAATAAAGTAAAATAGGTTAGGAGTAATTCTTTATTTTTATAGTTAAGGTTTATTTTGAGAGTGCGCACATGCATGAGCAAGGGAAGGTCAGAGAGGGAGAGAGAGAGAGAATCAGAGGCAGGCTCTGCATGGATAACGTAGAGCTCCATCGGGCTCAATCTCACAAACTGAGATCAGGACCTAAGCGGAGATCAAGAGTCAGATGCTTAACCCACTAAGCTACCAGACACCCCCAGGGGTAACTTTTTTTTAAATATGAGTAAAACAGTAAGAGTTTTCTGTGGTCTTAAAATAGATCTTAATAACTAAAGCAGTTAGAGTATCTTCACCACTTATTTGCTTTTACTATTTATTTAGATAGCCTTTAAAATACTTGTTAAAATATTTGCAAGAACATGGTTGAAGTAAAATAATATGAATAGAAAGTTCTTGACTGGTAATATCAAAACTTCATAGGCACCTTAAATTTTTTTCTTTATTTACAGTAATCTATGCCAGCAATTATGACAATGTTAGCAGACCATGCAGCTCGTCAGCTGCTCGATTTCAGCCAAAAACTGGATATCAACCTTCTAGACAATGTGGTGAATTGCTTATACCATGGAGAAGGAGCCCAGGTAAAGTAGCTGATCAAAACTTTATAACATTCTTGTAGTATAATGAAGTTGTTCATTTAGAATTAGATTTTAAATTATTACCTTTTTAAATGTTCCATAGTTTGTATTAACTTGGAAGTATATATCAACCAATGAGAAGTGATCTGGAGAAATTGCAGTATATTTTGACATGGTTAGAGTGAGATATTTTGGAATATTATACTCGTTCTTTCAGAAACCTTTACCGCCATTTAATGAAAGACCCCCCATTTAAAATATTTATTAAATGCTTTGTAGATATAAAGGCTGTACATATTTTATGTGTGTAATATATTTGGAGTAAGGATTCTTGTATTTTTGAAATATGTAAATTACAGAAGTACTTCACAGATAAAATTTGTTTTAAAATTCCCAGCAATACAGAGCATCTTAAGTTATTTGAATTTAAGACTTGTAAAAGTGGTACTGTTAATGTAGGTAGTTATCTTACATATCCATGTTTTGAACAGTTGAAGGTTTGGGGATTTTTTTGTTAAAAACACCCAGTTGAAAGAAAAACGAGAGAGGAATGTTCATAAATGTTTTAATTGTTTTACATTGCAAGAAATTAGGCAGTCTTGAATCTTCACTGGAATTAATCACAAAGAATTTTAAATCAGTGAAGTTTTCTGTTGTTGGATTTAAGTCTTTTAAGGTGATGTAACAAATATTAGTACAATTTTGTTGCCAAAACGTTATGTTTCTAGTAGATAATGTCTAGTAGTTTTGAAGTTACTTATGTTCAAGAGATTAGTTTATATTTGTGTAGTTAAACCCTGAGTACTATCATAACTTTAGAAACCTGAAAGGTAGAAATTCTTTCTTTTATGGACAGTATGAAAAACAGGATGTATAAGTACCAGCCTATGCATAAGTATTTCCATTTCTTTTTGAAATCTAACATTTGTGGTTTCGCTGTATATAATAAAGAGAAAATTTAAAAAGGGGGCCATGAAAGTTGTATGAGCAGTAAAAACTATTCTGCAGACTTTGTGATAAGCTTGTTGGTCCAGTTTTATAACTCCTAGGGGCTTTTGGTCAGCATTCTTGTCTCCAAAAGTCTTCCTGAAAAAGTTATTCCATCCTTACCATGTAGTTGTTTCTTTGTGCTGTGCATTCACTGTGGAGCTTTAAGCTTCATTTCATTCTAACATGCACGTATGGAAAGCAGCTGCTTTTGGAAGAAAGTATGGAAGTAAGGTTGGGCTCAACTTTGAATGTATTCGAAGCACAAGTCTTGTCGCCTTTAGGAAGATGGGCATTTAATTTTGTCACGTTGCTCAGCTGCTACTGCTGTTTAAATCTTTGTTGTTTTTTAACATGGCTCACAACATCTAAAACTATGATGGATAAACAAAGAGACCGGTGTTTTTCTAGGCTTAAAACTAAGAAGTAGCAGTAATTTTTTTTTTTTTATCATGAAGAACATATTGGTACTGGGATACCTGGCTGGTTCCGTTGAGTTCAAGCCCCATGCTGGGTGTAGAGATTACTAAAAAAATAAAGATAAATACGTATCAGAGGTGATGCCACTTTTAGTAGTGTTTCACAGTATTGAGAGTTAATGATTTGTTTTAAATTTGACTTTTGAGTAAAATGTAGGCTTAGAAAAGCTTACATATTTTCTAATTTTGTTCTTTTTTTTTTTTTTTTTTTTTTTTTGAGAGAGAGAGTAGGACAGGGATAGAGAGAGGGAGACTGAGAATCCCAACCCGGCTATCAGCACAGAGCCCGACTTGGGGCTCAAATAAACCATGAGATCTCAACCTGAGCTGAAATCAAGAGTTGGACACTTCTGAGCCAACTGGACACCAACTGAGCCACCCAGGCACCCTTAAATTTTCTATTTATCAAGGCAAAATAAACTTTCCCCAAAATAAGAATTTTGTGTTTAGTTATATCATAAGATGAATAGGTTGCGTAAAGATAATTGCAAACTGTTATATTGTAGATAAGGAAATGGAGGCTGAGAGCTTAAAGTCAGCTGAGAACTTTTTTCTAAAAGTCATGTTTTTTAAATTTTTTTTTTTTTTTTTTCAACGTTTATTTATTTTTGGGACAGAGAGAGACAGAGCATGAACGGGGGAGGGGCAGAGAGAGAGGGAGACACAGAATCGGAAACAGGCTCCAGGCTCTGAGCCATCAGCCCAGAGCCTGACGTGGGGCTCGAACTCACAGACCGCGAGATCGTGACCTGGCTGAAGTCGGACGCCTAACCGACTGCGCCACCCAGGCGCCCCTAAAAGTCATGTTTTTTAAATTCTAGTTCAGTGTATTTTACATGTGCCACCTTTTGAGGGTCTTATTTTGAATAAAAAGAAGCATAAAGCTGTTGTGGAAAACATGTTTTTAGTGATAGAATCTTGATTTTAGTCCAGTAAGGTTTCTAGTCACTACTCTAGAGTCTCAGCCACAAGGTTACCAACTTACTGAAGACAAAGATAGTGGGTTTTGTAAAACCACCTGTTAGAGTACCTGATACTTACAAGGCATTCTATTTAAAAGGTACTTTGGGAAGTATAATGAAGATTTACCATATGTGATGTAAACTCATTGTGTTTTTGTTTTGTTTTGTTTTTTTCATTTTTTTTTAACGTTTTTATTTTTGAGACAGCATGAGCAGGGGAGGGGCGGAGAGAGAGAGGGAGACGCAGAATCTGAAGTAGGCTCCAGGCTCTGAGCTGTCAGCACAGAGCCCAACGCAGGGCTCGAACTCACAGACTGTGAGATCATGACCTGAGCTGAAGTAGGACACTCAACCGACTGAGCCACCCAGGCACCCCTAAACTCATTGTTTTAAAATACAGTAAGGTTTCTTAATTTTTTCCAGTTTCAAAATAATGTACTAAAAAATGGCAACTAAAGGACTACATAAAAGTATTTTTCTATTTTTAGCCAAGTTAGGCAGCCAGGGGGGGAAAAGATATATAGAAGAGTTGGGTGTTTTCTCCAGTATTGTGTGAGGTGACTTGAACTCAATCTATTGCTTAGCAACTAAAATACTTTCACCATTCAGTAAGTAACACAGGGAGACAACAAATTTTCTTTTCCTTTAGTTGCCTTTTTCTTTTTTAGCTCCTTTTGGAGTTTTAACTTAATAAAAAAATATTATAGAAGGATAGTGTGGTTGGGGCAAAATTAAGACCCTAAGATGGAAATACTAGAAATAACTTCAGAGAGTAAAATGACCACTAAAAGGAAGGGACATGATTTATGCAGAGTTTTAATGAATGGTTAATAGTGTAGGGAGTATTCACTACGTGCACAGTGGTCATCACTTCAAAAGTTCTGACAGTATCTTAACAAATATTAGGCATGGATCTTTGGTATTCTTATTCTCTTGATATTTGTTACTATTTTATGTGCAAGACTATAACTAGTTAGAAATGAATAGATCTAGTTAGATGCTCTCAGGGAGAGAATCAAAACATTTCTAAAGTGTGCTTTGGCCCTAGATAACTCAGTTCACTATTCTTTTAGCTTTTTGTTATCATATAGCATAATTATAACTCCATAAAACTATTAGTCCCTTAATGAAGTCAGATCCAAAATACTTACATAATAAGAATTTATACTCTGGCTTTAACCCTATGTATATTTTTAGGTTGGAACCCAGGCAACTGGTTTTCCTTCCAAGTTACATGGTGGTTCTGGTGGTGGTGTCAAGGTGCAAAACCACTACTTAACACAGTTGGGTGTTGGGGCGCCTGGGTGGCGCAGTCTGTTAAGCGTCCGACTTCAGCCAGGTCACGATCTCCCGGTCCGTGAGTTCGAGCCCCGCGTCAGGCTCTGGGCTGATGGCTTGGAGCCTGGAGCCTGTTTCAGATTCTGTGTCTCCCTCTCTCTCTGCCCCTCCCCCGTTCATGCTCTGTCTCTCTCTGTCCCAAAAATAAATAAAAACATTGAAAAAAAAATTTTATAAAAAAAAAAAAAACAACATAGTTGGGTATATATTTCTCAGTTCTTCTAAACAGTAAGCAGTGTCTATTGCTGATTGGGTGGTAGGGAAAATCACTGTATTTGCTACCTAAGGAAAATAATGCTTAACATTAAAGCCAAAATAAGGAGCATGATTTTTTTCTTCTGTAAGTTTGAATAAAAGCTAAGTTAAAGAAGATTATGAGGTGTCGGTCAGAGAAGGTTCCAATTGGAAGGCTTCTTTTCCCCTTTTTGATGCTTGCTTATAAACTCTTAACCAAGTTGAATCAATCTGACAGAAAGGTAATTGGCATTCTAAAGCCATCAAACTTTCTTATTTCATGTGTTAGAAACAGGTAAAAGGTAATTAGGGAGGGTCCAGTTGAGCTACAAAACTGCCTTTAAAGGTCAAAAGATTAAGCTCTTCTTGAAAAAAAAATCAGAATTAACAGCCTTTGGTAAAATGTGTTCATCTCCTGAAAAACTATAATGATTAAAATGAAGATACATAGTATCAATATGGCGAGATCTCAAACTCCATTGTCAGTCATACCTTGCAATAAAGCTGAAGGAAAGTGTCAAATGAAAAGAGCAAATTGTAGGATTTTTATAGTATGTTATTTATGTAAAATTTAGTGACCACACAACTGTATTGTTTATGAAATTTATACACATGCTGTGAAGACATGGACAGAAAAAGACACCAAATTCATGAAAGTGATTACCTCTACAGAAGGAACAAAGGAAGGAAATGGCATTGGAGAAAGGTATAAAGGTGATTGCCAAAAGTTTTAGATCTTCTACGTTTAAAAGAAAAACAGACACAAGTAAAACAAAATGTCAGTATTTATTCTAGATCATGGCTATATACTAGGTTTTTACTATTTCTGGGTTTGTATTTTAAAGATAATGAAACGAAGTTTTTGAAATAAGATCGGATTTAATATGACATTTAGAGGAATTTGAGAGAGTGTAAAACAGATGTATTTACCATAAACTTAGACTTTTTAAAAAGGGTTTAAGGATCTTCATGTTTTATATATATCTACAGGTATTTGAGGTTTGTGGCCTTACTTAGACCTAGTTTTTTTCAGTCTTCCTATGAGATCTATTTTTATAGTAAAGTTTGTTAGAGGTATCTTGGTAACTTGTAAGGCAGAGTGTACCATTACATAATTGATCTAAGTATCTGAATTTTTATATGTTGCTTTTGGTTGATTGTAAATGCTGAGAACTCATTTACATTAGTCTTTGTTAGCATTGGTTGAACTTAAGATCCGTTTTGAGGATACCAAATAAAGTAGATGGCAAAAAAAAAAACCTATTGTTTCAAAGGGGTGAATATTCCCATTTTAAACTGAAATTTGGGACGACTAGGTGGTTCAATTCTGCTCAGGTCCTGATCTCATGGTTTGCTTTGTGAGTTCAAGCCCCACATCAGGCTCTGTGCTGACAGTGCTGAGCCTGCTTGGGATTCTCCCTCTCCCTTCCCCCATCCCCTCTCAAAATAAATGAATTAATTTAAAAAAAAGAAATCGGATTTTAAGAGTGATAATGGACATATTTATTTGTATATGGACTCATTAATTTCTTGTGTTTCAGAAAGTTAATAGAATCACTGTCCCATTGGGATTTGTGCCTTGCTCGGTACCATTTTAATGAATGATTAAAAAGAACAAGTGAGCTTAAAATTATTTTCATGTAATATTTTAGCAAAGAATGGCTCAAGAAGTACTGACACATTTAAAGGAGCATCCTGATGCATGGACAAGAGTCGACACAATTTTGGAATTTTCACAGAATATGAACACGAAAGTAAGCAAGTGGTGGTTTTAAAATCCATTATTTCTTCTTTTCTTCCAGTCATAAACTTTGAGGAAGGTATCTCATTTTTAGTATTAGTGTTTGTTATCTCAAACATTTAATATTGTTAACTTATTTCAAAATTTAGTCTTAAACATAGAATTAATTCTTGCAAATAGTCCTAAGAATTATGAATGAAGTTTTGTAATTGGGACTAGAATGCAAGGTGGCTTTTTTTTGGTTGTTTTTTGTTTTTGTTTTTAGAATATGTATACAGATCTAAGTAGCATAAATTCTGGATGTTATTCAGATATGAAACATAACATCAGAGGAATTTTGGGCAAGTAATCAATATAATACAGGTTAGGCACCTCCAACACGAAGTTGTGTGGGCAGCAATAAAACCCTGCTCCGTGGTAGCAATGCTCTTAATGGGACAGCACTCAGTTTTTATTTGCAATTGAAAAATGTTATGATTTGGGTCCTTTTTTCCTAGTTTGAACAGAAGGGTTGATCAAAATGTGTTTTGACTGTTTTAGGCTTGATGATTCACACTTCTCTTTAAACTGCCTTGAAGTAATAAAATACCATGCATGGCGTTCTGTTTAATACACACAAGATTTCCACTTGGTATACATTGTGTTAAAACAGAAAATAGCCATTTTCACATCTGTTTCTGAAATCAGACTGTATTAATTAACAGTTTTAAAATATTGATTAGTTTTGACATCTTGTAAATTTTAGAGCAAAAATACAGTCCAGAACTTCCTCAAAGTGCTAACCTTAAGTAACATAATAGTGTTTGCCTGTTTGCTTGCCTGGTAAATTTTGCTTTTTATACTGACAGACATTACTAATGTTTAAGTTGATTTATCAACAGTATTTTTAAAAACTCAAATTTGTCTTGTGAAAAATGAGATGATTAGAGGAACAGAAAGAAAGCAACAGGTAAAGAATTCTTCAATTTACATAAATTACAAATGATTTGGTGCTAAATTTATGCACTATGACATTTGGCTTTTATGCAATCATTTTTTTTTCTTTAAAGATGTTAACACTACCTGATATTAATCATAATGTTCCATTATGTTGATTGCTTGTAATAGGAAGAAAAGGGGTGTCTTCCTGTGCAACTGACACAGCTAGGCTTTGACGGCAGGCCTCCACAAGGTCTACCCTTTTGATTCCCTTTAACTGAATTCTGTTCATCAATTGTTTTTGTTTCATGGGCGGTGGGAGGGGAAAGGGGAATTCAATGCATAAAATAAGTATTTCTAAGGGCTCAGTAGAAATTTCTACCATAGGGATCATTTCATGCATTTATTTTTTCATTTAGTCTTTGCTGTTATCTGTCCCTCATCTTCATAACTCAGCAGTGGATTTCTCAGGTCCTGAGATGTGACGCAGATACGTAAATAATTCTTTTGAATGATGTTTGGATTATTTATCAGTATCTCCAAAGTAGTCTTTTACTATTGGCCCCCAGATTTGGCTAACACTTAAGATTTTTAATCAAAATACTCTTATTTCAAAAAAATGTGGGTTCTCTTCATATGTAGAGTCTTAAGGTCTAGGAGAGATTCGGTTTTGGGATATTATTATGATCTTTGTATCCCTTTGACTTGTGAAAGCTTTTATTGGGCTTAACTGCTTCAGCCAGGAGGGCAGAATGAGGAAAATATGAATTGTATCCTCCGCAAGCTTATGCTGTCTTTTTACAGTTGGGGAAAGGACTTAGAGGTTAGTAAATAGGTAACTTAGGTAACAAAGTATCAAACATAAAGGAAGCAGGGTAATAGCCTTCAATTAAAAAGTGTAAGCTGGAAAATATGGGCTAAATAGGGCGAAGTTAAGAGATTTTGCTTCTTCCTGGTATATTTATAGTGGATTTTTAGTTTTTTAAAGATCTTTTTAATTGCTTGAGAATTAACAATATTCCACGTAGTAAGAAGTGCATTGTTTTGACTTAGCAAAACGTTGACAGTCTGATTTTGTATCTAGAAAATTAAAGTTTTTAGGGTAGTATGTTCTTAAAAGTTAATTGAAAATTTCAATCAGAATATCACCTTTTTTTGCCTATTTTTCTGAGGTCTAGACCTATAAAGGAATTATAAATGAACAGGATAGAAAGTTTCCCTATTTACTGCTGATTATGAAACCCTTTAATGGTATCAAATTTGTAATTTCAGAATTTTGCTTTGGCTTTTTTATTTTGGAAGTCTTTTTAAGGAATGTTCTGCAAATGTAGGATTTTAGTTGAAATGGCAAAATTTTCTTGAAAAGTATGAAATGTTAAAATGAAAGAAAACAGCAAAAACGTTTACTATTTGAGCACAATGTAGTTTGGGACAGTCTATATTGTGCTTTGGATAAAATTAGCATTCACATGATCCCTTTGGTTGAAATACTAATGCTCCTATTTTATTGTGTGATGACTAACCATTTTAAAGATGAACTCTTATTCTCAGCCAAAACTTGCAATCTGAGGTTATATGTCTATATATGAATGAGTTTATCTTTCAGGTATTATAACTAATTCTTCCCTAATTCAGCCAGTTGAGACATACCACAACAGTTTTATCCCTTTTCTTCCTCCTGTCTATCCACACTAATTGGTCATGGTAATAATTTTGTGTAGTAACTTGTATAGCATTATAAATTGTTGTGAACATTGTTGACTATTTAGAGTGAGTAATGAGCAGGAGGGACAAAATGGCTTGAAAGTGGTATCTGTATTTATTAACGTACTTATATTTTTAGTAATGACTTTTATATTTAGGAAGGAATACCTGAAAGATAAATACAGATTGCAACATGCGTTTGTGTATTATTTTTGACTGTGCACAAAAGTTTATCTTTAAATTAGTAGAAATAGCAACTGTAAGGGTGGGATTAAAATTGAAAATTAAACCCTTGGGCTGTCTTGCTGCTCCTTAAGTAACACACCAGTGATGTTTGTAAACACTTTCTATAGAAAGTATCTGTGACAATACTTTAATACTTGGCCAAGAGCTTACAACTCATAGAGGATGGTAGGGAGCTTGAGAGCATCCAAGCTGCTAAATTCTTAGGAGCCTGGTCGTGTTAAAGTACGTGAGCCTATGAGCAGTCATTTATGCTGTGAATTCATATCTGGCTGCTACTTTTCCTTCTACAGATAAGCCCATTTGGCTGCTAAAGGGCTTTTTATTTGGTTCTTCCTCCTGGTGTGAGCATGTATAAACAGCAGGACATTAAATAGAGTAGTAAACAATAAAATGAGGAAAATGCATGAAAACTCAGTATATGGGTGAATAGATCCTTGTTTAATATATGTAATTAAACTTGGTAGCATAATGTTTTTGAAACTTTAGATGTAAATGTGTGAATGTCTGTCCATTTGTGAATCCTGAAAATTGCCAGTCTTATAGCAATATGTTCACATGGTTCTATTCTCCAATTTTCAGTATTATGGACTACAAATTTTGGAAAATGTGATAAAAACAAGATGGAAGATTCTTCCGAGGAACCAGTGTGAAGGTAGGAAAATGCTTTGAAGAATTGTAAATCCAGAATTTTATTATTTTTGGCATTTGTATTATAGTTGAATATCAGATGGGGGATTGTTAAATCTTTAGTAGTTTATTATGCTTTAATGGAGATTATGGCTTTCGTCATGTAGCAAAGCAGGGGGAGGAATTAGTTTACCTTTTGGGGGAAAGAGGAGGCCAAAGCGGTTGAACTGTTTACAATAAGTACCGTGATAAAAAGTATATATCAACTTCTAGCTAATTGGGACCATGTTTGAAGTGAGTGAAATTGGAATGTGTGTTCTTACACATGGGTTTAAGTTTGTCAAATGGTAACTGACAAGTGATAAGTACTGTAGTACCTGAAATAATACGTCAATTTAACAAAGCAAAGGAAAAACGAAATTTTAAAAGTCACAAGGCTTTACCTTTGGAAATTCTGGGCGAGCGGTAGAAGATAATAGACTTCTGACTTAAGGAAAGAAAAGAAAATTAGGATGTGATGATGCTTGCTATTCATATTTAACTTTTGCCTTTGTACTGTCTCAGTAACAGTCCTGTTTAAGAAACTTGGGGCAAGCTTAATCTCTTGGAGTATATTGATATAGTTACTTCCAGTTTTCATATACTGCCTCTGTCACCTACTTTATATCCCTTGTTAACCTCTGAAAAATATATAAGTACAAGCCTGAACTTTGGGAGTATGCTAATACTGGTGGCAGTTTTTTCTATTAAAACCAGTCTCCTGTCTTGGACTGTTGATCTTTAATATGTCTTTTTTCACTTGCTTTTTCATGTCTTTTTTATGGTGGAATAATGACCTGGATTTACTCAGCTGGTCTTTCTCTAGAAAACTGACATCTTTCTGGCATGTTTATAGGTGAATAAGACAGTTTTTAATGGCAGTATCCTTAATGTACCATAAGCCATAGAGTAAGAATGAGAGTACAGGGGGAAATACTGCCTTCAAAAAAAGGTTCCTATTTCTTTAAATATTTTATTTGGGGTTGAAACTATTTTAGATCATGTTGTGTGACCTTCTCAGAAGTTAGTAAGTCCAGTTTGTTTGGACCAAATAGATCCTTCATATCTCGTCACTGCCCTTTAGGGATCTTCGGAGCACTTCTCGTTCCTTTGCTGCTGTTAAGTCCCTCTTTTGTTTCTAAACACATAGTCCTCTGCCTCTTACCACATAAGGATTGCACTAGATGATTCTTCGACATTTTTCTGACTTTAAAATGAAACAATTTATAATGATACTAGCTGATCATGGTTCTCCATGAAAAAATTTCTCCATGAAAAAATTGGAGGCTAAAGGGTTCCCTGAGGATTTGACATTTTTAGCCTTCTGCATGAATGAGAGTAGTAGTAAGTTTTTATCATAAAGTCCCAGTGCTTCTCATGTTTATGTGTGTCAAATGTGCACATACTCCAGGGTGTGTAAAACTGTTTAGTTTTGAAAACCTGTCATGTTTGAAAAAACCGGAGAGAGACATGGTGATTATTCTGCCTGTAACATTTCTAGACAAAAGAATATTATTAAGAAAATTGAAGTGAATATATATTTACAGTATTATACTGTATATAATTTTTTAAATGCACATATGAATGGACCCATCCACTTCAAGCCTGTGTTGTTCAAAGGTCAGCTGTTATCTATAAAACGATTTATCAGGGGCACATGGTTGGCTTAGTCAGTTGAGCATTTGACAATTTTGGCTCAAGACATGATCCCAGAATCATGGGATGGACCCCGGAGTTGGGCTCTGCATTGAGCATGGAGCCTGCTTAAGATTCTCTCTCCCAAGGTTCCTGGGTGGCTCAGTCAGTTAAGCGTCTGACTCTTGATTTTGGCTCAGATTGTGATCTGATGGTTCATGAGTTGGAGCCCCATGTTGGGGTCTGCACTGACAGTGCCGAGCCTGCTTGGGATTCTCTCCCCCTCTCTCTACCCCTCCCCACTCGTGCTCACTCTCTAATTGAATAAATAAAATAAAAAACCTCTCCCTCTGCCCCCCCTTGCATGTGTGCTCTCTAAAATAAAATAATAGATTTATCAGAATCCCCTTTCCCCTGGTATTTCTCTTAAAAACTAATGATAACGATTAAGTGGGATCTAAACTATATAAAAACCACTCACATGATGGTTGCCATTGTCAGTGAGGTCATTACATGGAGGAAAAAGTGGTATAACTTTTAGGATCTTTCACAGGCTTGTTGGAAGAGCATGTAATGTGCCTCCCAGAGAATCTGAATTCCAGATTTAAATAGGCAACAACAACTTTGCATGATGCATTTAGTGTGATCGTGTTTTTAAAGTAAAACATTGGGGGGGAAATTCAGTACTCTCTGAATTTTATAATTAATTTAAACGTTGTCAATCCTGGTAGGGTTCTCCAATCTTAAGCTTTCTTATCCCCCAAAGTACACTAAGTTTTCTGAATGTTACTTTTATTTCATCTTTAAGTAACTTAAGTATTGGGAATAAGTTTGTGTAACCCCCAAAATAATGTATATTCTTTTTATCTACAACTGTCATGTTTTTTAAAGCTGTTGTCTCCACTTGGTAGCTATTCCTTGTCCATCTTCCTTAGCATATATATTTATTTACCTAGTACATATATTGTGTTTCTGCTTAGTACAAAGCATTAGTTGGTATTAACTCTATGTAAATGTATCCCTATACCAACATGCAGTAGTTGGAAAGATATAGAAAAGTTAAATAAGGTATATATAATGAGTGCTACTCTCACTATAAAAGAAGGGGATGATGATCAGGTTGAGCCCTTTAAACCGCTCCTTCATGTAAATGGCAATATTTTAAAGGAAGAAAACATTTGCACAGACAGCAAGCCAAAATAACTTTTACATTTTTCCAAACTAGTTTTTTTTTTGTTTATGTTTGTTTGTTTTGAGAGAGAGAGAGAGAGAGAGTGCCTGAGCTATGGAGGGGTAGAGAGAGAATTCCCCAAGCAGGCTCCGTGCTGTCAGTGCAGAACCCACAGAGACTGACACGGGGCTCAGTCTCAACAACCATGAGATCATGACCTGAACCAAAATCAACAGCTGGATGCCTAACTGACTGAGCCACCCAGGCGCCCCAGAGAATTTTTTTTTCAATTAAAATTTTTTTATTGAAGTAAAATTGACACACAGTTTCAGGTGTACAATGTAATGCCATGCTCACCATAAGTGTAGCTTCCATTTGTCACCATACAATGCTGTTATAATATCATTGACTGTATTTTCTATGCTGTACCTTTCATCCCTATGATTTATTCCTTCCATCCTGGAAACCTGTACATCCCAGTCCCTTTCAGCCCCCCGCGCCCCCCCCCGCCGCTTTAGTGTTTTATTCTTCATTTTTGAGAGAGAGCATGAGCAGAGGAGGGGCAGAGAGAGAGGGAGACACAGAATCTGAAGCAACTCCAGGCTCTCAGCTGTCAACATAGAGCCTGATGCGGGGCTTAAACTCACGAACCGCAAGATCATGACCTGAGCTGAAGTCAGACGTTTAACCAACTGAGCCACCCAGATGCCCCACCCCTTCACCCCTTTACCCCTTTTGCTTCTGTGTAACCATCTGTCCTCTAGGTAGCACTAGTTTTCTCTTTATATATGGGTATGTTTCTGCTTTGTTTTATTAGTTTATTTTGTTCCTTAGGTTCTGCATATAAATTAAATCATGTGGTATTTTGTCCTTTTCTGACTTAGTTCACTTAGCATTATACCTTCAAGAACTCATTCTTTTTTGTGGCTGAGTAATAATCCTTTGTGTGTGTGTGTATTTAAGCCCACATCTTTGTCCATTCATCTGTCGATGAGCACTTAGGTTGCTTCCGTATCTTGCCTATTGGAATTAATTGCTGCAGTAAACACAGGGGTGCATAGATCTTGTGAATTTGTGTTTCCATTTGAGTAAATCCGCGGTAGTAGAATTACTGGATCATACGGTATTCCTATATGTAAGTTTTTGAGGAACCTGCACATACTTTTTTCCACAGTGGCTGCACCAGTTTACATTCCTACCAACCATGCAAGAGGGTTCTTTTTTTTCCATATCCTTGCTGTGGATTATTATTTCTTGTGTTTTTGATTCTACCATTCTGACAGATATAAGATGATCTCTCATTGTGGTTTTGGTTTGCATTTTCCTAATGATTAGTGATGTTGAGTATCTTTTCATGTGTTTGCCATCTGTATGTCTTCTTTGGAAAAATAACTATTCAAGTCCTCTGCCCATTTTTAATCAGATTATATGGGGGATTTTTTGATATTGAGTTGCAGGCTTTTATGTATTTTTGATGTTAACCCCTTATTGGATAGATCATTGGCAAATATCTTCTCCCATTCAATAGGTTGCCTTGTTTTGTTGATGGTTTCCTTTGCTATGCAAAGTTTTTATTTTGGTGTAGTCCCAATAGTTTAATTGTGGTTTTGTTTCTTTTGCCTGAGGAGACATCTGTGCTAGGTCTAAGAGATTACTGCCTACGTTTTCTTCTAGGAGTTTTAGATTCATGTCTCATATTTAGGTGTAACTCTCTGTTAAGGTGTGTGTGTGTGTGTGTGTGTGTGTGTGTGTGTGTGTGTGCGCGGTGTAATAAGAAAGGGGTATAATTTCATTCTTTTGCATGTAGCTGTCCAGTTCTCCCAACACCCATTTGTTGAAGAGACTGGTTGCTAGACACTGAAGTAATTAAAGGTACACTAGGACTGTTAGTGATGTTGATTATCTGGGCTGCACATCAACATGAATTTTTCCAGCTAACCCTCCTCCTTTTTTAAAAATAATGTTTGCATTTGGATTAGAAAATTCTAATTAGAATTAGAAATTCTAATTTGATCCTCCCTGGGAAAAAAAAATTTATCTGTATAAAGATAGCTTTATGTTTTGTTTTGTTTTGTTTTGAACCAGAGGATCATGATTTAATCTGTTAAGGCATATGGCTTACATGTCCTTTCATTTCATGAGATAAGAACTTACTATAGTTGAAAAGTCGTGGTCAATTTATGAGTAGTCCCAAGTGATAAAGTCATAATTGGACATTTTGAAAGTTTGGGTGCTTAATTAAAGGTAGTTGGGCAATTAAGTTCCTGAGTTGTATACTTCTGTGTTTTAATTTGAGTAAGTTGACAAATCCAGTTACCAAAAAGATTTTTACTCAGTTCCCTTCCTATGGAATGAGGCATATGGTACATTTATTTGTTTGTTTTAAGTTTATTTATTTTGAGAGAGAGAGAGCAGAGGAGGGGAGGAGAGAAAGGATCCCAAGCAGGCTCCGTGCTCCCCACGCAGAGCCTGAACCAGGGCTTGGACTCACAAACTGTGACATTGTGGCCTGAGCCAAAACCCAGAACCGGACACTTAACCGACTGAACCACCCAGGTGCCCCCATGGTACAATTATTAGTATGATCTTTATGCAAAATATTTTACTCCTCTGAATCTTGACTGCTTTGCAACCATTTTGGGATATGGTAGAAAAGGTAATGTGTATAAAGCCCCTGGGCCCTTCTAGGTGCTAGGTATGAATAAACATCTGGCATGTGTTTCGCCAGTCTCTTTCCACAAAAATGTATTCGTTTCACCAAATAACCTTGAAATTTCTGCAGTAGCTTCCTAACTAGGCTCCTTAATACCTACTTTTGTGTGTCCCCTATATTTACCACAAAGGATTTTACCATGTTTCGTTTATTATTTTCCCAAACAAGGGATTTTAGTGCAGAGAATTGAGGGGGTTGGTAAGGCCAGGAGAGGGCTATTGAGGTAACTCAGATGTTAGTAAACACAGGTTAGCAACTACTAACCTTAGGGAAGGGGGAACAAAAGGAAAGAGATGGTTATCAAAACCTAGAAGCTGTTCACTTATACAATTTGATAAGAAGTTTGACTTAAGCATATACCCATGAAACCACCACTGTAATCAAGGTCTTCATCTTTGTGATTGCCTTCTTTTTTACCCTTCCTCCTCCCCAGTCTTTCTGTCACTTACTTGATTAGCTGGAGTAGAATGGCTGGATAATATGGTAGGTGCATGTTTAACTGCCAAACTATATTCCAAAATAGTTGTATCATTTTACATTCTCACTAGCAGTACAGTTGACCTGTGAACAGTGTGTGTGAGGGGTTAGGGAAGCTGACCCCCTGGCAATCACATACCTGTGCAAAACTTTTGATCCCCCAGAATTTACTAATAGCCTACTGTGTGTTGCCTCATTCATAACAGTTGATGAATACGTATTTTGTATGTTGTATGTGTTTTATACTGTATTCTTAAAGTAAGCTAGAGAAAAGTGTTAAAATCATAAGGAGAGTACATTTACAGTACTGTACTGTATTTACCTAAAAAAACCCACGTATAAGGGGATCTGTGTGGCCAAACCTGCGTTGTTCAAGGGTCAACTGTAATCAATGAATCTTAAATAAACGGTTGTTTTGTGATAAAATATACATAAAGTATATATAACCATTTTAAGTGTGTAGTTCAGTGTTTGTAAATACATTCATAATATTGTACAACCATTATCACTATCAATCTCTAAAGTTTTTTCATCCCAAATTGAAACCCTACCCATTAAACATGAGCTCTCCCATTATACTGTCTCCCCAATCTCTGTTAACTACTTAACTACTGTTATGCTATCTGTCCCTGTGAATTGCTTATTCTAAGTAACTCCTGTAGGTACAATCATTTTTATGTGTGTCTGGTTAACATCACTTAGCACATGTTTCCAAGATTTGTCCATGTTACAGCCTTCGATATCTGAATTTCATTTTTTTAATGACTGAATAATATTCTTTTGTAGTCTATACCATATTTTTATTGGTTCATCTGTGGGTGGATGTTTGGGTTGTTTCCATCTTTTTGCCCATTATAAATAATGATGCTATAAATGTAATAAAATTTAAATTCCTTATATATCCTTTATAGTTCTTTTTCAATATCTGAGGCCATAAAACCCTTTTAAGAGTGATCGATGTTCTGGGGTACCTGGGTGGCTCGATCAGTTAAGCTTTGGACTTTAGCTCGGGTCATGATCTCATGGTTCAGTTCATGAGCTCAAGCCCCATGTCAGGCTCCACACTGGCAGTGCAGAGAGTCTGCTTGGGATTCTCTCTCCTCTATCTCTGCCCTTCCCCACTTGTGCTTTCTCTCTCATTGTCAGAATAAACAAAAGAGTGATCATTGTTCTTACAGCTTGTTCCTCCTGAAATTACTAAACATGCAGGTAATAATCGTTCTAGCCTATCTGTGTGAGCCCTGGGTTAAGAATTCCCGCTTTTGAGGGGTGCCTGGGTGGCTCAGTTGGTTAGGCGTCCGACTTCAGCTCAGGTCGTGCTCTTGCGGGGTTCCTGCGTTTGAGCCCCGCGTCAGGCTCTGTGCGGGCAGCTGAGAGCCTGGAGCCTACTTTGGATTCTGTATCTTCCCCTCTTTCTGTCCCTCCCCCATTCGCACTCGGTGTCTCTCTCTCATTCTCTCTCTCAAAGATAAACATTAAAATTTTTTTTAAATTCCCACTTTTGAATTGATTTAGCTGTCTCTCATTTTGCTGTTTGTTATCTGAAGTATTGAATTGAGTGAAGAGTAGGAACCATACTCTGGATTCATCTGTACAAGAAGGTGTAAAGAGGATAGATAACTATATTTTAGTGTCTGTCTTTCTGATGGTCACTGTTGGTGGTTAGATGGACAGATATTTGTGATAAATTTATGGCACAGGGAAAGAACCTTACTTTCAATTAAAATGGCTCTGATGGAGAAATGTACCAAACTTGCATTGTTAGAGCTTAAGAATGTAAAGAAATATTTAAAGTGGAATTGGAGGGGTACCTGACTGGCTCAGTCAGGAGAGCATATGACTTGATTTGAGGGTTCTGAGTTTGAGGCCCACATTGGGGTAGAGTTTACTTAAAATAATAATGCATAAATAAATTTATAAAGTGGAATTGGATACTTCTAAGTATTGCACAGTGGTTGGAACTGGGGTGAACTCAGTTTTATCTGTAGTTTTGCTTTTATAATAATAGTGTGTTGAGATTTTGTTTTCTGTAATATGTAAAAATTAGCCACTGTGAAAGAGGAATCAGAATGTGCAACTTTTTTTTTTTAATACTTATTTTTGAGATAGAATGAGTGGGGGAGGTGCAGAGAGAGAGGGAGACAGGTATGAAGCAGACTCTGCTTCATTCTCCCCCCGTTGTGGGGCTCGAACTCAGGAACTGCAAGATCATGACTTGGGCCAAAGTTGGATGCTTCACCAACTGAGCCACCCATGCACCCCCAGAATGTGCAGCTTTTTTATTCAACATATTTTATAATTTGTCTAGGAATGCAGTTTTTCTTAGTAGGTAGAATCATGTATTTGGTGGAAAAGTTGCTGACAATCTATCACTGACCAGATAGGATGCTAAGGTAGAACCTTAAGTAAATTTTGAAAAGTAAGGCTTTTGCTCCCAGGGGAATATGACACCAACAGGAAGTTGTAGTCAGTAATAAGTTCTCATTTTAAATTTGAAATTTTTAGTTTTAGTGAATCCTCTTTATGAAATTCAGGTTTGGTAATGGATTTCTTTTACCCTGTCATTATCCACTTTTTGGAAGATATTCCTAGATGCAAGTAGCTTGCAAGATGATGTGTAACTTCTTTTTTTTTTTTTTTTTTTTTTTTCAACGTTTATTTATTTTTGGGACAGAGAGAGACAGAGCATGAACGGGGGAGGGGCAGAGAGAGAGGTAGACACAGAATCGGAAACAGGCTCCAGGCTCTGAGCCATCAGCCCAGAGCCTGACGCGGGGCTCGAACTCACGGACCGCGAGATCGTGACCTGGCTGAAGTCAGATGCTTAACCGACTGCGCCACCCAGGCGCCCCGATGATGTGTAACTTCTAAGGCAGGATGATGTTTATTTTATATTTTCTAATGTTTATTTTTGAGAGAGAGAGAGAGAGAGTGTGAGCAGGGGAGGGGCAGAGAGAGAGGGAGACACAGAATATGAAGCCGTCTCCAGGCTCTGAGCAATCAGCACAGAGCCTGGACACAGGGCTTGAACTAAGAAACTGTGAGATCATGACCTCAGCTGAAGTTGGATGTTTAACCCACTGAGCCACCCATGTGCCCCAGGATGAGGTTTATTTTAATCTTACCTTTTAACTAGCTAAAGTTGACATGCTCTCTACTTTAAATAAGTTTATGTTGACTGTTTAGCATTGCTTGTTTTTTTATTTTAATGTTTATTTTTGAGAGAGACAGACACAGCGTGAGCAGGGGAGGGGCAGAGAGGAAGGGAGACACAGAATCTAAAGCAGGCTCCAGGCTCTGAGCTGTCAGCACAGAGCCCAGTGTGGGGCTTCAACTCATGAACTTGAGATCATAACCTGAACTGAAGTCCGACACTCAAGTTACTGAGCCACCCACGCACCCAAATTGTTTATTGTAAATAAGACTGTCAGAAGACATTTTTCTTTACCTTGAGAAAATAGATGAGATAAATGCATAAACATGGATTTGAAAATTTTGCATCATAATATGCTTTTCCATGACTAGTTTGCCATTTTTATGCTAGTGTAGATTTTAAAGAAAATATACATGGCCAGTCTTTTTTAAAAAACAGCACTTAAAAAAATAAAATAGCACTTTTCAGTACTTTGTAGGTTAATTTAAACTTTGGAGGTGAATTTTTGTTCAAATTGAGAAGAATAGAATGAGTAGCTATAGATAAAAATTTGTTAAAAGTGATTTTATGAATCCCTTGAAAAGTTTGATGACATAGTAACAAGAACATAATTGTGCTGAAATGTTATTGATTTTTCAAAAACTTTTTAATTTTATATTTGTGTGTCTTACCGTTTCTTCATTCCCAAAGAGGAGCTTAGAAAGCTGCTGGAAGAAATATCCCAGGTTCTTCACATACACTTTCTGAATGATAGGAAACAGATAATTTTATATTAATAGGTTTTGACAGATAATAAAGTTTTATATGAATGTATAGGGAGTGCCTTATTTTAACAAGTTTATATTATGTGAATGTCTCTTTTGCACGTGACAGACATGAATTCGTTTGGTACAAAGAATAAGACACTGAGAATATATAATTTTCTGTCATCTCAGATAATTTTCTGTTAAGTTTCAGAAGCTGAGCTTCTCTAATAGTTGTCAACATTTGGCTTTTCTGCCTTGATAAGCACGATGTCATTGCGCTATTTCTTTAGTTTTTATTTAAAAGTTGTTGTTTTTTTTTTTTTAAGCTTACTTGAGAGAGACAGAGACCATGCGAGTGACAGAGGGCCAGAGAGAGAATCCCAAGCAAGTTCCACAATACCAGTGTAGAGCCTGACTTGGGGCCCTAACTCACAGAACCGTGAGATCATGGCCTGAGCCAAAACCAAGAGTCGGACACTTAACTCAGCCACCTAGGCGCTCCATTGTGCTATTTATTTACAGTTGTAAAACTCCTCCTCATTGAGCTGCTTTTTTACTTGGGGAAGAAGTTAGAGTACTTAATGAAATAAGCTTTGTACCTAGCAATAGGAGATTCCAGACACTTTATGTGCAGCAGTACTTGATCAGAAAAGGCGTTGTTCCGGTGTTCTGAAGGGATTGAAGTACTGTCATTTCAGAGTGACATTAAATTAAATTAATATTATATTGTCTGTGAGAAATTTCCATTTTTGTTTTCCTACTATTTTCATCAGTTATGCTTTGCTTCATCTACAGGTGAACCTCAGACCTCTGAAAACAGGGAGAAGATACTTAATTGATTCAATTGGTAACAGGAGAGTTGAAGGATCTATTTGATCCTATTTTACTGTTCCCTGAGGCTGAGAAAAGCCTCCAAACAGATAATATGTGTTCCAAATAGAGGCAGCAATAGTGGTTTTAGACATTGTTTCATTCCTTATGACAGATTAAGAAGAAAACTACTAAATCTCATTATATGGTATTGTCTCTCCTTTAACAGAGAGAAGGCAATATATTTGTTTCTGTTTTTAGGCTGTTTCCTGTGTTAAGAGGATTCAGAGGGATGTTTATTGTTCATATTTTTTTTCGAATTGTCATTTAATTTTTTAAAGATGCCTTAGTAGTAGTAATTTATGTAAAGAACAGAAGGACCAGCGATAAAATATTTACATTTTGGTTAAACCTTCTGGACACTAAGGATATGTGGGATTGTTTTGTGGGTTAGCCTAACTAATTGGTAAAATTTAGCTTTTTTTTTTTTTTTTTTTTAAGTTTATTTATTTTGAGAGAGAACACTGGGGAGGGGGGAGGGAGGGAGAGAGAGAGGATTTCAAGCAGGCTCCATGCTGTCAGCACAGAGCTCTACACTGGGCTTGAACTCACAAGACTCTGAAATCATGACCTGAGCTGAAATCGAGTTGGATATTTAATCAACTGAGCCACACAGGTGCGCACCTAGCTTGTTTTTTAAAACTGATGTATGGTTGTTAAAATAAATGATTCATGTACAGAAGCACTTGTTTTAAAATAAGTTTGATACTCAGAGCACCTGGGGAGCTCGGTTGGTGACAGTGCAGAGCCTCCTTGGGACTCTCTCTGCCTCTCCCCTGCTCATGTGTGCTGTGCAATCTGAAAATAAATGTTAATAAAACAAATTTGATAATCTTATTTCCTTTTTTTAGTAGTCTTATTAAAACTAGACCTGATTTTGTGTCCACATAGCCTTCTTCTTGTTTTAAAATAATTTTAGACTGTAGAAATGTTGCCCAAAAAATACAGAATGCACTTAATACCTTTTGGTTTATTCTAATACTAACAAGCTTCTGCAACCATAATAAAATTATCAAAACCATAGCGGGGGGGGGGTGCCTGCGTGGGTGGCTCAGTCGGTTAAGCATCCGACTTCAGCTTAGGTCATGATCTTGCAGTTTGTGAGTTCGAGCCCCGTGTCAGGTTCTTTGCTGACAGCTCAGGCTGGAAGTTGCTTCAGATTCTGTGTCGTCCCCCGCCCCCCACCACCGTGTACTCCTCCCCCGCTCAATGTTGTCTCTATCTCAGAAATAAACATTAAAAAATTTTATCAAAACCATGAAAAGAACATTGGTTCGGTACTATTAACTGAAACATGCCCATTTAAATTTCACGTGTTTTTTCGAAAGGCCTTTTTCTGTTCTACAGCTTAGTGTGGTTTTTTTTTTAGTGTTCTTATGTGTGATGGTTCTTAATCCTAGCTTGATACATCTTTGACACTTTTGATGAGTTTTGATCATTTTATTTTGTAGAGTGTATTTCAGTTTAGGTTTGTCTTAATTCCTCGGGATTAAATGGAGGTTCCATGATTTTTTGGTAAGAATGTCGTAATGGTGTTGTATGTCCCAGGTGCCTGGGTGGCTCAGTCGGTTGGGCATCAGATGTTGGCTCAAAGCCTGGAGCCTGCTTTGGATTCTGTGGCTCCCTCTCTCTCTCTCTCTGTCCCTTCCACACTCATGCTGTCTCTCTCTCAAAAATAAATAAAACAATAAAAATTTTTTTTTTTTTTTGTTTTTTTGTTTTTTTGTTTTTTTTTTAAATTTTTTAATTTTTTTTTTTTTTTTTAACGTTTATTTATTTTTGAGACAGAGAGAGACAGAGCATGAACAGGGGAGGGGCAGAGAGAGAGAGGGAGACACAGAATCAGAAGCAGGCTCCAGGTTCTGAGCCATCAGCCCAGAGCCCGACGTGGGGCTCAAACTCACGGACCGTGAGATCGTGACCTGAGCTGAAGTCGGACCCTCAACCGACTGAGCCACCCAGGCGCCCCAAACAATAAAAATTTTTTAAAAATAATGGCGTTGTGTCCTCAGTCCACCAAGACAGGGTATGTAATGCTAGTACATTTATTTATTATTAACATTTATTATCTGGTTATGGTGGTTCCTGCTGTTTTTTTAACAAAATTACTGGGTTTTTTCCTTGAAAACGATCTTGGGATAATTGAGATCACACTGGTACCTTATTTTTTCTGAAAGGTTTTCCCATTCTTTTTTAGCATTAATTGATAGATTTTGTCTGCAGCATTTAGTATTGTGGTCTTTGCCTAGGGTAGAACTAGCTTTTAAAAATGTAAATGAAGAGTGCCTGGGTGGCTCAGTTGGTTGAGAATCCCGACTTCGGCTCAGGTCATGATCTCATGGTTTGTGGGTTCAAGCCCCGTGTCAGCTGTGCTGACAGCTCAGAGCCTGGAGCCTAGTTCAGAGAGTGTGTGTGTGTGTGTGTGTGTGTGTGTGTGTGTGTGTGTGTGTGTGTGTCTCAAAAATGAACAAACATTAAAAAACTTTTTTTATTAAAAAAAACGTAAATGAGATAGTTTATATTAGATTGTATATAACAATTAAATTTTTGGCACTTATCAAACAGTTTTTTAAATGTCTCTTAATCTGTGAATATTGATACCATTTAACATGACATTTTCAGTTGATAAATAGCTCTCGTGTGACTTTATTGGACTAGTAGTTTTTTTACAATAAGGAAATTATTTACATAATTAGTGTATTTTAATGTTTAGTTGCTTGGAATATGAAAGAAAATGGAGGAACAAATGGAATAAATTTAATACTTCAGCACATGAAGTATTGAGATGATTTTACAATCAGATCAACATTTTATTGCCTTCATGTCAGCTGTGTTTCCTGCTTAATATTACGGGTAAATTTCTTAGCAAATCCCCTCTCCCTGAGTTCCAAATTTGTTACATAAAGCTTGGGGCAACATAGTTCCAGAAGCTCTTGAACTGTATTTCCAAAGGTCAGATAGCTGTCAAAGATGATGATCGTTTGGTACCAAAGCCTAAATTAAATGTGAGAATAGTTTTTGTATGGTAGGAAATCATAATTTGTTTATTTAAGGGTCCTACCTCTCAAACCCATTGGATGTATTGATGTAGGAGCACTGTGTAATTTTAAAACTGAAGGGAACTTATAATAGATGTTCTGTAAATTTTGAATGATGTGAATTAAAATCACAGGCAAGAAGTCTTTGTTGTTTAAAGAATAGGTTGTACTATTAAGATATCCTTAAGTAAATAACATTATAAACAAAGCTTTCTCCTTAATTCTTGTGTATTGTAGTGGAGGGGACAAGTTAAAATCATTTCTACCTCAGGAGCCTGGGTGGCTCAGTCGGTTAAGTATCCAACTTTTGATTTCAGCTCAGGTCATGATCTCCCAGTTGGTGAAATCAAGCCCTGTGTCAGGCTCTGCGCAGTGAGGAGCCTGCTTTGGGATTCTCTGCCCCTCTCCTGCTCAGGTGTACTTTCCTCAAAATAAAAAGTTTCTAGGAATACCTTAATGTTACAATTAAATTTGAAAAGGGAAACAGCATCTAATCTTGATTTAGAAATTTTCAATAGGGGCGCCTGGGTGGCTCAGTCGGTTAAGCATCGGACTTCAGCTCAGGTCATGATCTCGTGGTCCATGAGTTTGAGTCCGTGAGTTCGAGCCCCGCATCAGGCTCTGTGCTGACAGCTCAGAGCCTGGAGCCTGTTTCAGATTCTGTGTCTCCCTTTCTCTCTGACCCTCCCCTGTTCATGCTCTGTCTCTCTCTGTCTCAAAAATAAATGTTAAAAATTTTTTTCCAAAAAAATATATTTTCAATAAACTTACTTAGAATGCTTTTCAGGGGTTTTGTAGTTTTAACCATAAAAACAAGTTTATTTAAATGAACAACAAATTAATCCCTGGTGGAGTTTTTTTTGTAATTACATGTTGACTGATATAGCATTAAAGAATATCTTAGAATATAATCTGTAGTTGTTAAACCTATACATGTGGTAAAGTTAACAAAAGTTAAAATTTAAAGGGTAGTACTCAAAAATGATGGGCATCATTCAAAAATGTAAATATTTCTGATGGGATTGGGGTTTATTATCTGACCTTTTATCTTCCCCTTCCTCGGTTTTTTGTTACTGATGATTTATTGGCGTGCTATGAAAGTGTTGAATATTTTTTTTTAATAGGAATTAAAAAATACGTTGTTGGCCTCATTATCAAGACGTCATCTGACCCAACTTGTGTAGAGGTAAGACCATTTTTGGAAATTAGTGTGAGAATTTAAAATCATTTAAATAATGAATCTTCAGCTTAAATCTACTCCTGTCACAGACATACAAACATATATGTACAATCATTTACAGTAGGTCTGCATTCATTTTTTTCAGAGGAATCCCTTTGCTTGTGTTCTTACTATTTCTTATTTTAGACATTCATTTAATCTAAACTTTTTTCTTTTCTTAGAAGGAAAAGGTGTATATTGGAAAATTAAATATGATTCTTGTTCAGGTAAGCTTTTACTTGATTTACTGTTTTCCATAGAATAATTAATGCTTCAGTTAGGCTGATTACTGGAACAAAATATTCAAACCTACTTTGTCAAATAGCTAGACTAACATCTTAAAGTAATAATAGTTTTTACAATAACTATAATCTGCCGTTTTCGCATTTGAAATTGTAATTTTGCTATGGTTGAAAACTTCATATACTGTAAGTTCATCACTTCTGTGGCTCCAGTATGGATCAGACCCATTACAGTTTTTTCATTTGCCTGTTCCTGTGCATACTTTTTTTCCATGTCATCTGTCTCCATTTTAATTCATAAATCATTGCTTTTGAATTCAACATTCCTTAAACCGATCTCTACACCTAGTCTGTTTTTCAAACTTATCTAATAATCTCACTTTTGAATTTTGTATTTACATATTTTTTATAATATTGCAAAAGTTTTCCTGAGAACATTAATTGGTATGTGAGGAAAAAATACAGATTTTTCCATTTAGTAAGTGATGAAAACATTTGGGTTTTCATTAAGTTACGCTTTTATCCTGGGGACTTTTTGTTGTCAGCCTATCTTTGGGATGGAGAGAAGTACAAAGAAGTTAGTTACCTCTTATAATAACAGGTACTATATGGAATATCTGGTTGGGAAAATCCTAGTATGCATAATATATAGTATAGACTTTAAAATGTAATACAGTTCATTAGACTTTGGTCAAAGATGATTCCATCCCCAATTATAATGCTGCCTTCCAAATTTATATGAGAAAATGAGCCTCTCTGCCCATCATGTTTTTACTGCTTAGAGTTAGATCTTTATATCTACTAGGATAATATGTACGTGTGTATCCAGCTTGTATTGATATGCATGCGTATTAGAACCGACTAGACCAGGGTACCTGGCTGGCTCAGTTGGTGGAACACGCAAGCATGCATCTCTTGATCTTGGGGTTATGAGTTCATGCCCTACGTTAGGTGTACAAATTACTTAAAATCTTTAATTAAAAAAGAAAAAGGAACCAGACTATACCAATTGGGAAAACTGAGAGGAGTCCTGGGCATTTGAAGCCGAAAACTTTATCTATAAAGTTTTATACTTTTTCTATATATATATACTTTATCTAGTTGATTCCATAGAGGCTGGCACATTTCAAGGGGGAAAAAATGAAAAGTGGTTGTTATTCACTCTTGCTTTATCTGCCATTGAGAAGTAAAATGAAATTAACATTTCCTATCTTATTTCAGATACTGAAACAAGAATGGCCAAAACACTGGCCAACTTTTATCAGTGACATTGTTGGAGCAAGTAGGACTAGTGAAAGTCTCTGTCAGAATAATATGGTGATTCTTAAACTCTTGAGTGAAGAAGTATTTGATTTCTCTAGTGGACAAATAACTCAAGTGAAAGCTAAGCATTTAAAAGACAGGCAAGTAATTATTTTGCTTTAGAATTTAAGCTTTTCTGAAAGGATGTCCAGGAATTTGGAGGTAGATTATAAATTTTTGAGATTGTAAATATGTTAAATTACTTTTAATTGTTTTTGTATACAAATTTAAATAGTCCTAGAGTGGACCTAGTAATTCTAAATCTGGAGCCTTGAAAAATTATGTGTGATGATAAAGATAGGATGTCATACTTCATTGTCCCAGCAAAATAACTTCATACATCTCATGCAAAAGGAGTATAGGTGTGGAGTTTCTAGAAACCTTTGGGATCTGTTTTTATATGGTGACTAAATATAATTCAAGGAAATGACTTGGGTCCAAATGTCAACTGAATTGTTACCAGTCCTGTGTCCTGGGAAGCAGGCCACTTTATTTTTTCACTTAGTGATAAAAATTTGTTCTCGTCAGTAGGGCACAGCAGTATTTCACATTTATATATTCAAACTAGCTTCAGACTTCACAAGTTTGTCTCTGTTTTGGTGTATAAGCATATTTTAGGATTTAGGATACATATATATAATGCCACCCCTCTTATTTTGCAGAGTTTTGTTTCAACTATCTTGATTTAAAAGACAGATTGATTTTGGGTGCTTGGCTGGGTCAGTCAGTAGAGCATGCGACTCTTCTTGATCTTAGGGTTGTAAGTTCACATCTCACGTTGGGTATACAGATTACTTAAATAAAATCTTAGGGGCGCCTGGGTGGCTCAGTTGGTTAAGCACCCAATTCTTTGTTTTCAGCTCAGATCATGGTTTCATGGTTCATGGGACTGAGCCCTGTGTCAGCCTCTTGTTGCTGACAGTACAGAACCTGCTTGGGATTCTCTCTCCCTCTCTCTCTCTCTCTCACTGGCCCCTCGCATTCCCTCCCCCACTCCTCAAAATAAACAATTTTTTAAAAATAAAAAATCACTAAAAAGACCAGATGGATTGAAATTACTCACATTAAAGGAAAACAAAAATCTCCACAAAATCAAATTATGTGCTCTTTATAGTATTCTTTATGGGTAAGCTTTGAAAGAGTTATACTACATGTAGTTTTAGTAACTTTTGTAGCTTTTGATGAAGTTATTGATATTTGTGTTTAAATAGAAGTGACTCAAATTTTTAGCAACCAGATTGGTGACATTTTTAGTAATTTTCTTACTATGTAAATAATTACAGTATTTGTGTCTTCTAAACAGTTTACTTTTTTCTTTTAGCATGTGCAATGAATTCTCGCAAATTTTCCAGCTGTGTCAGTTTGTGATGGTAAGTGCTTTTGATTTCATTTTTTAAGTAACAGTTAATTATAGGAAGAGGATTATTTACCAGGTATGTTTTCATTAATAGGAAAATTCCCAAAATGCTCCACTTGTACATGCAACTTTGGAAACATTGCTCAGATTTCTTAATTGGATTCCACTGGGATATATTTTTGAGACCAAGTTAATCAGCACATTAATTTATAAGGTATAGTGAATACATTTCAGTTCTTTTTCACTGTCTAGTTGGCATATGCTCATAATTTGTAATGCTCTGTGCTATAGAAAAACCATTTTGCATTTATAGGTATAACTAGTGTTATTTCTAAGATGAGAAAACTGCTCAGGAGAATTTTTCATTAGTTGCAGCTGGTAATTCTTTGAAATGGTGTCAGAAATCTTAGAAATCCATGTGAACCACTGTTTAACAGATTTGATTTGATTTTAGTTGATTGTATAGGTCACAGTAAGGTAAATCAAGGGACATTTCTATAAAACAAAGTCTGGGTTTTTTCCATTTTGTTTTTTTTTTTTTAAACCAATAGTGTGTAATGCCTAGCCTATATGAGGTCTTAATAATTGTTCATCCAGAGATGACTGGGTACCAATTGGTGTATTATTTTTCCAGATGTTTTCTTGGCAGATACGATGAATAAATTTGTATGCCTAATTAAGGCCTTATTATAACTTAACATTTGAGGCTTTATAGTTCAGTTCATTGAGGTAATACTCTGTTCTAATATGTGAATTTATAATACTTGAGACATTGTATTGGTAGACAATTATATATAAAACTTATTGTCAGTTGTACTGCAGAGGAAACATTGTTAAATAATAATGACACTTAATCTACTTTTCTAAATATTTATTTTGCAAAAATTTTATACATGTTATCAGGGCAATAGGCATGTCTGTTATTTCTTTTTTAAGGTTTTTGGTGCTTACCAAATTGCCATCCACAAATGGTATGCCAATTTTATCACACGTTTGTTAATCCTAGGTGTGCTGCCCATCTCTTAAAATCCTAAGTAAATCCTGGGACTTTCTTAGACTATGCATAAAATATAATGTCCTTAATTAAGCCATATAATAGATTGTGGGAAAGTCACTAAGCAACTTTGTGTTTTAGATGTCTGAAGACCTATCAAAATAAAGCACAGTTTGCTCCTGAAGCTTTTACTGTCTATTGGATATATAATGAAATTTCCTCAAAATATATGTGCAAACAAAATTTATCTATCCATTTATCTGTTTTTTTTCCCTCTTATGTTCTCAATTGTTAAAACCTTTATTTTTTTAATTGTTAGTAAAGTATTAATGGCCATTTAATTTTATGCTTCGTTTATTAAAATAGTTCCTGAATGTTCCAATGTTTCGAAATGTCTCTCTGAAGTGCCTCACTGAGATTGCTGGTGTAAGTGTAAGCCAATATGAGGAACAATTTGTAACATTATTTACACTGACAATGATGCAGCTAAAACAGGTAATACAACACTTAACAACAGACTAAATAATTTTAGTGCTTTGGAAAAAGTTGGGTTGAACTGCTTTGTCACAACTAATCAATCATAACAGATCTGCTATAATGTGATTGTGTATTTATTATATAAAATAAGATTAGGTAGAGGTTTTAGTGAACATTTTGAAAATTCCTTGAAATAAAGATTCTGGGAGTATCATAGTAATGTATTTAAACAGAATTTAAAAACTTGGAAACCTGAGGTTTAAGTATTAGCTTTTCTTCTGAAAACTTATGTCTCTAAACTAAAGACATGGGCCAGTACAATCTTGAGTAGGTATGTAGGAAATTATTCGGAATGTTACTCCTAATACTACATAACAGTTTGTGTTTACAATACGAACGAATTACTTGAATATTTTTGTTTCTAATAACATTAAGGAAGGAAAAGTCTGATAACGGAAAAATTGAAAAGAAATCTTATCTCTTGTAGCATTTTTAAAAATCAGAAGCCAGAACACAAAAACAACTATAAAGAACCAAAGGTTTCTAGTGAAGAATAATCTTTTTAAGTCTATGGTTTAATATTAGTAACAAGGAGATCAAATTTTAGGGCTTAGAAATAATGTCTTTTGTGGGTTTTAAAATACAGGCTCAGACTAATGGTCCATATTTAAACTTGTAGATGCTACCTTTAAATACCAATATTCGACTTGCGTACTCAAATGGAAAAGATGATGAACAGAACTTTATTCAGAATCTCAGTTTGTTTCTCTGCACCTTTCTTAAGGAACATGGTCAACTTATAGAAAAAAGGTTAAATCTCAGGGAAACACTCATGGAGGTAGGCTTTATGAAGCCTCTGGCTTCTGAAATTCTTCTCTACATAATGAAAGCTTTTTCAGAAATGCCTTTGTTCTAAAATGTCTACCCTTTTATTAATGTCTGTACCTTTGATGTATCTTCTTACCTCTTACTCGTCAGTGCATAAAAATATGTTCTGAGTTACAAGCTGAATTTGCTTTTTTATATTCTCAATAATGCCAGATCAGTAATTTTATTATCAAAATTAAATTCCTAAAGGGTACTCAGACATTTCAAGACTATTTTTAAAGATAGTCTTTAAAATTGAAGTGTGATGCATGTAACGTAAAACTGTATTTTATAGTGTACAGTTCGGTGACATTCACAGTGTTATCAACTGTCACCTTTTCTAAAACCTTTTCATCACCCACAAAGGATGACATACCTATTAAAATAATCCCTCATTCTGCTCTCCCCCCAGCTCCTTAGCAACCACTTATTTGCTCTCTGTGGGTTTACCTATTCTGAACCGTTCATATAAATGGGCTCATGGTTTTTGTAGTTAGCTTCTTTCACTTAGCATGTTTTTAGGGTTCATTCATCTTACAGCCTATATATTTCATTTCTTTGTGTTTCATCCCATTATTCTTTGAATAATGTTCCATTGTATGATTATATCATATTTTGCATGTCCACTCCTGAGTAGATGGATATTTGGATTGTTTACACTTTACTATTGGTACTAAATGTCCATACCTTTTTAGGGGACTTAATTAACATATGTATTGGCTAATAACTACATAAGGTTTTTGAAGTATTCCAGGACCTGTCAGAAGACACAGTTTGGGGTCCTTGGGTGGCTCAGTCAGTTAAAAGTCCTAACTCCTGATTACGGTTCATGAGATTGAGCACAGAGCCTGCTTGGGATTTTCTCTCTCTCCCTCAAAAACAAATTAATGAAACATTAATAAAAGGAAGAAGAAGGGCGCCTGCTTTGCTCAATGGGTTAAGCATCCAACTTCGTACTTAGTTCAGGTCATGATCTGGCTTGTTGGTTGAGCCCCGTGTTGGGCTCTGTGCTGACTGCGCAAAGCCTGGGGCCTGCTTAGAATTTTGTGTCTCCCTCTCTCTTTCGGCCCCTCTCCCACTTATTCTCTGTTTCTCTCAAAAATAAACATTTAAAAAAAGGGATGAAGAAGAAAGCACAATTTGTTCCTACAGAATATCTGTAGTGTGTTAGATGAATGATGAAACAGAGTTGTGTAAAATGAAGCATGAATTTTTATTTCCTGTTAATGTAACGAGTGGAAGGCAATTTGTGGCAGGATAATAATGTCTAAGGATTATTTTGATAGTTTTGGTCTTCTTTGTAGGCCCTTCATTATATGTTGTTGGTATCAGAAGTGGAGGAAACTGAAATCTTTAAGATTTGTCTTGAGTACTGGAATCATTTAGCAGCTGAACTCTATAGAGAGAGCCCATTCTCTACATCTGCTTCTCCGTTGCTATCTGGAAGCCAACATTTTGATGTTCCTCCCAGGAGACAGCTGTATTTGCCCGTGTTATCCAAGGTAACTCAATTGGGTGGTTGATTGCTCACTCTTCCTGTTCCTTGCTGTGATTTTGAAGACTAAATGCAAATGGTAGGTTTTATTTTATTTTGGCTTTTATGATCTATCCAAATAAAAGAGTTGCAAAAATTGAATCCAACTTCTTCATGCCTGTTCAAAACTAGACCATTGAAAGGGATTGGTTTAAGAGCTTTGGTTTTTAGTAGTGTGGCCTTACGAGTATACTGCATCAGCACCACCAGTGAGTTTGTTAGAAATGCGGATTAAGAGGTGCTGGGTGGCTCAGTGGGTTAAGCAGCCTACTTTGGCTTTGGCTCAGGCTCAGGTCGTGATCTCACCTTTTGTGAGTTCAAGCCCCGCATCAGGTCCTGTTTTAACGGCTCAGAGCCTGGAGCCTGCTTCAGATGCTGTCTCCCCCTGTCTCTCGGCCCCTCCCCTGCTCGCACTCTTGTCTGTCTCTCTCTCAAAAATAAATAAACATTAAAAGTTTAAAAAAAAGAAATGCAAGTTAAGAGATCACTTACCAATCTACTGAATCAATCTCTAGATGAGACACAGGAAACTTAACAGTAGATGTTTATTCATGATAAATAACATTAGAAAACTTACTGTAGAATTCTATTTTCTAAATGTCTATATTTTATATTGTGAGAACAATTTTGGGAGGTATGTTGGTCTAAGTATAAAGTGCTTATTCTTAATTTTTTTTCCTATGCTGGTTGTGGCTGATTTCATAGAGGTAACAGGTTTTTCTTGTGTATTTGTTGAATAGGTCCGTTTATTAATGGTTAGTCGTATGGCTAAACCAGAGGAAGTATTGGTTGTAGAAAATGATCAGGGAGAAGTTGTAAGAGAATTCATGAAGGATACAGATTCCATTAATTTGTATAAGAATATGAGAGAAACATTAGGTAAGTTAATAAATGCTGTCAATTTAATCTTCATCTTTGGAATTCTCTTGTGAAAATACTAGGAAATGTATAGTTTTCTGAATTTGTCAACAACCATCTTTATTAATGTGCTGTTATTTCTTAGTTAATATTTATTTCTATTCATAGAGTTTTGCTATTTGACGTTTTGGAACCTTTTCCCTTCCTTTATAGTTTATCTCACTCACCTGGATTATGTAGATACAGAAAGAATAATGACTGAGAAGCTTCACAATCAAGTGAATGGTACAGAGTGGTCATGGAAAAATTTGAATACATTGTGTTGGGCAATAGGCTCCATTAGTGGAGCAATGCATGAAGAGGATGAAAAACGATTTCTTGTTACTGTTATAAAGGTATGCAAGTGGTAGCAACTGGAACCTTTAGGTCACTGTATTTTATTCTAAATGACTGAAATTTCTCTTGTTTTGCAGGATCTATTAGGATTATGTGAACAGAAAAGAGGCAAAGATAATAAAGCTATTATCGCTTCAAATATCATGTACATAGTAGGTCAATATCCAAGATTTTTAAGAGCTCACTGGAAATTTCTGAAGACTGTAGTTAACAAGTTGTTTGAATTCATGCATGGTAAATCCTCTTTAATATATATTACTTAGTTATTCTATGGTTCTTGAACAAAAACATTTTTTCTTGAAAATCTTATGATAAATGTTTTTGTTTTGTTTAGAGACCCATGACGGAGTCCAAGATATGGCTTGTGATACTTTCATTAAAATAGCTCAAAAATGCCGCAGGCATTTTGTTCAGGTTCAGGTTGGAGAAGTAATGCCATTTATTGATGAAATTTTGAACAATATCAACACCATAATTTGTGATCTTCAGCCTCAACAGGTATGTAGAGCTCTGAGTATATCTCTCTTAGAAAATGACTACTGTTTTAATCGGAATGCGTTTAATGGGAATAGAGAGTTCCATACATCACTCAGGACCCATCATAAGTACACGTGTTAATCCTCCTCCCTATTTCACCTATCCCTCCACCCACCTCTCTGTTGGAGTGGTTAAATGTTCATAATGAGCAAAAATTTAACCAGAAGTTTGTTAGGCTATTTGTCTACCTGATGCAAGTTATTTCTCACACATAAAATGAGTTCCACTACAAACATGAATTGCTTTCCTTATGATGCATTAAAGTAAAATATCTGGGGGCGCATGAGTGGCTCATCTGGTTAAGCATCTGACTCTAAATTTCTGCTCAGGTCATGATCTTTGTGGTTCATGGCTTCGAGCCCCATGTCAGTGGCTGTGCTGACAGAGTGTAACCTGCTTGAGGTTTTCTCTCTCTGCCCCTCCCCTTCTCCCATGCATGTGCTCTCTCTGTCTTAGTCTCCTCCCTGCCTCCCCCGCAAATAAGTGAACTTTTTTTTTCTTAAGTAAAATGTCTGCCTTTTTACATAGGTCCATACATTTTATGAAGCTGTGGGGTACATGATTGGTGCACAAACAGACCAAACAGTGCAAGAACATTTAATAGAAAAATATATGCTACTTCCTAATCAGGTTTGGGATAGCATAATCCAGCAGGCAACCAAAGTAAGTTTTACTACTTTTTTTCAAAGTTCTAACGGAATGCAAGACATGTTATTTACAAAAAGTAATGAATTCAGTACCTTGGATGTGTATTCGTTATCCATGAATGGTTTCTGCAGTTTTGCACATTAAAAAGAATTACACTATAATCTTACTCTGTTTCAATGGTTTAGTGGGACACTTTCTATTCTTGTAGACATAGGCAATAAAGATTTTTGTATTTGTTTTACTCTC
Organism: Prionailurus viverrinus; assembly: GCF_022837055.1. Taxonomy (NCBI): domain Eukaryota; kingdom Metazoa; phylum Chordata; class Mammalia; order Carnivora; family Felidae; genus Prionailurus; species Prionailurus viverrinus. The sequence continues at coordinate 80,035,201 of NC_062563.1, read as the reverse complement.
AGATTATAAATGTGCGGGTGGTTTGGAGTAAGGTGTAGGTAGTGTTTTTTCCTTTAGTAATTACAAAGGTAAATTTCATGTGATAAATGAAATTTTGTTACTTGTCCTTCACAGAATGTGGATATACTTAAAGATCCTGAAACAGTCAAGCAGCTCGGTAGCATATTGAAAACAAATGTTAGAGCCTGCAAAGCTGTCGGACACCCCTTTGTAATTCAGCTTGGGAGAATTTATTTAGATATGCTTAATGTATACAAGTGCCTCAGTGAAAATATTTCAGCAGCTATCCAAGCTAATGGTAAGTGATTCTGAACTTTTGTGGAGTGGTGTATGACAAGTCAGTTCTTTAAACATTCATTTCTCACAGATTTAATTTAACTCTCCCAATGTCCCACATGACCCCAGACAATTATTTTTAACCAGTTGAATTCCCTTTCCCTTGTAAAATTAGTCTAATTTTGTTTTCCCGGTACATTTATTTCTGTGCCTCTGTCTTTAAGTTTTTGTGTGGTAAATGGGAGCTAATAGTGTCTGAAACAAACTACTGATGTAGAATTTTAGTTGTCAAGTTGGATTCCACTGGATTGTATTTTTTAGGTGAGATGGTTACAAAGCAACCGTTGATTAGAAGTATGCGAACTGTAAAAAGGGAAACTTTAAAGTTAATATCTGGTTGGGTGAGCCGGTCCAATGATCCACAGATGGTAAGTGAAACGTTACACCTTTTGTTTAAGTGGATGTTGTATTTTCCTATATATGCATATTGCCCAATTAAAGGTAATTTCGACGCACATATTGGGGGGGGATTATTTTAGTGTCCTATTTTTTTAGTCCTCAAATACTTTAAAATATTAGTTAATATATACCATGTTCCTAAGAAATTGCCCTTAGTGGGGGACAGTGGTGATATGTAACAAGGTAGCTCAAGCCATTTCATTTTTCTACGGATAGGGTAAAATTTTTTGTGTTCTTTTGGGATTTTTCAGAGCAATTTACAAAGCTGTCATTAGTTTGCCTCTGCAGTGAGATTAAGCGCTTTCCCAGTTACAGGGATTAAAAATCTCTTCTTTTAGGTTTTTTGTTTTGTTTATTTATTTATTTTGAAAGAGAGTGTGTGCGTGCAGGAAAGGGACAGAGAGAGAATCCCAAGCAGGCTCCACACTGTGAAAGCAGAGCTGGACTTGGTGCTCAAGAACAAGACCATGACCTGAGCCGAGATCAAGAGTTGCATGCTTAACCAACTCTGCTACCCAGGTTCCCCACTTCTTTTGGTTTTAATTGGTTCTCAGAAATTAAACTTGGGAAAAAGTTCATTTTTTTTTAATGTGTATTCTTTATTTATTCTACCATTTCATTCTCTTTCCTTGGAACATTGCAAAAAATCCTTTTCTGTTCATCATTGCTACGTGGAAACACTGGTTGACACATGTGCTGTTTACTTCCATAATGTTGAAATTTCAGTGTTGTTCCTTAACATATTTTCAGGAAATTTGTTCAGAAAACTGTGCAGTTCTCACGATAAAATACTGAAAAACACACTGAAGATTCAGTTTGTGGGAAAAGAATTATTACAGTGTTGAGAGTAAAATGAGAAACCAGTTCTGGTCTAAGAACAAGTGGCTTATTGGAAAAATAATGTGCTTATTCTTAAATTTTTACTAGATCTGTTTTGTATGGTAGGACACTACTAACACTGGTAATCTTCAGTTACAAGAAACATTGCTTGTATTTAATGTCCATGTCTTAGTAAAGAAACTATTAAAAGCATGTAAGTTACACCTTAAGATCCTGTTTATTGAGACATGGAAACCCATGGTCTTTCTGGTACAGTTCCAATTCCTTTTACAAGTGTAAGGGATGGTTATTATTTTTGTTCATTAAGATACTTACCAGTTAGTATTCATTAAGTTAAAAAAAAAATCATTGAATGGGTGTCTATTTTTTATTATATATGAATCTGCATGGTTTTTACAGATACTATGCATTGACGAAAGTGATAGTATTGGTTAGGAGGAATTTTCTTTCCATTTAGCTAAGTTATCTCACATAGAATCCTGGTCCTATCATAGTAACATGGAGCCACTTGCTTGATATGGGGCTGCAGTTGCCTTGGTAATAACAAACTTGTACTCTACAATAGGTTGTTGGCTCTTCCCAGCCTATTAAAATTTCTTGGTTTCTTTTGCTAAAAAAAGTTTTAGTCTCCAAAACCAAATTAAATTGTGCAGTTTTCCAGTCTTAAGCAGATACTTAACTTAAATGTCAGTACAATACCCATCTAACTATATTAGTTATTAGCAAATACACATAGAATACAACTTTTTTTTTTTTTTAACAGGTAGCCGAAAATTTTGTTCCTCCTCTATTGGATGCAGTTCTCATTGATTATCAGAGAAATGTCCCCGCTGCTAGAGAACCAGAAGTGCTTAGTACTATGGCTATTATTGTCAATAAGTTAGGAGGACATATAACAGCTGAAATACCTCAAATATTTGATGCTGTTTTTGAATGCACATTGAATATGATAAATAAGGTATGTGGTTTACCTTACAGTTGTAATGAGGAATTTTGCAGTATGTATCCTTGCAATTCTTGAAAGCATAAATGATACTTATGAGAATAGTATAAGTTTTAAAATCTGGAGTTAAATATTTGAACTTGCAGACAAGAGAAATACTTTTTAAAATTTTTTTCTGTTAAAAGAGATCTTAACAGCCAAATAGGGGTAAATTTGATAGGCTGTATGTAACATTCAAATAGCAGCTAGCATTTATGCTTATAAGAAATGGGAAAATACATTAAGCAAGAAGGAAAAATGTAGATGTAAGTCTGAATTTACACAGTAGGTAAAATTTCAAATCTCTATTAGCAGTCTCAAAGTCCCTATCATAAAGTGGTAGTAATACTCGGAGTTACTAGAAAATGTGATGTTCTTTATGTGGGTTTTTTTGTTTTGTTTACTTTGAGAGAGAGAGCATGCACATGCTAGCTAGCATGGGAGGGGCAGACAGGTAGAGGGACAAAGAGAATCCCAAGCCAGCCCTGCACTGTCAGGGTGGAGCCTGACACCTGAGATCTGAGTTGGACGTTTAACTGACTAAACCACCAGGGGGCCCCTAACAACTCCAAACTTTTGTAATAAATTAGTGTTTACTTCTTCTGTCTCATTTAACATAATTAAGGCATTGAAACTTTGTTCTCACCATTTATTTCTAGGACTTTGAGGAGTATCCTGAACACAGAACAAACTTCTTCTTGCTACTTCAGGCTGTCAATTCTCATTGTTTCCCAGCATTTCTGGCTATACCACCTGCACAATTTAAACTTGTTTTGGACTCCATTATTTGGGCTTTCAAACACACTATGAGGAATGTTGCAGATACAGGTAAATACATAGAAATTAGGTCCTTTTGTTCATTTGCCCTACCAATACATAACCTATAGACTCTTACAGGTAGGGCTGTATTTGTAGCTAGGTAGCTAGCACTTGTTATCAGGGATTTGTTTGAGTGCATCAGTTGTATATATAGGTTTAAGAAAGTCCTAAAAGCAGTTTAATTATCTCTTCCATAGTGAGTCCATAGGCAGGATTGAATTATGGGGAAATGGGCATAAAATTCAAAGTAGAGGAACCTCTCTTATCCACTGTTTGTTTCCTTTTCCCTCATATGCTTTGCCTCTGTGCCACTAAGGGTCAAAATAAGGATAAACCACGACATCTTTAGCAGGAAATTTGCATCTCCTGCTAGAGATGTCGTGGTTTATCCTACTTATTTTTATTTTAGAGAGAGGGTGCAAATTGAAGAGAGGGAAAGAAAGCTGTCATCCTGAGCAGGCTCCGTGCTCAGTGTGGAGCCCAATACTGTGCTCCATCTCACAATTCTTGGATTATGACTTGAGCTGAAAATCAAGAGTCGAATGTTCAACTGATTAAGCCACCTGGGTGCCCCTGTTTTGTTTTTAAACAGTAATTGGTTTCTGTAATAGATGTGTACTTGGTAATGCTGTTTTTAGAGTTGATAGGGAGAGAATTGACTTTTTTGGTGTTCTATACATTTCAGGCTTACAGATACTTTTTACACTCTTACAAAATGTTGCACAAGAAGAAGCTGCAGCTCAGAGTTTCTATCAAACGTATTTTTGTGATATTCTTCAGCATATCTTTTCTGTTGTGACAGACACCTCACATACTGCTGGTAAGCACATAAAGCCATGAAAATGTTAAGGGTTTCCATTGCTATTACATGATGGAGTTCATAATGTTCTTTTTATCAACAGGCTTGACAATGCATGCATCAATACTTGCATATATGTTTAATTTGGTTGAAGAAGGAAAAATAAGTACGCCGTTAAATCCTGGAAATCCGGTTAACAACCAAATGTTCATTCAGGAATATGTGGCAAATCTCCTTAAATCTGCATTCCCTCATCTACAAGAGTAAGTATTCTTTTTTTTTTTTTTTAAATTTTTTTTAATGTTTTTATTTATTTTTGAGACAGCATGAGGAGGGGAGGGAGGGGCAGAGAGAGAGGGAGACACAGAATCCAAAGCAGGCTCCAGGCTCCAAGCTGTCGGCACAGAACCTGACACGGGGCTAGAACTCACGGATTGTGAGATCATGACCTGAGCCCAAGTCGGACGCTCAACCAACTGAGCCACCCAGGCGCCCCAATAAATACGTTTTTTTTTTTTTTTTAAACATTTATTTTTGAGACAGAGACAGACCATGAACGGGGGAGGGTCAGAGAGAGGGAGACACAGAATCCGAAACAGGCTCCAGGCTCTGAGCTGTCAGCACAGAGCCCGACACGGGGCTCGAACTCACGGACTGCGAGATCATGACCCGAGCCGAAGTTGGCCACTTAACCGACTGAGCCACCCAGGCGCCCCTAAATATGCTTTAAAAAAAATTTTTTTTTTCACATTTATTTATTTTTGAGACAGAGAGAGACAGAGCATGAACGGGGGAGGGGCAGAGAGGCAGAGAGAGGGGGAGACACAGAATCGGAAGCAGGCTCCAGGCTCTGAGCCATCAGCCCAGAGCCTGACGCGGGGCTCAAACTCATGGACCGCAAGATCGTGACCTGAGCTGAAGTTGGACGCTTAACCGACTTAGCCACCCAGGCGCCCCTAAATATGCTTTTTAATACGCATACATTTTTCATTTTAAAAATAGTGATTATTTAATTGTTGTGTTTTGATTTGCAGTGCTCAAGTAAAGCTCTTTGTGACAGGGCTTTTCAGCTTAAATCAGGATATTCCTGCTTTCAAGGAACATCTTAGGGATTTCCTAGTACAAATAAAGGTACGTATTTTCTTTGCACTTGGCAGAAGTATTAAGACTGAATATGATTAGTTGTTGCTTTGTGGAATTAACCACTTTTTTGTGAAGCAAAATGGACTTTTTGAATAATATTCAGGTTTACCTAGTTGGAGACTGATTGACAGTGAATAACTATAAAACATAGTTGACAAGAGAATGGGTTTAAAATGTTTTTGGAAATGTGTTACTAACATAATTCATTTTAGATGATATAAAGGTCTGTTGCAATATGGTGAATATATCCTACAGATGATTTTTAAATTGTGGAAAATGGAGGAAGAAATATATTGGCAGTCCCTTTGGGGATTTATACCCATTTGGTTAGTTAGGAGTCCATTTTAGGGAATTCTGACAAATTAGGTAATTTTTTTTTAATTATTCATTTATTTTGAGAGAAAGAGGGAGGGGGGGAGGGAGAATACCAGGCAGGCTTTACACTGTCTGCACAGAACCTGACACGGGGCTTAAACTCACCGCAAACTGTGAGATCATGACTTGAGCCAAAATAAGAGTCAGATGCTTAACCAAGACTGAGCCACCCAGGTGCCCCATGAAACAGGTTTTTAAATCTTTGTTTATGAAGCACATTCTATATATGATATCAGACATGCCTCTTCTTATATAACCTTTTTTTAATCCCCAGAACTGCCACCCTTGGTTTTAATTTAGCTACACAGAATTGTAAAAATATACCATAAATTAAACCCAGCCAGTGGGGGCACCTGGGTGGTTCAGTCGGTTAAGCCTCTAATTCATTTCAGCTCAGATTTATTTCAGCTCAGATTTCAGCTCAGATCATGATCTCACAGTTCGTGGGATCAAGCCCCGTGTCAGGCTCTATGTTGACAGTGCAGACCTTGCTTGGGATTCTCTCCCTCTTTCTGTACCCTTCTCCTGCTCTTATGTGTACCATGCACACACATTCTCTCCCCCCACCCCCAAAATAAAAGAAAAAAAAAAAAAGAAATTCAACCAATGGAAGGATAAATTCTATTCTTGTGTAAGCAAAAGAAGGTGCTTGTCTATGCTTTTTTTTTTTTTTCCAAAGCAGGTCTTTTTCCAAAATTAAAGTTTTGGTTTTTTTGACAGCTCAACTATCTTGTTTTCACAGGAGTTTGCAGGTGAAGATACATCTGATCTGTTTTTGGAAGAAAGAGAAACAGCCCTTCGACAGGCTCAGGAAGAGAAACATAAACTTCAAATGTCTGTCCCTGGCATCCTTAATCCACATGAAATTCCAGAAGAAATGTGTGATTAAAATCCGAAGTGATGCTGGGTTTTTTGGTTTTTGTTTTTGTTTTTTTGGGGTTTTTTTTGTTTTGTTTTTGTTTTTTGGTTTTTGTTTTTTTCCCTCTCTGCAACACTTGTTAGCAGAAGAAAACAACAGCATCTGGATATTTGTCGACCAAAATGATGCCAATTTGTAAATTAAAATGTCACCTAGTGGCCCTTTTTCTTATGTGTTTTTTGTATAAGAAATTTTCTGTGAAATATCCTTCCATTGTTTAAGCTTTTGTTTTGGTCATCTTTATTTAGTTTGCATGAAGTTAAAAATTAAGGCATTTTTAAAAATTTTACTTCATGCCCATGTTGTGGCTGGGATGGGGGGAGGAGGTAAATTCAATTTGAACATATACTTGTAAATTCTAATGCAAAATTACACAATTTTCCTGTAAACAGTACCAATTTTTAATTAGGGAGCATTTTCTTTCTAGCCTGTATTTCAGCCTAGAAGAAAAGATAATGAGTAAAACAAATTGCGTTGTTAAAAGGATTATAGTGCTGCATTGTCTGAAGTTAGCACCTCTTGGACTGAATCGTTTGTCTAGACTACATGTATTACAAGTCTGTATGGCAAGTTTGCAGCAAGATCATGTGCATATCATCCCATTGTAAAGCGACTTCAAAAAATATGGGAACACAGTTAGTTATTTTTACACAGTTCTTTTTGTTTTTGTGTGTGTGTGCTGTCGCTTGTCGACAACAGCTTTTTGTTTTCCTCAATGAGGAGTGTTGCTCATTTGTGAGCCTTCATTAACTCGAAGTGAAATGGTTAAAAATATTTATCCTGTTAGAATAGGCTGCATCTTTTTAACAACTCATTAAAAAACAAACAAAACAAAACTCTGGCTTTTGAGATGACTTATACTAATTTACATTGTTTACCAAGCTGTAGTGCTTTAAGAACACTACTTAAAAAGCAAAATAAACTTGGTTTACATTTATTCTCTCCCTTTATTGGCTCAAGATTATTCCTGTATTAATGAAAGTGGTTTTATTACGTGTTTTACATTTTAGGTAACATTATTAAGTGAAGTTTGACACTTGTTGGTTTACAAATATTATCTCTAGGGTTTCTGGAGTTAAGGGGTAACAAAGAGAATGAGAACCCAAGTGTAAGAAGCTTGCGGATAGCCTTAATTGTATTCATGTAAAATCTAACACTTCCGAAAGTTGCCATATATCCCTTTAAGAAAGGGAAGAAAGAGGACAATGTGTAGATGTCCTGTAAAACATGAAAGGGCAACAACTAGGGGAATAGAAACAGAAAAGTGGCTTGGGTGAACCTGTTTCCAGAGGATTGAATCTAACCATCTATAAACTTAAACCAAAAGGTAAACGTTTGAAGTGCCTCATGTTCATGCAGAGTCAGCAATATTGTGTAATTGCTGTACTCTTAATTTTTATAGGCTTTGGCAAAACTATCATTTCAATGGAATACAATCCTGCATAAAACTTTTTTCCAGGGCAGTAAATGGTAAGAGTTTAAATATATTAAAAGAACATTGGAAAACTTTGACTTTAGCTTTGTTAAAATCTTTGCTTAGTTGTCATTGGTGTTTGCTTAAAAACACCTTTTAAGAGGTTTTCTTTGATCACACAAGAATTCAAGTTCAGATTTTTCTTTTCTTTTTTTTTAACACTTACTTATTTTTGAGACCGAGAGAGACAGAGCATGAACGGGGGAGGGGAAGAGAGAGAGGGAGACACAGAATCTGAAACAGGCTCCAGGCTCTGAGCAGTTAGTACAGAGCCCGACGCGGGGCTCGAACTCACGGACGGTGAGATCGTGACCTGAGCCGAAGTCAGCTGCTTAACCGATTGAGCCACCCAGGCGCCCCTAAGTTCAGATTGTTTATGCTGTATTTGAATGTGCTGTAAAATACATCGTTTCTGAATAGCTGTTTCCATTTCTGCCTATGATCATACAGAATTTTCTTACCTTCCAGCACATCCACTGTGTACCCCTGCCCCCACCCCCACCCCCTTGCACTCTTGGTAGGTTTTAGATGTTGCAAGGAAACAGGCCTTGGCAGTAGTCCGCTTTGAGTTAGAAATGATTGGCAACTTGACTCTTTAATGTTTTTTTGGGTTTTTTTGGAGAGAGAGATAACTTCCCTCCCATTTTTTTGGATTGAGAATAACTTACCTCCCATTTCCTCTTCTGACTTCTGTTACTGTCCTGTATTTTAATAAACCCTGCATATTATTTTGAAGTCCATGAGATATTAAATGTATACCTTAATAAGGGTAATTAGTTACAGAACCATAGCCTAGAAGAAGTATTTCTTCAATGTTTATATAAAGTAAATACATTCAATGAGAATCCATAAATTGAAGTAGAAGCCTCAAACTTGTTTTCTTAAACAAGATTTCATCAGAGGTATGCTCTTTCCCATAGTTGAGTCCCTTGCATGAAGCTTGTGTTAGCTATTGAACAAAGAATTGACCAAAACTAGAGAAAACTAGTGATAACAAATTTAGACTGGACATTTCTTTTCCTTGCTTGATTTTATTTTGATCATGTTTGGATAACCCTCAAGGTATTATACAGCAAAGCACACTGATACTGGCCATTTTAGTATTTGGCATGGCGCTATTTAACTTAAGTTTTCATTTATTTTGAGAGAGAGCATGGGGGCAGGCAGAGACCCTGGGGGAGAGAATCCTAAGCAGGCTCTGTGCTGCCAGTAAAGAGCCCAATGCTGGGCTCAAACTCATGAGCCATGAGATCATGATCTGAGCCAAAATCAAGAGTTGGACGTTTAATGTACTGACACCCCTGGCACCCCCCCAGTCTCAATTGTTGTGAGGGAGAAATGGAATTATCTTTCATAGTCAGTGGCACTGAATCGTGGTCTAGGCACTCATTAGATGGACAATCTTGGGTAACTCGTGAACTTTCAAAAATGGGAACCCAGAGCCAAGTCCCTGGATGGTTCGGAGGATTTATATAGAAACTTGCCGATATGCCTGATGCCATAGCTAACTGTAGGGTGCATTTTTTCACATTTTAGTTGCTCTGAAATTGGAGTATATCTGGGCTTTGTGTGTGTGTGTGTGTGTGTGTGTGTGTGTGTGTGTGTGTTTTAAGTGTTTATTTTGAAAGCACAAGCAAGGGAGGGACTGGGGAGATAGAATTCCAAGCAGGCTCTCCTGTCGGCACAGAGCCTGATGTGAGGCTCAATCTCAAACCATTGAGATCATGACCCAAGCTGTATTCAAGAGTCGGGACTCTAAACTGAGCCACTCAGGTGCCCCAAATTAGAGTATATCTTAACAGCCCATGCCCTCTTAATTTCTGGTATCCCAGCAATACCACTTTCTCCACATGTGAACTTAGTCATCGGCTTTTGTGTGTATTAGTTTAATTGCTAAGTGTCTTCAGAAGGAGGTCCAACATCAAAATGTTAACTTGTATGTACAAAAAGGGACACAGAAGCAGCAGGGCATAAACGTTATTAAGGAAGGATATCTTATTGTTCAAAGGGTAACCACAATTCTGTATTTTTGTGCGAAGTGGCAACCAAATTTTTCTCAAGGCCTGGGCAAGGGAGCTGTCCATATCTGTAATGCAAGGAATTGTCTACCAAATACCAAGCAATGCATTTTTATTCATGAGAAGTGTGAACAGATGGATGAAATTTCAAAAAGAGGCTGCTGTAGCCAATTTATGCATTTTGCAGGACTCAGATACACTGAGTTGGCAGTGTTTTCTCATTCTTGGTACGTGTTGCAGCTGATGTCCTCTTTGAGTTGTAATAAAGAAGTGAGTAAATCACGTGTGAGTTCAGTCTTCACAGGCATTTCCTTATCTCAGTTGGAGTCTAATTATTTTGGTAGGCTTACATAGGATGCAGACATTTCATGTTTGATGCCAGCACAGATAGGCAAGCATGGGTTTGAAAAACAGATTATTAAAATACCAAGAGGAACTAAATGGTCGATTTGGTAGTGTGTGTTCAGTTTTCCTCCAAAAAAGTTAACAGCAGAATTCATTCTGTAAAGATGTGAAGGTAAATCTTTATGGAAAAGAGGTTCATAAAAGAATCCGTCACAGGCTGCTGTGAAACATACAACTCTGGGTCTCAGGTTGTGAGTGCAAGCCCCACATTGGGCTTAAATAAAGGGGCATCTGGGTGGCTTAGTCGGTTCAATGTCCGACTGTTGATTTTGGCTCAGGCTGTGATCTCCTGGTCGTGAGTTAAGCTCCATGCTAAGTGTGGAGTCTCCTTCAAATTCTCTGCCCCTCCATCACTCGCGAACACACGTGCTCTCTTTATCTCAAATAATAAACTGTAAAATAAAAATACATAAAGCATGTTTACCTACTACTTGTTAGTACTTTTTTGTTTAAGATTTTATTTTTAAGTAATCTCTGCACCCAATGTGGAGTTCTAACTTAACAACCCTGACATCAAGAGTTGCATGTTCCACCAACTGAGCCAGCCAGGTGCCCCTATAAATAGTACTTTTGATAAGTGCTATTCTGATAAAGTTTCCCTTACCATCTTTTGTTTTTTTTGTTTGGCAGTTCACATTTTTAAAGATTTACTTATTTTTGAGAGAGAATGTGAGCCGGGGAGGGGCAGAGAGAGGGAGACAGAATCCAAAAGTAGGCTCCAAGCTCTGAGCTGTTAGCATAGAGCCCAAAACAGGGCTTGAACTCACAAAACCGTGAGATCCTGACCTGAGCTGAAGTTGGACACTGAGCCCCCCAGGTGGCCCTCCCTTATCTTTTGTGCTTTCCATCTCTATGAGACATGCTGGGTAAATTCAAAAAATTAACAGTAATTCCATAATCTCTAGTCCATGTTCAGGTTTCCCCAAGAGTTCCTAAGAATGTCTTTCATGGCCTGTGTTCTTCCAAATGGGAGTTCAATTTAGGTTTATGTTTTTTGCATTTATAGTTAATGAGTTTTTAACTTTAGTGGTATTTTTTTACTTAAAATTAGTATTTGGTTATTTTTTCATTATTTTTTAAAAGTGTCTTACTTGTCACATGTATTATAGCATAGCTTGCATTTTATATCCTCCACAACTCAGACTGATAAAAACCTGCCCTACCTCTCCACTGGTAACCTTTAAAATTTCATTGTGGGGGCCCTAGGGAAAAAACAGTGGCTAGCAAAGTGTTAGTATAGTAGCCCCCCTTTATCTGGGTTTCATTTTCTGTGGTTTCAGTTACCAGATATCAACTGCGGTCCGGAAGCACGTGATCCTCCTGACCAGTCCTCAGAAGGTCAGTAGTAGCCTAACGCTAAGTCATAATGCCTGCATCATTCACTTCCCTTTATTTTCACATCTCACATTATCACAAGAAGGGTGAGTACAGAACAATAAGATAATCTGAGAGAGACCACATTTACTAATTTTTTTAAGGAATAAGTTTATATTATAATTGTTCAATTTTATTCTCCATCTCTTACTGTGCCTAAGTTTTAAATTGAACTTTATCATAGGTATGTATGTATAGGGGAAAATCTAGGGTTTGATACTATCTGTGATTTCAGGCATCTCCTGGGCATCTTGGGACATATTCCCCTCAGATAAGGTGGCACTGTTGTATATTTAAGAGAGATATATTACAACATATTGTTATATATATTTTTTAACTTAATATTTTTTTTGAGAGAGAGAGTGTGCAAGTTGGGGGAGAGGGGCAGAGGGAGAGAGAGAGAGAATCTTAAGAAGGTTCCCTGCTCAGCTTGGAGGCCCACATGGGGCTTGAACCCATAACCCTAGGATCATGACCTGAGCCAAAACAAGAGTGTTAGATGTTCAACCTTAAGGAACTGAGCCATCCAGGGGTTCCTAAGAGAACGTTCTTATAAATAAACATTTTAATGTGGTTCCCCCCTCCATGTAACAAAAATAATAACAATGACAATGTTTATTTTCCACTTGTGTCAGTGAAGTCCAGAGTTAAATAATATAGACCTTGTGAAGCTAAGCTTTATGATATCACTAGAATTCTGGCAATTTAGGAATTTTTTCTACACCCAACATCAAATATGGCTGCAGGAATTTCAACTACTGCATTTGCATTCTAGACAGGGAAAAAGAAACTTCCCCTTTTAAGACTTCAAGTCTCAGAAACTCCCAGAACACTTCCAAGTACATCTCCATACCCCACCCAACAAGAGAAGCTCAGAAATACAATCTTAAACTTGGATGCATTGCTGTTCTGAATAAAATCGGCACTCTATTTAAGAGGAGGGGATTGGGTGTCTGGGTGGCTCAGTCAGTTAAGTGTCTGACTCTTGGGTTTTTGGCTCAGGTCATGACCTCACGGTTTGTGATTTCCAGCCCCATGTTGGGCTCTGCACTGCCAATGTGGAGCCTGCTTGGGATTCTCTGTGTCTCCCTCTCTCTGCCCCTCTCTCAAAATAAAAACACTTTTAAAAATAAATAAATACAATTAAGAGGAGGTGGGAGAGTGAATTGAAGAAACTAACATCCTCTACCACAAGTTCAAAAAGTATTAAGTGAAAATAAAGGAAAAAAGGCAGTTGACTCCATTTGAAAGGCAAAATCTTCCCTAAGCATTCAAGTACTGATAATGCCAAAGAAATTGCTCCTGTGGCAGTGACAGCTGCCTTTGTCATTCACTGACCATGATTTGAAAAAAGCCCCATCTCTACAGGGTGGCAGACAAAACCATTTATTTACTTCTGGTCTTCATTACTAATTGCTGTGTCGGTTTTCAAGATAAGTAAAAAGAGTATTAAAACTAATATCCTGACTTTACAAATGAAAACTTCAAAAGCTTCCTAAAAGAAAGGAGAACTTAGAGAGTTTGGAGGGGAAAGGGTCCTAAGAGTTGGGGAAGTTTATTTGGGAAGTCTTTAATTTCCATTGCAAAAAAAGGCCTTTTGGAAAAATGGATTTTGAAAATTCCAAAATCCTTTCCGTGGTGCACTCGTAACTGACCTAATGCCCAAACAGTACCACTGCTCTCTCTACTCTGTTTGGATACCCAAGAAAATTGTGTCTTTTACCCAGAGTTTGCCAACTAAACTAGGCTTTTCTCTTCTGACATGGAAGCCACTTGATCCACTTACAAAACTTTCTTTAGGGCACCTCGCTGGCTTGATTGACAGAGCATGCAACTCTTTTTTAATTTTTTTTTTTTTTTAAATTTTTTTTTTTTTTTTAACGTTTATTTATTTTTGGGACAGAGAGAGACAGAGCATGAACGGGGGAGGGGCAGAGAGAGAGGGAGACACAGAATCGGAGACAGGCTCCAGGCTCTGAGCCATCAGCCCAGAGCCCGACGCGGGGCTCGAACTCACAGACCGTGAGATCGTGCAACTCTTGATCTCAGGGTTGCGAGTTTCAGCCCCACGTGAGTGTAGAGATTACTTAAAAAAAAAAAAAAAGAAAAGAAAAGAAAAAGAAAATCTTCCTTTGTCCTCTCACCCTAGGAGGATTTCTTTGGAGCCTATTATGGGTCAACATGCACTTAAATTATTAAGTCTCTCTTCTTAGCCTATTGAACAAGACTAGAGTTTTATGCAAGCTAGGATATACTATATTTTGTACTACAGGAGGAGTACATAAGAGATCCAGCTTGAACATTAATTCTCTGAACTTGGTACCTTAACAAGTCTCTGACCGAGAATGTCCTTTTCCCTGGGTCTTGAGTCTCATACACTGCTGAGATCAGATCTTCAAAATGAGATCAGCCTTATTCAATATGTCCAATCAGTTAAGAGCAAACTATTCTTTTTTTTTTTTCTTTAAGTTTATTTATTTTGAGAGAAAGAAAGCATGAGCAGGGGAAGAGCAGAGAGCGGGAGAGAGAATCCTAAGCAGGCTCCATGCTCAGCGCAGAGCCTGATGTAGAGCTCAGTCTCACAAACCTCAAGATCATGACCTGAGCCAAGGTCAAGATTCAGACGTTTAACCAACTGAGACGTCAATGGGGACATCTTTAAAAAATAATAACATCATGGGGTGCCTGGGGGGCTCAGTCAGTTAAGTGTCGATCTCTTGGTTTCAGCTCAGCTAATGATCTTGCATTTTTGTGAGTTTAAGCCCTGAGTGGGGCTCTACGCTGGCAGCACGGAGTCTCCTTGGGATTTTTCTCTCTCCCCATCTCTCACTCTGCCCCTCCCCCACTTGTGCTATCTCTGTCTCTTTAAAAATAAATAAACACATTTAAAAAAATAATATCATGATACTGTTCAACAATTTAAAAGAAAGAAACCTGCTGATACATGCAACAAAAGGGATACATCTCAAAAACAATATGTAGGCAGAGTAAGCCAGACATTAAGGAGTATATATGTACAGGAGCACCTGGGTGGCTCAGGTTCAGCCTCTGACTCTTGGTTTCGGCTCAGATCATGATCTCACGGTTCATGAGTTCTAGTTCTACATCAGTAGAACTGATTGTGCAGAGCCTTGGAATTCTCTCTCTCCCTCTGTCTCTGCCCCTCGCCTGCTTGCTCTCTCTCTCAAAATAAATAAACTTAAAAAAGGAATTACATATGTACAATTGCATTACTATGGTACTCATGAACAGACAAAACTAATGTAAGATAATAGAAAGTGATTATATGGGTGTTGTACAACTTTCAAATTAATCAAAATGATAACCTGATCTGTGCATTTTATTTACATTAATTGTACCTTAATTGAAAACTGCAATAAAAGTTAAAATATAAAGCATGTTTCTATGCATGCGGTCTACTTGTACAATAAACCATTAGGAATAATGACCTCCAAGAGGTTAATCAATGTATTGATAAAAACAACAAAAAGGGTGTGTATTTACCTATGTTTGTATATATTTAAATGTTTATTTTTGAAAGCGAGAATGCATGCAAGTGAGCGCACCCATGCACGCATGTGAGCAGGGGAGGGGGCGGAGAGGAAGAGGGAGACAGAGGATCCAAAGAGGACACTACGCTGCCAGCAGGAACCCAATGTGGGGCTCAAACTCATGAATAGTGAGATCATGACCTGAGCTGAAGTAAGTAGTTTAACCGACTGAGCCACCTATAGGCACCCCTGTTAAAATATGTCTAAATGTATATATTTAGAGTACGTACAAATTGACTTTTTAATTGGATAGTTAAGTGAAATTGGACACTCAGATATAAAATATTTTTTTAACAAAGACTTCCAAAAAATAGAATGTACATATAGTGTATCATTACAGTCTAGATTATAAGAAAACTTACAGAAAAACATATATCAAGATGGTAAAATTCCATCATTATGGATGAGACTTCAGGGGCGCCTGGGTGGCTCAGTCAGTTAAGCATCCAACTTTGGCTCAAGTCATGATCTTGCAGTTGTGAGCTCACGCCTGGTGTCAGGCTCTGTGCTCACAGCTCAGAGCCTGGAACCTGCTTCGGATTCTGCGTCTCCCTCTCTCTCTGCCCCTCTCACGCTCTGTCTCTCTCTCTCAAAAATAATGAAACATTAAAAGAAACATTTTTAATGAAATAAAAAAAGTTAAAGCATTGTAATTATTTACCTTAAAAAATGGAGAAACAATATATAAAATGATTTATTGAAGTTCAAAGCAAAGCTTTAAGATAATTTAAGGTTATTATTGATCTTATGAAAATACTAGAAACATCTAAAATAATATTGAATTTTGCTGTTGCTGTAGTAAAAATGAGTTCATTGAGAAACTTTACATAAAATTCTGACTGAATTTTACACAGAACAGGCCAGTGTTAGACAATCTGGATTTTCAGCCAAAAGTTTAGAAGACTTTTTAGATATTTTAATTCGGCACTAATTCACTGTATTCACCTATCTCTGGATGATGTAATAAAAGATGTAAATCATATAAATCACTTTTTTTTTAACTTTATTGATTCATTTTGAGAGAGTGCACATGTGAGTGGGGTAGGGGCAGAGAGAGGAAGAGAGATCATGACCTGAGCCAAGATCAAGAGTTGGACACTTAACCGACTGAGCCAGCCAGGAGCCCCTAAAATAAATCACTTTAAATAGTGTTGAATGTTTGATTTTATACCATATATAAAATAATCAAGGAGAATTAAATTATATGGTTGAAAAGCAGGGAATTGTGGTGCCTGGCTGGCTCAGTCAGTGGAACTTGAGACCCTTGATCTCGGAGTTGTGAGTTCGAGCCCCTCATTGGATGTAGAGATTGCTTAAAAATAAAATTAAGGGGCATCTGGGTGGCTTAGTCGGTTAAGCATCTGACTCTTGGTTTCAGCTCAGGTTATGATCTCGTGGTTTGTGAGCTCAAGCCCTGCATCAGGCTCTGTGCAGGCTTGGAGCCTGCTTGGGATCCTTTCCCTCTCTCACTCTGCCCTCTCTCTCTCTCTCTGTCTCTCTCTCTCTCTCTCTCAAAATAAATACACCTATTTTTTTTAATACGTAAAAATAAAATCTTAGAAAAGAAAAGCAGGGAATTGAAACAAGACATATCAGAAGAATATTTGGACCTGGATGACATCCTATGCTGCCAAACCTTAAAAGGATGTTTAGACATTGAGTCAAGCCTTGTATATTTGGTTTAATAGAAATTATGAAATTGAAGTAAACCTTTGGAAAATGAAATTTTCTTTAAAGATTTGGCTCTAATCATAAAAAAAAAAGATTTGACTCTAATAAACAGTATTCTAACAGTTGTGATTTTTTTTCCACCAGCTTCACTGGAAGCTAGTTTTGGTTATTAAGGCTGACATGTTAATCCAATAATTGGTAAAAATGATTAAATACATAAAATTAAAGAAAGGAAACTATAAAAGACAAGTAAAAGATGTTACAGAAATGAAGAAATATGAAATATAAAACAAATACTCGATTCTATGAAAATTAAATTATCCAAGAAATTATATGAACATGCGTTGTTGTTTGATCATTAAAGTGAAATGAAAAATACAATGAAATTTCAAATTCTTTCAATCTTGGCCAAATTATGATGTGTTGGGGATTGAAGGTGAACAAGAATCAATAACATTAAGCTAAGTAATTAGTTATGGGATTCTAATAAATGACTTTTTGACTTAGTTGATAGTAAAACTATTATACATAGATTTCAGTATTATAAAGATTAAAACATTTCTTTTTTATTTTTGAAAGAGTACAAACAGGGGAGGGGCATAGAGAGAGTAGGGAACAGAGAATCTGAAGTGGGCTCTGTGCTGACAGCCGTGAGCCCAACGTGGGGCTTGAACCCACGAACCATTAGATCATGACTGAGCTGAAGTTGGACGCTTAACTGACTGAGCCACCCAGGTACCCCTATGGTTTTTCATTTTTAAGTAATCTCTATACTCAGCATGGGATCAAGAATCATATGCTCTACCAACTGAGCCAGCCAGGTACCCCAGTTTGAACATTTTCAAAGCATTTTTTTCTTTTTTTTTTTTTTTTAACATTTATTTATTTATTTTTGAGAGACAGAGGAGTGAGAGAGGAGCAGAGAAAGAGGGAAACAAAGAATCCGAAGCAGGTTCCAGGCTCTGAGCTGTCAGCACAGAGCCTGACGCGTGAGATCACGGTCTGAGCTGAAGTCAGACGCTGAACCGACTGAGCCACTCAGGTGCCCCTCAAAGTATTTTTTAATATAATTCCGTAGAAGCTGAGCTATAAATTCTCTACGTCTTGAAACTATATCATTGACTCTTGATTGAAGGAGGAAGTTTTTGGAAGAGTCTGACTATTCCCTGTGTTAAACCATTGCAGGGCTACATTTATCTAAGTAACAATTGTATCAAACAAAAAATAACATGATAATTTCTCAAAATCAACCAAAGACTTGGTAATTAGGAAAATAATTTCATAGAACACCTGGGTGGCTCAGTTGATTAAGCGTCTGACTTTGGCTCAGGTCACGATCTCATGGTCCGTGAGTTCAAGCCCCGCGTCAGGCTCTGTGCTCAGAGCCTGGATCCTGTTTTGGATTCTGTGTCTCCATCTCTCTCTGCCCCTCCCCCGCTCATGCTCTGTCTCTCTCTCTTTTTCAAAAATAAATAAAACATTAAAAAAATTTAAAAAAAAAAGGTGATTTTATTTCTTTTAGGTGCCTGGGTGGCTCAGTCCCTTAAGTGTCTGATTTCTGCTTGGGTCATGATCTCATGGTTCATGGGTTCGAGCGCCACATTAGGCTTGCTGCTGTCAGCACAGAACCTGCTTCAGATCCTCTGTCTCCTTCTCTCCCCCACTTGAGAGAGTGCTCTCTCTCTCTCTCTCTGTCTTTTATTTTCATTTATTTATTTTACTTGAGAGACATGGGGAGGGGTGGGTAGAGGGAGAGAGAAAGAGAATCTCAAGCATTTAGCACAGAGCTTGACTCTGGGATCAATCCCGTGACCCTGGGATCATGACTTGAACCGAAACTGAGAGTTGGATGCTCAACCAACTGACCCACCCAGGCACCCCAAGATCTTGGTTTTAAAAGGTCTCTACACCCAATGTCGGCCTGAACGCACAACCCCGAGATCAAGGGTCACACACTCCACAACTGAGGCAGCCAGGGGCCCATCTCTTTTCTTTTTAAGGTGGCTTTTTGAGGGACGCCTGGGTAGCTCAGTGGGTTAAGCGACCGACTTCGGCTCAGGTCATATCTCAGTTTGTGAGCTTGAGCCCCACATCAGGCTCACTACTGTCACTGCAGAGCCTGCTTCAGATCCTCTGTCCTCCCCTCTCTCTTCCACTCCCTCCCCCTCAAAAATAAACATGTAAAAATAAATAAAGTGGCTTGTTGACTGGGATGTTTTGAGAATTTTCAAAGACAGAAGTGAGTCTGATAAAAACTACAAATTACCTTTCATTTAGTGCTTTATCCATTTGACTCTGCTGTATTTTCAAATTGCACATTTTCATCTTCATAAGCTTCTTTGCTGTTATTGCAATTTGTCTGGGATCTTTCAAATCAGTTGAATAGCTAATAGCGTCCACACATCACAAGTAAATTCACAGTCTCATGTTATCTTCTAAACTTATCTAACGAACTGCCAAGTTTGCTGTCATTCTCTGCAACCCAAAAGTGGGTTGGTGGCCTTATGGTCGTGGCCAGACAGCTATGGCAGCAATATGAGCCCCCGAGATTCCTGAGGAGGTCAAGTTCAGGAAAATGCTTGGTGAGTAAATGTTCTTCAATTCTACAAATGTGTACAGACTAATTATATGCTGGGTCCTGCAGTTGCAACAATGAGTAAAGTAGCTAGGGCCCAGGTAAATATTAAAGTGCTAAGTGCTATGATAGAGGCAGGCACAAGCTGCTATGGGGTATGAAGGAGGGGCGCCTGACTCAGAAGTGACTGGCTATGTTGGGGAAGGCAGGGAACAGTATTTTGAATAGCCTTAAAAAGTACCACCAAGAAGTCAGCTTTTCATGAAGAAGACAGGAAGGGCAAACAGGAGGAGAAAACAGCAAGAGTAAATGACCCAAAGCAGAGTGTCATGATGTGTCTGGGAACACAGAAGTGAAAAGGAGGCAGAGCGTGACTCCTCACCTTCCAGTCAGCAATCCCACTAGGCAGATCAGGTTTTCACTTGCCTGTGGTGACAGAATTAAGGAGTGACAGAGCAGCTAGGATGCAAATCCAGACCTTCTGGCCCCATGTACACTTTACACCATTGTTACCTAGGCACAATACAGTCTGAGAGAGGAGGACTATTCTGAGTTAACATCTAACAGGAATACAAATACAATGTTACAATAGTGCTTTGATGTCAGATCTATCTGAAAGTGATGGCATAAAGTCTTTTAACAATGATCTGTGGCTAGGGTGCCTAGCTGGCTCAGTTGGTGGACTGTGTGATTCTTGATCTTTCGGTTGTGAGTTTGAACCCCACGATGGGTGTAGAGATTACAAAAAAAATAAATAAGCTTTAAAAAATAAATAAACAATGAGATAGTGTTTCACAAAGAGATTAAAAAAGTCTGGTAAGACCAAGTTTGGTGAGGATGAGAAGAAACAAAGTGTTGTGTTTGCTGTGGAGAGTATGAAGTAGTGAATCCACTTTGGAGGGCAATTTAGCAATACCTAGAAAAGCCGAATGGGTATATATCCTCAATCCAGCAATTCCAATTATAGGTATATATTCCCGAGATTCTTCTGCACACATATCCAAGGAGACATGAGCAAGAATGTTCATTTCACCATTGTTTCTAATAGCAAGAACTGGAAATAAACTAAATGTCCAACAGGGGAATGGACAAATTGTGATATATTCATATATAGGGACACCATACATGAGTTAAAATGAATGGGTCAGGGACACCTGGCTGGGCTCATTTGGTAGAGTGTGTGACTCCTGATCTCAGGGTGGTGAGTTCCAGCCTCATGTTGGAGTAGAGTTTACTCAAAATAATTTTGTTTAAGAGCACGTGGGTGGCTCAGTCGGCCAAGCATCTGACTTTGGCTCAGGTCATGATCGCACGGTTCGTGAGTTCGAGCCCTTCATCAGGCTCTGCACTGACAGCACAGAGCCTGCTTTGGTTCCTGTCCCACTCTCTCTCTGCCCCTCCCTAGCTGGTGCTTTCTCTCTGTCTCAAAAATAAATAAAAACATCAAAAAAAATCAAAATAATTTTTTAAAAAATATGTGTTAAAAAGGGGTGCCTGGCTGGCTCAGTCAGAAGAGCATAGAACTCTTGGGGCACATGAGTGGCTCAGTCGGTTAAGCGTCTGACTTCGGTTCAGGTCATGATCTTGTGGTTTGTGAGTTTGAGCCCCATGTTGGGCTCTGTGCTGACAGCTCAGAGCCTGGAGCCTGCTTCAGAGTCTGTGTCTCCTTCTCTCTCTGCCCCTCCCCCACTTGTGCTCTGTCTCTCTCTCCCTATCAAAAATAAATAAATGTAAAAAAAAAAATTAAAAAAAGAGCATAGGACTCTTGATCTTGAGGTTGTGGGTTCAAACCTCAGTCTGGGTGTAGAGATTACTAAAAAAAAATAATAAACTTAAAAATATAATAATATTTGTTTAAAAAATTAAAATAGTGGGGCGCCTGGGTGGCGCAGTCGGTTAAGCCTCCGACTTCAGCCAGGTCACGATCTCGCGGTCCATGAGTTTGAGCCCCGCGTCAGGCTCTGGGCTGATGGCTCAGAGCCTGGAGCCTGTTTCCGATTCTGTGTCTCCCTCTCTCTCTGCCCCTCCCCCGTTCATGCTCTGTCTCTCTCTGTCCCAAAAATAAATAAACATTGAAAAAAAAATAAAAAAAAAATAAAAATAGAATGAACTAAGCTACATCAGTCAATAAGCATAAATTTAAAAAATATGTTGAGTGAGGATGGGTCACCTGGGTTGCTCAGTGGGTAGCGCATGGGACTCTTGATCTCAGGCTCCTGAGTTCAAGCCCCACATACAACTTACTTAAATTAAATTAAAAAGATAGGGGCACCTGGGTGTCTCAGTCAGTTAGATGTCTGACTCTTGATTTTGGCTCAGGTCATGATTTTATGGTTCATGAGATAGAGCCCCATGTCAGGCTCTGCACCTGCTTGGGATTCTCTCCCCCGCTCTCTGGCCCCTCCCCACCTCTCCAAATAAATAAATAAACTTCATAAACAAATGAATAAATAAATAAATAAATAAATAATATGTTGAGTGAAAAAACCAATTTGCAAAACATGTAAGGTATGCCATCTACATAAAACTTGAAAAATAAAACACATTGTGCTATATATTTTTAATTAATACAATCCTTTGGATTAATAATATAAAGACATTTGTGGGTATGGAAAAATGCTGAATTTAGATAAGAGATTATGATTCCTTGGGGGAGGTGGGAGGGAGAAGGGCTAATGGAATAGGGAGATAGATGTTTTATTTCATTAAGAAAAATAAAGCAAATATGGATAAAGAACTTAATAGAAGAGTGGTTGATAAAATGGTGTTTGTGTTATTGTCTGTACTGAAATACTTTACAAAATTTTGAAAAACAAGGAAACTAACAGTTTATCCGTAACATGAGGGTGTTGCCTTATCAATGTTTTCTAAAACACTAGTTTGCAGCCCATTAGAATGTTGTGAAGTCAATTTAATATTTTTTAATTACTAATTTTTTTATTTTTTATTATTTGACATATAACATTGTATAATTTTAAAGCTTTTTAAAATGTTTTATTTATATTTGAGGTTGGGGAGGAGCAGAGACAAAGAGGGACAGAGGATCCGAAGCAGGCTCTGAGCAGATAGCACTGAGCCTGATATTGGGCTGGAACTCACAAACCTTGAGATCATGACCCAAGCTGAGGTCGGATGCTCAACCAACTGACCCACCCAGGTACCCCTAACATTGTGTAAATTTTAAGTGTACAACATGTGGGTGTTGTCTGTATTCATTCTAATGTACATTAGATCTATAGTACTTATTTACCAATGGATGCAATTTTGTACTCTGAAACATCTCTCCTATTCCCATACCTCTCAGCCCATGGCAATTAGTTTTACTCTGTTTTTATGAGTTTGGCTCTTTTAGATTCCACATATAAGTTATATCATACAGTATGTCTTTCTCTGTCTGACTTATCTCACTTAGCATAATGTCTATAAGGTTCATCCACGTGCTGCAATGGCAGGATCTCCTTTCTCAAGGCTGAATAATATTCCGTTGTATGTATATACCATGTCTTTATCTATTCATCCACTGACAGATGCTTAGGTTGTTTCCGTATCTTGGCTATTGTGAATAATGCTGCAATATACCTGGGAAGCTTTTCATTTCCTTTGGGTATATACCTAGAAGCTGATTTGCTGTATCATATGGTAATTCCATTTTTTAAATTCTTTGAGGAGCCTCCATATTGTTTTCCATAGTGGCTGAACCCAGTTACATTCCTATCAACAGTATACAAGGGTTCCCTTTTCTCCACATCTTTGCTAACATTTGTTATCTCGTCTTCTTATGCTATCCATTCTAATAGGTATGAGGTGATATCTCACTATGGTTTTGATTTACATTTCCCTGATGACTGGAGATGCTGAGCATCTTTACATGTACCTGTTGGCCACCTGGAGGTCTTCTTTGAAAAAAAAAAATATTTAATTTCTTTGCCTATTTTTTTTCTAGATTTTATTTATAAACAAGCTCTACACCCAACATGGGGCTCGAACTTACAACTGAGAGATCAAGAGTCGCATGCTCTGTTGACTGAGCCAGCCAGGTGCCTCTCTCTGGCCTATTTTTAAATCAGATTTTGTAGTGTTGTTATTAAGTTGCATGAGTTCTTTATTTTGAATATTAACCTTTTATGCCGTGTACGCTTTACAAACATTTTCTCCCATTCAGTAGGTTGTCTTTTCATTTTGTTGATTGTTTCTTTTGTTGTGTAGAAGATTTTAAGTTTGATATAGTTCCACTTGTGGACTTTTGCTCTTATTGTTTGTGTTTTTGGTGTTATTTAAGTGACTAATTATTAAAATAAAATAGAAGATAGGAGCTGCATTGCACATAATAAGGATAAATAGCTCTTAAAAATTTTGTTTCAATTATGTATAGATTGTGTGTGTGTGTGTGTGTGTGTGTGAGATGTGTGGGAGGATAACTACATGCCCTGGTTGGCCTGTGAAAGTCCTAATTTATGCTTATTAATACAGGGTGATTTTATTTTTTATTTTATTATATTTTTAAAATGTTTATTTTTGAGAGGGAATGTGAGCAGGGGAGGGGCAGAGAGAGAGGGAGAGAGAGAATCCCAAGCAGGCTCTTCACTTGTCAGCACAGAACCTGACGCAGGACTTGATCCCACAAACCGTGAGATCATGACCTGAACCGAGATCAAGAGTCAGACATTTAACCTACTGAGCCACTCAGGTGCCCCCAGGGTAATTTTTAATAGTGTTCTCTTTCAGTCTAAAAGTTTCTGGTTCATATCCTCTCTCTCTCCCTCTCTCTGCCCTTCCCTTACTCGTGTTCTCTCTCTCTCTCTCAAAAAAAAAAAAAAAAAAAAAAATTAAAAAAGAAAAAAAAGATTTAAAAGAGTCCTGGTTTAGGGCAATAAATTATATGCTCACTCTGGTTCTAGATCTTGATGTAAATTTACTATGGAGTGCAGTTTAAAGAAAAGGACATGAAAAAAACCTAGCTTAGAGGACATCTGAAGCACCATTCTTTCTACACATGAGTGGGATTGCACCAGAATTCCATTGTCCAAAATGCAGAGGAAGTCCATGTATCAAAATGCTAGGCGGTGAAATCTCCTACAATCATGGGTCATATTTACATATTTATTCATTATGTGCATATTTTCTAACATGAATAAAAGTTCTCATTTACTGAGTGCTTACAATATACTAATTATCACGCAAAGTTATTTTACATGTATTATCTCAATTCTCACAAGTCCTCTCACACATGGATTCTATTCTTTTCCCCATTTTACAGATTAGGAAATGGACACAATTAAATGACTTACCCCAAATCACACAGATGGTATGTGGTTGAGCATCTGACTTTGCTGTGAAATATCATTTTGGAGTAGAGGGGAATTTCTAATGAGTCCTTAGAAATTATCTTCCTTTGGAATATTATAAGGGTTGATTGTCTAAAAAGTACCCATCACCCTTACATGAATGGTTCTGGGTTGGAATCGTCCAAAAAAGATTTGGTGAGAAACGGGTGGTGGAGGAACTGGTGGTTGGCTCAGTGGGTGGAGCTTAAGACTCTTGATTTTGGGGTTGTGAGTTCAAGCCCCAGGTTACCTGTGGAGACCACTTAAAAATAGAAAGAAAGAGGGGCGCCTGGGTGGTTCAGTCTGTTGAGTGTCCAACTTCGGCTCAGGTCGTGATCTCACAACTCGTGAGTTCAAGCCCTGCGTCGGGCTCTGTGCTGACAGCTCAGAGCCTGGAGCCTGCTTCAGATTCTGTGTCTCCGTCTCCCTGCCCCTCCCCCACTCTCTCTCTCAAAAATAAGTAAACACTAAGAAAGAAAGAAAGAAAGAAAGAAAGAAAGAAAGAAAAGGGGAGGGCATGGGAGGGGAGGGAAGGAAAGAAATATGTGGTGGAAGTGAGGCTTGCTCTCTGAAGGCTATCTTGACTAGATAGAGATGGTGAGAGACAAGGATTCCAGCTCGTCCTTTCCTTTTCGCTTGGACTCATGCTCTAGTTCTTGCCTGAGGGCCCTGCTGACCAATAGTGACCCCATTTTGACCACCAGATGCAGAGTCAGTAGTCTTTGCTGCTTCTCCCACAATTATGGGTGCTCTTGTTCTTATAATGAATCCATTAGTTCATAATATTCATAGTGGTTCTGTTCCCTAATTGAATCCTAATTGAGCTATGGGCTTTATTCGTGTAGCTTAAGTATGAACAAGAACTTTTATTGTTTTAAAATTATAATAGTAAGACTTCATTGTAGAAAGTACGCCAAATGTAGAGAAGCAAAAAGAAAAAATATTAACTGTAATCCCTCCAACAAAAGTTAACTGTTAACTTACTGTTAACCCATTGTTTCTTAACCTTTTTTAATAGAGTGGAACCATATAGTTCATACAGTTTCATTTATTTATATTTCTTTTATTTTTATTTTACTTATTAATATTTTTAAATTATTTTTAATGTTTATTTTTGAGAGAGAGAGAGAGAGAGAGAGGGAAAACATGAGCAGGAGAGGGGCACAGAGGGGAGGGGGACAGAGGATTCATAGTGGGCTTTGCGCTGACAGCAGTGAGCCTGAGCCCGATATGGGGCTTGAACTCACAAACCGCAAGATCATGACCTGAGGCAAAGTCAGATGCTTAACCAACTGAGCCACCTAGGTGCCCTAATTTATTTTTATTTTTAAAATTTTTTTAATGTTTATTTTTGAGAGAGAGCGAGAGAGAAGAAGTGAACAGGTGGAATCAGGGGAGGGGCAGAGAGAGAGGGAGCCAGAGAATCCAAAGCAGGCTTCAGGGTCTGAGCTGTCAGCACAGAGCCTGACACGGGACTTGAACTCATGGACCATGAGATCATGACTTGAGCTGAAGTCAGATGCTTACCTAACTGAGCCACCCAGGCACCCCCCAATTTATTTTTATCTTTTAAAATGTTTTATTTATTTATTTTGAGAGAAAGAGAGAGAGTGTGAGCAGGGGAGGAGCAGAGAGAAAGAGAGTATCCCAAGCAAGCTCTGAGCTGTCAACACAGAGCCCGATATGGGACTCGATCCTACTAATGGTAATATCATGATCTGAGCTGAAATCAGAAGTCAGAGGCTTAACTGACTGAGCCATCCAGGAGGCCCTGTTTCATATATTAAAAAAAAGTTGTATGCACTACTTATAACAGATTTTCAGGTTATTAAATACTATGCAACATCTATTTTAGTGACTGGATGATATTTTTTTGCATGAACATGTTTTAATTTACTTTACTACTAAGACATTTAGATGGCTGCTGGTTTTTTACTATTTAAGCAAAGCTTTCATGAGCATTCTTATAACTAAGTCTTAGCTCTCTGTCCTTAGATAAATTACTAGACAGAATTTCTGGGTCAGAGCATATATAAAATTAAAGACTTTATTTATTTATTTATTAAATGTTTATTTATTTATTTTGAGAGAGAGAGAGTGAGCATATGCAAGCAGGGGAAGGGCAGAGAGCAGGGGAGAGAGAATCCCAAGCAGGCTCTGCGATGTCAGTGCAGAACCTGATGAGAAGCTTGAACTCATGAACCATGAGACCATGACCTGAGCTGAAATCAAGAGTTGGCTGCTTAACCAACTGAGCTACCCAATCGCCCCCCAAATTAAGGACTTTAATACATATTGCCAAGTTTCTCTCCGGGTAAGTTGAAACAATTTTATATTCTCACCAATAACATATTACAGTTTGTGATTTCTCTCTACCTCAGCCCAAGCTAGGAATTATCATTAAAAATATTCTTTGAGGGGCTCCTGGGTGGCTCAATCGATTAAGCATTCAACTTGGGCTCAGGTCATGATCTCATGGTTCATGGGTTTGAGTCCTGTGTCGGGCTCTGTGCTGACAGCTCAGAGCCTGGAGCCTGCTTTGGATTCTGTCTCCCTCTTTCTCTGCCCTTTCCCTGCTCTCTCTCTCACAAAAATAAACATTAAAAACAAAAAATTAAAAAAAATTTTTTTTCTTTCATGGTATCTAAGGTTTAATTTTTTTAAAACTTTTGTTTTTAATGTTTATTTATTTGAGAGAGAGAGAGAGCGCGCGTGCAAGTCAGGGAGGGGCAGAGGGAGAAGGAGACACAGAATCCCAAGCAGGCTGCAGGCTCCAGGCTCCAGGCTCCAAGCTGTCAGCACAGAACCGGACACAGGACTCAAACCCATGAACCATGAGATCATGACTTGAACTCACTAACCATGAGATCATGACTCATGACCTGAGCCGAAGTTGGATGCATAACAACCTGAGCCACACAGGTGCCCGAGGTTGAATGTTTTTTACTTAAGAAAATATAGTTCCAATTTATGCCAGCCTATTTTTTGTCCTATTTAGGTTTGTGTACTTTGCGTTTACTTGTACAAGTGGAATAGTATTTGTAATGTTAGAATAGTTTCCTCAGTTTCTGGGGTTTTTTTCAATTCTATTTATGGTGATTAGATATACAGAATTTAAAAACTTTTATTTTTTTATTTTTTAAGTAATCTCTACACCCAACATGAGGCTCAAGCCCACAACCCCTAGATCAAGAGTCACATGCTTCACCTAATGAGCCAGCCAGGCCCCCCATATAAACAGCTTTTTTCAATGTAGTCAAATCTAGAGGCATCTGGGTGACTTAGTTGGTTGAGTGTCTGACCCTTGATTTTGGCTCAGGTCATGATCCTGAGTTGTGGGATTAAGCCCCACATCCAGTTCTGGGCTTACAGTGTGGAGCCTGCTTGGGATTCTCTTGTCTTGCAAATAAATAAATAAATAAATAAATAAAATTACAGAACATATTTTAAAAATGTAGTCAAATCTATCAATGTATGGATTTTATTTTTCTTTTTTTTTCTTTTAAAAATTTTTTTTTAATGTTTATTTTCTGAGACAGAGAGACAGAGCATGCGTTGGGGAGGGACAGAGAGAGAGGGAGACACAGAATCAGAAGCAGGCTCCAGGCTCTGAGCTGGCAGCACAGAGCCCGACGCGGGGCTCGAACCCACAAACCGTGAGATCATGACCTGAGCCGAAGTCGGTCACTCAACCAACTGAGCTACCCAGGCGCCCCTGGATTTTATTTTTCATGTCATGCCTAGAGTAAAGACCTTCTACAATCTAAGATTATTTTCTCTTGTATTTTCTTTTAGTACCTTTACAGTTTAATTCTGTATTTTTGGTAAATGGTATGGGAAACATTTTTCACCCCAAAAGACTAAGCACTTGCCCCCTAAGCCACCTTTTTAATAATGTCTTATATAC
Organism: Prionailurus viverrinus; assembly: GCF_022837055.1. NCBI lineage: Eukaryota > Metazoa > Chordata > Mammalia > Carnivora > Felidae > Prionailurus > Prionailurus viverrinus. The sequence goes on along the minus strand of NC_062563.1, from coordinate 80,006,290 downwards.
ATATTCTGTTTGAAGATTGTCTACTTCTTTGCTTTTTTTTTTCTATTTCTGTATACATATTACTGTTTTATACTTTTTAAATTTTAATGTTTATTCATTTTTTGAGAAACAGAGAGAGAGAGACACAGCATGAGCAGGGGAGGGGCAGAGGAAGAGAGAGACACAGAATCCTAAGCAGGCTCCAGGCTTTGAGCTGTGAGATGAGCCTGATCTGGGGCTCAAACTCATGAAGTATGAGATCATGACCTGAGCTGAAGTCGTATGCTTAACCAACTGAGCCACCTGGGTGCCCCTACTGTTGTATACTTTATTCTTCATCTTAGTATTTATTATGTTCTAGTCAATACAGGAAATTTTGTAGTGGGAAAATTTGCCTTTAACAATTTAATATCGGATGACTCAAGAGGCACCCTTGGGGCACCTGGCTGGCTCAATCTATATAGCATGCAACTCTTGATCTTAGGATTGTGGGTTCGAGCCCCAACTTGGGTGTAGAGATTACTTAAAAATGAAAAAAAATTCTTAAAAGAACAAACAAGTAAATAAAAAGAAGCTCCCTTGACATAAATTCTACCTTTAAATGGATCTTTGGATGAGTTTTTTGTTACAATTGTCCTGGTACCCTGCTTCCTATTTAACTTGCTTTGGCTCCTTATACTAAAGAAAAGAAAAAGAAACCTCCAGAAGTGTGGTCTTGTTGAGTTCATTGACAAATTCTCTGCCTCCTTTGCTTCAGTTCATCCACCCAACCCCACACAACAAACACAAACCCATGATAGCATTTCAGAACTATTTTTAGACATTAATTCTAATGAAAGCAGTAGCTAGCAGGAATCTCTATTAAGCTTCTAGCAGAATTAGAGGAAATGAAAAAGAAGAAACAGTCTCATATCTGTGGAAGCTCAAAAAACTTCAGTTATGCTGACATGAAGAAATATTTCTTTATTTAGGTTTCAGTTAAGGAAAAGACTAGGCAGAGCCAAGAGTGAAAAAAGACTTAGAGGGAAAGTATAAAGAGTAAAAGTAAAATTATGACAAATGTCCAGAAATGAAGAAAGATGGAACATGTAGCAACTTCTTTTTTTTTTTTTTTTTAATTTTTTTTTCGACGTTTATTTATTTTGGGGACAGAGAGAGACAGAGCATGAACGGGGGAGGGGCAGAGAGAGAGGTAGACACAGAATCGGAAACAGGCTCCAGGCTCTGAGCCATCAGCCCAGAGCCCGACGCGGGGCTCGAACTCACGGACCGCGAGATCGTGACCTGGCTGAAGTCGGACGCTTAACCGACTGCGCCACCCAGGCGCCCCGGAACATGTAGCAACTTCTATGTTGAATGTTAATTCAACAAATGGTAAAAGTTTATTTTATTTTTAAATGTTTATTTATTTTGAGAGAGAGTGAGAGAGTGCACACACACAAGCGGGGGAGGAGCAGAGAGAGAGGGAGAGAGAGAATCCCAAGCCGGCTCCTTGCTCAGTGCAGAGCCTGGCACAGGGTTGATCTCACAAACCATGAGATCATGATCTGAGCTGATATCAAGAGTTGGATGCTTAACTGACTGTGCTGTCTGGGTGCCCCCATGGTAAAGTTTAATTCATGGAATGCGCTCTGCTGTTCAATTGGGCTGTGGTAATTAATTTAACAACTGTTAAAAAATGGTCCTCAACCTTTAAAAAAAAATTTTTTTTTTACATTTATTTATTTTTGAGAGACAGACAGAGCACAAGTGGGGGAGGGGCAGAGAGAATGAGACACAATCCGAAGCAGACTCCAGGCTTTGAACTGTCAGCATGGAGCCTAATGCAGGGCTTGAACTCACAAACCGTGAGATCATGCATGACCTGAGCCAAAGTCCGACACTTAACCGACTGAACCATCCAAGCGCCCCAACCTCAACATTTTGATCAGTAATTAGATATACTTATTAAATTTTCAGTTGTTTTACACATACTGAACGATCCACTGTTTTTATCTGACAGTGGCTGGTGCCTAATATCTCCTAAGAAGTTCTGGCCAGGTGAAATAAAGCTGAAGTATTGTTCCCTGAATCACGGATGAAATTTAACATAAATTGGTCTGTCTTGGACACCAACCAAACAGAGTACTTTCTAGAAATATCTCACATAATAACCAACTATTTTTTTTAAGTTTGTTTGTTTAAGTAATCTCCACACCCAACATGGGGCTTAAATTCATGACCCTGAGATCAAGAGTCACATGCTCTTCTGACTGAGCCAGCCAGGCACCCTAATCTACTTTTTTTTTTAGCATGGATTGAGGAGTAGAATTACAGCTAGGCATCACATCTTGATTTAAAGGGTAGTATAATTTAAATTTTATTTTCTGCCTTATTCCAAATTTCAGTTACCAAAGATAGCTCTGCTATGTGATACATGAAGGCAGTGAATTTGTAGAAAATAGTTAAAATATATCAATTAGTTCAGAACATTTTTACTAGGGAGTTCTTCATAATTTAGAATTACAGACTTTAAGGAAAGCGCCTAGGAGGGCATTTACCCCAATTTTCTGACACATTTCAGCTCATTGGTCAGCTAGCCTCTGCTACTACTGCATGCCTTGCTAATGCATTAACCTGTTGCCACTGTGTAGTCCAGGGGCAAGTTGTGATCTTGGATCAGTACTTCAACATGAAATTCCTCGGACAAACATTTCTAAGATCCTTCTTGAATGAAATGAAGTGAGAGCAGTTTTCTCTTTTTTTTCTTTTTTTTTTTTTTTGTAGTGAGAGCAGTTTTCCAAACACTACAAGTTTGACAGTTCTAAAGTGTTTATTGGGCCATTTTATTGGGAACTTTCTCTTGGCCTCAGTCTCCTTTGACCCAACTATAACCATAGTTTGGAGTTTCTGTTACTTATTTTTTCAGCATTTAGAATTCCTTTTTTAAAAATTATTTATTTATTTATTTCAATGTTTCTTCATACTTGAGAGAGAGAGAGAGACAGAGCGCGAGCTGGGGAGGGGCAGAGAGAGAGAGACACACACACAGAGTCTGAAGCGGGCTCCAGGCTCTGAGTTGTCAGCACAGAGCCTGCCTGACACGGAACTCAAACTCACCAACTGTGAGATCATGACCTGAGCCGAAGTTGGATGCTTGACTGACTGAGCCACCCAGGTGCCCCAGGATTTAGAATTTCTAAAGGAAGGAAACAGGAAGCAGAACATAAGAAGATGGAGGAGAGCAGTATGAAGGAGATGAAAGAATTTAAGTGTAAAATGTATGAGGACAAAGTAATCAATTGAAAGATAAAGGAACTCCGTTTTTTTGTGCTCCTACTGTGTACAGTAATTAATTACTATGTAGTGCCAGGAGAAACTTGATTGTTGTAACTTGTGTACATTGGACAGCTAAACAAGTGAGAAAATGGCAACTTCATCAGGCCCTGGCAAATAGTATAGTTAATATGCTTAATTAGATTCACCTCAGTAAGAACTATATCCCATTGAATATAGGTTCAATTACCTTTAAGTTTTGCTAGAGTAGGTGTTTGATGAGCCTTCCAGAGGTTTTTATTTGATTACTAACAACCCCAAGTTTCATTGGCTTATGATACATTTCTTTTTCTTTTTTCTTTTTTTTAAGTTTATTTATTTTGAGACAGAGTGAGCATGTGCAAGTGGGGGAGGGTCAGAAAGAGGGACAGAGAGAGAATCCCAAGCAGGCCCTGCACTGAAAGCACAGAGCCCGAAGCGGGGTTGGAACCCACAAACTGTGAGATCATGACGTGAGCTGAAGTGGGACGCTTAACTGAGACAAATGAGGCCCCTCTCTTATGACACATTTCTCACTCAAGTTGCAAGTTAGGTGTGGCCCTGCTCCATGTGTCTCTGTCATTCTGCAGTTCAGGCTGAGGGAGGACTCCTTCAGTCTCATGGCAGGGGAAAAGAGCAATGATAGAACTATGTGATCAATGACTCCTCAGTATAGAGGAGGATTCTGCTACTCAGAACTGAAATCACTACATTCTGTTGGCCATAGCAAGTCACAGTCCAATGCTGCCATAAACAGGCAGAGGAATTCTCTTCTTCCCATAGGCATCCAGTGTAAGTCACCTGGAAAGGGCAGGGAAGAATATTTCTTTAACTGGGGAGGGTGGGGTGGTGAACATTGGGAACAATAAGGCAATTTATCAATAGCAGTGTGTTGACACCAGTTTGCTAAATAAGCTTTTTTTTCAATAAACTATTAGATAACATGGTGAGTTTTTTCAAAATGCTTTTATGTACCTACTGTGTGCCAGACACATACTTTCTGTCTGCAGTTGACAAACTCTCCTTTTGATGACAAAGGCGGATAGTGAAAAAGATAATCTTCAATAAAGAGTATGAACAAAATACTATGGGAGCTACATGGATTCTACTGCACAGGGCTGCCCTGTGCATTGTGAATCGTTTATAGCAGGATACCTGGTCTCCACACACTACATGTCATTAGCACACCTCCTTTCTTGTGACGACCAAAAATGTCTCCAGACATTGACAATGTCTCCTGGGGAGAAAATATCTTGGGCTGAAAATCACCGTGTTAGAGGAACAAGGTATTTAGTCAGGCTAGGGTGGAATGAGTGAGGAGGAAGTGGTAGAGAACTTTGAGAAGGGAGAGAGATCAGATCATGAGGGGACTTACAGGTCATGGCAAGGAGTAAAAACAGAAGCCATTGGAAGTTTTGATCAGAGAAGTGGCATTATTCAATTTGTAATCTAGGCAAGAAGTGATTGCGTGGTTTGCACTAGGGTGGGAGTACTAAGAAGTGGCCAGATTGTGGATGTATTTTCAAAATTGGATATATCTTGAAATCCTGTTTGATGCCAACAGGATTTGCATCACAGATGGAACATGAGAGAAAGAGGAGTTACTCAAGATTTCTGGCCTAAGCAACTGGTTAGATGAAGTTACCATTTATTGAAATGGGGTAGGTTTGGCAAAGATCACCAAAAGTTCAGGGGCACCTAGCTGGCTCACTTGGAAGTGTGTGTGACTCTTGATCTCGGGGTCATGAGTTTGAGCCCCATGTTGGGTGTAGAAATTACTTAAATAAATAAAACAAAAAAAAAGTGCAAATTTGGACTTAAGTTAAAAATACTCCTTAGGTAAGTGGAGATTTCAAGACAGCGTTTAAGCTTCAGGGGAGAGGATGGGTTGGAGATATGAATTTATTAGTTGTTAGGTGGTATTTATTTATTTATTTAAATTTTTTAAATGTTTTATTTCTTTTTGACAGACACACACACACACACACACACACAGCATGAGCGGGGGAGGGGCAGAGAGCGAGGGAGACACAGAATCCAAAGAAGGCTCCAGACTCTGAGCTGTCAGCACAGAGCCCAACGTGTGGTTCGAACTCACAGACTGAGAGATCATGACCTGAGCCGAAGTTGGACACTCAACCGACTGAGCCACCAGGTGCCCCAAGTTGTTAGGTGGTATTTAAATCCATGGGACTGGATGTGATCGCCTAGTAAGTAAATGAGAAGAGGTTTAGTGCTGGGCCCCAGGCACACCAGTGTTCAGAGATGAAAAGAAGCCAACAGAGGAGACAGAGAACAAACATCCAGGACACAAAGGGTCCATTTGAAGATGGTTGTATTCAATAACTTTATTGCTAATATTTATCCTAAGAGAATAAATGAAATAGTACACAGAGATGAACATATTAGTTTATTGTGGTATTGCTTATGTTCATCAATTAAGTCCAGTTTAATGAAATTATTTTGACTATATAATGCAATGTTATCCTATGGGCAATAAAAGTGATATGTATCTGTACATGGGAACATGAAAAAAAAACTTAATGTTTATCTCATCTAAACAGTTTAGTCCCATTATAATAAAAAGATTTACATGCCTATTAAAGAATGAAAGGACATGTGTCAAGATGCTGATAGTACCTATGATTGGGTATGGGATAATAATATTTAGTTTCTTCATATTTTTCTATAGTTTTTACAATGAGTAATATTACTTTTATAAACAGAAAAGGGCTACAACAGGAAGAAATCATTGAAAAATATTGCAAGTAGGTAAATAAAAAAAAGCAATTGTACAAATATAAGGAAAAATTTGGTTTACGGGCAGGACATGTGGAATATTTTATATTATATTTATTTTATATTAAATATTTTATTCAGTTTTTCAATACTTATTTATTTATTTTAGAGAGAGAAAGAGAGCACATATGAGCAGGGGAGAGGGGCAAGAGGAAGAGAGAGAGGGACAGGAAGAATCCTAGGCAGGCTCCATGCTCAGTGCAGAACCTGACGTAGGGCTTGATCCCACAACCCTGGGATGATGACCTGAGCCAAAATCAAGAGTTGGATGCTTGACCACGGAGTCACCCATGTGCCCCAAGACTTAAATATTTTAATTAACTAGAGAGTGGCCAAATATTATGTGGCTACATTAATTGAAGTACGTTGCCCAGAACAAGAGAGATTATAATTTTATGCTATTGTATGCTGTTAGACTATATTTCTAGGTACCATGTTTTGTAAAAACATTGCTATTCTCTAGACAAGGCTTAATTTCTCCATCGGGTTCTTGTATAGAACTAAAACCGTATTATATGAGGAGAAGGTAAAAAAAAGTTCTGGATATTATGAGCCAAAGAAAAGTCAGTTACAAGAGAAACCAGACCTCCTACTTTCAAATATAGGGAAGCGTATGTTGAAGAAACGGGATGAAACCTATCTCAAGTGTTTCTCATAGCATCAGGCAAGGACCACCTATACCAGAATTACCTGGAGTGCATGTTAAAATAGTTGACTTTTGGCCCCAGCTCAGGCCTACAGAGATCAGACCCTGCATCGGGCTCTGTGCTGACAGTGTGGAGTCTGCTTGGGATTCTTTCTCTGTCCCTTCCCTGCTCACTCTCAACCCTGCCCCAAATAAATAACATATAAACATTTAAAAAACACAAATAATAGAAACAGTATTTTACTGTATAGCTTTAAAAATTTTAATTATTTTACTTTATTACTTTAGTTATCTAACCTGTAAGATGTTCTAAAATGTATTTTTTGGTGTCCTTAATATTCCTCAAAATATCCAAATCTATAAAATATACATTATAAAATATATATTTATTAATTTGAAGAATGAAGTTAGACATTTTATTGGTTTGATTTGGCTTAGTTGGCAGTGAGGAATGACTTTGTCAATTATGTTAACATACAAAATATATATATTTTATACATTTATATATATGTGTGTGTATATATATATATATACATACATACATACATAGAGCTCAAGTGTATATATGTGTGTGTGTATATATATGTATGTATATCAAGTAATATATGTATGTGTGTGTGTGTATATATATATATATATACACATATAGAGCTCAAGCTTTCCTTGAGCTCTAAGGGTGGCCATGTGACAGAGTTCTAGGTAATGAGAAAGTAAAGTTAGCCAGAGGGGCTTCTGGAAAGTTTTTGCTTTCCTGATTAAGAGGGGACAGCTGAGGGAACTGGTTCTTTGGTTGTTCTTCATGCCTAGAACTTATAATGCTAGAGGTATAGCAGTTATCTTTCCCCATAAAGAGCTACCATACTAAGGATTGATTTTATATTTGCAGTCCTGAGTTTTATTTTGAGCTTTAGATTCAAACAACTGCCTGGTCAACAACTCCTAGTTACCTCACAGGCACCTCAAACTGAGTGCTTCCAAAATAGTACTTGTCATTATTGATCCCATCTCCCTCTGGTCCTCCTTTAAGTGATCCCTAATGTGGTGAATGGCAGCATCATTTACCCAGTTGGGCAAATCTCTTATTTGGAGATAGCCCTGATACTTTCTCTCCCCATACCTATCAATCAAGTCTTGTTCTTTTCACCTCTAAAATGTTCTTAGAATGGACTCCCTTTTCTCCATTTCTTTGTTATCCTAGTCCAAGCTTATCATCATCTTTCTGGATTAATATTAATAACCCCCAGTTGTCCCTATGTTTAATCTACTCTCTACATATTAGTCTGAATATTTTAAACGATTTTTTTTTTAAAATAGGCTTCATGCCCAGTGCAGAGTCCAGCACAAGGCTTGAACTCATGACCCTGAGGTCAAGACCTGAGCTGAGATCAAGAGTCAGATGCTTAACTGACCGGGGCACCCAGGTGCCCCATTAGTCTGAATATTCTATTTTATATCTTTATTTTTTAAATGTTTATTTTTTTTTTAATTTTTTTAAACGTTTATTTATTTTTGAGACAGAGAGAGACAGAGCATGAACAGGGGAGGGGCAGAGAGAGAGGGAGACACAGAATCTGAAACAGGCTCCAGGGTCTGAGCTGTCAGCACAGAGCCCGACGCGGGGCTCGAACTCACGGACTGTGAGATCATGACCTGAGCCGAAGTCGGACGCCTAACCAACCAAGCCACCCAGGCGCCCCTGTTTATTTATTTTTGACAGAGAGAGAACCACAGCATGAGGGGGGGTGGGGGCGGGGCAGAGATGGAGGGAGACAGAGGATCCGAAGTGGGCTCTGCACTGACAGTGGGGCTCAAACTCACCAACTTCGAGATCATGACCTGAGCTGAAGTCAGATGCTTAACCAATTGACCCACCCACGCACCTCTAGTCTGAATATTTTAATAAAAACCTGATTGTGTTGCTTACACACTTAAATGCTTTGTATTGCTTTTAGGATCTAGGCCAAAATCTTAACAATGTTTGCAGTGCTCTGTTAAGTCTGGCATGGGCCTTCTCTCCCAACTATGTTCTAGTCATACTGGCTTTATTTCTGTTCCTAGAAAGAAGCAAGGAATTTTGTATCAGGAGTTTTGCATATGCTATTCTCTAGATCTGCACATCACTTCTATTAGTTTTCTATTGCTGCTGAAACAAATTACCACAAATTTATGGCTTAAAACTAAATTTAACAAACATCGTTTTACAGTTTTGTAAGTCAGTAGTCCAACATGGGTTTCATTGGGCTAAATCAAGATGTCAGCAGGGCTGGCTGGTTTCTTTTCTGGAGGCTGAAAGGGAGATTGTTTCCTTGTCTTTTCCGTCTTCTGGAGACCACCCACATTTCTTGACTCAAGGCCCACTTCCCTTCATCTTCAAAGTCAGGAATGTTGCATCTCTCCAACATTTCATTTCATTTCAATTCATCATCTATCTTGAAAGAGAGAGAGAGAGAGAGAGAGAGAGAGAGAGAGATCACGAACTGGGGAGGGGCAGAGAGAGGCGGGGAGAGAGAAACCCAAACAGGCTCTGCACTGTCAGTGCAGAGCCCCGACATGAGGCTCAATCCCATGAACCCGTGAGATCATGACTTGAGCCCTAATCAAGAGTCAGATGCTTAACCCACTGAGCCACCCAGGAGGCCCTCTCCAACCATTCTCATGTAGTCACAGTCACAGCTCCCTGTGCCCAAAGCTGGGAAAGGTTCTCTAATTTTAAAGTCTCATGTAAAAAATTGAGTCCACAGGAATAGAAAATAATCTGTCTCAAGGTCCTTATCTGGAAAGTCCCTTTTGCCACTTAAGGTACCATATTCACAAATTCTAGGGATTAGGACATAGGCATGTATGGGGGTTGGGGACATTATTCTAACTACCACACTATTTTTCATGACTGCATTTAGGCTATAAATACTTTATGGTGGCTTTAGTTTTGTATTTGTTAGATAACTAAATATCTTATGCAGCAACAAGTAGGCAGTTGCTAGCACCGATTCAGCAGCTCAGCAATGCCACAAGGGACTCAGGCCTTTTCTTTTTCCACTCTGCCATTTTCGGTGCCTTGGCATTTGCTTTTTGCTCACAGGTTTATTGTTTCAAGATGGCTGCTGTTCTCCAGATTTTCGTAACTATATTCAAGAAAGACAGAAGAGGGAAGAGGGGTGTACCAGATCCTGTCACAGTGCTCTGCCCATATCCTCTAGTTCTTATCACTTCAGCATACAGTTGGTGGCCAGACTTCCAACTGCTGGCACCTGCATTTCTATGCCTTCCTGGTTGAGCAAGGAAGCCTGCTTTGCTGCCTGCCCACAACCCCTCCCCTAACAACAATTAAAGAGAGTACATGTAAATACCCAGCTTCCTTGTCCCTTGGGTAGGAGGTTTTGTTTTTTGGGGTGGGTGGAGGGGGGTAGGGTAAGACGATTTTAAGGCACATGTTTTATATTGGTTTGCAAAATTTACCAGGGGGATTAGGCTTCAGTTACCTTTAGGATTAAGGGGCTTGATAATGAATCTTTTATTGGACACTTACTCTCCCATTTCCTATCTCATTTCTCCACTATCCTACCAATGTTTCTTGGATGCTAACAAAATAAAACTATTTTCACTTGTTATTTCAGGGCTTGCTTTGTGGGGAATCCAAACCAAGACAGACCATCATCATCTTTCCTCCTTCTTTCTTTAAAGCAGACAGTTGGTGCCATAGTGGCCAGTTTACAACTAGGAGGTGACAAACCAATGTGTGGAAGGTGAAATGGAAATAAACAACTTGGGTTCATAACCTTGAGCCACTGTACCAGTCCTGACTGGACTGTCTACTGCCATTCTTAATTTAAAAATTGTTTATTTGCAGTCTATGTCCCCATTACAAATAAACAGAAATAAAGTAATAATAAAGGTAAGAGCTGTGAAGGAAATGAACAGAGTATTATAGAATATTCTAGGGGAGGAGAGATATTTTTTGAGATGATGTCTAAGTTGAAACTGTGAGGACACAGCCATTTCAAAATTAAGACAGCATGTCCTAGGAATAAACAACATTCACCAAGACCCAGAGCAGAAAAGATTTTATGTTTGAAAGCAGACCAGTGTGGCTGGAATGTAACAAGAGTGAGGTTGGAAACCACAGAGGTTAGGGAAGGCTCAAATAGAGTTTATTCTAAATGCAACAGGAATATTGAAGGGTTTTAGGTAGGGAAGTGTTATAATCCAATTTATTTATAAAAACAATCACTCTATCAAGTTAAGAACCAAACAGTAGTTTGCTGATCTTATGCACAAAGCATTGGGCTGGGTGCTGTGGAAAGAATAAAATAGCATACTTGCCTCTAATAATGTTCCTAAGTCCCACAAAACAGGGATAAGTGTGGGTGTGAGGGACAAGAGTAAATTCTGCGGTAACTCTGGCCTCTGACAGTAACAATCAGGCTTTAACGCCAAACTCCAGACAAAATCCTGTATTCAGTAATAACCAGAATGCTACGAAGGGCAAATAATTTCTATGGCAAGATTAGTTTTCCAAAGCTGTTTACGTGAGGCTGGTTTTCAGGTAAGGAGCTAGGAATATACTATGTATATATTACAAAACTCAAGAATTAAAAATTTCATAGATTGTATAATTTTACTGAAAGCATGATTCTACCACTAGATGGTGACATGTATACAAAGTATTGAAAACAATCTTAGCTGTTGAAGGTGTATAGTCATTGCTGATTACTGGTCGGAAAATCCAGATTTATAAGGATTTAGGGGTATTTTAGCAGATTCTGCTTCATCATACTTTTAGAATGTACAACTTTCAAATACATTAAAATGTCTTGTTGATACGGATACTAAATCAGCACAGAAGAGTGAAGATTCTAGTTAGGAGGCAGACAACCTTGTTTTTCATGGTCTTTTATGCTTTTCTCTGTTAACAAGCAGTTGAAGTAGATAAAGGGTTGTTGGTAAACTATAGCCCATAGGCCAAATCTGGCCAGTTCCATTTCTGTATGGTTTGCAGGTTAAGAATGGCTTTCTATTTTTAAATAGTTGAAAATATGAAGAGAAAAATAGTATTTTGTGACACATGAAAACATGAATTTCAAATTTCAGTGTAAGTTAAATTTTACTGGAACACAGCCATACTTTTTCCACCACGTACTGTCTATAGCTGCTTTTGTTCTAACAGTTGAGTAGTTGTGATAAGGAAGTTGGCTTGTCTATAAAGCTGAAACTATTTACTATCTGGCTCTTTACAGAAAAAGTGTGTTGAGCATTTAAGTGGTGACTGAAGAGCAATGATCATTTGTGACAACAATACTCTAGATTCTCAAAGCATTTTATTATTTTATTTATTTTAGAGAGAATCTTAAGCAGGCTCCAAGTTCAGCACAGAGCCCAACGCGGGGCTCAATCTCACGACCACAAGATCATGACTTGAGCTGAAATCAGGAGTTTCAGAGTAGGAGGCTTAACCGACCGAGCCACCCAGGCGCCCCTGTCCCCTTCTTTTATTAGGAATGGGCAATTCTTTCCAAAGATCCACTCTGCAGATTTCTGCTCACGTTTCACTGGCAAGGACCCAAACATAGGTTCAGCCCTACCCTGACTGTTTTAACCCGTAACAAGTACTCCTTGGGGCTTTCCTTCCAGAGACCAGAGTCTCTAGCTGCCACCTGAAAAACAGAACAAAATTTGGGTTTGGCAAGTTTCCTTGTGGGCAGGTAAGAGGGGTGGGTGGGAATGGATGCTGGCTGGTCCATGTCTGCTACGGATGCCAAAAGTCAACTGTGCAGAAACCTGAGTTTTACAGTAAAGATGGGAAGAAGGGGAGAGGATGGCAGAATCTCTCTACAGCTCGGAAATCTCACCTGCTCATATGGAGCAGTGTAAAACAGGTGGGCAGAAACTTTATAAGAACACTGGCAAGGTGGTCCTGGCATGGAACGACGGTGGGACCCAACCTCGACACAACCTTTAAACCAATTACTAGTCTTAATAGCTGCTTGGGTGACACAGTTATAAGATTAGGTACACGCCCTTTCGGTCTCTTCAGTCACATCTCTATAAAACGCACTGGGTATGGAAATCAGCGAGGACGTATTAAGGGCTGGTGGGAGGAAAATTTTCCTAATGCTAACTAGTTAACACTACCAACTTGAGCAGAGTGTCCCCTTTCCTTCCGGTTCTTCATTCTCCGTTTCCCATCTTAATACCCTGGCGATCTGCTCGTCGCAGAGAGGAATGTGCTATTTCAGGTGAAGAGTTGTAGAGTGGCAGGCAATTGGTGCGGGGCCCTCTCGCGTACAAGGGAGGCGATGCCATGTGAACGCTCCTCACTCCGCCATTTCTAGTCACGTCAAGGTGTCTTACTGCTCGAGGACGGATGAGCCTTACAGAATCGAGGGTAGCGATCGACACGCATGCAGGTTACGCCGCCCCTGGGCTGTTCCATTCTCACAAAGCCCCGCGGGGAGAGGGCCGTGTGCCCCAACTTGGGCTGCGGCGTCGCTTCGGCCCGGCTTCTCCGTGAACCCCCTGCCTCCCCCACCCCCAAAAACCTGAGCGCTGGGAGGGAGGAATCGGCATCAACCCCCCCCCCCCCCCCCCGCTTCGTGGGCCCGGAGGAAAAATGGCGAAGCGCAAGGGCGGGGAACAGGGCGGCGCGAGTGACCCGGCGCTCGCCGGGACCTCGCAGCCCGCGGAGTGGGCCGCTGTGGGCGACGCCGCGCAACAGCGAGCCGCTC